>NC_066617.1:10053893-10676555 GCF_025201925.1 Gopherus flavomarginatus | reverse complement strand
TTGGCAAAGAGGGATATGATATAGGTATATAAAATCATGAGTGATGTGGAGAAAGTGAATAAGGACAAATTATTTACTTGTTCCCACAATATAAGAACTAGGGATCACGAAATGAAATTAATGGGCAGCATTATAAAAGGAAGTTCTTCTTTACACAGTGCACAGTCAACCTGTGGAACTGCTTGCCTGAGGAGGTTGTGAAGGGTAGGACTATAACAGCGTTTAAAAGAGAACTAGATAAATTAATGGAGGTTAAGTCCATTAATGGCTATTAGCCAGGATGGGTAAGGAATGGTGTCCCTAGCCTCTGTTTGTCAGAGGGTGGAGATGGATGCCAGGAGAGAGATCACTTGATCATTGCCTGTTAGGTTCACTCCCTCTGGGACACCTGGCATTGGCCACTGTCAGTAGACAGGATACTGGGCTGGGTAAACCTTTGGTCTGACCCAGTATGGCCATTCTTATGTTATGCCCTTACCCAGCCTCTTTCTCTCTCCACTCCTCCCCCTCCTTGAGGCCCCCATCCACTGCTTGCTGCTTTCCGCCCTCCCTGAAAGCCCTTCCCCAGCTGTCAAACAGCTGATCCGCAGCACCCTGCTGAAGAGCTGTGGCTGGTGGGTGCTGAGCACCCATAATTTTTTTCTGTGGGTGCTCTAGCCCTGGAGCACTGGAGCCATGGAGCACTCACAGAGTCAGTGCCTATCCTAGGAACAAAGCATAGCGTAAGAGAAAAAGGATTTTAAAGCAATGAAAGATCTCTATGCATGTCTATTTTAACTAGCTACCTAAGCAGGCCTGTCTTACCCCCCATTCAGCCCTAGCCTCTGGGGGCTAGGTCTGCTCCCCTTAGCTCTCTTCTCCCCGTCCTTGAGGGACTGTGTCGAAATCCAGCCAAAGTTCTTTGCTGTCTCTGCTCACAAGCTTGGATCATCTGCCCATGGTGAGCTGCCCGGGGGGTCAAGTCAGAGCATCAAGGAAAATGGCTCTTGCATTGTCTCCCAAGGAGCTGCTGTGAAGTATATGTTAGGAAACTTCCTTCATACTGGGTACATTTCTTGACTTTCCTATTACTAAATTAACTTTATACGAGAGCTGGGCAAATAATGGATTTCTCAGGTGCTTTGCAGTTCTGAAAAATTGAAAAAAAAATTGGTCCAACCTGCACCAGATATGCTTCTTTTGAGCTGAAATGAACCATTTCATGTCTGGGCTCTATTTCACATTACAGCAAAGGAAATAAAGTGCTGGGAGAGGAAGGGCCAAAGACCACCCTGCACCTTTTAGTCCAGTGGTTAGAGCAATCACTTGGGATATAGCTAGGGTGACTGGAAAGCAACTGTGAAAAAAATGGGGTGGGGGTGGGGAGTAAGAGGTGCCTATATAAGTAAAAGTCCTAAAAAAACAGACCCTATCCCTATAAAAATGGGACATCTGGTCACCCTAGATATAGCAAACCCAGGTTCGGTTCCCCCTCTACCTGAAATGGAGCAAGGGTTTGAACTTGGGTTTTCCATACTGCATGTGAGGGACCGAACCACTCGGCTAAAAGTTATGAGGTGGGCTCCTCCCCCACCCATCTCCACATTGTGCAAGTGGCATCTAAGTCCCTCAACTTGTTTTTGGCCGAGTCTATTTGGTGAATAAGTGTCAAATTCACAACTAGTTTTGGGTCGACTGAAACTGTATTTTTCAGCAAATTAAACTATTTGTCTGAAAAAATTCAGCAGCTCCACCCTGGGGTCATAGGGCTAGAAGGGATCACCAGGGTCTAACCCTATGCCAGGGTGTGGGATTGACCCTCCGAAGACTGTCTAGTTTATTCCCCGTGCTGGGGCAGGATAGAGAATACCTAGGCCATCCTGACAGGTGTACATTAATTCAAGGCACTAGGCTACAAGTAAATTATCTCTTCATTTTCCTAATGGGTATTTAAGTGTCCCACTTGGTAACTTATACCAACTGATCCCCATTCAGTAACCTAGTCACTTCTCATCCCCAGAAGCTGCCATCCTTGCTGTGTCCTTACAATACAGAATTGCCACATCAGGGCTCCTCTCCCACTCTTCCTCTCCTTTCCCTTCATCATCATCCTCAGATACAGCGGCACTGGCCTCTTCCTCTGCTTGCAACAAATCCCACCCTTCGTTTCCTTTTCCCAGGGAAACCAGTTCCCATTCTCTGTAACAGAAGGAGAAGAAATGAAAGGTAACAATTATCTCTTCCAATCTGTGTGCACATAAATGGTCTCTAATAAT
This sequence comes from Gopherus flavomarginatus, assembly GCF_025201925.1. Taxonomy (NCBI): domain Eukaryota; kingdom Metazoa; phylum Chordata; order Testudines; family Testudinidae; genus Gopherus; species Gopherus flavomarginatus. The sequence goes on along the minus strand of NC_066617.1, from coordinate 10,674,300 downwards.
AATAGTATTTAGCACTCTTCATCTTCAAAGTGCTGTACAGGCATTAACTAATTAAGCCGCACAGCACCCCGGCATGTAGCGAGGTAAGGATTGGAACGATTCCATGCCCACCTAGGACTCCACAGCTGTCAGCAAGCTGAAAATTTGAGCCCTAGAGACAATAAGAGGAGCAGAACCCAGGTCTTCCTGCTCTGCGTGCACAGTCCCATCTTGCTTGTGCTCTTCATTTGTGCTCTTTTAATATGGTTTTTACATATGCATTCCCAGAGCTTTCCCCCTTTTTAAAAAAAGAAAAACAACCCCCCTCCAACAATATTCCATTATGTGCAACCATGCCCGGGACAGCAATAGAGCAGTAGAGCTGACTGGCGCAGTATGTGGGATCAATGCATTCTGTATTCATCTATCTATCCCAGGGTCTTAAACTGCCACCCAACACTGTGCTATCTGAGCACCTTACACTCACAAGCAATAGCAATAGCAACATAGGCGGCCGGTGAACCGGCCACTGGGGGAGGCTAGCCCCTGGCCTCTCCCCTTCTGCTTGAGGCCCTGCCTTTCCCCTTCCCCTTCTTCCCCCCCCACCACAAGAGGAGCCAAGAGCACTCCCACTGTGGTCCCCAGCCCTAGGCCACCTGAGCACCCTCAGCCCTGGGGAGCCAGGTGGCACGGTCCCAGCATCCCCAGCCCCGGAGCACCGGGCGGCACGGACCCAGCGTCCCCAGCCCCGGAGCACCGGGCGGCATGGTCCCAGTGTCCCCAGCCCCGGAGAGCTGGTAAAAAAATGTTTGTTTTTTAATATCAGTTTGAGAAAATTTTCAAGATATTTATTTATTTATTTATTTATTTTTGGTCCCAATTTGTGACAGGAAAAAATGCTGACAACTCAAAAACTCCCAAGGGAAGGGAAAGCTGTTTCCCATACAGCTCTAAGTTCAGTGTCATATATAGGTGGAGCTTGAGTTGTGGGTGGGCCTTAGGAGAATACCAACACTTATTTTGTCCAGTCTGACCCCCAGTTAATAAACCCCATCCAGACTGACTGGTAGCCATGCTGCTTACCAGTCATAAGCCGGAATTATTTTTGGAAAGTTCTATGGCCTGTGTTATATAAGAGTCAAACTACATGATCACAGTGGACCCTTCTGGCCACAGAATCTATGAATGTATGAATAAACCCAATTGCTGAAAATACTTTCAGACCATGATCGATTTCCCAAAGCACACCTAGACTTAAAGGGACAAAGACCAGGAGATAAGACTAGTGCCTTAACAATTTTTGTTGCAACTTTGAGAGAGAGAAAGAAAGAATGTCCTTAATTACTAAAGAATAATTCTTGAACTGAAGGATGCTGCGAAAGAGTTAGAACAGTTAAAGGTATAAGATCTACTGCTTGAAGCAAAAATATTTTTGAAAAGAAGGAAAGAGGCAAGATGCAAATTCTCCAAAGTGATGCTATTGTTCATCAATTCAATGCTGTAGTCTCTTCGCTCCCAGTGCAAAGTGTGGCTGCTAATTAAACCAAAGCAGGTGCTGACAGGGTCCTCTCTACTTCTTGGAGGAGTCAGGGAGGATTTGGGCATGCAGCCAATGTTTGTGTCTTTGTAACAGTCACTTTACTGAGTGAAAGGCAAGGGGAAAAGGAACCAAATACCTAAAAGCAAAGGAAAAGAGGAAAATACAGCTTCTCGGCTGAAGATGATGAAGCCGGGAAGTGATAAAGCCTTTAAAACGGCCTTTCGTTCACAGTGTAATTGGATTGCATGTGTTGGCGGCAAGCAATGATTATTCTCCCTCAAATAAAACACTTTCACATAAGTGATGACGGCATAGAATTACCGAGGCTAAGGATTTTAATGATGAAGATGCTTTGCACAACTCTAGCATCTTTCATCCAAGGATCCAAAAGTGCTTTACGCACAGTAATTAGCCGTGTTTCCTGACACCCTTCTGAGGACACCCCTCTGCCTGTTTTGCACAAAGGGAGACTGGCCCCTTTCCACTGGATTCTGTCACTGTAATGCACCCTGAGTGAAATCCTGGCCCCAGTGAAGTCAATGGAGAAACTCCTAGCCAGGATTCACCCCTTGTGTCCCCAAAGAAAAGTGCTTCTAACAATATATCGGTGGTGGTTGGGTTTAGACGTGTTTCAGGCAAGACTAACCATGATGTCCTTCACCATTCTAGTTTCCATCTGAGCCATGCCTCTGTGAATGAGGACTGCTGATCTGATAGCCCCAGTGGTGCAAATACTTCTCCCACTGCCGTCCCAAAGTTCTCTGGTCACTGCTTAAGTGGTCTGCCAGGTCTGCTCTCTGCTCTCCATTCCCCCGCGGTCATGCTGAGTGGAAGCCGCTTGCCTGTGCAACCAGCGCTGTGCACACCATGGAGCAGAACGGCTTGGTCTTTTCACAGTGCTCGACTCTTCCTCCTTCAGCTTTCACATCATCTGATTCTATTGCAAGCCTGTCGCAGAAGAATTCATCCCATGAACATGCTGCCCGCTGGCCTGAAGCCACTGTACAGGAACTGCTGGATCTTTGGGGCAACAAGGAGATCCAGGGCTAGTGGACGCATACTTTAGTATAGGATCAGTGACTGGCCAAGGTGGTCATTGCTCAGAACTGTGAGATAAAGGGACTGACAGCTGCATCTGCTGTCTCAGGATCCAGGACAATAACGGCAGGTCTGTCTTGTGGCTGAAAACATGCCCTTTTTACAATGAATTGGGTGGAATCCTTGGAACTCCAACCATGAAGCCAGAACTGCTTCTGGACATCCCTGAAACACCACATGGTGCCTTGGTGAGGAGGCTGAGGAGGGGAACACCAGTTCTCTGGACCTGGCGGGTGCCAGTCTGGGAGGTGCCAGGCATATTGCTGGGATCTCAGCATGTTTGTTGAGACCCAGGGTTCAGGGACAACAGCAGAGTCAGTAGGAAGGGGCCTATTTTACAGGCTGGAGAGCTGAGGGAAGAGTTTTCTGCATTCTTATGTGAAAGTAGATATAGCCCACATGACGGTGGAAATGCCCACCTTTCCCTCACCATCACTGCCTACCTGATTTGGTTCTCCGTTAAGCTCAGCCTCCCTCTTGGTAAGCTCCCCTTTGGGCCTGCATGGGCCACAGAGCCTAATCAGGGCAGAAGTGCCTGGTGCAGTATCCATACCAACAGGCTAAACCATGTCACATGGTGACAAAGATATCAAATCAGGACAATTTGATGTCTAAAACTGGAGGATTTAGTTGCACGGAATGACACATTGGAGGCCATGGTCAATGCACCGCCATCACTATGTATCTATTGGCCTGTGCTCCTCTGCAGCGCCCATCTCTGTGGTACAGCATGGCAACAGCTTAACAGTGCCCGTCAGTGCCCCATAATAGCTCAGAAGGGGAAATCAATCAATAGATTGATATATATACACATTACGGAGGGAGGGATAGCTCAGTGGTTTGCATATTGGCCTGCTAAATGCAGGGTTATGAGTTCAATCCAGAAGGGAACAATTTGGGGATTGGTCCTGCTTTAAGCAGAGGGTTGGATTAGAAGACCTTCTGAGGTCCCTTCCAACCCTAATAATCTATGATAATATAGAGGATTCAAATACAACAGCAATGGGCGTCAGTATCAGACAAATAACCTGAATACTGCTTTTCATGTTCAAAGTGCTCTGTAAATGCCTCTTTGTTAAAGAAGAGCCTAATAATTGAAACTGCAGGGACAAATGAAGGAAGCCGAATGCAAGTTACCCTGGATGAACACACTTCCAAATTACCTTTGTGAAAATGTACCAGAAGATCTTTACATTCAGCTAAATCTGCAGAGAGAGAGAGAGAGAGAGAGATTAGGGCTTGGGAGACCTGGGTTGTCTCTGCTCTTAAGGGGCTGCCATGCTCCGCCCCAGAGGAGGGTGAAGTGATTTCTCTGTTTGTAAAGCTGTTTTGGAATTAAGGTGACCAGATGTCCCGATTTTATAGGGACAGTCCCAATATTTGTGTGTGGGGGGGTGGGGGGGGGTATATGGGCTCCTATTACCTCCCCCACCCCATCCCAATTTTTCACACTTGCTGTCTGGTCACCATATTTGGAGTTGAGGTGCTCAGCACCCTTCTGGAGGAGGCCTTTATCTGTAACATCTGAAACGACTGCCCTCCCGCCCCCGATCATTGTAAGTGTCAACACTGACTGGAGAGGAAATTTGCCCAGTTCTTAAAGTCCCTTGGAGGGAGAGAGATTTTCATTCAGTGTGAGGGCTGTGAATGTGGAGGATGGGGGAGGAGCTGTGACAGAGGCAGAAAGCTGCAGAGTGCTGCTGCAGGAGACTCTGTCAGAATGAATTCTCCCATGGGTCCTTCAGTGAATCAAGACAGAAACTACCAGAGAGAGCATGAAACTTTGGGGAAGGGTTCTCTGAGCCTAGATCCTCCTCTCAGGGCTGCAGCTTTCACTGACCTGCTCTCTGTCAGCACCAGCGGACACTGAGCGGGAGAAGACCTCCTTGTCCTGGCGTGATACTGTCAGTCCTAAGATCTTGAACAGAATGGAACCTTTTAATAGGCTTTTTGGAGCTCCCGAAAATGAACCTTTGAAAGCTGAAAAAGTTGGGTCAGCTGCTTTTCCATTATCCATTTGTACTAGAGGAGCAGCTAGAGACCTCAACTAAGCTGATGCTGCCGTTCTAGCCAATGTACAGACACGCAGTAAGAAGCAGTCCATGCACAAGGAGCTTGGAATCTCAGTAGACAAGACAGAGAAAGAAAGTGTCTGTGTCTCCATTTTACAGATTAGGAAGTGAGGCAGAGAGAGAGAGAGAGAGAGACATGATATGTAAGTGTCTTACCCAGGGTCAAACAAAGATTCTGTGGCAGAGGTTGCATTGAATCTGAGTTTCCCGAGTCCCAGTTTAGTGCCTCCACCCCCAGTCCACCCTTCCTCTCCTTTCCCCCTTGCTCCCCATTGTTTGTCTTTGAGGAGGTTGCCTCTGCACTGTCACATCAGCACTCTGTAGATGGCTGTGCTCATTGGCCACACAGCCCAGGTGTGCAGAGCTGAATGTGGAGTCGGGTGTGAGCCAAAATCCTTGATACAAATGTCGCTGGCTGTCTACTCCCTGCCCCACCTCTCCAGACTCTGGAAACTTTCAGATCTGGAATCAAACCCCATAGTTTGCCTCTCTTCCTGAAACAGGCTGTATCAAAGCCCCAGCTCTGAACTCCCTCGCACTTTGGGGTGTTTTGAAATCTGAATCAGAATTTTACAGTTGGGGACCATCTCTACTCATAAGCCTCACCTAATTCAGAAAAGCAGACAAAGTCTAGGGTGCCTCACTGACCCAAACAAAAAAATTAAAGGTAGCTTATATACAAGTGATCATGACTCAATCACATTTATAATATGCAAACAGAATAAAATCCAAACCAGTTAAATAAATATATATATATATATATATATATACACTTCATGCTTCAAAAGGGCAAGTTTACAAAGCTGAAAGCAGTTATGATCCATTTCAGATGGAAGGAAGAATTTAATCAGAAAAATGTGAATGATAATTGGGAATTGTGTAAGAACACTTTACTAAATATTCCAAAAGTCACAATCCCATAAACAAGAAAGAAGGCTGCACTGCTTTAAAAACTGACCTGGTTTAGAGGGGGAAGAGAAAGCAGCTAGAAAAAATCATACATATAAAACAACTGGAAGAAAGAGGAAGCTGATAATAAAGACTATAAATAGGAAGTTAGGAATTGTAGAAAACTGATAAGGGAGGCAAAGGGGCACAAGGCAAAATCTATGTACAGCAGAGTTAAGGACATCAAGAAGGCTTTTTAAAATTATATTATGAACAAAAAGAATCCTAACAATAGTATTGGCCCGTTACTAGCTAGAAACGGTAGAACTATCAATAATAATGCAGAAAAGTTCAATAAAGCTATTCTGTATTTGGGGGGAAAACCGATGATGTGGTCATATCATATTATAATGAAGACATTCTTTCTATGCCACTAGTATCTCAGGAGGATGTTAAACAGTTGGTATTAAAGTTGGACATTTTGAAATTAGCACATCTAGAAAATTTTCATCTAAGAGTTTTAAAAGAGTTGGCTGATGAGATAATTGGACTGTTAATGTTGATTTTTCAGTAAGTCTTGGAATACTGGGAAGTTCCAGAAGACAGAAAAAAGGATAATGTTGTGCCAATATTTAAAAAGAGCAAAGAGGATGACCCAGGTAATTTTAGGCCTGCCAGTTTGACATCAGCCCCAGACAAGATAATGAAGCAACTGATTTGGGACTAGATAAATAAAGAACTAAAGGACAGTAATATAATTAATGCCAGTCAACATTAGTTTATGGAAAATAGATCCCATCAAACTAATGTGCAATTTTTTTCATGAGATTACAAGTTTGGTTGAAAAAGGTAATAGTCTTGATGTAATAGACTTCTATAAGCCATGTGATTTGGTACCACATAACATTCTGATTAAAAGACTAGTATGATAGAAAATTAATATGGATTTAAACAGATCAAATCCATGGATTTAAATCAATTAAAAACTGACTAACTGATAGGTCTCAAAATGTAATTGTAAGTGAGGAATCATTATGGAGCATGTCTTTCTAGTAGGGTCATGCAAGGACTGGTTCTTGGCTTTATGCTATTTAACATTTTCATCAATGACCTGGAAGAAAACACAGAATTGTTACTGATAAAATTTGCAGACAACACAAATTGGCGGAGTGGTAAATAATGAAGAGGTCAAGTCACTGATACATAGTAACCTGGATCGCTTGGTAAGCTGTGTACGGGCAAACAATGTAGTCTCAGCTAAATATAGATGTATACATCTAAGAACAAAAAATATAGGCCATACGTACATGATGGGGGATGCTATCATAGGAAACAGTGACTCTGAAAAAGATTTGGGGGTTGTGGTGGCTAATCAGCTGAACATGAGCTCCCAGTGTCACGCTGTGGCCAAAAAGGCTAATGTGATCCAGAGACATGGGAATTTTGAGTAGAAGTAGAGAGGTTATTTTATCTTTGTATTTGGCACTGGTGTGTCTGCTGTTGGAATCCTGTGTCCAGTTCAGGTGTCCGCAATTCAAGAAGGATGTTGATAAGTTGGAGAGGGTTCAGAGAAGAGCCATGAGAGTGATTAAAGGGTTAGAAAACCTGCCTTACAGTGATAGACTCAATGAGCTCACTCTGTTTAGCTTAACAAAGAGAAAGTTTAAAGATCACATGATTACAGTCTATAAGTACCTACATTGGGAGCAGATATTTGATAATGGGCTCTTCAGTCTAGCAGGGAAAGGGATAACAAAATCCAATGGCTAGAAGTTGTAGTTCGTGACATCCCAGGTCTTGAGCCCAGACAGATGCTGCATCCCAGCCTCCACCCAATGTCTGCTGGTGGGCCGAGAAGCTAGCAGGACTAAAACATTAGCCATGGCACCACCCACCATCTATGGGAGCCCTGATTGGAGGATAGCCCATCACACTATTTAAACCAGAAGGAGACACAGGACGTCTGTCTGAGCAACAAGGTGATTCCCTGTGGGGGCTGCATTGGAGACCTTGCTTGTGCCTGCCTCCTGCACCCAACCCTGTTCCTGATTCCTGCCCTGCTCCTGTCTCACCCTTGCCTTCATGCCTGTTCTCAATGCTTGATCCTTGCCTCTCCTCCAGTTCCTGCCTTTACACCTCGTCTCCAACCATCAGTTCTCAGTCCTGGCTCTGATGTTGACTGCGGCTTGACCCTTGACTCTGGCATCTGGTATCTGACCTCTGCTCTGACCTTCAGCTTTGATTCATGGTTCTGACTCTGTCTTGCCCCCTGGCTCTGGACAGTTAACTCTGGTGCTGACCCTTGGCTGTGTTCCTCAACATGGACAGCTGCTCTGCCCATTAGACCTGACTCCTGCTCTGACTAGTAGGCCAGGCTGCCTACATCCCAGTCCATAACAAGTTCAAAGTGGAAATTTTAACAGTAAGAGTAATTAACCATTGGAACAATTTACCAAGGGTCATGGTGGATTCTCCATCACTGGCAACTTTTAAAGCAAGTCTGGATGTTTTTTAAAAGAGCTGCTCTAGGAATGATTTGGGGGAAGTTCTCTGGCCCATGGTACACAGGAGGGCAGACTAGATGATCACAGTGATCTCTTCTGGCTTTGGAATCTCTGGGCCTTCAAAGGCCTGGTCTTGTCCCTGATCTCAGGAACAACACCCTTTCCCAATAAGGATCCAGCCCCACTGCCAGCCTGGTTCTCTCTCCTGTGGTGCTGATTGTCAAAAGGTGCCCACCCAACAGGAAAGTATCCAAGGCCAGGCCATGAGTGACTCATTGCCGGGGTCACTGGAGCCCTGCCACCTTGGTGTTGTTCACGTGTGTCTGCTTCCTCCCCCCTTAGGAAAGTGCAATGTCCTTCAACTCCTGCTCACCAGCTCCACCACAGTCCTGCCCCTGCCCCATTCCTTCCCGAGCCTGTCATAAACAGATAACTAAGGGTTAACGTCTCTTTCACCTGGAAAGAAGTAATCTGAAACACCTGACCAGAGGACCAATCAGGAAACAAGACTTTTTCAAATCGGGGTGGAGGGAAGTTTGTGTGTGAGTCCTTTGTTCTTTGTCTTCTGCCTGTCTCTCTCTCTCGGCTATGGGAGAATTTCTGTTTCCTGCTTTCTAATCTTCTGTTTCCAAGTTGTGAGTACAGAGATCATAATACAATAGGAGTTATTGTTTTTTTCTTTTGTATTTACATGGTATAGTTGCTGGAATGTTTTGAATTGTATTCTTTTTGAATAAGGCTGTTTATTCATATTTCTTTTAAGCAATTGACCCTGTATTTGTCACCTTAATACAGAGAGACCATTTTTATGTACTTTTTCTTTCTTTTTATATAAAGCTTTCTTTTTAAGACCTGTTGGAGTTTTCTTTAGTGGGGAACTCCAGGGAATTGAGTCTGTGCTCACCAGGGAATTGGTGGGAGGAAGAAGTCAGGGGAAAATCTGTGTGTGTTAGATTTACTAGCCTGACTTTGCATTCCCTCTGGGTGAGGGGGGAAGAGAGATTAGCTCTCGGTACTTCTGTTTTCCAAGGCTGGAAACGGGGAGGGTGGAATCCCTCTGTTTAGATTCACGGAGCTTGCTTTTGTGTATCTCTCCAGGAACACCTGGAGGTGGGAAGGGAAAAGGTTTATTGCCCTTTGTTGTGAGACTCAAGGGATTTGGGTCTTGGGGTCCCCAGGGAAGGTTTGGGGGGACCAGAGTGCCCCAAAACACTCTAATTTTTTGGGTGGTGGCAGCTTTACCAGGTCCAAGCTGGTAACTAAGCTTGGAGGTTTTCATGCTAACCCCCATATTTTGGACGCTAAGTTCCAAATCTGGGACTAGGTTATGATATGAGTGGCAGCGGTTGTGGGAAAGAGAGGTTTTCATGCTAACCCCCATATTTTGGACGCTAAGGTCCAAATCTGGGACTAGGTTATGATATGGTGGTAGCGGTGGGAAAATTTGAGAGTGGGCGGAAAGAAGGTTACTGCGTGGAGAGACACAGGGGCACAAGTGTCAGCTATCCACCAGTCCTTCGTAGACCCCAAATTCATCAACCCAAAGGCCCAAGTGACAATTTACCCCTTCATGTCACAAGCTGTAGACTTGCCTACAGCTGAACTGCCTGTCCAGTACAAAGGCTGGTCAGGAATGTGGACTTTTGCAGTCTATGACAACTATCCTATCCCCATGCTACTGGGGGAAGACTTGGCCAACCAGGTGAAGTGGGCCAAGCAAGTGGGAATGGTTACACGTAGCCAAACCAGGCAAGCTTCCAGACCCATTCCTGTTCCTGAGCCGTCCACAGACGCCCCGTCTGTGTTACCAGAGACCCAGACAGAGGTAGTGGACCCAGATACCATGCCAACCACTGAAACAGCCACAGCACCTCCAGTCCCAGACCCGGAACTGGAACAGCAACCAGCACCAGCAATTGCAACCACATCACAGAGCCATATGAGGGAGCTAACGCCCCAGAGGTTGGTAACAGGCAGCCCTCCTATGCTCATGAGAGCTCAGAGATCGTAGTTGTCTCTGGCCAAGAGCCCCTACCACCTCTTACTCCTCTCTGCATTTGTGCACGCGCTGGCCAACATTCTCTTTGTGTCAGCAAGGTCCTGACTCTCTAACCTCATTCGCAGCTATTACAGTCTGTACCCAGACAGGGACGATTTACATGGGAAAGCTATTTCTCTGCAATGTGGATTACAATGCAGAGGTTTAGAATAGCCCTGGCTCCTGGTCCCTATGACTTTATCCTCTCCAAAGCCCAAATCAATTAACCTGAGATACCAGGCAAAGAGCCCTGCGGGAGAAGCCCACACTATTAAACAGTTGCAAGTCTCCTGGAGTTTAGACCAGGAGGACTTAGAAGAAGATGACAGCCTGAGCAAATCATGTAAGTAGAGTAGCTATCAGACAAGTGAACCAGCCATGCATAGAGCTGATAAATCTGGGTATGGGGACAATGTGTTTGCAGTAGGATTCAGAGCCCAAGTCTCCTGGCTCTTTTGGGTGGGTGCTCAGCCTATGAGTTACAGAAGTGGCAGTGTTGGTTTAACCACTTCAGTGCTGGTTATCCAACCCAGCATCTGTGCAGCAGCATGCTGCTGTTGTTCCATTGCAGGCTCGATGGCTTGGGACTGGGCTCCACAGGCTTTTAATATGATTCATATCATAGTCATTCACAGAGGCGCCAGATGAGATTGGGGCCTCAGTGTGCTGGGTGCTGTACGTTTACAATAAGAGCTAGGCCATGCCCCCAAAGAGCTTATGATCAAAACAGACAAGACAGAAAGGGAATATTATTATCCTCACTTTACAGATGGGGAACTGAGGCACAGGCAGGCAGATGGTATGTCTGCGCTGCCCGTGCCTGCTGGTATGGTGCTTTGTCTCCGTCTAGTGGCACCTACACCAGCTGGAGATTGATGAATCTGCTACAGTCTTGGCTATGAGCCAACTGACTTTTATCTCATGTAGTAGAGGCTCATGTATTTAGCTCCAGAGGTCCCAGGTTCAAGCCTGTCCACCGCCGACCGGGGTCTGTTGGCGTTGTCTTTGCAGCATGTATACACACCTGAGCCAGTTTGATCTAGCTGGCACTAGCACCTCTAGCAGTGAAGCCGCAGCAGTAAGTGCTAGCCTCTCAAGTAAGTGCCTAGGGCCCCAGGCAGGCTGAGCAGCTACAGCTTCACTGCTATTGGTACTTGCACTAGTTAGATCAAAGCTAGCTTGGGAATGTCTAAATGTGCTGTAATCACACGTCTGATTGCAGTGCAGACATACCCTCAATGACCTGCCCCACTCACACCCAGATCTCCTGCGTCCTGGAGCAGTGGGTGAAGCGCACCCTTCTCAGTGGTTTCCCCAGGAATTGAAATTAGGGGGGTGTTCGAATTTATGGGGGGGGTGTCAGGTCCAATGAGATATATAAAAGAGATATGAATAAAGTAAATGTTTTGTTAGGATTATGCAAATTTAACATAAGGAAAAAGCAAGTTACACCAAACACATACCAGACCTAGATTTCTAAAAAAAAAAAAAAAAATTAAAAAAAGTGTAATTTAATTTAAATTAACTCTTGAAAAGTAAGCCATCATGGGATAAGAAGGCAGTCCTCTCATGGATCAGTAACTGGTTAAAAGATGGGAAACAAAGGGTAGGAATAAATTATCAGTTTTCAGAATGGAGAGAGATAAATAGTGGTATCCTTGAGGGGTCAGTACTGGGACCAGTACTGTTCAACATATTCATCTGGAAAAATGGGTAAACAGTGAGGTGGCAAAATTTGCAGATGGTACAAAACTATTCAAGATAGTTAAGTCCCAGGCAGACTGCGAAGAGCTACAAAGGGATCTCACAAAACTGGATGACTGGGCAACAAAATAGCAAATGAAATTCAATGTTGATAAATGCAAAGTAATGCACATGGGAAAGCAATCTCAACTATACATACAAAATGATGGCATCTGAATTAGCTGTTAACACTCATGAAAGAGATCTTGGAGTCATTGTGGATAGTTCTCTGAAAACATCCACTCAGTGTGCAGCAGCAGTCACGAAAGCAAACAATGTTGGGAATCATTAAGAAAGGGATAGATAATAAGACAGAAAATATCACATTGCCTCTATATAAATCCATGGTATGACCACACCATGAATAGTGTGCGCAGATCTGGTCACCCATCCTAAAAAATATATATTGGAATTGGAAAAGGTACAGAGATGGGCAACTGAAATGATTAAGGGTATGAAACAGGAGGAGAGATTAAAATGACTGGGTATTTTCAGCTTAGAAAAGAGATGACTAATGGGGATATGATAGAGGTCTACAAAATCTTGACTGGTGCGAAGAAAGTGAATAAGGAAATTTTATTTAATCCTTCACATAACGGAAGAACTAGCAGTCACCCAATGAAATTAATAGGCAGCCGGTTTTAAAAAAAACAAAAGGAAGTACTTCTTCACACAATATAAAGTCAACCCAGGGAACTCTTTGCCAGGGGATGCTGTGAAGACCAAAACTATAACAGGATTATAAAAAGAATTAGATACATTCCTGGAGAACAGGTCCATCTGTGGCTATTAGCCAGAATGGGGAGGGATGCAATACCATGCTCTGAGTGTCCCTAGCCTGTTTGCCAGAAGCTGGGAATGGGCAACAGGGGATGGTCACTTGATGATTACCTGTTCTATTCATTCCCTCTGAAGCACCTGGCCTTGACCACTGTTGTAAGACAGAGTAGTGAGCTATATGGACCATTGGTCTGACCTAGTATGACCATTCTTATGTAAAAATTAATTATAATAATAAAAATGTTTAGTACAGAAACTCCCCAATATAGTGACTTCCCAAGATAGCAACAATGTGAGATAACAACCTTGGCAAATAATGCATTTTAAAAATCTTGGCCTACTAGGAAACATATTTATATAAGTTTCCGTTCCCAGTCACAAACCTAGCATTCTAGAGCAAACTGACTAAGATATAGTCCAACAAACAAATGTTTATTTAACATGCCCCTCACTTTTCCCTCCACTGCACTCCACTCACCGGTGTTGTCCTTGGTCAGTGGAGACTCAGAGTTCAGAGATGCTTTCACGTGAGTACACCTGCCAGGTGGAGGACAAGAAGGCACTTTGCTTGTTTCTCCAGCTGCTCACTGTTCGCTCTGGCCACGTCTGTTCGTTGTGCCACTGTTCACTCCACCGCTCTGTTGCCAATGGCCCTGCGCAGTCGCCTTCGGCTGCCACCTGCCACTGTGACCTCTGCGAGTTGGTCTCTTGAGATTCCACCAGCTCTCAGTGATTTCAGCTGAGCTCTCAGTGGGGGAACCTCATTGCTAGTGCAGTCTGGGCTGTCTCTTACACAAAAACACTGTCCCACAGGAGCACTGTCCCCACAACAGGACTAAGCACTTAGACCTGATTGTCAGTGATTTCAGCTGCAGTGGTCCCTTAAGAGAACAAAAGACTCTCTGTGGAGCCTAATCAGCTCTGTCTTTAAACAGTGGAGAGGGACAGGTCCCCCCCCCCCTCTCTTGATGTCTTCAAATCATCACAGGCTACAGTTCTACTGCCCTTTACTCATACAATAAAAACAACATTTCATCCCCTGCCCCCCCCCCCACATTCAAGTGGTTTGTAACCCAACCCCAGGCAAAATCTATCACTTGGACAGCACAGCTCTGTTTGCTGGATACCTAGGTAGATTAGGTGTGAATGTAAATATAATCTGGCCCTGAAGCCTTTTCCTGCAGCCGCAGCTCATCACTAGCTGTCAGGGAGAGCTCATTTAGACTTTGCTTACAAATCATCATTTGAAATTATTAGGTTGGCCAACATCACCGAAATGAATGCACTAGCATCAGAAAAAACAGCTGTCTAAGGAAGCAAGGAAGCTAGTCTATGTTCATACTTTTCAAATTTATTATACTTTTCAGATACACATATTTTATCATACACTGTATAAGCTTTTAAAGTGTGCATTAATGTTTCAGTTTAAATTCAGATTTCCAAACAGTCACTGAATTGATATGTAACTAGCTCACAAAACTGGGAAGGGGGGAAGTTGGGGAAATTCAGGGGGGGTGTAGGGAAATCACTGACCCTTCTTTCTTTAGGACAGCTGGTCTTTGCTAGCTGTGTGGTCTCCGCTTACACCAAAAACTCCGCCCCAAACCTGCTTTGTGATTTGCAGGAGTGGAAATAGCTGCTGTCTCATAAGCTGATGGGAAATGTAGGCCAGGTCTACACTACCAACTTATATCAGTATTATAGCTACGTCGCTCAAAGGTCTGAAAAGTTCACACCTCTGAGCAATGTCATTATACTATCCCTTCAGCCCCGTGTGGACAGCACTATGTTGACAGGAGATCATCTCCCGCTGCTATAGCTACTGCCTCTCAGGGCGGTGGATTAACTACGCCGACCAATGAAGCTCTCCCATCAGCGTAGGAAGCAGGGCTGGCTCTAGCCATTTCGCCACCTCAAGCATGGTGGCAAGCCGCTGGGGGCGCTCTGCCGCTCGCTGGTCCCGCGGCTCCGGTGGACCTCCCGCAGACGTGCCTGCGGATGCTCCACCGGAGCTGCGGGACCAGTGGACCCTCCACAGGCACGCCTGCGGGAGGTCCACCGGAGCCACCTGCCGCCCTCCCGGCGACCGGCAGAGCGCCCCCCGCGGCATGCCGCCCCAAGCACGCGCTTGGCGTGCTGGGGCCTGGAGCTGGCCCTGGTAGGAAGATCTTCCTTAAAGTGTTACACCAGGACAGCTGCGCCCCTGTATGTGAAAACAAGCCCTTAGACACCCAGGATTGCATTATGTCACTGGATGCATTTTTAAAAATCATGCCAAGCTGTCTGGCTTTGTAAAATTCTATGTTTCTTTAATAAGAACAATACTTTGCATGTCTGTAGTACTTGTTTGAATGTTAATGTTGCAGATCACTTTGCAAACAGCCAATTAGGTGTCAACACCCCTCTGAGGAAGGTGAATGACTTATATGAATCAATTCCCGAACTAGCAAAAAGCGGCCACCTCTGGGGTGAGATTCATCAGCTGCTAACAGCTGCCAGTAACGCCACACAAAAGTGTAAGCCAGGAAATGAAGAATGCAGCTTGGGCACCAGGAATGGGCCATGGCCATATCCCTGGGCACCAATCCATTTAAGAACAGTTGAATGAACACTTTAACAGAGGAGAAAGATGGTCCTGTGACTCAGGAGGAATGTGTTCAATCCCTGACTCTACCTCAGGCTTCTCCTGTGATCCTAAACAAGTCGCTCTGTGCCTTAGTTAGTTCCCACTTCCTTTCTGCTAGTTACTTAGACTGTAAGTTCTTTGGGGCAGAGAATGTTTCCCCCGACACATTTGCACAGACAGAGAGACAACACCTGACAGGGCCGGCTCCAGGCGCCAGCTTATCAAGCAGGTGCCTGGGGCGGCAACTCCAGAGCCAGGCGGCACTTTCAGGTATGCAGCGGCAATTCAGCAGAGGGTCCCTCACTCCTGCTTGGAGCGAAGGACCTCCCGCTGAATTGCCACAGATCACGATCACGGCTTTTTTGGGGGGGAGGGGGAGGGGGCTGCTTGGGGCGGCAAAACCCCTGGAGTCGGCCCTGACACCTGAGACAGAAATGTGGCCTTTAGTGCCACACTTAGGCTTTGATTACTCACTACTGATTCAAAGGGAAGAGCACCACCTCTTGGCTGGTGGCCATCCAAATACTGTGCCAGGTCTACCCTCATTAGACTGAGACCTCCCAGGATCACAATCCAAGGTGGCCTGGTGACGTACAGTTTACCACGTATTTTCCATATATGTGCAGCACATTTTGTCTAACAAGCACATGGGGAAAATACACCATCTATAAGACATTACACAAGGTTCACTGGGTCATGGAGCTCTGCTTCTGGATCTTGTCTATTCCCACAACACAGTGGAAGAAAGTCAGACCTCTGTACATTAACCCTGTGTGTTGGAACAATGGGGAGAGAAAATGCCTTCCTCCAGGTCTGTCTGATTGTTAAACAGGCAGATACTGGCATTAGTTTTAAGTACAACATGTAATAGACCTTTGGAACTCATTGCCGCAGGACATTATATTATACACTAAAATAATGATACTTTATTTCCTTTGCAAAGTGCTTTGAGGGCTGTGGAGGAAAAACAGTGTAGAAGAGCTTCTTGTTGTTGCAATAGCTAAGTGAGTTTTCACAGATTCATAGTTTTTAAGACCAGAAAGGACCAGTAGCTCATCAGTCTGACCTCCTGCATATCACAGGCTATTGAAATTCACTCAGTTACCTCTGTATTAGGCCAGTAACTCGCCTAGGCTAGCATGTTAAGAACGAATGAGACAATTACAAGGTAAGAACAGATTCAGCAGTTACACCAGCTATAACTTTCAATCCTCGTGCTCCATGGTGCTCACCATCATCTGGAGTCTGGAAGGAGTTTCTCCACATGGAAGCGTATTGCACTGTGAGGTACATTATGGGAAGTTGTATACCTGCTCCTCAAGCATCTAGCCTTGGCCACTGCCAGAGGCATGACACTGGGCTCCCCTCCATCGAGCTCCTGCAAATTGCATCTTCTGCCTGCCAGTGTCAATGTCTCTCGCACAGACACCCCTCACTGAGTCCCTGGCGCGTTCTACGATCTGCCTCTTCCTCACCTTCCTGGGTCAGGTGGAGTCCTGCAAATGGAAGGTAACTGCTGCATAAAGGTCTCCCCCACCCTCCAGTTGCTAAGCAATGGCTGTGCTCTCCAAAGTCACTGACACAGACCCTTGGCTGCGGCATTTCATTATTTCATTTGCAATTTAAATTCTCTGATAGGCAGAAGCAACCAAGCTGTTCACTTAAGATTGCACAAAGTTGGATTGAAATACAGGGACTATCCAGTGCCTCGGGCCCTTCAGACATTTCTCTTTGATAGTAATGGAGAGTTGGGAAGAGAGAGGGAAGAGGTGGGAGGAAAGAAAGAGACAGAAAGAAAGAGAGATATATGTGTCAAAGGGATGGGAGGAGGCCTGAAGGGAGAGTAAGAGAGAGGGGGAAAGGAAGGAAAGGAGCCAAGAGAGAAAAGATGAGTGAGAATTATTACAACTGGGAAGTTTCCAGTCTGTTTTTGTTTGGTCATTGCATTCTCTGTCTACCAGGGCCTCTCTGCCTGGTACTGAATCAACTGCACAGTCCAGCTGCCCTATGTAAATGGCCTGATTTCAACATACCTGTCCTGCTAGCGGACGTCTGCGTAGGGCTGTTCTCTTGTTCCCCAGTAAAGGTGTGTGGCATCCCTGTATGTGCTGCCCCATTATGGTTTCCTGTTGTCCCTGTGCGCTTACCCCAGCAGGATGGCTTCCCCAACTCATCCCCGGAGTGCAGCCATGTCTGGTTAATTACTTACTGTGGTCATGTCTCCCTCCAGTGGTCAGACTCAGCATCTGTAATAGCCCACTACTCATAGCTAAGAGAGCTCTTTACATCAGCTGGCAGTGGCCTGCGACTGATGCCAAATGTCCTGGGTTTGATCCTGGCACAGATACAGCCATAGTTTGTTCTGTCTCCATTGACTTCTCTTGTGCCTGCCAGTGCAGCTGCACCACTATAGCACTTGTGGTGGTGACTCTCTAAGCCGACAGGAGAGAGCTCTCCTGTCGGCTTACTGATTCCTGCCTCTGTGAGGGGCAGTAGCGATGTGAGTGGTAGAAGCTGTCCCGCTGACATAGCACTGTCCACACCAGCACTTAGGTAGGTGTAACTGATGTCGCTCAGGGGGGTGGATTATTCATACCCCCTGAGTGACGTTATACCAAAGTAACCTGTAGTGTAGACAAGGTCAAGCTTTTGAGATACACAGAGCTTTTCTTCAAGTCTGGGAAACATATTCAGAATGTCACCAGCTTTTTTAACGTAAGTAGTTAATGCATATCTCAAGGGACCGTTGGAGATGAAGTGGCCAGTTAACTCCAGTCACATGGAGGAAAGGAGAGGAGGGAGAAGGCAGCTGCGGTGTGTGTGTGTTTGTGGGTTATCAGTTGTTGTAATAAGCCATAAACCCATGTCTCTGTTCAGTCCATGATTTTTAGAGTCCAGCAAAGTTATAAATTTAAGCTCCCAGGCTCGGATTTTGAAAGTGTTGTGCAGGTTTCCTTGGAGGATGAGGACTAAGAGGTCAGACACAGAGTCATCGCTTTGTGAGAAGTGTTCACCCACAGGTGATAGGGTGGTTTTGTCTTTTACCATTTTCCTGTGGGAGTTTATTCAAGAGCATAGTTATTGTCTGGTTTCACCAACATAGTTGTTATTGGGGCATTGTGTGCACCGGATGAGGTACACCACAGGTTGTGAAAGGCATGTGTAGGATCAATGAATCTTGAAAGGTATGTTGCGATGGGTGTTTGATCATTGTGGCACTGGTGGTATGTCTGTAGGTTTTGCACCTGTTGTTCTGGCAGGGTCTGGTGCCACTTTGATTTGGTGTGTCCTGATCTGCAGGGAGTTTGCTTCTGATGATGAATTTGGAGAGGTTGGGGGCTGTTTGAAGCCCAGAAGAGGAGGTTCAGGAAAGATTTTTCAGGAGGGGGTCCCCATTGAGTATGAGTTGTAGTTGTTTGATGATACTCTGTATAAGTTGCAGTGTGGGGTGGTAGGTGACAACTAGGGATGTGTAGTCGGAGGGAGTTTTATTTCTACTGGAGCAGGCTCTCTTGGGGTATTTGGGTGGCTCGTTCCATGATGTGATCTGCTTCTCTGGTGGAATGTCCTTGTTTGGTAAAGATGGTTGTGAGTATGTTTAGGTGTATATCTTGGACATTTTCCCCGGGCATATTCTGTGGTATCTGAGTGCCTGTCTGTAAATAACAGATTTCTGGGTGTGTTTGGGGTGGTTACTGGATCTCTGAAGGTAAGTGTGGTGATCTGTGGGATTTTTGTATATGATTGTCTGTAGGGTTCCTTTGTTGAAGCTGATCATGGTGTCCAGGAAGTGGATGCTAGTGTGGAAGTGTTTCTGAGAGAGTTTAATGGCTGGATGGTGGTTATCAAAGTTGTGGTGGAAATCTGTGAGGGAGTTTAAGTTGTCTGTCCAGAGGATGAAAATATAAACACTGTATCTCAGGTATATCATTGATTTTGTGGTGCATTTGTCCAGAAATTCTTCTTCTAGGTGGCCCATGATGAGGTTGGCATATTGGACAGCCATCTTAGTATCTGTGGTTGGACAAAGTGTTTGTTGTTGAATGTGAAATTTTGATGGGCTAGGATGAAATGGATGAGTTTGGAGCTGCGTTTGGGGTGGGTATCTCAGGATCATCCATTTCTTTCCCCTTGCCAAGGCAAGCAGGAGCTCTGCTAAGCTAGGCTCAGGTGGGCAGGAGCTGTCTGTGACTCACAGGTCCCTGTCATCTCAGCTCATTTATCCATGCAGTTACCCAGAGAACAAGGCTAAGGCTCACACTCTCCATAGAGGCAGAGAAGGAGCCGTTCCCACAAACCCTCCCATTTTGGTTCTTTCCTCTGATTCTGGAGTCAACCAACCAACCAATCCAGAGCTGCTTTTCTGCAACGAAACTAGGCACTAAATAACAGAGCCAAGGCACCGAAGCCATCACATTTCTGGCCAGTAGAGGGAACCCTCCACCACAGTTAGATTGCATTGCAAGAAAAACAAGGCAGGCAGTTGCAAGCAGCACCTCGCTGAACGAAATCTGGGGGTTTCATTCAGAGCAAGGCCTCCGGCTGCTTTCCATGCAGGCTGGTGCGAAACATTAACTCCTACAGAAAAAACTCATTAACCATTAGGAGACTGCAGTGCCTCGTATGCACTAGGGTTGCACAGCGCCTCATCCTGCTCTCACTTTGCTGGGTGCAAATCAGGAGTGACTCCGGTGACACCAGTGGAACTGCACTGGGGTGAGTGAGAGCAGAATGGCTTATTGGCTCTGAACAATACTTCCCGCATCTGGTGTCACTAGCGGTGCTTAATTTGTGCCAGGGCTAAGCCTGGCACCTCTATGCTTGGCAGTTCGTAGCCCCAGCACATCTGGACTTGGCAGTTCATAGCCCCAGCACATCTGGACTTGGCAGTTCATAGCCCTGGCACATCTGGGCTTGCTGCATCACTTATGAATGGAAACAAATTGCTTGAGCCCCAGCCCCTAATTGTTTGAGCCTTGGCGCCTCCTTCATTGCAAATCACCAGCCGCGATTGCTTTGGTGTCGGCGGCAGTTCTGTGGCACAGGCTGCATGCCGCAAGTGGGGAAAGTCCTCATGAGGCTGTAGTTCCCAGAAACACCCACACAGACTCACACACCAGACACACACACACACTCTGAAAATCCCACATGTCCTGCACCTGTCAGGGCACCTAGTTCAAGTGAAAATTACTCAGAAGAACATGCCTGCGCTGTGTTTTCTCCCAGCAGCCAGAGATACACCTCTCCAAACCACAATGCATTCTGGGATATGTTCTGAAATCAATGTAGCGGGAGAGTGACTATAACATCCCGATTCCCTTCCTCTCCTGCTGTGGCCAGTTCATTAGGGGAGACCTGTTGTTCTTTGTACAAGTGCAGTCAATATGAAACAATTACACTGGAGTGATAGACAATGGTCTAGGGGCATATGGAAGATGGTCATCTTTCCTCTCTTCCCTAAGTTCTCCGCATTGCAAAGAGAGGATCTTCCCTCCCCTCCCCACCCACACTGCATTGCACCTGGCATCACTTTCTACCAGGCAAGTTCTGACCAGCAGAGCCATAGGTCTAGTGGGTCAGGCACTGGGCTGGGACTCTGGAGACCTGTATTCAGTTCATGACTTAGACACCCTCTGTGACTTTGGGCAAATCACTTAATCTGCATCAGTTTCCTGGCTATAAAGTGGACATTCTACCTCCCAGGGCTGCTGGGGGGCTAAAATCCATCCATGATCACGTGGGGCTCAGATACTGCGGTGATGGGGGCTGTATAAGTGCAAAGATGGTGAGGGAAGGAAGCAGGCTGGTCCCAGATTTTGTGTTGTGCTTGCTCCAATAGAGGAGAGACTGACACCATACCTGCTTGTCAGGCTCCAATAAGAGTAATTGCATGGCCAAGTGGGACCCAGCGCTGCAGAAGGAGGTTTGTACTGGGGCAATCTGTCAGACTTCTAGATGTGCCCACTCGATCTTACCAGGGTGTTTCCTGTGTGCTATGCTCTCTGCTTTCTTCGGGACACAATTTTTGTGTGAACGGATTCCAGCCCTGTCAGCCCCGGGAATTCACCTGATTCCAACTGTCAGTGCAGCTGCTACAGTGCATGCCTCTAGTGCAGACAGGCAAAGCTGCTATAGCATGGCACATGCACTCCTGCTTGAAACCAGCGTGAACCGCACCTGTTCACATTGAGCTTTCAGTGGCTTTGCCTGTCTATGCAAGGGGGTTGGCCCTGATGCATCTGAAATCTACAGTGGAGGCCAGGCCTTAACATGGGCAAAAGCTGCCCGATTTACAGCCCTGGAGCTTGAATCCCTCAGTTCACCTACATCACAGCCTTATTCCCCCCACCCTCAACTGCCCCAATTCTAACCTGCAAGGGCCCTCTCGGGGGATGGCCCGGACGGGTGACTTCTAGTGACATCACAATCTCATTCAGTCATTGTCCTGTCTCCGCGGACAACCTACAAAGGAGCCAGTGAGCGCTAGTCGATTTTGCAACCAGCTGGCCAGAGATCCACTCCCAAACTCTTTCCACACAGGTCAGCTGCTTGTAGCAGCTTTCAGACACTGGGTTGGATCTGTGCCAGAAGCCTAGAGTTGCGAGGCTTCTATATCTTATTACCCAGCCCTGGCTGTGTGTTGTAGCTGACAGCAGGACCTGACCTCTTCTCTGTATTCTCAGCTTTCCTATGAAAATAAACCGGCATCTGAGGTGCAGCGAATTGATTCTCAGCGCTGTAACTGAGTTACAAACCTGAAATGTTACCTCTCCCTCTTTCATCTTCCCTCTCTTCCCTAAGTTCTCCGCATTGCAAAGAGAGGATCTTCCCTCCCCTCCCCACCCGCACTGCATTGCACCTGGCATCACTTTCTACCAGGCAAGTTCTGACCAGCAGAGCCATAGGCCGCACTGCATGTTGTTAAGTGAGCTGCAATTATACATCTGCCTTGGCAACTTAACAGCAGTGCCCATTGAATGAGCAGTAAGGATGGCGTCCCATTCCAGTGCTTTACGCTTCCTCCCCTGGCAGTTCAATCTAAAGGTAATTAAAGTAACTTTTATTGGGCAGGGAGCATGAGAGGAATCAGGGCAGGGTGGTGGCTTGGATATTTTGGAGGAGGAACATGCTAGGTGGCCTGCTACAGCTGACTCAAGAGGAACATGCCAGCATCTGAGCGACTGCCTTTCTTCCCGTGACTCACTGCAATGGCTGCAGAGATGTGCGAAGCCCAAGGTGAAAGGCAGGAGCAGCGGGTTGAGTGGATGCGGGATGAGACCAAGGCTCCCATCTTGTAGGGGATGATGCAAATGTGGATTGAGTCACACAGGCCTCCCAGCCACAAAGATTGCTCCACTCTTAGGGGAGCAGAGACAACCGATATGGTGTTCTTCCTTGGACAAGGAAAAGGCAAGATCAGGGGAGGGATGAAGGCAAGGTCCTCTGGAAAGAATGCTGCTCTCTGAATTGTGCATATGGCATCGACACTCCAAGTGGGGTTAGGTAGATATGGGCATGTACCAGAGACCACTTGGGTGGGGCAGGACAGGGGGTGCACCGGACCTGCCTAACAAGGGATGCTGCAGGATTGGACTGAGCTGCACCGGCAGCTGCCTGCAAACAGCCACAAGTGGTCAGGGCCTGCACTCAGTGAGTGCCAGCACCAGGACCTCTGTAATGAGGGGGTTCCCTGCTGAGCCCTCAGTGCCGGTCCCCACTGCACCGTGCTCCTGTCCAAGTACTTGCCAGGCTCTGATTAATTTGTGAGGTCTGTTGGCACCACAGCCCCAGGCTGGCCTACCGTGGTTTACAGCAGAAGGTAGCTCTCTGATCTAAGTGTTTGACATTCAGCAGCAGACAATGAGAGCCAGAGGTTGAATATCTGGAGGACCAGCAGGGTACGGGGCATCAGTATTTGGGTTCCGCTGTGAAGGAGTGAGCTGCACCATCAACAGTCACAGTGGTGAACTTCAGGCTTAGCTGGAGTCCTAGATCATTAACCTGGTGTAGAGCATTTTAGGCGGAACACTGGGGGCAGGCCCTGGGATCTCCAGAGGAGAGGCAGGTCGGCTATTCCAGTCTCCAGCGCTAGAACCGAGTAATGTTCCCGATGAGTCTGAGCCAGAGCCCAGTGACTTCAGCTTGCTTTGGATTGGGTCTTATAATCACAGCGGTGTGGTGGGCACTTTTCACTCCAGCTCAGCTCCTCAAAGGTGTGTAGGCACCTAATTACCTTTGAACATCTTGGCCTCAGTGCTTAAGGAGCTCACAAGACCTGCTTTCTTCTGTATAGAGTCCAAATGATTACATGAGTCGCTCACCCCTTAAACGCACAGTCCCAAATACCAGAGGTTCAGCCATGGTGGAATTCCACTGAAGGTAAAGAGGTTACACAAGAGATGAATGTGACCCTTCCCACCTTGTGTCCCTTTGACTCTGTGGAACGTACCTGTTCCTGCATAACTACGGACTTTGCTGTCACCAGCAGAGATGGGACCTGGGACCTTCAGCATCAAAAGCACAAATCTGCTGCTGAAGAAACTAACTGCATGCCTGCCAGCCCACACAATAGTCTCTGCTCTGCCGTCTCAGTGCCTCCATGCAGCATCTCACACAGCTCTGCCTTTCTCCTCAGCCCTGATCTGCAGAATGCACCCCCAGTCTGCACCTGCACCCAGTCACACCAGGTCTGTATCTGGCCCTGGCTGGGAGAGAGCAGCAAACTCAGTTTCACTTGACCCTGTCGGAGTGTTTACACCAGCTCTGCATTTGGCCCTGCTGTAGGGCACTGATCCTGTTGGCTGGGCTCACGGGGAGGATAAGGGACCTATTTGTAGCATCCCCTAGTCGTCATTCCCTTTACCTCATGGCAGAGACGCTGCTTGTTGGAGCTGCAAGGGCTAATCACAGGGCCGCAGGTGTTTTTGCGACTCATATACCGGGTATGCCGGTGCATGCAGCTCCCAGCCTCAGACACTAATACATATACATGCACCTCACACCAAAGTCTCCAGCCCCCCTGCAACGTTCCCTCCATGCAGCAACTATGTCTCTTAAGGTGTCTCAAGTAAATTAGGGGCCAAATTGACCTGATCCCCTTGTCTAATGGGATACAGCCATTTAAGGCTCAGCTCCTGTAAGTGAATGATAAATGGGCTCTGCTTAAAATAAATAAATAAATCAAGAGGCACCGTAGGGGATCAAGCTACCTAGGTTCTTCCTGCATTACTCAGTCATCTCAAGGAGAGAGCCGCTATCTGCCGCCAGCTGGCTGAATCATCAGCTTCCTAACGCTGCTTGGAATGAATACAGATGCTTTGGAATTGCCTCGTGCCCGCCACAATAAAGGCAGTGAAAGCGGCTTTGCTATCTCCAGAATGGTGACTGACAAATTCAATCTAAAAAGCAACCCCAAAAGCAAAGTATGGCAAAGTGTGAAAGGGGAATTGGGGTGGCAAGAACCACTGGGCCACCACTATCACTCTCTCTGGGAAAGGGATGGCTGTGCCCAGACTGGCTCGCAGGCTTTGTTCCTTTAACAAGCGTTAATTCATCTCAGCCGGTTGTTTGGTGATTTGTTGATCTGGTTTCTCTCGGAGCCAGTGTAGCCTGGGGAAAGGAGACGCATATGGCGTGGGCCATGGAGTAATGGTGCTCTCCATCTGGGGATGGGCCTAGCGCAAGGGGCTCACAGGTTTTTAAACCATCCCAGGTTGAGAGTGTGGGGTGTGATGGATTTGTCAGCCAGTCTTGCTCCTCTTTGGGACACAGTGGGGGCAGTAGATCCAGCGTTGGGGGGTCCCATAATGTGTGTTCGCGTGTGTGGGAGACGGATCACACAGCCGTTTAGAGCCACGTGTTTGAGGGGGCCAGAATTTCAAATGAGCACATCTGCCATGTAGGCACACAAAAGAAATGGCCAAATTTTCCCCATCAGTTGCTGAGCAGTTCTGAAGCTCCAGCCATGAGTATCACAGAAGGAGATGAGTGCTTTCGAAAATGTGGTGCCTCCTGGCTGAGCTGCAGAGAGGTGACAAAATCTTTTGCAAGCGCTGATACAACCCCTGGTCAGTGTGTGTTACAGCTCCCCCTCTGTGCTCACTACGATGAGGACAGAAGTCTGTTCCCACCCACAACTCAGGGGGCTTGGCAGCCTTGTAGCAACTCATCCATCTTAGCTCTGGTGGCCATCACAAAGGTCTTCGTTGGTTCAAGTCTCTGAGAACTGTGGTTTTGGAGCTTGACAGTCTAGGGTTCTAGTCTTACCTCCCCAAGCATCTTTGTGTGTGATTGAATTCATAATTGGGCCTGTAGTCTGCAGCATGTGGATTTTGTTACCCAACTAGGATAATTCTTATTCTTAGTTTCTTCCTACCCACCCAACCCAACCCGCCCACTCAGTCTCTCCTCTCCTCTCCCTCCATCCCCTTCCCTACACCTGCTCTCTTTCCCCCTCACAGAAGAGGTAGGGCAGATCATATCTCAGACTCCCTTCTATCCCTGCTCCTTGTGGTGATAAGGAGGTGGTGACTGACCCCAGCGGTGGCCAGCATGGTGTCCACACTGATCTTTGCTCTTCCAGCTCTGCCTTAAATCACAGCAGTAGTGGCAGACCAAACAGTTCTGTGTTAGTTTTAGGAACGTCTCGCAGACGGGTGGCTGATTTGATGGTTCCCAGAAGCCTCCTATAGGCAGAAGACATTAAGTATAGGCAGAAGCTTATTGGATGCGTAGTGACAGCGTGGTGGTTCCGTGGATCAGTGACACACAGATTTCACATTATTCAGCCCTGCAGCTCTGGCTTCAGTGGAATGGCTAATGCATTCCTGGGCCGCTGTCCTCTGCTGTATGGAATCAGAACTGTGCAATGGTCCCTAGATTGCTAACGGCTCATGGAGATCCTCCTCTCTCCTGAGGAGGTAAGGACTGAGCTTTTAGAGCAAGAGGATCTAGGTTTCATCCTCACGGCGGCTGGGAAGTTCTGATGGCAGCAGCATGAGGCGTCGTGACAACAGCGATGTCCTAGCTGGCCGGGGATTTGTTACAATATGGTGGAAAGTCATGTTTGTCCCCAGCACCAGAACAAACAGGACCTCCGTTCTGCGGTAGCAGATGCTTTGGGTGGGAGGGAGCCCAAGAGTTTGGCAGTTAGGAGAGTTCTGAGCACTTGCCGTAGGCTGAGAGGGGGGTGTGAAGGGGAAGGTTTGGCAGCAAACAGGAGCGTGAGCAGCCTCTGTTCACTGGATGGGAAAGAGGAGCTAGCATCTCATTGCTAGGCGATGGGTTTCTAGGCGGCAGAAATCACTCTGATCTGCACAAATAAACAGCACTTGCTAAGAGCTAAGGCCCTGCCCTGGCCCTTTAAGGATGGGCAGGAGCTGTTGCCTAGCAACGAGATGCTACTTCTCCTCCCTCATCTCTGCACCAAGAGGCTCTCCTGGTGGTTCAGCATCTGGCCTGACTGTGCCAGGTTCAGCTGAATATCCGAGTCCACCCTGGGACTAGGGAAACTGGAGGCCGGTGCCAGCATGCCCCTGCTGCCCAGGCCCTGCAGGGTATGCTCTTCTGCCATCCCTGTCAGGGTAAGGGGGGGCTCCCTCTCCCACTCACACACTCAGAGGTCAGGGGAAGGGGTCAGGGATTTAATGGCCAAGCAATGTTACTCTTCAGTGTTGTTCCCTGTTATCAGTGTCGTGCATGGAGCTCCCAGAGCCCTCGAGTGACTCAGCCATTCCAGATCCATGGGAAGAGAGGAGCGCGGAGTTGGGAGAAGGGGCAGAGCAGGCAGGGCCGTCTGTAGGCACCAGTAATACCCAGATATTGGGGTGGCTCTTTTCAAGGGGCGGCATTCCGACCCTTTGGAGGCGGCACTTTTCAAGGGGTAGCACTCCTTTTTTTTTTTGGCTTTGGCGGCAGCACTCCAGCTTTTTTTTGCTTGGGGAGGCAAAAAACCTGGAGCCAGCCCTGGGGGCAGGGGAGGAAATCTCACCCAGAAATTCCTCAATATTTGGGTATTACTTTAGGGCTGGCGAAGATCCCAAGAAAACCCCAGGTCCAAATATCACCAGATTCTGAGAGCATTCGGATTCTGATCGAAATCTCCTGGCCTGGAGGTGGGACAGAAGGCTGGAGCCGATCACCTCTGAGTTTTGGGGCAGTCAGGATCCAGATCTGAATGTTGTTATTAACTATGTATATGTTGTGGTAGCGCCCAGGCTTGCTTGTCTGTCTATCTTCCCACCAAATCTAAACCCTTTTTCTACCCAGCGTCCTGATTTGACACCATTGAAATCACCGGGAGTTTTGCCATTAGCTTCTATGGCCACGAGTTCACCAGAGCCAGCCTGCCCCAGTGACGGCGTTTGCACCCTACCCCAAACAGACAGGGCTTGAATTCCACCCATCTCACTGACTCTGACTGTCAGAAAAATCTCTCCCCTCCGAGCTCAATCACGCTGTACAAGTTTTGCATTAATATAGAGCTAATTGTCAGGTAATGAATCCGATTTGGCTTACCATATTGAAATCCCTTATGTTTCCAGCTGAACACTAGTAAATCATTTGCATCACAAATCTCCTGCACTCTGGATCCTCCACTCGCAGAGCTGTTGCTCATATCAGCGCTGGTGCCTCCATTCTCTAGAGTGCCAAATACATGACGAGAAAATCTCCTTCCCGTTAAAGGGAGATCGTCGAGATAAACCCTCCTGTATGAACATGGGCACAGAGAGACAGACGGAGAGTTGAATATCCCACCTGTGCTACCTGCAAACCCTTAGGGTAGATTATTGAGACAGACAGGATTTCTATAATCTAGGCCAGGGGTGGCCAACCTGAGCCTGAGAAGGAGCCAGAATTTACCAATGTACATTGCCAAAGAGCCACAGTAATACGTCAACAGCCCCCCAGCAGCTCCCCAGCCCGCTCCCAGCATCTCCCACCCACCGGCAAGTCAGTGCCTCTCCCTCCCTCCCCTCAGCTGTTTCATCATGGGAGGAGGAGGAGCGAGGGCATGGCAGGGGAAGGGGCGAGAAGGGGTGGAGTGGGGGCAGGGCCTGTGGCAGAGCCAGGGGTTGGGCAGTGAGCACCCCCCGGCACAGTGGAAAGTTGGCGCCTGTAGCTCCAGCCCTGAAGTTGGTGCCTATACAAGGAGCCGCATATTAACTTCTGAGGAGCCGCATGTGGCTCCGGAGCCCCAGGTTGGCCACCCCTGTCCTAGGCCAATGTTAACAGAAAGGGCAGCTGGTGCAAAGGTGAAGGCACCTTTAACCCAAGGACTTGGGTTAAATTCCCTCCTCTGCCCCAGACATCCTATGCGATCTAGGGCAAATCACGTAGGTCTAGCTTCACAAAGGCATTTAGGCTCCTAACCTGCATTGATTTCAATAAGCTAGGAACCTAACTACCTTTGTGAATCTGGGCCCTAGTCTGTCTGTGCCTCAGTGCTCCATCTGAAAAATGGGGATAACAGCACTTCCCTATGTTGCTGGGGTACTGCGAGGATAAATGTATTAAAGACTGTGAGGCTTTCAGATACTAAGGGGTTGCGGGCCATTGCCTTAGGTAGATAAAGGCTAGTGCTCTTTGGTTAATTCATGTTAAAGGGGCTTGATCTTTAGAGGGCAGATGTTCAGCACTTTCTGAGAACCAGCACCTTAAGTTGGCCCCCCAAAATCACTGGTTGCTTTTGAAGGTCTTTGCCCCAGTTCTTACACCACAACACTGATGCTGTTTGTTGACTGTGTGTATGAGACACGTGGCGCACCATGGACAGTGACACCAGACTGGTATGTTTCACTTTCTTCTCATAGCATTTTCTAGGCACTCTTCCCAGGTGTTTGTGGTTGGAATCCCAATACTGCTGCTAGCTGTCTAAACTAGAAACAAGCCAACAGAAATCAAAACGTCATTTTTTTTTAAATGATGAAAATATTTATTTTAGAAATGGATGAAATTTTCTGAACAAAACTTTTTTTCACTAAAAAATAAAAATTCTGGTCACCAAAACATTTAGCAAATTTATGTCAATTTTCCCAAATTGTTTTGGTCACGAAAAAAAAAAATCTGAAAAAGTTGAAACTTTTTTTTTCAATATTTTCTAAATGAAACGTTTTGATGTTTTTCATTTGAAGTGACTTTTTGTTTCAAATTTTACAGCAATTTTATTTTAATTTTGTTAAATGTTTTTTAAAAGCTCAAAAGCAACTGGATTTTTTTTTCAACTTTTTGGTCTCCGCAAAATGTTTGCTGCACATCAACCTGAAACAATTTTTTTCCTGATTTTTCAGAACTTTCAGTGAACTTTAAAGTCAGTTATTTGCCTAGCTTCAATTTATATTTCTAAGAGTTTTCATAAAACTTTCCATTTCTTCAAAAAGCCCCTAAATGTAAGGACTAGAATTGCATATCAGTGTCACTTTAAATAGGTCCCATTTTTGTAAGCTACCTCAGCACAGACTGGGATGTGTAATGTGGAGTAGTGGAAGCCAACAGGCAGAGTTAGGCACATCATTCATTTCAAACAGAACTAACGGTAGCTCACAGGACAGCTTGTTTGTGTTCAGGTAGTGTGAGTTAACTCGTCGGTGTGTGTAGCAGTGACTGCTTATACAGGGGATGCAAAGTGTGGAGGCTGTGATGGGTTTGGCAAGGGGAGGTGGAGTTGATTTGAGGGATGTTGGGCTGGCTTTTTTCTTTCCTCATTTGGATGTACAGCGACAACTAGTTTTACAGGGCTCTATGTGAGCAGGAATAGCTGGGCATTGCTTTCTGTTGCTCTTCTTGCTTCAGCATCCAGGGGCTTTAATTGCAGAAAATAAAAAGAGATGAACATGAAACAAAATAAGCAGCTGTGCCCAGGTGAGAGCTTCCTGTGCAGATCCTTCTACTTGGGACATATGCACCCTTCTTCTAAAGTTGAGGCCACCCACCCAGCTTTGTGCCTTGTTCTAAATACTCGGCTCCATCAGAGCTGTGCTGTAATGAATGTGAATTCTGCAAACAAGCAATTGTAGCCTGGTTTTCGTAGGTACTGAGTACCCATAAATCCCACTGAAGTGAACTGGCACCTTTGGAAATCAGACCATTTCCATATACATCAAACACATCCTATTTGTGGGGAACCAGGATTAGAATGCTGGTCCTTCAGCTTCAAAGTGACTGGATGCTCCCTCATGAACTAATGGAGAAATTCCCATAGTAGATTTCTTAGACTCTTTGGGGGCCAACCCAGGCACTTTTTCAAACCAGGGTACTACAGTGCAGACAGCTGCATTGGTGACGGCTTTCTGGAGGGTTCTGAGTGGGCACACACATCTCAAGAGCATGGATATGCCCAGACAATATACTAGGAGAACTCCAGCTACAGGTGAGTGGCCTTCTTTGCAAGTTACTGGACATGGGCTCTGACATGCTGCCAAGGGGTGTGAATTCCAAAGGCACGCACTGTCGGCTGAGAAATTGCCACTAGGGATATGTCAACCCTACAATTAAAAATGCACCACTCTTCCAGCTGAGTCAGGCACCCGGGGTGCAGACTAAGTGGCTGTTTAATTGTGGTGTAGATGTTTGGGCTTGAGCTGCAGCCTGGGCCCTAAGACCTTGTGAGGTGGGAGGGTTCCAGAACTCAGGCTGCAGCCTGAGCGCTAATGTCTACACTGCCATTAAACAGCCCCTTATCCCAAGCCCCGTGAACCCAAGTCAGCTGGCACCGGCCAGTTGCAATGTAGAGCAAACCAATGGCACAAACTGCCATCAGAGGGGACTGGGTGCATGGAAGGATCTCCAATTGCCAAGTCCAAGCCCAAGGGTGTCTCACTCATTCTGAGGGGAAGAGACCAAGTGACCTCACCACCTATGGGTTGTAGGACCACAGGGATGGTGGGACTCCTCATCTGCTTGGGATTTCTGCAAATATTTGACTGCCACAGGACTGTCCAACATGGCAGCATCCAGGGTCAGAGCCCGAAAGGAAGATGGAAAGAGAGGGCTAGAGGGTGACAAGGGAAGGGGAACAGAAGAGAGAGAGAGAGGGAGCAGAAAAATGTTTCTCTGACAATGACCTATTAGAAGAGCCATTCTTGGTTGACTGTGGGTAAGAAGCGGAGGTAAAGATGAGGGGAGTGGGCCAGCTGAGCTAGGGTATCTTCGCCCTGACATTTTGCCCCTTCACTAACCCCTCTCTCCAGTGCAGCATGGCCAATATCCTGCTGCTTAATGCAGGAGAGCAGATGTTTGTTTTACAACTGCAAACAAGCTTATGCAGCCATTGGCTCCCTTTCCCCTTCAGCAGTTTAGCCGGAAACAATCAATTAGGCTTCACTGAATGGATCCGATGTTTCTCAGGTGCAGATTTGTGCCCCAGGCCTGTATGCCATAAACGCCAACATCCATTCACCCTGTCATTTGTGTACCGTTCCCAGCTAGCGAGATGCCAGCCAGTGACAAGGGGTTGCTTTAAAAGGAAAAGCCAGTCACTGGGGCCAGTTCTGCTCTTTCCAAAGACGTTTGGCTCAGCGCGGTGAGCATCAGTGATGCCTGAGCAGAGAGACAGCGCTGTATCTGGCATGAAACATGCACAGTTAGCGGATGGGCCTGAGGATTAATTCAGCGTCAAGTGTAACTCTGCTCGCCACTGTAGTGCCATGTGGGATGCACCTATGCATGGAGTTATCCCTGATTCGCTGCCCTCGATTAGCTCCATGTGTGGACACTCTTATTCCAGAATAAGAATGCCTTGTCCCTTTAGTTTACCCCACTTTCTTCCTCTCACTCTTTGCTGAATCAATACACCCGTGCACTGGGGCATTATGCTGCTGTTTTTCAAGTGTAATGTAAGACCCAGATCCTGCCTAGCAGCGGTCACTGCAGATCTCTGGTGTGAGGGCAAAATTCCCATTGACGTTCCAACCTCCCAGCCTCCCACAGTGGTTTCAGTTTGGATGTAGCACCCTTCTTCTAGCCTCACCTTGCAGCCGCTAAAGGCCAGGGGAGTCTTTCCTTTGATGTCAACAGGAGCAGGAGCAGTGCCGTATGCTGCTGTGTGTTGTTAAACAGCTGTCTCCTTCCCCCTGCAAAAGTGACTGCATTGCAACCATGAGGACCTCTACTTACAATGGGCCAAACCCACTGCCATTATACAGGGCTCGTAGGAGGGATGTTGAGAACCCCCTGAGAGGTGTTGAGTGTCTTCAGCGCTCATTGTTTTCAGCATTTCAATGGTCGTGTTGCCTGAGCAAGTCCCTAACGGCCAAATCATCTCTGGTCTGACTCTTCCATTGACTTCAATGGTGTTACACTGGGGCTGAATTTTGTACTCGGTGTATCCTTCAAACAGAGAGGAGATTTAGATGTTATTGGTAATAATAAATAATCTGTTCCAACAGCTCTTTTCCTGATCAGTCCCATATTCCATCCCGCGGCCAGAGGGGAAGTCGGCTCACCCTTTTGATGAGAACACATGGAAATGATCACAACACCAGGCCTTTGGCATCCAGGGGGCTTTATGATCTATGAAAGGATAGAGCTGAGCATGTGGTCGGGGGAGACAATGGCTTCTTCCAGATGGGCTGTCCTGAGAAAGACAGACTTTTGTTTTCTCTCTCCTGATGTGTCGCTTCAATCTGCATGACCTGGGTGTCTTCAGAAATGGAGCAGATTCTGCTTCCAGTTACTCTGGTGTGAATCTGCAGCTGCTCTATTGAGATCATGGCCTAAGACTGCTTGGCTTGGCTTAGCTTGAATTTGACCTGGTAAGAAGTGGCCTCGCTGCTGCTAATTAGTGTTTCTCTAGCGCTGCTTTATCTGACAGCATTAGGTAACTGATTTGCACCACGCCTCTTGTGAGCTAGGGGAGTAGGGCAAACTGAGGCCCACCTACGTGCTCAAGGCTATAGAGGGCATCAGCGCCAAAGCTGGGATTAGCATTTGAGAATTCCTGGCTCCCACTGCTGGGCTCAGACTATATCACTCCTGCTACTAATAAATGAATGAGCCCCACTCAGGCACTGTCTACCTTTAGCTTACCCTAAGATCTCAAACTATTATCCTGTAGGCCTAAGAGTCTCCAGACAGACGCGCAACATTCTTGCTACTGATGCAGCTGCATTTCATGAAGAAAAACATTATAGCTGGGATCATTTTAATGGACTAGCTAAGTGTTTGAGTGCTAGTAACATTTGCAGCTATGCAGGCTCAGATTCTGTTATGGAGGTGTTACAACATCACACTTCGGGGCATTAGAGGTGCCAAGAAGGAACCCCATCTCCCTTCTTACTTGTACAGGGTTACCCCAGGTGCAGCATGGTGCCCAGCCTAAAACTCAGGCAGTGTTGCATGTCTGTGCGGGGCTATTCTGAAGACATGCAAAGCCTTTTTAGGCGTTTGCTCCCTGATTATTAAAGAACACATCCTGAAATTCCCAATGCTGCTGCCATAAACCAGCAGGACTTCATTTCTGGATAGGCACAGTGAGATTTAAGGAATTGCTATGGAAGGTGGGGGCTTCACCTCCTCCAAAGCATCAAGTACAGGTTGCTGCTGGTGATAACGTATGGGCCTGGGTGGGCCAATGATCTGCTCTGAATTAACTTGGGAACCCTGAGACAATCTTCAATGTAGAGAGTTAGCCAGGATATCTGGATGGTTGAAAGACCTCCTCCATCAGCTTACTCAGATGGCAAAAAGAGGAAGTGCCTAGAGGAACATCTCCTCTAGATTTCTGTCCCTACCTAGATTGGGTGGACCAGGTCCCTTATAAACTACACATAGGAGGAAGCGTTTCTGATGGTCTGAACAAAGGATTCAAAGTCAGAGCTCTTGTATTCTTGCTTTCAGCCCTGGCATGGCCTTGGACAAAATTCTTAACCTATCTGTGCCTCAGTTTACCCATATGTAAAATGATTAAACAAGCTGAGCTGCCTCAGCCAGGATGGTGGTGAGAAGTAATCAATGCTTCCAGTGCCTGGCTGAAGGTTTCCATTGTAATGAAAGTGAAGAGTATTCTGAGTATTTCAGATGGATGTCAAATCATGAAAAAGTCACCAGGACACAAATAGCGTTTTTGGCTGGATCTTTAATTTAAAATCAAAAGACAAGATTCTACAGCTATGGTGAGCTGAATGGGGCTGGAC
Organism: Gopherus flavomarginatus; assembly: GCF_025201925.1. Taxonomy (NCBI): domain Eukaryota; kingdom Metazoa; phylum Chordata; order Testudines; family Testudinidae; genus Gopherus; species Gopherus flavomarginatus. Next base: position 10,639,902 of record NC_066617.1, on the reverse strand, counting down.
CAGACCTAGAGGATAAGGGATATTTGTGTGAGATATTAGAATGATCACAATATTAGAAATATGTGATTTGATTTGACAGAGGTGGCCGGATTCAACAACAAAGATGGAACGCCTCAGAATGTGGAGCAAGAACATAAGAGCAGCCATACTGGGTCATATCAAAGGTCCGTCTAGCCCAGTATCCTGTTTTCTGACAGTGGCCAATGTCAGATGCTTCAGCGACAATGAACAGAACAAGGCAATTTTGAGAGATCCATCCTCTGTCATCCAGTCCCAGCTTCTGGCAGTTGGAGATTTAGGGACACCAAAACATGGGGTTGATGGACCTCCTCCATGAAATTATCTAATTCTTTTTTGAACCCAGTTATACTTGTGGCCTTCACAACATCCCCAGGCAACAAGTTCCATATATTGACTTTGCATTGTGTGAAGAAATACTTCCTTATGTTTGTTTTAAACCTGCTGCCTATTCATTTCATTGGATGACCCATGGTTTTTATGTTCTGTGAAGGGATAAATAACATTTCCCTATTCACTTTCTCCACACCATTCATGATTTTATAGACCTCTATCATATCTCCCCTTAGTCATCTCTTTTCTAAGATAAGTAGCCCCAGTATTTTTAATCTCTCTTTGTATGGGAGCTGTTCCATACCCGTAATTATTTTTGTTGCCCTTCTCTATAATTTTTCCAATTCCAGTCTATCTTTTTTGAGATGGGGTGACCAGACCTGCATGCTACATTCAAGGTGTGAGTGTACCATGGATTTATAGAGTGACATTATTATATTTTCTGTCTGATTAACTGTCCCTTTCCTAATGGTTCCTAGCATTCGGTTAGCTTTGTAACTGCTGCTGCAGATTGAGCGGATGTTTTCAGAGAACTAGCCACGATGATTTCAAGACCCCATCGTTCTGTAGGTAAAGTTGGGAGTATGTTTTCCAATGTGCATTACTTTGCACATATCAACATCAAATTTCATCTGCCATTTTGTCACCCCGCCACCCCGTTTGGTGAGCTCCCTTTGTAGCTCTTCGCAGGCAGCTTGAGACTTACCTATCCTGAGTTGTTTTGTATAGTCTGCCAATTTTACCACCTCACTGTTCACCTCCTTTTCCAGATCATTTATGAATATGTTGAACAGCTCTGGTCCCAGTACAGATCCATGGGGAACCCTGCTATTTACCACTCTCCATTGTGAAAACTGACCATTTATTCCTCTCCTTCATTTCCTCCCTTTTAACCTGTACCCTTATTCCCGTGTCCCGTGGCTTTTCCTCATTCCACCAGGGAGTCGTGAGTTATTCCAGCGAATGTAGCTTCATGCCATTTTTGTGCCCTACATATTCTGGGCTGCTCTAGTTTATGGCAGTCTGGCCAAGGTTGCTTATGGGCAGCTGAGCAGCCCAGAAACCCTGTAGCACCATGTGCCAGGGGCCTGACCCTCTGCCCCGTCTGCCAAGGCTTACAAACAGGACAGTGCAGGCGTCCTGACAGAGCCACTTTGCAGAACTCTCCCTCAACCTCTCAAAGCAGTTTAATAGCCCCTATGCACTGCTGGAGTGGTGTATAGGGGGCAGGAGCAGGGCACATGCCCTGTCCCTGGGTATTACAGGAGAAGGAGGGACTTGGGCTAACTCCTGGTTTGAGTTCTCCAGTGCTGGGTGTAGGTCTTTTCCCAATACAAACATCTCCAGCCCCAACATAACAAAATAAAGCCTCTGAGTCCAGCGGCAGTGTGAAACAACTCCTCATCTGCTTCTGAATCTGCAGTTGTCTTTAGAGAGAGAGAACCTCACTCTTCTCCTTCTGCTGAAAGCGTATGCAGTCCTAGATGTCAGCGGTGGATACTACCAGGGTTATCTTGCACCCCCACCCCTGCAATGTCCTCTCTCTGTGTGCTACCCATCAATCTTGGTGGCTCTGCCATCTGCTGATGGGTGCACAGGCCTCTTAGCACAAGCCCTGCAGATAAACGTCCATCTAATGGATACACTAGCAATGAGCACTGGGCGCACATGCCCATGCTATCAGAGAGACAGGTTGCAGCTTGCATTTGTGTGGGGATGGTTTTCTGGACTCATTCTTCTCCTTTGCTGGGACTGTGGAATGGGGCGGAGGGGCTCCAGTGCTCATGATGACAGGGGAAATTAAGGAGACAGCACAATGCAGTGGATGGCAGAGTTGCCTAGTGGATAACACAGTGGACTAGGACCCAGTAGACTTGTGTTTTAGTCCCAGTTCTGCTGCTGGGTAACTGTGGGTGAGTCCCTGCGCCTCAGTTTTCTCTTCTGCAAAGTGGGGATACCTTCCTTTGTAAAGCGCTTTGTTGTGCACTGATGAAAAAGTTAGGCACTATTACTAGTGGGGAGCGGGCCGGGCTGGGTTAACATGCAGACCTGGTACTCAAGAGAGCTGAGCTCTTTTCCTTCTGCCAGAACTCACGGTGTGATCTTAGGCTAGGGTGACCAGACAGCAAAGTGAAAAATCAGGACGAAGGTGGGGGGTAATAGGAATCTATATAAGAGAAAGACCCAAAAATCGGGACTGTCCCTATAAAATCGGGACATCTGGTCACCCTATCTTAGGCGAGAAGGCAAAGGACAAAGCACCTCGGTGCCGAGGTGGTACCTGCTATACCCCATGTACATAGCCAGTATTTTCATGTGACTCACGCCCAGGAGCTCCTGAGTTCTCCGCTTCCCATTTGCTCTGCTGGTTCTGTTTGGGGAAGAGGAGTTTGAACTCTGGTCGGAGCATACTACTGAAATGCTGCGGGAGTGGGCCGTACCCGATGTAGAAAAGCGACGATGTCTAATAGAGAGCCTTAGTGGCCCAGCATTAGATGTAATTCGCACCCTGAAGCTCATTGACCCTGAGGTCAGTGTGAAGGACTGCCTAGAGGCCCTTGATAATACCTCTGGGAGCGTAGAGGGCCCTGAGGACAGCTACTGTAAATTCATTAATTCCCGACAGCAAAGGGGTGAGAAAATTTCAGCCTATATACAGAGGCTGGAGAGACTACTTCAGAGAGCTGTTATGAGGGGAGCAGTGACTGCTGAGCAGATGGATCAGACCAGACTGGCTCAAGTTGTAAGAGGGACTCAGTATCGGAACCCAATCCTACTTCATCTCCGACTAAGAGAACGGCAGGAACATCCCCCAAGTTACTCCCAGCTGATAAAGGAGGTCAGGGAAGAAGAAGAAAGGCAGGCAGCCAGTGAGTGTTGGGAAGCCCAAACATTGGAACCAGCCAGCACGACGCCATCGCCAATGGCCAGTGTACTGATGGTGAGCACCGCAGAGGAACTTGCCTAACAAATGCAGGTCCTGACAGAACGGACAGCTGAGCTGCAAAGCATCATTGACCGAGCTAAGATTTCCAGGAATAAGGAGCTCAGACTGTGATGATAGAGAAGTCAGTATCTAGAGTCACCGTCCCACCTCGCCGAATGGGGAAAGGACAATTCTTTTGCTACCGGTGTGGTCAGGATGGGCACAGTGCTGCTAACTGCCATAAGGAAGAGAACCCCTCCTTAGTGTATGAAAAGCTGAGGATTAGTTGGAAGAGATCCAGTAGCTGCCAGAAGGTCCGGGGACAGAGACCACCTAGGCCTAGAGGATTTGAAGATTCCCCCAGAAGAGACCATCCAGCTGGGATCCCTGCAGGACTGATAGGGCCTCGAGCAGAGGTCATGGTGAGGATTGAAGGGGCAGAGTGTAAAGCCGTGCTTGACACTGGATCTCAAGTGACTATTATATTTCAGTCATTCTACCAACAGATGCTTAGACACCTGCCCATACAGCCACTGACTGGCATTGGTCTGTGTGGCCTCAGCATGGATGAATACCCCTATCAAGGATATGTTATAGTGCACCTGGAATTCCCAGAGGAGGTTGCTGGGGTAAAGCAAGAGGTAGACACCGCTGCCTTAATATGCCCTGACCCGAAAGGGACCTCTGATGTGTCTGTGCTGATAGGGACCAACTCCAGCCTCTTCAAGGTGCTCGCAGATTACTGCAGACAACGGGCTGGGGACCAGTACCTGAGTACCCTGATGATCCATATGCTTTGTGCTGAAGCCTATAGGAAAATTGAGAGCGCTAAAAAGGAGACATCTGAGCTACCGATTGGGGCACTGAAGTACATGGGTACAACCCCCTTAGTAGTGCCTGCAAGGACGGAGCAAGAAGTACTAGTCATGAGTACCAGGCTGAAAGGCAGTAAAGGGGCATTAGCAATGATAGAGCAGCCGGCTGAAGGAGAGCTCCCAGAAGGAGTGCTGGTCCCCAGTGGAGTCATAGCCCTACCTGCTGAAGCCCAAGAAAAGGTGACTATACTGATTACTAATGAAACAAGTAGAGATGTTGTTGTGAGGCAAGGACAAAAGATAGCAGACCTCTTTGAGCCTGAATCAATTGTAAAACCCCAGTGTGAGACTCAAGTGCCAACAATAGACCCAGCAAAGTTTGACTTTGGAGATTCACCATTGTCCGAGGAGTGGAAAGATCGCCTAAGAAGGAAAGTTTGTGAAAGATCCAAGGTGTTCTCATTGCATGAGTGGGATGTGGGATGTGCAAAAGGAGTAGAGCACAACATCAGACTACATGACTCTCGACCTTTCAGAGAGAGATCTAGGAGGCTTGCTCTCTCCGAGATGGAAGATGTGCGACAACATCTTCAAGAGCTGGCTGCAAATGGCATCATTACAGAGTCCCGCAGCTCATACGCCTCATCCATTGTGGTGGTCCGTAAAAAGAATGGGAAAATCCGGATGTGTATTGACTACCGCACCTTAAACCGCCGTACTGTGGTTGACCAATACACAATGCCTCGAGTTCAAGATGCCTTAGACTGTTTGCTGGGAAGCCAGTGGTTCTCTGTGTTGGATCTTCGGAGTGGATACTACCAGATCCCTCTGGGTGAAGAAGATAAGGAGAAGACAGCCTTCATCTGCCCATTAGGGTTTTATCAGTTCAAACGCATGCTCCAAGGGATTTCTGGAGCACCTGCCACATTTCAACGTCTTATGGAGAAAGTTGTGGGAGACATGAATTTACTGCAAGTGTTAGTTTATTTGGATGACCTGATTGTGTTTGGAAGAACTTTGGAAGAGCATGAAGAAAGACTTCTTAAAGTGCTTGATAGGCTGGAGGATTATGGTTTGAAGCTTTCAATTGACAAATGCCAGTTCTGCAGGACCTCGGTGAAGTATGTGGGGCACATCGTGTCCCAAGAGGGTGTGAGTACTGATCCTGATAAAATAGAAGCACTCACTACATGGCCACGTCCAAGCAACTACAGAGAACTCAAGACCTTCCTTGGGTTTAGTGGTTATTACCGCAGATTTGTGAAAAACTATGCTACAATTGTAAAACCCCTCAATGATCTTACCAGGGGATATCAGCCCAGCAAGGACAAATCTAAGACCAAGAATAAAGGGCCTTCCGTGCAGAGACACTATGGCCCCTTCGAACCCTTTGGGCCACGGTGGGATGAGAGATGTGAAAGGGCTTTTTGAGAAATCATTACTTGCCTAACTCATGCCCCAGTCCTAGTATTTGCTGACCCAAGCAAGCCATTTATCCTGCATACTGATGCCAGTTTGGAGGGTCTGGGGGCAGTACTGTACCAGGAGGTGGAACGCAAGCGTAAACCTGTAGCCTTTGCCAGCCGAGAACTGTCTGATAGTGAAACCCGCTATCCCACCCACAAGCTGGAGTTCTTGGCCTTGAAATGGGCCATCACTGAGAAATTTCGAGACTACTTGTATGGGGCTCAGTTCCAGGTGTGGACAGACAACAACCCACTGACTTATGTGTTAACAAGTGCTAAACTGGATGCTACAGGGCAAAGATGGGTGGCCGCTTTGGCTAGCTATGACTTCAGCATTCAATACCGATCAGGGAGAAGCAATGTAGATGCAGATGCATTGTCCAGGCGTCCGCAGGCACCGCGACTTGCTGTGATACCCACGGATGTAGTGAGAGCTATTTGCAGTGTGAGTCGCCGAGAGCCGGAGGACCATGAGAGCCTTCAGGGATGTGTTGCTGAAACTTTGGGCCTACCCCCTGAATGCGTGCCTTCTGCCTCAGTAAACTATATTGCTTTGGACCAATCTCCCTTGCCCATGCTCAATACGGCTGACTGGCAGGAGGCCCAGCTGCAAGATATTGACATTCGTGATACACTACTTCCCAAAAGAGAGGGGCGAGGCCCAGCTGAGGTTGTCCCACCTACCCCAGAGGGCAAACTACTATTGAGAGAATGGACCAAACTAAAACTGATTCAGGGAGTGCTACACTGCACGACCACAGACCCTCTACAAAAGCAACGGAATCAACTAGTGCTGCCAAAAGATTACAGAGCCCTGGCCATGAGGGCCCTGCATGATGACTTTGGACATTTAGGGATGGAGAGGACCCTGGAACTTATCCGCAGCAGATTCTATTGGCCACGGATGGCTGAAGATGTTCGCAGGAAATGTGAGACCTGCGCGCGATGTGTTCAAAGGAAAACTCTGCCCACGAGGGCTGCATATCTGAAGAACATCACCAGCAACAAACCTCTGGAGCTGGTTTGCATTGATTTCTTGTCTTTAGAAGTGGACAAGAGGAATATTGGGAACATCCTAGTAGTGACCAACCATTACATGCGATATGCGCAGGCATATCCCACATGTGATCAGAGGGCCACCACCGTCGCTCGAGTACTGTGGGAAAAATATTTCTCAGTTTATGGATTCCCAGCCCGGATACACTCGGATCAGGGACTAGACTTTGAGAGTCACCTTCTGAAGGAGGTGCTGAGGATAGCAGGAATTAAAAAGTCAAGGACAACGCCTTATCACGCACAGGGTGATCCTCAGCCAGAGAGGTTCAACCGAACCCTGTTAGATATGTTAGGGACTTTGCAGCCAGAGCAGAAGGCAACCTGGAGCCAACATGTCGCATTTCTAGTGCACGCCTACAACGCCACAAAGAACGACGCTACGGGAGTCACCCCATATCTCTTAATGTTTGGGAGAGAACCAAGATTACCCATAGACCTGTGCTTTGGTGTATCCGAGGATGGAGATAGCTATGAAACTCACCAGCAATATCTATCCTGATTACGAGAAAAGCTGCGGAATACTTATCACTTAGCTACATCTGCAGCTCAGAAGAATGCAGGCCGCAACAAACATCGATATGATGCTAGGGTACGTCTGCAAGAGCTCCAGCCAGGGGACAAAGTCCTGCTGCGAAATTTGGGTATTGCTGGCAAACACAAGATAGCTGACAGGTGGAAGGCAATACCTTACCTAGTGATGGAAAAGCTAGGAGACCTGCCGGTTTATAAGATCAAACCTGAAGAGGGTACAGGGCAGACAAAGACCATGCACAGAAACCTTTTGCTCCCTGTGGGGGAATTGGTAGGCAGCCCTTATGAGATTGGCCACAACCGGGCAACTGGGCAGAACTAAGGTGCTGTGCCAAAGCCGCCTTCCAACGTGGACAGCCGGCTCCCTGCAGCTAACCTACCCCTACTCAGCACATCTGAGAGTGAGTCTGAGGAGGAAGACACAACCATGGTGTATCCTGGGACGAAGACAAGATTTCAGTCTCGATCTGCTGAATCAGAAGAGAGCACATCCTCTTCCGCCCTAAACCCAATGGCAGAAGTATTTAGGCCCATTCCTGACATCCCTGAGCCACTGGTGGGACCCCCGTGTAATGACTTACACAGGCTGTTGGACAGTGGTGACATACAGATGGAGGATGTCCAGAGCACCTGCGACCCTCCACTGTTAGAACTAGAAATGCAGGGGCCTATGCCAGTATCTGAGGGAAACTCACAGGAAACCTCCCCATCTGTCACTCAAGAGGATGTCCCCCTACCATAGCAACAGAGATTCTCAATAGGCGAGACAGGGTAATAAGACCAGTGAAACGGTTAACTTACGATGCACCAGGGGTGATTAGTGAGGAGCCTATACATTTAGCACACAGGTTTGTGAAAGCTAAAGAGGGCTATCTAATGCCTTTTGGAGGGGACCAATAAGTTGGAATAGTAGGGAATGTGATTTGTCGGGACGACAAATTCTTGGCTGGGGGGAGGATGTAAGCAGAGTCAGGATAAGCTCTACCCTGACATCTGGTGGAAAGAATTTCAGAGAGTGTATTTGCATAGGCACGCCTACCCTATCCCAGACTGCCGAGCTGTGGGACTGCTTGGTGACAAATGACTCACCCTCAGTTGGGTGGTACTTGCTAGACAAGGGACATGGGTTCCAAAACCCAGTGAATTGAGAGAGGGTGGGGACAGGTATCTGTGCCTGGTGGTGCAGGCTCCTTGTGGAGCCAGAAGCACCAGTTCTATTCTCTCCACTGTAGAATGTCAGAGTTGATTTTTTTTTATTCCCTCAAGAATCTAAATACAGGTTACTGAGCTGAACTCACTTTGGGCTAATGGTGCACTAGCACTGGGGCTCCCCCACTAAGAGTTGAAATCACTAAAGAGCTGAAATTACTGAGCTGAGAGCACTGAGTACTGTGCTAACTAGTGGGGGAGCCTGAAGCTATACTGTGGAACAGAGCAGCTGGCGAAGTGGAGCAGTTGTGGGGACGGCTGGAGCAGATCACGGGACAGCTGGTGGCAGCGGAGTGGCTGGCAGAGCGGAGTAGCTGTGGGACGGGTGAAGCGGCCCACAGAGCGAGCGGAGCCGAGCAGTTTGCAGAGAGAACTGGAGCAGCTCATGGAGCAGAGCAGCTGGTGGAGCAGAGCAGTTTCTGAGGACGGCTGGAGGAACAGCGTGGAGCGGCTGGTAAAGCGGAGCAGTTCGTGGAGAAGGCGGAAGCAGAACCCATGGAGAGGCAGGGCAGTTGGCCCCAGACCACGTAAGGTGCCCCTTTCTACCCAGGCTGTGGGGAGGGACCTCTACAAATAAACTCTCGAACTCTGGGGTGGCATTAACCAGAGACTTTTGGGTTGTTGGACTTTGGGGTGATTGGACTTAAAACCCCAAGGGGAAAAAGGACAGTGCCAAATGTACTTGGAGGTGGGTTTTTGTTTATGGTTTGTGTTATAACCCTGTTTGTGGTGTTTCTCCAATGGGATGCCGCATTGATTCCTTCCTTTATTAAAAAGATTTTGCTACACTCAGACTCCGTGCTTGCGAGAGGGGAAGTATTGCCTCCTAGAGGCTCCCAGGGGGGAGTGGTATGTGAGTGTCCCATGTCACTGGGTGGGGGCTCGAGCCGGTTATGCATTGTGTTACTGAAACGGAACCCCTGGATACTGAACCCGGTCCTTGTTGCTGCCAACTCAGAGGGGCAGAACGGTTACAGTTGGATTACAGCAGCAGCTAGGGCCCCCGCTGAGATCAGTGGCCCATTGTGCTTGGTGCTGTAGACACACAGTCCCTGCCTGAAGAGTTTGCAACCCGAACCGGGTCACTATCCCCATTTACAGCCGGGAAACTGAGGCACAGAGAGAGTGGGTGATGCTGAAAGCCTGGGGCAATCACACACGGCTCTCCTGAGTCCCACTCTAACCCATTCACCTCCTTCCCGGAAACCTGGATTATCAGCACTGCAGATAACGAGGCCCGAAGTGGGACGAGCTGGGACTGCGAAAGCATCAGCCACTTCTCCAAATGCTGGCTTTAACCTTCCTTGGCCTCTTGTTCCCCAGCTGTAGATGTGGAACAATCAGCCAGCCCTGTCTCAGCGCAGCCGTGCGAGGAGAAATGAGCGACAGTTTGGTATGGTACTTTGAAGGTGTAAAGTCTTATTAAACCCGCACTAACGGCCTGACCCACTCAGCCCTGGCTCCAGGGCCCAAACAAAGTGCCCAGCAGGATGATCACCTGTTCCCTGTTTGCCTGCAGGGCAAAATAACCATGCTGTAGTGGTGCTTAGTGACATGAGGGTCTCTGTGCCAGGGTGCTGTGTAACCTACTGGCCAGTGTGCCATCTGCGTCCTGATCTGTGCCTGATTCCCAGAGGAGATGAGTCTGCTACAGTGCTCAACTAGAGTGGCTGGCTTGATAGCTTGAGTAACGGCGACTTCTGTTCTCTTACCGCTGGTGGTCCCTGTTCAGTCCCCAGTGTCAGCCCATTGGGAGGCTGACAGAATCACGACTCTGTGTGATGATGTTGGGCTGCGACCCCATGTCAACAGGCCCTGTCGTGACATGGTTGCATAAAGATGCAAAAGGGAGAGAGTGTGGTGTCGGGAATGAAGCCACTACTGCTTAATTACCCTGGGCTTACGGGGCTGGGGAGCGAGCTGCAGAAATCGGGACTCTCTCATTGATTTGCAGATGAGGGGATTACTCAGCCAAGCTGCTCGCGACTGGGATAGAAGCAAGGAGCGAAGAGTGAATTCCCTAGGTGTCATCTAGGATGAACACGTCAGGCTGCCGTTCCTGTTAGGCTCAGGGGAGCCGATGACTTTGAAGCTCAAAGCATACAAGGCGTGAAGTCTGGGATGAAAAGATGAGGAAGCTGAGCACATTTCTCGCTCACATTTGAAATGAAGCCTGATGTCAGTGGCCTACTGCCCAGCAACAGGGGATTTAAATGCAGGGCAACTTGTGCAATGGTTAGAGCGGGGACTAGAGACTCAGAATGCCCAGGTTCTATTTCCAACTCTGCCCATGAATTGCTGCGTCACCTTGGGCAAATCACTTATCTTCTCCTTATGTCACGTAGGCTACCTGTGGCCTGTCTCCAAAGGGTGTCATAAGGCTAAATCCGTGAAGGTTTGTTACCCCCGTGGCTATCTTCCAAGGTACTAGAGATGTGTACGTATCAGTTTATTCTTCATACTCATCCCACATGGCAGTTCTATGAACATGTTATATAATAATACACTGCAACCAGGGCCTGAGCCAATCCCTATTGAAGTCTTCTTACTGATTTCAGTGGGCTTTAGGATCAGCCCCTTATTGTAAAAAGAACAGGAGTACTTGTGGCACCTTAGAGACTAACAAATTTATTTGAGCATAAGCTTTCGTGGGCTAAAACCCACTTCATCGGATGCATGCAGTGGAAAATACAGTAGGAAGAGATATATACACAGAGAACATGAAAAAATGGGTGTCGGCTTACCGACGCTAACAAGACTAATCAATTAAGTTGAACCATTATCAGCAGGAGAAAAAAACCTTTTGTAGTGATAATCAGGATGGCCCATTTCCAACAGTTGACAAGAAGGTGTGAATAACAGTTGGGGGAAAAATTAGCATGAGGAAATAGTTTTTACTTTGTGTAATGACCCAAAAGCTTATGCCCAAATGAATTTGTTAGTCTCCAAGGTGCCACAAGGACTCCTCATTCTTTTTGCTGATACAAACTAACAGGGCTATCATGCTGACCCCTACTGTATGGGTTAAACATATATTAATGAATTAGGCTTTGTCTCACCTCTGTGTGCAGGTACGAGGAGCCCCATTTCACAGATGGAATAAACGAGACATAGATGCATCCCTGATGTAATACTGTGGTATCTGTGGCATCACACCAGGGAGGACTCTGGCCCAGAGAGAGGCTATTAGCTTAAAGGACCAGGTGGTCTAGTGGGTAAATAACAGCATTAAGCATGACTAGCTCTGTGTTCTAATCCTGCCATGTACACTGCCTGGCTCTGTAATCAGGAGCAAGTCTCACCACCTCTATGAGCCAGTGTAGTTATACTTCTAGGGCCTGATCCAGAATCCACCCAAGTCAATGGGTTTTTTCCCCTGACTGCTGTAGGCTTTGGGGCTGTCCTTATTTACAGCTTGTTAGATACTCGGAGTCATAAGCATCTTGGCTGAGATTTTCAAAGCCATCTGGGGGATTTAGACACATCTTCCATTAACTTTAAAGAAATATGTCTCTAAACCCCCTAGACCTCTTTAAAAATCGCAACCCTCATTAACAACAATTGTTGCTAGCAGTCCTGTGGAGGCTGTGAACATCAGAGGCTGGGGCATGCATTCCGAGGTATTAACCTCTTTAAAGCTCAGCATGTCTCCCTCCAGGGGATCCTGTCTTTTGCAGCTCCCAATTAGACACCGTGTTTTCTTTTGTTAGGGATTTTGTTTGTTTATATGGGAGAAAATTGTTACCCAGAAATAAATTTCTTTCCCCCACCCATAATGGTAAACAGAAGTGCTTTTTACACAGCCAGCCTAGAACTGTATTTGTGCAATGACTCACTCACAGGTTGACAGAACATTTAAAGAAAGGCCCCAGGCTTGGATTCTACCTTTGCTTATTTCTGTGCTCTTCGACATAGCCGTAAATAGACATAATCTGCTGTTGTCACTCAGGAGCAGGGAGTGGTGTGAGAAACTGGGTGAAAATTACAGAGAATTTTCTCATTTTACATGCTGTGTAATTGATTTTCCATTAGGATGTAATATATGCCCTTCCAACCCCTTTAAATGTATTGGCATATTGTAAGACATGCAGCAGGGGGGGATTGGATGGTTGGCATGTGGGGGTTAATGGGATACAGAGCCATTTGCCACCACACCATCATGATGATGACAGTGCAGGCTGGGAGCACCTGGAGAGATGTCATGCGAGGCACAGAGTTCTAATCCAGACTGGGATTTCAGTACTTCTAACAGTCAGTGGAGACCGGTCCATTATAAAGATATTTCAGACCTGGAACTGGGTTCTGAATGCTCCAAGGTTCAGGGAGTTTGGGGATGGGCCTGAACCAAACACTGGATCCTGAGATTAGATCCAGAGCCACATTTGGACCAGGACTCAGCTTTGCACTTGGCCCTCCTCTCAAGCCCCAGCACACTCAGACTGAGGGAAATTTGGGTTAAAATCCCATCCTGGATCCAAACCCCATGATTTGTTCTATTTTGGGTCAAAAGCCTCATGAAAATGGGATCTCTGCAGAATGTGATGCAAACTTGTAACAAGCTGAGGTTTGGCTGGCAGCTTGGTTCAGGTTGCATCCAAATGGAAATGAACTTTAGCAAGCTTTTAGAGGAGGGTGATTTGAGTCTGCAGTGAAAACCCGCAAACAAGGAGTGACTGGCATGGTTTGGAATTAATCCCTGTGTACCAGGCCTTCATGGCTGTTGCTATGCTGCACACAATGGGCATTTGGAAATTCAGTGATAGGATGCGGTACCTCCTGCTCCAAAAACACTGTCCTCTGCCACTTCAGCTGAAGGAGAATTGCCTCTGATTCTTTCAAATAGAGGGTCCATCTGGCCACAGCTGGGCAGTTCTGATTCCATCCAATAGGGGGCAGTGATGCAAACACATTCCAATAGATTAACCAGTTCATTACAGTGCATTTTAGCAAGAGAAAAAGAATGATGTGTCTTTTAAGGCTTTTGGTTTTTCCCTTTCAGATCGATCATGTCTGTGGTTGCTGTGCTTGGCAATAGAAGAGGCTGTCTTGCATGGCAGTGCACAGTAGCTCATGTCTGTGAAGGTGTTCTAAGCAATCCACTACACACACTGAATGGCAGGGACCTTCCCTTGATTTGGGCTTCCTTCATTCGTGAGTCCTGATCTGAATTTTGGCTGTATGTGTAGGTGTGCAGGGGAAGGAGGTTGCCTGAGCAGATGATGCATTCCCTTCCTCCTCTATAGCATCTCAGGCCATGTGAAGCAGGAGGTGATTATTAAGGAAAACAGCGAGAACTATGGACACAAACAGGCTTCCACACAACTTGAGTTCTAGCTTTGTCTCCTTTGTTTACCAGGGATCCCACTCTCTCTGGAACTGTATTACACAGAGATATATATAGTGGCTAACTAACATAAATGCAAGCACATACCAGAGAACTCCCCAAGGGCTGATCATGTTGTGCTCCCATCTCCCATGAGCCCGAGGGAACCAATTCTCTGCACCCACATGGAGGTCACTTTAACCGGTAATTTAACCACACATTTCTCACAGAGGCTGCTGCAGCTTCTTTCACTATCCTGATTCTTGAGATGGGCCTAAGCCACAAAACTTGGGTCCAGGTCTGAATTCTGAATCTCTTCAAAAGCTGAGGTTGTCAAAGGTTTTAGCTTGGGCTGGAATAAAGACAGGGGCCATTTACACAGTTTGCATATGGATTTCAGCCACTCCTGAGGACTGAAGCCCTGTGTATCTGGTGTCTCCATTCAGGAGGCCTATGTGACGTTTTGGGGACTGCCCAGACCGGTAAGGGGTTCTCGCCACCACCAGCCCCGTAGGCTTGGGTACCTTTATGCTGTGGGGCTTTTGTTCGGACTCCTGACACCAGTGGCCAGCCCACCAGCACATCATCACACCCTGGCTCCCAGCTGCCTAGTTACACCATGCAGGGTGACACCACCAGCCCTTCCAGTCCCGAATCTCCCCAAATCCGGCCTCCCTGAGCTCTTAACTACCAGACATGGGATCGTTTCCCCTCCAGTTGGTCACATCGAAGGCACAAAACCAACCCCCCAGGAAGCAGCTTCCTTTGGTGTGCACACTCCACACGGCCTCACGGCCTGCACACCAGAGACCTGCTTGAGGTAAAAACACACAAGTGTATTTAACAGAAAAATCACCGATTCAAAGCAGCAGCGGTAAGGAAAAGCAAACACAGACCGGTTACACAGAAAATAAAATAAACATCACCCTGGAACCTCAGGCTTTACATTTTCAAATGAGATAAAATCCCTGATCTAGTACAAGTTACCGATTTCTAAGCCCCTTTGTTTTCAGTTTAAACTGATTTCTACTGAAAAATTCCCGGGTTTTACAAAAAGTATTTTTCACTTTTTTCCCGACTTTCACCCTACTTTTGTATCATTCAAATATATAAAAACTAACCTGTTTTATTAGGAAAATACAATACATTGCATGAGATCTATGTATTACGATAATACGTTAGTCTGTGTGTATATGCAAAGCTGCCTGCTGAAGTCAGGCTATGTATTAGTCTAGAAGATACATACAATAAACAAACAGGCCCGCCCGCAAGCTCTGAAGTGTGTGCGCATCTGAACATGATGGTGAATCTCAGTCCCTTCACGTACACACTTCAAGCTGTTAGTAGGTAACGGTTTAAAGATCTGACACTAAAATGGGAAGAAAATGAAAAGCTGTATCAGACTATGTTTCAGAACACAATGAAGTATATAAAAGTTTAAAAAAAAACGGGAAAAGGATGAAGTTGAGTGTACGTGCTGCAAATCGTGTGGCCCAATTATTAAATGTAAATATTTATAGGCTAATAGTTCTAAGTCTACAACAGTAAACTATTTATTTAACTGACCATTTTATTTGGGGATTAGAGATGTACTGTTTTCTTAAACTCAGAAGTGGTGTTGTGTTTTGAGTTCTGTTTTAGTCTGCAGCAAACCCCACTGATGACCGGAGTTCAGAGCATTAATCTACTAAATACATTTTCCTCCGTCTTTACGTCCACCAAAATAAACCCCGATATTTACCCAGAAAAATGATTAATTGTTTTTTTGCACTGATTTTCACCTGTTTTAGTTGTTGTGGTAACAAACACCGACAAATTCCCAGGAAAATTTAAATAAATTAAAAACTGAAAATGAATGGCCCTACCTATTGCTTCTGAATGGTTTCCCAGCACACCCTGGGTTTCACAGAGAGCACGCACCAAGTGACTGCCCCTCAGTTTCTGGATAAAAACTTCAGTTTTAAGCCTCCTTTTTAAAGGCATTTGTTCCCCTTTCCCCCACCTGATCCTGGCATGGTAACTCATGGTTATTCAGAGCAGGGGGAAAATCCCAGTTGTTCTTTCCATTGACTTTAACAGTCCTTTCTAGGGATGGACAAGGGATGAGCACTTGAAGCTGGTTTTATGAAAACAACTAGCTTTGTCAGGTGCCGCTCCTCGCCTGACTGCTTCCTTCCCTGCTGTGAAGTGGAGCAGACATTTATGAGCGTGGTCATCTATATACAAAAATACATCAATTCATAACCATGGACTGTATACATATCCCATAATGCCTTGCAACTTCAGAACATTACAGGCTGTCATAAAAGACCTTATATGACACAGGGCCACCCGGGGAGGGGGCAAGAGAGGCAATTTGCCCCAGGCCCCGGGCCCTGCAGAGGCCCCCATGAGAGTTTTTCGGTGCCCCTGGAGTGGGGTCCTTCACTCACTCCAGGGGTCCTGGAAAACTCTTGCGGGGCCCAGGCCCCCGGAGCTTCTTCCACTCTCGGTCTTTGCCGGTGGGGGGTCCTTCCGCTCCGTGGCGGAAAGACCCCCAGCCGGTGAATTACCGCCAAAGTGGGACCCGCCGCTGAAATGCAGCCGGGTCTTCAGTGGTAATTCAGCAGCAGAGGGTCCTTCCATTCCAGGACCCGCCGCTGAAGTGCCCCGAAGACCCGAGGTGGGGGCTCCCTGCCACCAAATTACCGCCGAAGAGCTGGCTGCACTTTGGCGGCGGGCTCTGCTTCGGAGGCAATTCGGCGGCAGGGGGTCCCCGCCGCAGGTCTTTGGGGCACTTTGGCGGCGGGTCCTGAAATGGAAGGACCCCTTACTGCCGAATTACTACCGAAGCAGGGCCCCCCACCGCAGAAGACCCCAGACTCCCGGAATCCTCTGGGTAGCCCTGATTTGACATATTTGTACAACACAATGACATAATATTCACTCACTCAGTTTAACTGTTTCTTTTGGGGGTTCCGCTCTCCCCTTGGGGTGTCTGGAGCCTGATTGTCACATGCCTCTGATAGAATCAGCTCGTTCAGAATGAATGGCTGGACAGAACCTCCTCCGGGATCAACCGCCCCATCCACGGAAAGGGCCTTCCCCGAGAGTTACCACCAAACCTTCAATTTGATCTGTGGCCTCTCAGCGTTTACCTATGACCTTGAACATACAGACCCAGCCTCCTGATGGACTGGTAGGAGTATTAGGTTGCATAATATGCCACTGAAAAGGCAGTTCCCCTTCACCTACAATAAAGCCTGGGTTCATCTGTGAATTCAATGCTGAATGCAACTGCACATTCTTAACCTACATACAATGCACCGGTTTCTCAGGAGCGGTGGTTGATGCCTTCTGAACTGCCATTTGTTTTCCTATCAGAAAATGGACTTTTTTGAAAACAGAGAAGTGTCTTGTCATTTTTGTTGGGAAGGAGGGACGGACCCACCACCCAAAACCATTCAATTCCAAACCATGCCAAACAGAAACAACTTCAACATTTTGAACAGAACTTAACAATTTTTTTCAACCTTCTCTCTCCATCTGGTCATTCTGATCCCATCAACGTCCAGTAGAGGGCAGACGAGCAGAGCTACCATTCAACCATAATACACACATGCCAGTTCCTTACTGTATTTACATGTAAAGGGATACATCTTATCTCGGAAAGGAAATCTTGGGCCTTGTCCACTCGCCTGCTTCCCAGCGTAATCGTGACTTTGTGTGACAACAGGCCTGGAACAGGTTGATGGCAGTTTCTCCAAGTGGCCTTTGGTGCACTGTGAAATAGCCCCTCTGTGCAAATGCCCTAATGCCTCTGCTGAAACTTGGCTTCTGAATAGTCTCCTCTTTCCTGGCGCATGTTCATTGTTCTCTTCTTTTTGCGTCTGTGGTTTATTTATTTGCTTCACATTACAGCAGGTTTGGGACTGTCGTGGGCTGCAGCCGTCAATGTCTTGTGTTTAATCAGAAGTGGAGGGTGGTCCCAGGAGGAATTTGCGCACGAGGGCTCAGCCACAAGTGGAGAACACAAAAGAATAAGGGGAACTTGGCTGTGACCCCTGCATGGGGCTGGAAGATATTTATTCTGGCACAGGACGTACGCAAACATTATAAAGAACCAGCCCATTAAACTGTCAAACAGCATTTCTGTGAGCCTGGATAATATAAAACATTTCAGAGTGGCCTGGGATTTGAACAGCAGTTTACAGAAAGAAACGTTTGACTTGCTGGACTGGCTTTGTGAGTTGGACCCTGGCTTGCTCTGCAAAGTGTGTGTGTGTGTACTGAGAACCCCCACAAAGGAAGATCTCAATGGAACTTGCGTCTCAGTCACAGCGTTGCCTCCTCAAGGCCTGCTCCCTGCTCCCATGGCAGCCAGTGGGAGTTCCGCTAATGATTTCAATGGAGAGGGGCCAGGCCCCAAGATAACCAGCCACTCGGTGCCCAGCAATGGACGAACAGTTCCAGACTGGGGGAAGAGGGACTCTAGCAAGAGACTCCTACAGTGACAGCAGCAGATCCCCCAAGCTAATGATAAGTGTCCTGTGGGACAGTGATCAGCTTTGCACTATAACAACAATGTAGGAAGCATGGACGAGTGGCTCCTTTGTGGCAATGATATAGTCTCATGATGAAGGCACTGGCAGGGACTAAGGTGATCTAGGGTCAATTTGCAGCTTTGCCACAGACTCCCTGTGTAGCCTTAGGCAAGTCACTAAATCGTTGTGCGCCTCAGTTTCTCCATCTGTAAAATGGGGATAAATCTTCCCTTGTCTGTCTTGCCTGTTTAGACTGTAAGGTCCAGCCTTTCAAAGGTATTTAGGTGCTATTAATTTCAATGGGAGTTAGGCACCTAAATACCTTTGAACCTAGGCTCTTGGGGGCTGGGACTCTGTGTCTGTACAGCACCTGGCACAATGGGATCCCAATCTGAGCTAGGGTGCTACTGTAGTCTAGATAATTAATAACAATAGTGGATTAAAAAACACGCAACCTGAATGATATCTGGAATACCAGCTACAGAGCAAAGAAAGAAGATTAACGAGGGAGGGGGATCTGGCAGCAAATTACTCAGTTTAGTACATTTCAAACCCAATAATTATTTCTTTAAAAATAGAATTTGCTAAAACAACTTCCAGCTTTTCATTTTTTTTTTTTTGCTGCATAATAAAGTAATTAGTAATTTGTGTCACTCCTGTAATTTTTCTGCTCGGTATAATCACAAGTGGTGACACAGTTCCACAGCACACATGCCGAAAAAAAATAAAGAGAGGGAAGATTCAGAGCTGGCATTTGAACCCCTTCAAAATAAGTAATAAGCATTTTGGTTGTTCCAAGTGATGATTGTGTCAATCACAGTAATGGATTAATTACAGAAACCCTGGATGATGGAGCAGCAGCGGGGGGAAATTACTGGGGGACTGGGACAGGTTCTGAGCTTGTCTCTGCCCACGTAAATCCCACAGTCATTGCAGAGAAGCTGACTCTACATTGTCACCACTATAGGGGCTGCAAGGGTCTATGGACGGAGTTACAGTACCATACTTAGGCAAGCTCTCCCAGAGATCAGAGCCCCATTGTGATAGGGGCTAATCCAGCCGCTGCCCAGAAGGACTTACACTCCAAACAGACACAGGAAGGATTGACAAGGAACTGAGAAGACCTTCCTCACCTACATTCCTACAGGGAGTTGGTGGCAGCGGTAGGAACTGAACCTAGGTCAACTGGCTCCCACTCTAATGCCTTAAACTCAAGGCGAGACCTGTAGCTGAAAAAGGTTTAACTAACACTGCTGATGTCTTGCCTTTATAAAACAGAGCTAGCCCAAGCCACAGAATCACAACCTTCTCTCTGCCCAATATACCTCAGCTCTGGAGGCCCACTTCTAGGGAGGAAGGGATGGCTCACTGCCTGCATTAGCTGAGGTAGGATCTGTTACACTCCTCCATTCACCAAGAGAAAATATGTGTCCAGAGTTTCTGTTTACATGGAGAGACCAACTAAATGAGAAAGAATAAAAATCAAGTCTCCGTGAAAGAGCACAGTGGGCATGTCTCCTCTGTAACTGTCAGATCTGAACACAAAATGGCCAGCAGACGCTGCAGGGAGCAGGGTCTGCCAGGTTGACAGGTATGTTGTGCAGAAACTGGAAGGCTGATTACACCACTGTCTTGGAATTTAGGAGATCTGGGTTCAAGGCATATGGGAACTTTTGCAAGTCACTTCCCCTGTCTCCCTCTTTCTCTGTGTGCCTTAGTTTCCCTAACTAGACAATGGGTATAATGATTCTTACCTGCCTTTGGGAAGTGCCTAAAGAGCTGCACCTGAAAATCTGCTAATAAGATGGTTTGGGGGCACATGTACACTTCCCTGTGTGCCCTGAGCACTTTAAACCTGGCAAAGGATACATGATTAAGAGCCAGCCTATGACCAGCAGGAAGCCATATAAGGCTTCCTGCCTCTCAGACAGAGCCAGGAGACTCAAGGTCAGAAGAGTCCTGCTCTGGCCCTTCCTGAGTAGCCATGAAAGGCTACTAAAAGGGAAGGGTAAGTCCTCTCTGCTCCCAGCTGGAAAGCCTAAGGTGGCTATTACACAGGGGTTTGATTTGTTTGGGTTTTGGAAATAAAGCAAATCCTGCAGAAAGAGATTTGAAGAGACCTGTAGCTGGGCCAGTATTTTTCCATTGCCCTCCAGTTAATCTTCCCTGCTCTATTGTCCTAAGTATTACTAGAGGAGGGGATACCAGGCTAAATTCCTTAACAGCTGGACAGTACCATGAGGTAGGCCATAGAATACAAGCATAGAACTGCAAGTGCCTCCTGCATCACTGGGAGGGAGGGATAGCTCGGTGGTTTGAGTATTGGCTTGCTAGACCTAGAGTTGTGAGTTCAATCCTCAAGGGGGCACTTAGGGACTTAGATCAAAATCAGTGCTTGGTCCTGCTAGTGAAGGCAGGAGGCTGGACTCAAGGACTCCTCAGGGTCCTTTCCAGTTCTAAGAGATGGGTATACCTCCATTATCATTACTGAGTCCAGTCCCCTGCTAACACAGCCAGCCCCATCCCATTTGTAAACTTATCAAGAACCATCTTAAAACAAGTTACATAGTTTGCCTGCACTCTTTCCTACTGAGATGCTGGTCCAGAACCTGGCTCCTCTAATGATGAGAAACCCTCTTCTAATTTTTAATTTATTCCTGGCCAGTTTATACCCAAATAACCTAGAGAGAAACAGACATGACAGTTAAATAGCAATATGCAGCCCTGGCAAGAAGGGTGTCATCTGTGGGAGTGACCATCTGGAGATGGGGACAATCTCTCATACCTAATGAGAACCAGGCTGAGATCACCACCCACTCATCTCACGCAGGACACTGAACAGAAATCACATTGAAATGGGAGTCACTTTCAGTGGCTGCCTGGAGGGCTCAAACTAGGGAAATGAGCTGCTGGTATGTCAGAGAGTAACATTGAGGGCTTGTCTTCACTGCAGAGTTAGTCTGGGCTCTGAGTGGGGTGTTGCTCTTAACCCTCCTCCTGCTCACTCGTGAAACCCCCTCACCAAGCTAGCTCTGCATGAGCTCTTGTCCCCATACTGTGCTGTGAGCATGCAGGCTAAACCACTCAAGTGCTGATAGTCCTTCCATCCCTTCCCACAATCCCCTTTGTGGGCCCAGAAGGACAGACACGTTCTCCCACAACTCACTGGGAAGGAATCATAAAGCAGCTCAGGTTACTGCAGCACAAAAGACCATGGGACATGCCCCATCAGTCCTAGTGCATAAATGGGGGAACACAGCACCAGTGAGGGCATGGTAGCTCAGGCTGGACTATGCAATGTGGCTGCCTGCACCTGGGCTAGGCTAACCCAGGCACTGATCACTCAAGTTAACGCTGCATTAAGGACGTACCCTGAGTGGTGTGAGAATATTACAGAGAGGGAAGGAGGGCTAGGCACAGGGCTGGGAGTTAGGGGATTTGGGCTGTATTTCTAACTCTGCCACAAGAGGCACAGACAGCCTCCACACCCCCCTCTAAATAACAGAGCAGGACCAGTCCAGAATAGAGTAGGAAAGGAGCTGGATTACTACCCTGGCCCATAAGACGAAGCCCTCAGCCAGCTAATGCCTGTGCTGCTGTTTGTGATTGTCACGGAGTGTGGGGGAGTTTAGCCCTGCACCCCTCTTTCTGGGACCCACAGTGACTTTTAGCCAGCCAGTAAAACAGAAGGTTTATTGGACAACAGGAACACAGGTTACAGCAGAGCTTGCAGGCACAGTCAGGACCCCTCCACCGAGTCCATCTGGGCTTTCAGGGTGCTTGGATCCTAGCTAGGATACCCTGAATTCCGCCCACACAGCCCCAAGCCCAAACTCAAACTGCTTTCCTTTTGCCTCTCCCTTCCTTTGTCCCCTTCCCGGGCAAAGGTGTTGACCTTTCCCCTCCCTTACCTAGCTCAGGTTACAGGCCCTGGCATAGTCCATTCCCTAAAGTCCTCCCCTGCTCTCCCACTCCCCACACAGACAGTCCCTACTGCATCACATCTCTCCCCCCTTCGAGACTGAACTGAGCAGGGTCACTCTGTCCAGTGACCTGGGGAAGTTCAGGGTCCCCTCTCCGGGACAAGGCATCCGCTGTTAGGTTGGCACTTTCCTTCACATGGACCACGTCCGTGTCATAGTTCTGCAGGAGCAGGCTTCACCTCAGGAGCTTGGCGTTGGCTCCTTTTATCTGGTGCAGCCAGGGTAGGGGAGAGTGGTCGGTGTACACGGTGAAGTGTTGCCCAAAGAGATATGGCTTTAGCTTTTTAAGGGCCCATACCATGGCCAGGCATTTTTTTTTGATGGCCGCGTAGCTTTGTTTCTGGGGTAGCAGCTTTTTACTTAGGTACACGATGCGGTGTTTTTTCCCCTTTTTATTCTCCTGCATTAAGACCGCCCCCAGTTCCATGTCTGAGGCATCGGTGAACACCATAAAGGGTTCGTCAAAATCTGGGTTTGCCAGAACTGGGCTGCTAACCAGAGCCTTTTTTAGCGCCCGGAAAGCCTTTTGGCACTGCTTAGTTCAGATTACCTTGTTTGGCTTTCCCTTTTTGCACAGTTTAGTGATGGGGCCGGCTATGGCACTAAAGTGGGGCACGAACCTTTGATAGTACCCCGCCATTCCAATAAAGACCTGGACCTGCTTTTTGGTTTGGGGAGCAGGCCAGTTTTTGATTACCTTCACCTTGGCTGATTTCGGCTTCAGGCAGCCACTCCCCACCCGATGGCCCAGGTAAGATACTTTAGCCATCCCCACCTTGCACTTTTTAGCCTTTACTGTTAACCCAGCCTTTCGGAGTTGGTTCAGGACTTGTTTAACCTGGGACATGTGGTCCTCCCAGGTCTGGCTGAAGACATAGATGTCGTCAATATACGCCACGGCAAAACTCTCCATCCCCCTCAGTAGCTGATCCACCAGGCGCTGGAAGGTGGCCGGTGCTCCCTTGAGGCCGAAGGGCAGGGTCAGAAACTCATAGAGCCCCAGAGGGGTGATAAAGGCCGATTTCAGCCTGGCATCTGCGTCCAGCGGCACTTGCCAGTAGCCTTTGGTAAGATTCATAGTGGTGAGGTACCGAGCACCTCCCAGCTTGTCTAGGAGCTCCTTAGGCCTGGACATAGGGTAGGCATTAGATACGGTGATGGCACTGAGCTTTCGATAGTCCACACAGAACTGAATTGACCCATCCTTCTTGGGGACCAGCACCACTGGCGAGGCCCAAGGGCTGGACTGGATTACCCCCAAAGCCAGCATGTTCCTGACCTCTTTTTTAAGATTCTGGGCAGTTTTACCAGTGACCCGAAAATGGGAGCATCTTATAGGGGGATGTGACCCGGTCTTCACCCGGTGGACAGTCAAATTAGTGCGTCCAGGCTGGTTGGAAAACAGCTGTCGGTATAGATGCAGCACCCCCCTGATCTTAGCGTGCTGGCCCGGGGTCAGTTGATCAGAGAGGGGAATTGCCTCCAGGGGGGAACCAGCTTTTGTCCCAGGGAATAGATTTACTAAGGGGTCATCTCCCTGCCCCTCCCAATGTCCACACATGGCCAACACCACATTTTCCCTGTCATAGTATGGTTTTATCATGTTTACATGGTACACCCGACGGTGATGTGCCCGGTTTGACAGCTCCACCACATAGTTTACCTCATTCAGTTGCTTGATAACCTTGAAGGGCCCTTCCCAGGTGGCCTGGAGTTTGTTTTTCCTCACGGAGATGAGAACCATTACCTGATCCCCGGTGGCGAAGGCACGGGCCCGTGCCGTGCGGTCATACCAGACCTTCTGCCTCCTCTGGGCTCGGGCCAGATTTTTCCTGGCCAGGCCCATGAGCTCGGCCAGTCTTTCCCAGAATGTTAGGACATACTCCACCACTGACTCTCCCTCGGGAGCGGCCTTCCCCTCCCATTTGTCCCTCTTCAGGTCTAGGGGCCCCCTTACCCGCCTTTCATACAACAGTTCGAAAGGTGAAATCCCGGTAGATTCCTGGGGTACCTCCCTGTACGTGAACAGCAGGTGAGGTAAGTACTTGTTCCAATTCTGTGGGTGCTGGTTCATAAATGTTTTTAGCATCATCTTCAGCATCCCATTGAACCTTTCTACCAGCCCGTTGGACTGAGGGTGATACGCTGAGGCCCAGTTGTACTGGACCCCACATTTCTGCCATAAGGACCAGAGCAGGGCCGACATGAAGTTGGACCCCTGGTCCGTTAAGACCTCCTTGGGGAACCCCACCCGGCTGAAAATTGTCAGCAGCACATCTGCCACTGTGTCTGCTTCGATAGAGGACAAGGCCACCGCCTCGGGATAGCGAGTGGCAAAATTCACCACCACCAGGATGTATTTTTTTTCTGACCGGGTCGTCTTGCTGAGGGGTCCCACTATGTCCATGGCCACCTTCTGGAAAGGTTCTTCTATGATGGGTAAAGGCCTTAAAGCCACTTTCCCCTTGTCCCGGGCCTTCCCCACCCTCTGGCAGGGGTCACAGGATTGGCAGT
Source organism: Gopherus flavomarginatus (assembly GCF_025201925.1). NCBI lineage: Eukaryota > Metazoa > Chordata > Testudines > Testudinidae > Gopherus > Gopherus flavomarginatus. Next base: position 10,615,205 of record NC_066617.1, on the reverse strand, counting down.
ACTGTCGGACCTGGGTAAAGACCCCAGGCCAGTAAAAGTTTTGTAGCAGCCTCTGCCTGGTGCGCCGGATTCCCTGGTGCCCTGCGAGAGGGATGTCATGGGCCAGGTACAGCAGCTTGTGACGAAACTTTTGGGGAACCACCAGCTGCTTCCTGATCCCCCATGACTCTACTTCCTTTGGGGGAGCCCATTTTTGGTACAGGAACCCCTTCTCCCACAGGAACCTCTTCTTGCAACCTCTCCTTATGGTCTGTACCGCACTAAGGTCAGCACGGTCCCTGTGCTTCCGCAAGGAGGGATCTTTCTGCAACTCAGCCTGGAACTTAGCAGCTGGGACAGGGATGGGGACCGGCTCTTTCTTGCTGGCTGGGTTTGAGGCCGCAGCCTCTCTGAACCGTGCCCCTGGGCGTTTCCCGCTTCCTGGGTTAGGGTCCTGCACCTCGAGTCGAGTACCTTTCCCGTTGTCGGGGTGCAGTGCCCTTTGCCGACTCTGACTACGAGTCACGACCAGGGCACTCTGGGTGTTACTAGGCCAGTCCTTGAGGTCCCCTCCCATTAACACGTCAGTGGGCAAATATCGGTGTATCCCCACATCCTCGGGGCCCTCCTTGGCCCCCCATTTCAGGTGTACCCTTGCCACGGGCACCTTGAATGGGGTCCCGCCCACGCCCATTAGGGTCAGGTAGGTGTTGGGCACCATCCGATCTGAGGCCACCACCTTGGGCCGGGCCAGCATCACCTCTGCGCCCGTGTCCCAGTACCCAGTGACCTTCCTCCCATCTACCTCCAGGGAAACAATGCACTCTTTCCGGAGGGGCAGCCCCGCGCCCACCCGGTAAACCAAAAACCCGGAGCCTGGAGCATCCACAGGTGGTATGTTGCCAGCCCCCCTTTCCTGGGAATGTAGCCCCTCCTCCGATTGGGTTTTTACCCAGTCCACCCTCTGCGGGTTGGGTCTGTTTGGTCTGTCCCTGAGCTTGGGGCACTGGGCCCGTATGTGACCTCGTTGGCCACAGCAATAGCAGCCCATGTCTCGTGGGTCCTCTTGAGTGGTTCGGAGGGACCTGCCGCTGGATGTTCCCCTTTTGGGGGGGTTCTTCATAGGCCCCCTTTGGGAGGTCCCATGATGACTCTCTCTCTGCGTTGAGGCAGGCTTGCTCCTTTGAGACTTTTTCCTGCCATCCCCTGCCCGACTGTCCACAAACTGGTCAGCCAGCTGGCCTGCGTGCTGTGGGTTCTCCGGCTTTTGGTTCATCAACCACAGCCTCAAGTTGGACGGGCACTGCTTGTACAAGTGCTCCAGTATGAATAGGTCAAGGAGGTCCTCTTTAGTTCGGGCCCCAGCTGTCCACTTGCAGGCATACCCCTGCGCCCGGTTGACCAGTTGTAGGTATGTGACCTCACGGGTTTTACGCTGGCTTCGGAACTTTTTTCGGTACATCTCAGGAGTCAGCCCAAACTCGCGGAGCAGGGCCTGTTTGAACAGTTCGTAGTCCCCTGCCTCCGCCCCTTTCAGTCGGCTGTACACCTCCACGGCTGTGGAGTCCAGTAAGGGGGTGAGAACTGCGATCCTGTCTGCAGGGTCAACCCTGTGCAGCTCGCAGGCATTCTCAAAGGCCGTCAGGAAGGTATCTATGTCCTCCCCCTCCTTACGCCGGGGCAGCAAGTGCTTATCAAAGCTCTTTGTAGGCTTGGGTCCCCCCTCACTCACCGCAGCCGGGGCCTCAGTGCTCCTCAGCCGGGCCAGGTCCAGCTCATGTTTACGCTGTTTCTCCTTCTCCTCCCACTCTCGCTGGCGCTGGTTCTCCTCATGTTTACGCTGTTTCGCCTTCTCCTCCAGCTCTTGCCTCTTTAACTCGAGCTCCTCCCGTCTCAGCTCCCTTTCATATTCCAGCCGCATCCGCTCCACGGATGCCGAGCGTTGCCGGGAGGATCCCCTGCTGGGGGGTGAGCTTCGCTGGGAGGATCCCCTGCTGGCCGGGGGTGTCACGGTGCCCTCGGTATACACTGGGCTCCTCCCCGCCCTTCCCCTAGGCCTAGGAAGGGGGTGTCTTGGGAAGCCCTCGTCCGCCTGCTGACCACTCCCAGCGGGGACAGACACTGGTGCCTGCGCTGCATCTGCCCGGCTGCTTCCCTCAGAGACAGGGCTCCGTTCATTCATGCGGTCTCCCTGCTCCAGCTGGGCAATCAGCTGGTCCTTGCTGAGCCTCCCTGGGTGCAGCCCCCTCTGCTTGCACAGCTCCAGCAGATCACACTTGCGCCGCTTGGCATACATCTTCCTGCTGGGCACTCACAGGCCGGGGTGCTCGCCGCTCCCCACGGTTTCCAGGGGGACCCCTAGTGCACCAGCCCTTCGTGAGGTCACCACCTCTCTGCCAGGGTTGAGCTGCAGACTCCTCCGCCCCTGGGACCGCTCTCTGCAATCCCCCAGGGGACCCTGTTACTGCAAAGTCCTTCTCACTGGGCACACACTCCCAGGGGTTAATTACCCCTTCATTTTACTGCTCCCCAGTCACTTACTGCAGGAAGCGCCGTCCACGGGGTGCAGTATATCCCAGCGCTGCCACCAGTTGGCACGGAGTGTGGGGGAGTTTAGCCCTGCACCCCTCTTTCTGGGACCCACAGTGACTTTTAGCCAGCCAGTAAAACAGAAGGTTTATTGGACAACAGGAACATAGGTTACAGCAGGGCTTGCAGGCACAGTCAGGACCCCTCCACCGAGTCCATCTGGGCTTTCAGGGTGCTTGGATCCTAGCTAGGATACCCTGAATTCCGCCCACACAGCCCCAAGCCCAAACTCAAACTGCTTTCCTTTTGCCACTCCCTTCCTTTGTCCCCTTCCCGGGCAAAGGTGTTGACCTTTCCCCTCCCTTACCTAGCTCAGGTTACAGGCCCTGGCATCGTCCATACCCTAAAGTCCTCCCCTGCTCTCCCACTCCCCACACAGACAGTCCCTACTGCATTACAGTGACACACTGATCCTTTTTGGAGCAGCAGTAAAGTGGATCTCACAGCACACGGCCCTGGATGACACAACCTTTGCAGCTGAGGAGAAACCATGCAGCATCCCTGCTCTCCTTCCATTGCTGAGGACAGTCAGAGCTTTGCCTAAGATCACACAGTGATTGAGTAGCAAGAATGGAACCCAGGAGTCCTGAGTCTTGGTTCCTTATGCTGACCACTCGATTGAGCTCTGAAGCTAGACTGAACTTTGCACTAAAATTATACGTGTAACATGAAGTGAAATGATATAGCCTTGATTGACTGGCAACATTTGTTAGGTTTCGCAGGGGGACTGGAAACACAGAAGGGAAGATGAGAGCAGCACACACAGAACTGTGCAAGTAAAGGAATGCACATAGGGGGCCTGATCCTGCCTCCACTGAAATCAATAAACATTTTGCAACTGATTCCAGCAGCAGTGGGATCGGGCTGGAACACTGCCTATACCCAGACATGGCAACCTTTTGCAAGGTACTGTATCTGCTCCCTGGAGACAAGAGCCATCAGTCCTGCAGCATGTTCCACTGCTGTTCTCTAGGCACAGCAAAAGTATGGTATGTACCTACAGGCACATCAGGGGCCAGTTTTTTAGCTGCCATGGATAAGTCATCTGTGATGTGGAGTCACGGATCCTTCAAGAAAGCAGGTCCAAGAGCAAACCTGGTCTGCTGATGGAAGGCTTTGTACTGGATGTATTACAATTAGTGAGATCAGGGTCCTAGTGTGCTAGACAATGCACATACACAGAGTGAGACACAATCTCTGCCCTAAGGAGTCTACAGTTTAAGTAGACAAAGGATGGGAGAGAAAATAGTAGCCGAGGGAGGTGAAATGATTTGTTCACGGTCACGGAGCAGGTCAGTGGCAGGTCTTTTGAATCTCAGGCTGCTGGACCATGCTATCTCATTAATGTCATTTTTCAAAGCCCTGAACTGGTTCATTTGGAAAGTTGTTTTTTATTGAGGGCTCAATGGCATATATTGAAATTTGCATATAAGATATATTTAAAAAGAAATGCATGTAAGAAATATTCCCATCTATTTGTATGAGTCAGGCTAATGCTTAGCTGGAAGATGTTGTCTCTCTCTTTATGGCACTTAATCTGCCACTAGGCCAAAAAAATCCCCAAAGCTCAGAATTTTCTGGGGATAGAAACTCCATTTTGCAACCAGATCCAATGCTGAGCACTTACAGATCTGACCATCCACGCATGCCTCAGGTCCATTTGAGATGGACATTGGCCCAGGTCATGCCTACCTGGGAAACTTGCACTGGTTTAACTCAAGGTATGTTTTTTAAACCAGTGCAGAAGCCTGCACGTATGATCTTATTTGGGTTTCAGCCATACTGATTTCATCTTAGCTGAAGCCTATTCAGAATCGGTTTACACTAAACCACTCTTAAAATGAAATCAGATTGTTACACAGGGGGTTGCACTGGTTTAACTAAAGAAGGTTAGAAACAGAACTGGTGCAACTTTTTCATGTAGACAAAACTTTGGCATGAAATCCAGGCCCAGTTTGCATCGGTGATCAATTTTGCCATCGGGTTCAATGGAGGGAGGAGTCAATCTTTAGTACCAGCCTGTCATGCCTTTCCCACCTCCCACAATAGTTTCAGAGAACTGGAAAGAGGTACCGAGATGACACCAACAGCTCTCCTGAGAGGCAGCATTTTCTCCCAGGCTAACATCGCTCTAACAGCTTTGCCCAAACATCAGTCAATCATGGTAGAGCAGAGCCCTCTGTTTACAGAGCTCCAACCACATCCATATTAATGCCATCTCTAATCCTTCTAAGTTGCTTTGGAGGCCCTAATAAGGAACTCCGATATCTTCAAGCTGAAGGATTGCCCCTTTCCCCTTGTTTATGGCTAAAAAGCAGCCCAGCTCAAAGGCTGCTCCAGGCTCCCTCAGAGGACGGCATCTGGGAGCAGCTGATAAACAAAACCGGGCTGATACTTGGGGGACTGGAAACCGCACCAAGTTTAAATGTCTTAGAAACTTGGCATGAAGCACACATCTAGAAAGGGAAAGACAAGAGAGAGGCCCATGTACAATGTAACACTGATAAATTGGATTGGAGACAACTGGAAGCAGTCAGGAGCCATTTGAAGCTGAGTGAAACTTATGCACGCCAGCAGGTGACCTGTGAATCATTCCCTTCAGTTGTTTTCAGTTCCATTCCCATGGCGAGGCTGGTGCTTTTCCCCTCTCTTTTTAAAGTGCTTTTCTATTTCCAAACAACATTACAGATGTCAAAATATCTCCACTAAATGGGATTTTTAATCTAACTCAGCGGCTGGCCAGGGGAGAGGAGTTTTTTTAATCCATCTGGGCTGTGATGTCACTGCTGGCCCCTGTGAATTCTGGACTTCATGTTCATTTGACTGTTACTTTGTCCTCCACCTTTGCCCCCTACCCTGTTTGTTTCACCCACCTATTGTAACCTAGACCCCATATCCTGCAACTGACCCTGCGTGGGAGGATTCCTGTATTGAAGTCAATGGCACTCACTCACATGGAGCTAATAGCAGGCTTGTGGTGTTAGATTGTAAGCTCTTTGAGGTAGTGGCTGGCTTTTTAAATGATTCTTTGTACAGCACCTAGCCCAGTAGGGTCCTGATCTCCATTGGAGCCCCTTAGGCTCAACCGAAAATACTGGTAAATTTAAAGGGACACAACTCAAATTCTAGCCAATGGAAAAGGAATGAGTTAAAAGTGACAGCTGCCAAAGTTCCCCTGCAAAGTTGTGTAGCTTTACTACCATGTTGTCTGGTTAGACCGATTTTAAGAACTTTTTTCCCTCCCCTGTTGCTGTATGAAAGACCCAAACACACTGCAGAGAAATGACTGCTTAGGGGAGCAGCGACCTGGGCACCACACCAAGCACTGACAAAGGCACTAATACGCTGGAAAAATAGAAAACATCCCCCCACCCCGCAAACCAGAAGACACACACAGCTGCCTTGGAGAGATCTAAATTAGATTAGAAAGAAGTTCCAGAGGAAAACATACACAAACAGGGACCAAAAAACATGTGTTGGGAAAAATAATTTGCTTTCCAGCAAAAACTTTGATTGTTTTGTTGAAAAGCTGAAAGCCCCCAAACCAAGTGAAGAGTGATGGATTTGGATTCTAAAATGCTGCCTCATGGGAGTTGTAATTCAAGTGCCTCTCCTTTATGGGCTCACCCTGTAACACACTGCTGGGGATACCCAGAGCTGTGACCTACTGTACTGTGTTACCTCTTTGCCTCAGCAAGCATGAGTTTTGCTGGCGATCAGATCTCCCTGCCACACCCGGCTGTCTTCCTCACCAGCAAACTGTCCCGGCCCAAACCTCACCTAGCAGGTAACAGTCAGTGACTTCCAGCCCCTGAGCTCCTCAGAGATGTTTCTCCGCAATGCACAGCCGTTACCACTGTGCATTGACAGACAATATTAAATTTGCTGCACTGTTAAAGAATCAGTACCTTGCAGCTTGTTAATGTACCAGGGATAAATACACCCTGCCCTTCAAACACAATACTGAGTTGGTTTATAGTAAAACGTTCTGAGGCAACAAAAGAGCATGGATCCAGTGATACCAAGTAAAAGAGATAAAGGCAGAGATGGTTATATGGAAATAAGAGTGGAAACCCATCGAAAAATCTAAAACTTAATTTGGCAAGACAGTCTTTGTTCAAGATGGTTTCTCTCACCTCCATTCCTCTGTCTCCTTCCCAGCTTTTTACTGACTAGCCTGCCCAGGACCCATCACAGAGCTCAAATGGCTTGGTTTCTTTGTCTCCTATAAGGAGAAGGATAACTAAAAATGGAGCCTCTCACAGTTCCTTATAGCCCCAAAGAGATGTCTTTGTCATACAAGTCAGTAAAGCCTTCTAGGGATTCAGTCTTCTATGTCTCTGGGGTGCAGAAGCCATGATAGTTCTCTGTGTCTAAGTTCAGGCTCAGGATAACCCCTGCTGGTTTAGCTAGATAGCTTTGCTTATGGCTAATAGGTACATTGAGGTAATTCCATTTTCTTTTGTCTAGGACAGACAGTTTGTCACCTGTACCTGGGCTAGGCTGTTCTAGTAACATCATACAGAGGGAATTCGTAACTTCATATCTAACATTAACACATGCATTTTACAATGATATTAATAACCAACATGTAATTAGCTTTCATACGATACCTCACAAGGCATATTTTGTACAGATACCATTGCAATAGCGTATAGGGTATGAATACAGGGGTGCCTAGTAATCACAGGCTCTCAAGCTGGATTTTATCTCCCATAATGCACCACAGTCATGCTACCACCACCTCCTTTCACCGAGAGGAAGACCCTGGTGCCTCATGGGAGACACAGTCTGACTAGGAAGCCTGCCCTATAAAGGAGAAGAAAGCATGAGCTACCAGAATGACAATTCCCATGAGGCACTGGGAATTGAAATATGTCGGCTTTTGGCTGAAACATTTCAGACGTTGATTTTTTGCCGAAATCTCAACCTTTTCTGGGTGGGAAAAAAAATGTACTTTCCAACCAGCTCCGTACAGAATCTGCAAAAGCAACCGTAGAAACTTCTCGCTGAGCCCTGTGACTGGCCATAGTTTCCTGTGACTCTAGCTACAGCTTCCTGGCAGAGATCAACAAGCTGGCAATGTGGCTGCCTCCTGCACCATCATTTCCCTTTTTCACAGATAGGCCATTAACACATCCGTGTTCGCGATCTGCAGTGCAATGGGGCAAACCTTCACTCGTGTTTAGTACGGCAAGCAATCCCAGAGACGTCAGTGAGAGCAAATGGTTGTAGAGCTGGCCTGGACTCTCGATTTGCACTGGATCGAGGGATTAGAATGTATTATTCATTATTATTAGGGACTGTCCGTAAAATACGTAAGGCATTAAGGGGTGGGTGGGTCCTTAATTTTTGCACATTTGTTTCAGTGTTATGAAGTTGCAGGAGGGATGGATGGGTCTTAAAAATCACCAAAAAATGTGTTAGGTAATTAACAGATGGCCCCTTATTTCTCCATTTCAACCTGGCTGCCTTCAGCTCCCAGATACCACAGTGTATGAGCTGTGCTCTTAGACCCCTGCTGCCACCCTGCACCCCATATACAGTCTCCTTTGCATGCCAACCCACAGAGAAAGAACAAAGGGAAATTAAAATAATCATATGGCTTGTATCCAGTAATATCAGAGCCCCGTGGTGCTAGGTGCTGTACAGACAGTGTGAGAGCTGGTCTCTACCCAAAACATTTAAAGAGGTAAGACAGACAGAGGAAATCAATTCAAAGTGACTTGTTTGAATTCAAGCAGATAAGGAACAGAATCCAGGTCTCCTGCCTCCTACTTTAATGCCCAGGCTGCATCAGCTTACCCCAAAGAGAACATGGCAGAATTGAGGTGAGTGCAGTGTTGCCTCTCTGAGGCTGATGGCCAATCTATACTCCTTCCAGGTCCCTGCTCATCCCCTTCCCATCTGTACTGCCTAGCCCTGTGGTTTCCCTCCCACCCATGGATGGACAAAGCTCTGCAGGCAGCACTCCTGGGAAAACGAGTTTCTCCTTCCCCCTCTGCTCTTGTTCTGTTAATACCAATATACCAGTATTGGGGTTTCTCCAGTCGCCTGTGGGACTCCCGCCTCCGTCCAATCACCCCTCCCACACACGCACTGCAAAGGCAAGTGAGCGATTCCCCGTCATCAGCTCCACACATGGGATGGGGACAGGAAGGATGAGAAATTAAGCTGCAGAGTCAAATCCAATACAATGTTATGGGGAAATAGAAAAGCTGACGCCCTTCTGTGAGTGCATCTTTTATCCGCAGCTGCTTTAATTAATATTCATTGGATTAGATGCGTGTCCCCCTCATCCACATTAGTCAATGCGCAATTCCTCCTCTCATGTGTGTGCCACCAGAGGCAGAACGTAAAGTCCTTAGCTTGCACTTTCTAATACATCAAGATGCTATTCAACTGCCTTTTGCAGCTGAGCTTATAAATGAGACAAAGATCTAATCTTATTGCCTCCGGTGGACTGTGGGTGGAGGGGGAGGGAACAAGGAATTGGTACCCTGGGAACATGCTAGTGGCACGGGCTGGTTTGTCAGCATGAGACTTGTTTCTGGTTATTGGTAGCAGCCTGCTCAGTGCTGGGGTTTATTGGAAGGAAGCCTGATTACCAGCAGGGTCCCCCAGGAAAGTGGAGCTGTTCCTCTGCGGGGATGGAAGATGTGGTTTTCCTGTTGGGAGGCTGTACTGCTAAACCTACCCCACCCCCTTGTTCCCTGCAGAGCAGGGAGCTTCACAGACGCCAGGGAAGGGGGCACGACTGATTCTTCTCAGCCAAAATTACAGAATATCTCTAGCAAAGACAAGGAGCAGAGCCTAGTGGGTAAGACAGCGAGCTAGGTCTGAGAGGATCTGGATTCATTTCTTGACTCTGCCACAGACTTCTGGTGTGATCTTGGGAAGTCACTCACTCTCTGTTCCCCACCTCTGAACCATGGCTAATTCCCCTTTCTCCCCTCCCTCAAAACAGCACACAGAGCAGGGCCTGTAACAGCCTTGGAGTAACCTATTTTCTCTCTTTCCCTCTTCTAGCTGTAAGGCCCACCCAGAGCTATATATAGGGGCCTTAGCCCCACCCCCAGGGAGGGTTTATTCCATAAATTGCCTGTCCTCCATTTTGAATGTCTTTGTTCTCCAAACACACTCAACTCTTGGTGCACAGAGCAGTGAGGCGCTGAAGAGCTTTACAAACCTGTGAAAGACAGAGGGCAGGGATAAGGGGAAATGCTGGGATAGAGCCTGTGCTGTCTGGTCATGCTGCTTCCTCTGAGATTGCAGAGTGAAGGGGAGGACTGGAGTCAGCCCTACACATGGTGACTGTGGGCATGTGGGTCCTACTTGTCTCAGTGAGAGGAATTCTTTACCACCCCTTTCAGTGTGCACTCTGAAGCATTAGACATGGGAGCGTGCTGCGTTCATGGCGCTTTACTCATGGCTCTGTAGCGGGGCAGAATGCTCTCTCCAAGACAGCCTGCCATATTGTCTATTGGTAGTGTCAGACTCTGTCCACCGTCATGGGGGTATTTCTTTTGCTCTTTAGTGCTTTGAGCTCAGCCACAACCAGGCAATGGTGCTGCCAATGGGCAGAGCGTCAGATTGAAATGTTTCACAGTGAGAGTTATTAACCACTGGACCAATTTACCAAGGGTCATGGTAGATTTTCCATCATTGGCAAATTTTAAATCAAGCTTGGAAGGCTTTTTTTAAAAGACATCCTCTTTGAACCAGAGGAGATATTTCAGGGACATTCTGTGGCCTGTATTATATGTGAGGTCAAACCCCATGATCACAATGGTCACTTCTGGCCTTATAATCTAGGTAACTATGACCTCTCTGTGCATATTCCCATATCTTCAGGAGAAACTCCTGGTACCTTCTAATTGCCATGGTCCATTTTAGAATGAGTCACTGGGAAAATGATGCTGTGTTTCCTGAGCTGTATGCAGGTTTCCCCCTCACCGCTAATGCCGAACCCTGGAGAAGACAGGTCTGGGACAGAGCCATGTTACATATCCTCCATTGTTATGTCTTCAGCGATGGCTGATGCTAGACACACCTGAGGAGTATTTAAACCACACCATAGTAAACCACAAGAGACTTTTCCCTGATCCCAGTTGGTGAGCAGCTTGTGGTTTGAATTGTATTGCTCTAGCTCATTACATGTGGGCATGTCCTCTTTTAGCAGCTAGCACTGATGACTTCTCACTCATAGGCAGAGGTGTTCTATTTTAGCTCGTGGGGGACAGGTATGTGCTGTTGATCCCAAAGTCCATGGGCCAAGTCTTGTCTGTGTGCAGCCTCTGCTTCAGGACAAAAATATACAGCAACGTGACACGAGCAAACCTATCCTGTGTATTTAAGGTAGGCAGCAGAGAGGAAGGATGGTCCAGTGGTTAGGGGGTAGGAGTGACTTGGGAGGCCAGGGTTCATTCCCCTGCTCTGCCACACACTCCTGGGCATGCCTCTTAGCTTCTGTGTGCCTCAGTTCTCCCTCTGTAAACGAGGGATAACCACACTCATGGGGGTTTTGTGAGGGTAAATACATCTGAGATTTTGAGGTGCTCAGATACTATAATAATGATGGCCGTAGAAGTGCCTAGGAGATAGAACAGAATCCTCCCAGTTATAACCTGGTGGTAGATGGGCTCTGACACCTCTTATAATAAGTGCCAGGGGATCTTTAATACCTAGGCCCTCAGTGTTATGTCTGCTCTGGAAGGCAGATTTATATGGGATCCAAAAGGCAGCCACTTTCTCCTGACCCTCTGCGATCCCGGCAGCAGGGGAATTGCTGAGGCTGCCTGCCACCGGCTGCATGGGCATTAGCATTTCATTTCAGAGGCTGCTCTTCGCGCGCTGGGCACTGCCATTCATATGCAGATCGGATAATAATCCAATGCCTGTAGGCTCGTTCTGAGTAGCAAGGATTATTCCAAAACCAGCCTAGTGGAAAATGGTATCACAGAGGGGTGAGGGAGGGAGTGCAGGGGACAGTACTGCAGGATAATGGGTTGGGTGTTTTTAAGAGTGGGAAACAGCTGTAGGCAATTGGCTTTGTCCTTCCCCTAGAGCTGTCACTGCCAGCCCCCCTGGGGCAAGAGAGGATCTTAGATCAGGGAGGCAGCAAAAGGTTTGTCACCATCTCCAATGGCTTTGGTCAGCTCTCCCCTTTGAAAGAAGGAGAAAGGGAGAGGTTTTAGTGGCTCATTGTCAATTCTTCAAGTGTCAGCAGGGAGGGCCTGGACTGGCAGCCCTGCCTGCAACCACAGTGAAGCCTCAAGGAGCTAGCAGACTGCTCCTGTCTGCGGAATAAGAATCTGGGTATGACTACACTGCATGATAAGCCTAGGATCTGAGTCAGGGTTGAGCCCACAACCCTACTTCCGTCCACACACAAATCAGTCTGCCTTGGGTCAGCAAGAACTCAGGACCTGGCTCTTAGGATCCTGCTAGAGAGGTGGGTCAGAGCCTGACTCCCTCTGTGACTTGGGTCCAATCCCTGTCATTGTGCTGTGTAGACGCAGCTCAAGCTGCAGACTTGAGTCAGAAGGCCTGCATAGTGCAGCACGGATGTGTTAATGTGGCTGTGAGGCCTGGGTCCAGCAATTGTAAACCCAGCTTTGCAATCACAGGGGAGACGTGGGGCGGGAGGGGCACAAAAGGTCACATGCCCCTCCCCAAACGCTTGTGTGGGGCAAGGAGCCAGAGCCGGAAGGGAAGAGGCGTGGCCAGAGGCTCTCCTCTTCTGGCCACACTGCCTGGAACGCTGCCCGTTGCGGCGTAGTGACTGCATGCTCCCAGGTAGCTGCTGGGTGGCACCGGGCAGCATCTGGGAGTGGCTCCTCATGCCATGGGGAGCTGGTGCAGCGGGAAGGCAAAGCCTGCACCCCAGGTAACATGGAATGGTGAGGGGACAGGGACCATGTGGAGGCCCCCAGCCTGGGGGCAGGGAGGACTAAAACGGGGGGGGTCATGTGCTACCCCTTAGCTGATGTCCCCCTTTGCGTCCCTCCAACATGTGGCCTCAAGCATGGGCTTGGACCCACCGAGTCCACAAGCCAAGATCCGACAAACCAGGGCTGCGTGTGCTGTGTAAATGTACGTGAGAGAGCTCTGCTGGCTTTGCCATAAGGGTGCGACTGGCACTGCTCAGTCACTGGTGTGTGGCACGTGCCACAGAGCTGCCTGAAGGCTCAGGCTCTGTTTCTGCTCTCACTTATACCCATTGTACACCATTGACTTCAGTGGGGAGTCTCCTGATTCAAACCATCAAAACTGACAGCAGAATCAAGCTTTCAGATCCCAGCCAGCTCTAGGTGTTTGGCCACTGCCCTGTGCACAGTGACAGCTCTCTGCCCCGACCAGCTTGCAATCACTCACAGTGAGACCATTTCAGCTCCTCTGAAATCCAGAGCTCGATGAATTTGTCCCAGGATACTTACTGAGAGCTCGAGCAATCCTGGCTTGTGAGAATTTTTGAGCTTTAGAGAAGATTTCCCCCAAATTCTGCAAACCGACAAACCAAATTTCTTTTTCCAAATGGTTTCTATTTTTATTTCTTCTAACTTTTTATTAGTATAAATTAAATTCAGAATGGAAGTTCGTTTCAAACCAAACAACTAAAACTTTTTTGTTTCCAAAATGTTAGAAAAAGGGACATTTTGGCAATTTAGAAACTTATTTTTCCACATTTTTTTCCCGAATCCAGTAATTTGTCAAAGGTGACCCTGTCCCACAGTTTCCTTTTGGACAACTGGCATTTTTCTGGTGAAAAAACATTTTGCCTAAAAATTCCCAACCAGCTGTAATGTAAATGAAGGCACACAGCAGCAACCAATCAGGCCCTTTTGTGCAACACTCTTTGGGACACCCTTCCATTGAGTAAGACTGTACCCCTGGTGCAATCTCCTGGGTGTCCCTGGAACTACTCACCCAGGAAGGTACTACTTGTGGTGAGTAAGCATGGGTGAATCTGGCTCTTCGAGATCACAGAGGATGAACAGAGCTAGATGGAAGGTCCCACTATTAGCACCTATATTATCTAACGCGCCAACCAATCAGCATTCGGTAAAAGGAACCCACTTGCAACCCCTCCTACATTAACTCATTGTCTCAAAAGTGAAGTGAGGAGTCAGACTTTTTTGGCCCTGTGTCTTCTAGCCAATGCAGGAATTCGCAACATATTTCCAATTCAATTCAGGGCAGCATAAGAAGCCATTTCAAACAGAATACTTTCTCCCTGCAAGCCTCATTGCCAACAGGTTACCATGGGAACCCAGCCCACTCTCCAACCAATTCTATGAATGAACTGTTACTGTTTTTTAAAACATTGACACCCCCCCCCGCTCTCTATGATTAAATTGAATTGTACTGCAATGACCTTGCCCATGCACCTGCATGCCACTGCCCTCTAGTGAATGGCATCAGAACTGCTCAGTTGAGTATCAAAGGTCCTTTACTGCTATTAGAGATTCCCATTCATTCAAGTTAGCCGGAAGATTCAACGTCTGTCCCTGCTGTTGCTGTTAGGTCCTGAATACCCAGGCCATGCAGCAGGGTAAGGACCATGAAGTCGTCGTGTTGTAGCGTGATATAGGATTTGACACCTGAGTCAGAGCGGGTTACAACCCAAAGAGGAAGAGAAAAACAACAGCATCAAGCCACTCTTCTGGTGTACGTGAGTGCGCATGGGCCTGCGAACATTAACACACTGCCAATGAGCCTGCATTGACGTACAGTAGCTCGTGCTCTGTACAGAGTTGTTCCTCAAGAGGTAATAAATTGAACACACCATAAATAATCGCCTGAGAAGCAGAGCACTTTGGAATTGGCCATCAGGACGTCTGCCCTACCTGTCATTAGCAGATGAGTCTTGAGTGGAGCCAGACGGCTCCATTATATCTGTGGGTCCAGCATGAACTAAACCCAGACAGACGCAGGTGCGTACGCCTGGGGGAAAGTCATCCAAACTGGGCCAAAGGGTGAGAAGCTAGCGGGCCGCTTGCAGTGTGATATAACAGCAAAATAAAAGCTATGGCCCTGGGGGTCTGCATGCTGTACGTATGCTGAGGCACCACATTAGGGAACAGGGGGAGGTGGAGTCTCTGGACCCCTGGCTGTCTCTGTAGTTATGCTGGTGCTCCTGCTTCTCTATGTATGGGGCTGGAGTAGCAGGAGATCCATCTAATCCAGTCTGAGGTTAAAGTAGAGGAATAATGGCACTTGTTAAGGGAGAGCTATCATGCCCCTGCTCAGCAGTTAAGGAGGAAGGCTGGGGTCCCCCAAGCTGAAGGGGTGACCTACTCCATCCTGCATCCTCTAGAAGGGCAGTTAGGGCTGCCACTGCTGCCCTCCCTTGGAGGTAACTGCTAGGTAGGGGCAGCTTTAAATCACATCTGTGACGGGTGGGAATGCCCATGCTGGAGATTGCCACGGGAAGGCTTTGAATGAACCTATTCCTCTTGTGCTCTAACCAGGCCACTTTTTGGACCTCCAGTGAAGGGGAGGTTGTGGCCAAGTTCCCGTGCTGCAGCCCACGTCTCAACTGACCATGTGCTCTCAGCGGGAGAGACTTGGGTAAAATCTGGTATAGACCCAGGAATGAATCTGGGCCAGTCTTCCCTAAGACACTCAAACCCCACCCACAACAGGATATTAAGTGACAATGCACTCAACCCATGAAGCATGAGAAAGAGGCGTTAGGCCTGCAGGACAATTCTCATTGGCAGATAAGTTATGCTGAGGGAGGAACACTGTCGCTATGCCCCACACACTGAATGTGCATTGATTGGCAGAACAGTGACCAGGGGAGGTAGCAGGTGATGTAACTGACTTTGTCTAGGAGGGAGAGCAAGTGATGCCGCTCTCGAGTGGCCGAGCCCTAGGACAACACAAGGGAGCTGCTTCTACTACTTGTATCAGCTAAGAGTTTTCTTTTATCTCAAGCATTAGAGGCCTGGTGTTTGGAGCTGGATTTTCAGGGTTCTAGTCTCAGCTCCCTGGGTATGCGTGAGCTGTGTCTGTTGTCTATGTCTCATGGATGCCTTACAAGGGGGGAATAATAATAGTTGGCAAATAGAAACACCAAGCAAGGAGCAGAGTTGCTTGAGGTGGGACAACTTGGAATCAAGCTCTTCAAATTTACATTGATTTGTTTCCAAGTAGGTGCCTTTTCCATCCTGATGATAGATTAGCAGAGTGGAAGGGCTATATTTATGGCCTTGAGGTGCAGAGCAAAAGGAGAAACATTATGCTAACTGTCCTTACTAGCGCCAGGTAGAGAGAAGGTGGTTCTTTTAGTTATTACAGCTATAGAGCCCTCCGCTATTGTATGGGTTAAGGGTGCAAGAGCTGCTTTCTTGTGCTATGCCATGAAGGATGGGGACTGTTTTCAGCGTGCAGCAGAGAAATGATGAGGCGCTTGTCTGGCATTAGTTGATACCACTGCTTGCAACCCGTCCTAAATGTCATTGTCACTATGGCAATTGAAATAACACCACCCGGGGAAGGCATCCTGCTGCTTTGCTGGAGCCTTTTCGAGCAAAGTCCTGGATTCTCTGAAAGTACACGCTAGGGGGTAAGTCGACTGACAGTTAGACCCATTGAGGAGGTCACCTTTCGGATTATTGTGAGCATTGCATAGCCTCAAAAATCAGCTTTTGGTTCCGATGCTTGGTAAATTTCATAGGAACCTCAGGTGTGACGTATTGGATTGTACCAGTGGGGCATCAGATCTGGCATCCTGACCAGAGGTACCGCATGTCCAGACATGCAAGGAACACATTAGGGCCTAATTCTCCCTCTGCGGTGATCCCAGGAGACCATCCACAATCAACAGGTGAGACTGCCAGGAGATGCGGGCAAGAGCTTCTGAGCAAAGCAAACCCAACTATAGAGCTCCCAGGAGGAATCCATCTCTTGTTTCTTTCCAAGCTCACCTTCTCTAAAAGTGACAGCAACATACCAGACAATGAGTGCTTTATCTCCACTAGATTTCTTACTTCCAAAGAAGACAAGTGGGGCATGGTCTAAGGTCCCCTGAAGTCAGTGGGAGCCTTTTGGGTCAGGGCCATGGAGTGTAGCTTCTCTGATTGATGAAGCAGAGGATTTGGTCAGGCTGGTACAATGCTGAATCGTTTAACTCTTGTATTTGGAGCCTAGCTACCATGGTGTTTGGGCATACCTAGACACAGTAGGTAGGTAGGTAGAAGGTGGGTTAGATCCATCTAGCTAATTGAAGAATGCTATACCTGGCTGGGAATGAAGGGGGACTCCTTCCTAACCACCATGCTTTTCACCCTGAAGCATGAGATTTAATTCCCAGATTTTCTTTATGCAGTGCACATAAAAGTTCTGGGAAGTTTAGTTTATCTTTCTGCCAATGTTAATCTTGAATATCTTGATCCTTTTAATGCAGTTTAGCAGGTGGAAACAGAATAGACAGCACTGTTTTCACCCAGCTTTCTGCAGCCCTCCAGCCAATGCTCAGTTGACCTCTGGTGACCCAGAGGCCATTGTACAGGAGTCACTGATTTAAAGAAATACACTGTGAATGTTATCAAGCTTGTCCATTTGGTCCCGTAATCGCCAAATAATCTCTTCATTAGATGCCATCTGAACTGAAGACACAATTCATTTGTTCTCCACATGTGTAGAGTTGTCCTTCCAGTGATGTAAAATGATTCCTGAGATCATCTGTGATTAAAATAACTCTCATTCAAATGCCTTTCCCCAAAAAGGTAATTTTTTTAACACCAGAAATGTCATCTTTCTAGAGAAACTGCCAGGCGTTGTTAGAATATGCAAACCCTGAATATATTCTAACCGCCAGGTCTCCACCTTTCTAAATCCAGCCACAGTCTCTTCCTCTGTGCACCTATGGGAATGTGAAATTCAGCACTGATCCTCAGGAGAGGCAGAGGAGTACTCTAGAATGTGAATTGAGAAACTTGACTTATGTTGAATACATGCATAGATTTACTGTGATGAACTAGCCTGACCTCCTGCATAACCCAGGGCAGGGAACTGCCCCCAAATAATTCCTAGAGCAAATCTATTAGAAAAAAACATCCAATCTTGATTTGAATATTGTCAGCGATGGAGAATCCACCACAACCCTTGGTAAAATATGCAGGGCCAGCTTTAAGGCGATTCCTCCAATTCCCGGGAATCGGACCCCGCACCTAAAAGGGCCCCGCACCCTCTGCTGAAGTGCCAGTGGAAACAGCGGCAACAGATTGAGCTGCCGCCGAGTTGTCGTCATCTTCAGCAGCATTTTGGTGGCAGCTCTTTCAAATGGGGCCCCGCATGTCCTAAAGCCAGCTCTGTAAATATGTTCCAGTGACTAATTACTTTCCCCATTAAAGTGACCTGTGATCTGCTGTGTAGGGCAAGCCACTTCACCTCTTTGTGCCTCATTTTCTCTGTGTGCAGAATCCTTCCTGGGGAAAAAAATGCTTCTCCCCCTCACAAGCACCAAAGCTCTTTTAATGACAAGGCAGCTATTATCGATGAATACCTAATGCGTAGCTTTTCATCACGATGTTGAGATACACAAATATTTGGCCAGCTCTACTGACTCCCCTGTTGTGACCTCAGGACTAGATAAGTGTGTGTTGTACCTAGGGCTGCAGCTTACAAGCATTCAGAAAGCTACAATTGGTGCAGAATATTGACTGCTTGCAAAGCAGTGCCTGGTGCAGGGGAGAACATTACACTGCTGCTCCAGAGACTCCTCTGACCTGTGGGTGGAACTGGAGTTGGGGGTGTTGAACTATAATGCACTAAAAGGGTTGGGCTCAGAGCCTCACAGGTGTTTAGGTGCCTAATTCCCATTGATTTCAATGGGAGTTAGGCACCTAAATACCTTTGAGGATCTGGACCTTGGCCCCTAAGTACTTTTGAGATGTCTTTGTCCCTGTTTGATACATTGGTTGTCATCAGAGATCTTCCATCTAGTACTCTCTTATTAGAAGCAGAAGGAGCTGCTGATAGGGCATTTTCCCTGTGCAAGTCTGGAACTCACTACTCTCCCCTTTGCTCCCCAGAACCCCCATACATTGACTTGCAGAGCACACTGAGAGGCTGGACTCTTTTTCTCAAGGGGGCTATGTGGAGGGACCTGAGGCACTCGGAGGTGGGGCATTAGTTTCAATATCTGTGACCAGGTTGTGGCACTCTGTACCTCGGGGAAACACCCAGCACCCCCATGTTCATCTTTATAAAATGATTGTCTGGTATCCAAGGCAAAGTTTGTCATGTTAGGTGTCTTCGGAAGGCTCGTGATACACTGAGTATGGTTGTTATAGGGATGTTATAGTAATTTTTACAGTGATGTTATAGGTTATAATTTCACATATATAATTATGAGGCTGAAAATGTATCCTCATGGCTTAAAGCAAGCCCAGGAAAAACTCTTCAGAAGCAGAGGGGCAGTTCATACCTTATCAGGGCAGGTATGGGACAAACCCATCCCATCCTCACAGGAACAAAGGGCTGTGGCCTAGGCAGCAACAAAAGAATCTGTTGGATTTCAAGTGAGTCACCCACCGTGCTTTGGCCAGTTTGGGACTGCGATGAGGTAATGCTCACCTGACTCTGAAGCGGGAAGGGGAGGGACAAAGCCAGGAGGGAAGAAAGATCACTATAAAAGGGAGAGACATTTGCCGTGCTCTTCCTCTCTCTTCCACCTCCATCTACAGACACCACCACACCAAGCAACTGAAGCGCTGATCAAAGGGGAGAGCCTGGCTGAAGAGCACCCAGCCAGCCTGTAGTGAGAAGCATCTAAGTTTGTAAGGGATTGAAAGTGTTACGATCAGCTTAGAATGCATTTTGCTTTTATTTCATTTGAGTAAATCTGACTCATCATGTTTTGACTTAAAATCACTTAAAATTTATCATTGTGGTTAATAAATCTGTTTGTTTATTCTACCTGAAACAGTGCGTCTAGTTTGAAGCATGACAGAAAGCCCCCTTGGGATAACAAGCCTGGCATATATCAATTTCTTTGTTAAATTGAAGAACTTATATAAGCTGCCAGCATCCAGCGGGCATAATTGGACACTGCAAGATGAAGGTTCCTAGGGTTGTGTCTGAGGCCAGAGTTATTGGCTAGTGTCATTCAGTTGCAATAGTTGAGAGCAGCTTACATGCCAGAAGCTATGTGTGAACAGGCCAGGAGTGGGGGTTCTCACAGCAGAGCAGTGTAAGGCTGGCTCCCAAAGCCAAGGATTGGAGTGACCTAGCAGATCACAGTCCAGACAACACCAGAGGGGAATGTCACACAGGTCCTCATGTGTTATCCAAGCCTTGGGAAGCATCCCTGGACATCAGAATCAGTTCATATGAAGTTAAATTCGTTTTTAATATCAGGGTTGAAGGGACCTCAGGAGGTCATCTAGTCCAACCCCCTCCTTAAAGCAGGGCCAGTCCCCAGACAGATTTTTGTTCTACATTCCTAAGTGGCCCCCTCAAGGATTGAACTCACAACCGTGGGTTTAGCAGGCCAACACTTAAACCACTAAGCTATCCCTCCCTTGATCATAATTTCTAATATTTGTACATGGGCTTAGGTCCTTTTCTAAGCCAGCAGAACAGCCTGCCACAATATATCACTGAAGACTTAGCAGGATTCAGAAGAGGATTTGGTATTCATAAAGATTACAAGTACACCCAGAGTTACATTAGTAAAGGTTAATACCAAAGTTTGGAAGAACTAGAAACCCTCATGCTGTGGGGCATAAATCAGCCTCTAGCTAATGGGGGTCAGCAGGAAACTTCCTGTGTGAAGAGGTTATTCCATAACTGCTTGCACCTTCCCCTGAAGCATTCATAGATTCTAAGCCCAGAAGGGACCAATAGACAATCTCCTGACTTGCTGTATGATACAGGCCATAGAACTGCAGCCAGTTTCTCCTGCATCGACCCCAATAACTTGTGTGTGACTAATCTGTATCTTCCATAAAGGCATCAAATCTCTGGGGCAGAGACCACCTTTTGGTACAATGAGTTTCTGATCCATGACGATTTGCTATGCAGGACAGTCGAACAATCAATTCGTACTTCAATAAAGCATCTTGTACTAACCACTGTCAGGAGACAGGACACCAGGCTAGGTAGACTTCTGGGGCAATCCAGACAACTGTTGTGGTCCCAGATATAATCAGGGTTTTCCACCAGTCAACATGCTGGCAGAAACAGGTTGCAGGATAGAAGTGTAACAATCTTTATAAAAGAAATAAAGAAATTAGTAAAACAAAGAAAGAAATTAGCTAAACAAATGAAAGACTTTTCTGGCTTTTTTAGCTCTTATCCATACCCTCCCTGCCAATAACCATTACGGAGGCATAAACAGCCATTTGGTTTCTTTAACTCATGAGACCGAGAACAGTGTCAGCCCTTACCCACGGCGATGGCCATAAAGAAGCCATGTGTGTCAGAGAGGCTGGAACTGAGCTATGAACTCCCAGTGCAGGTAGCTGGAACCCCGGTGCCTTAGTTAATTAATCAAGTAGTCTGTTTCAAAATTAAACCAAGGAGGAGAAAGTCAATTAGCAGTATAGCAGCTAGTTAGGGGACATGTCTTTTAATGAGTTTTTTTCTCTTTTCTTTTTGAGTTAAGATGTTCCAGACACAAAGCTTTCTGGCTAATTACAACTCACAAAGCCCTGGATGGTCTTTCTTTGTAAATGGTTGAAAACTCTCTCTCCACACATGCACACGCTCTGCTAGACACACCCCAGTGCGCAGCACTAAAACAAAGTGCTCTCTGTGTAAAACGCTGGAGCATTAAAAAGCCATTAATCATGGCTCTGTATTCCTTTTGGCTGGATGTTAATTTCAATGTACAGTCACCCATTCAGTTCCCCTTAGCAGGGTGGCTGGCAGAGCTCCTAAGAGCCGGGACAATGAAGAGAATGGGGGAGAAAGTCAGATCAGGCAGAGGGGGGGGCAGGTGGGGGAAGCCAAGGTGGGGGTGCTCTCTTGGGACGCCCGTGTTCTTTCTCTCCTCTCTGTATTTACAGCTAGAATTTCGGGACGACAAGGATTTTAAAGTGACTGAGGGAGGCAATGACATTTCCCAACCTCTAAAAAAAAAAAAAAAGAGGCAATGATTAATTATGTCCTGGCCCATGCGGTAACAATTATCATCATCTTAATGGTGCAGACTTCACTACCACTGAAGAAAGGAGACATTTGCCTGGGCTCCTGCCAGTGTCGTTCCAGTCTCGCTAGATAGCTATAGACAGCGGTGTAGACGGGTTAGTGGGGCAGTAGTGTAGGCTGAGGGATGCCTAGAGAAACGCTGCGTGTCGGGAGTCTGGGGGAAGGACCGTGGGTGTAGGAGTCAGGAATTCCACTGTCACGGTGATAGGGGCCTTGTGAATATCTAGAGTGAATCCCAGCCTCTCGCTGGAGTAGCCAGTGGCAAATCACTTAGGGCCTGATCCAGACTCTGTTGGGAGCAGAGGTGATGCAGGGAAGGGCATGTAGGGTCAAGTGCACCCCCAGATTGGCCTGCTGGGGGGGAGGAAGAGGGGCTCTGTCTTCCCTCTGTGCCTACCCCCTAGCATGCTCGGCCCCTCTCTCTGGCAGCCGGGCTGGGCAGGCAGCGGAGAGAGGGACACTGCCTCCCCAGCCACGCTCTCTCAGGCAGCCACCACACTTCTCTGAGCAGGGACCCAGAGCGGCTTATTCCTGCTCTCCGCCCAGGCCCAGCTGCCAGGGAAAGCAGCCAACCGTGCCTCTGCAGGGGGAGGGGTAGCGCAGTGGGAGAAGGACAGAGCCCCCTCCCCGCCCCTGTTGCTTACATCCACCATTGCTGGTTTTCATGAGCCTTCCCACATTGCCGCACTCTGAGAGTTGAATTGGGGCAAGGGCTCCTGGTGAGGACACACACCACCAACAGAAGGAGCAAGGTGTAGACTCGCACAAGTGATGTAATTACTGCGATGCCTGTATGCTAACCCTAAGAGGGATATGATAGAGGTCTATAAAATCATCATGAGTGCAGAGAAAGTAAATAAGGAAGTGGTCTCATTACACAAGAAGTAGGAGTCACCAAATGAAATTAATAGGCAGCAGTTTTATGACAAACAAAAGGAAGTATTTCTTCACACAACACACTGGCAACCTGTGGAACTCCTTGATGGAGGATGTTGTGAAGGCCATGACTAATAATCCTTATAATAGGATCCAAAAAAGAACTAGATACATTCATGGAGGATAGGTCCATCAATGGCTATTAGCCAGGATGGGCAGGGATGGTGTCCTTCGCCTCTGTTTGCCAGAAGCTGGGAATGGGTGACAGGGAATGGATTACTTGATGATTATCTGTTCTGTTCATTCCCTCTGAAGCACACGGCATTGGCCACTGTTGGAAGACAGAATACTGGGCTGTACAGTCCTTTGGTTTGATCCAGTATGGCCGGTCTTATGTTCTTAAGTTAGGTCAACTTAATTTTGTAATGTAGACACAACCTAAGTCACTGCAGGTTTAACTGCAGCAGAGAAGCTTGGCCCCATCTCTTTGCGGAAAGATCGTAAGATGAAAGAGACATCTGAAGAATCCAGCCCTGTCTGAGTCTGCCTAGTGGGCGACCCCAGCAGAGGCAGCAGAAACAACACCCTGTGATTTTTATTTAGCAAGAGGCGGCAGATTCCATCCCAGAGGCTACCGTGGTGTTTTCTGGCAAATCCTCCCACCTGTCATTTCCCTGTGCTTACACAAAGTCTAATTTAAGCAATCAGTGGCGGAGATGACATTATTTCTGTGCTTGGCTCGGGCTCTGAATTGGCAGTAGGGTTTCTGAAATCAGCAGGCTGGCAAGGGTGTGCAGTATGTGTGAGGGATAACAAGGGTCCCCTATTAGAGCTGACCTTTGCAGAAATGAAAGAGAAGAGAGCAACAACAACAAACAAATCAAG
Organism: Gopherus flavomarginatus; assembly: GCF_025201925.1. Taxonomy (NCBI): domain Eukaryota; kingdom Metazoa; phylum Chordata; order Testudines; family Testudinidae; genus Gopherus; species Gopherus flavomarginatus. The sequence continues at coordinate 10,591,712 of NC_066617.1, read as the reverse complement.
CCTTGCCTGTGGAATGGATCTCTTCGGCTTAGCCTACTCTCTGCTGCCCGCTTACTTATTTTGTCTTTATTTATTTACTTAGGAGGCAAAGTGACTTTCAAAGCTGCTGCTTCTCATTTGCAGCCTACTCCCTCCCAATTGCAGGTTGCATGCTAATTTTGGATTAGGCTCTGAAAGTGAGTGTCTTGCGGATGTCACTATGGCCAGGACACAGAAAACACAGCTCGGATGTGGCGGCTGCAGCCTTGAAGACTGAACAGGGAGCTGGACCCTCCCAGCCCAGATCGACAGACTAGTGCTCTCAAAATAGCTGTATAGACAGCACTTTGATCTTGTGTCTCCAGCTGGAGCTCAGGTTCTGAAGTCCCACCCTCTGCAGGGAGGGACTCTGTGTGCCCCTGCCTCTGGGCTCTTTAAACTCATGTATATCTGGTGAACAGTGCTTGACTTGCAATCCTGAAGAGTGAAATCCTCAGGGCAGATGCAGCATTGGCAGTGCAAGCTTTCCTCGCTAGGAATCCTTTGTCCTGCAGTCTTGCCTTCAGGCTCAGCCCCGTTACGCTAGGCACTGTACGGCCATGTAACAAAGAGACAGGCCATGCTGTGAGAGCATAACCCAGCAGATAGAGCACTGGGCTGGGACTCAGAAGATCTGGTTTCTTTTCATGGCTATGCTGCTGGCCTGTGGTGGGAGCCCTGGCCAATGACTTTCCTTTCTGTGCCTCTGTTTCTGCATCAGTAAAATGGGGATAATGAGTTTTACCTCCTTTGTGAAGCGTGGTGCGGACTCTGGAAGAGGCGCAGCATAGAAGAGGTGGATACAGCAGACAGATGTAGGATGCTCCCACTCTCCTGCTTTGCCCATGTGCCCCAGGGCCCTGGATCAGAGGGGAGTTCAGCATCCCTGGGCCACTGAGGCCTTGGTCTCTTTGCTGAGGGTGCCAACTTTTGGCACTGGCTTTTGGTGTGGACTCAGAAAAGGCTTCTCATAAACAAACTAGGGAAATACAACCTAGATGGAACTACTATAAGGTGGGTGCATAACTGATTGGAAAACAGTTCCCAGAGAATAGTTATCAGTGGTTCACAGTCGTGCTGGAAGGACATAATGAGTGGGGTCCCACAGGGATTGGGTCTGGGTCTGGTTCTGTTCAATATCTTCATCAATGATTTAGTTAATGGCATAGAGAGTACACTTATCAAGTTTGCAGATGATACTAAGCTGCGAGTGCTTTGAAGAATAGGAGTAAAACTCAAAATGATCTGAACAAACTGGAGAAATGGTCTGAAGTAAATAGGATTAAATTCAATAAGGACAAATGCAAAGTGCTCCACTTAGGAAGGAACAATCAGTTGCACACATACAAAATGGGAAATGACTGCCCAGGAAGGAGTACTGCGGAAAGGGATCTGGGGGTCATAGTGGATCACAAGCTAAATATGAGTTAACAGTGAAACACTGTTGCAAAAAAAAGCAAACATCATTCTGGAATGTATTAGCAGGACTATTGTAAGCAAGACACGAGAAGTCATTCTTCCACTCTACTCTGCACTGATTAGGCCTCAGCTGGAGTATTGTGTCCAGTTCTGGGTGCCACATTTCAGGAAAAGATGTGGACAAATTGGAGAGAGTCCAGAGAAGAGCAACAAAAATTATTTAAAGTCTAGAAAACATGATCTATGAGGGAAGATTGAAAAAACTGGGTTTGTTTAGTCTGGAGAACAGAAGACAGAGGGGACATGATAAAAGTTTTCAAGTGCATATAAGGTTGTTACAAGGAGGAGGGAGAAAAATTGTTCTTCATAACCTCTGAGGCTAGGACAAGAAGCAATGGGCTTAAATTGCAGCGAGGGTGGTTTAGGTTGGATATTAGGAAAAATTTCCTAACTGTCAGGGTGGTTAAGCACTGGAATAAATTGCCTAGGGAGGTTGTGGAATCTCCATCATTGGGGCTTTTTAAGAGCAGGTTTGACAAACACCTTTCAGGGGTGGTCTAGATAATACTTAGTCCTGCCATGAGTGCAGGAGACTGGACTAGATGACCTCTCGAGGTCCCTTCCAGTTCTATTATTTTATGATTTTATGAAAGGCCTCCAGGTAACAATCAGAGAGAAATAGCTGCATGTAGTCACTCAGGAGAGGCCCAAGTCTCTGTGACCCATGATGCGCTTGACAGGAAATGCCTCAAATGTCTGTGAGGAGCAGCAGTTCCTCTCACAGTAAATGGGATGCAAAAAGGTTAGTTATAGTCCTTGCTATAGGCAGAGGGATACCCAGGTGCTTCATCCAGCTGCTTCCAGCTGTCATACGAAGAGTCTCTGCTGGTCCTCAATGTGAGTTCACAGTCTCCTGCAAGCTCCAGCCCAATAAGGCCACCACCCATGAATGCCTCTGATCAAGTCCATGGGGCATGTGCCAAGAGGCTGTGTTACTTAGGGGTCCATAATAAAACGGGGCTGGATTTCCTGGGCAGAAATCAAAGGAGAGGATCAGATATCAAAATCTTTATAACATTGCCAGAATCCCATCAAGGATTGGTATGTTGATCATTTGCCCAGTCCCACTTGCTGCTGGCTGCTGGATGTCTGAGGGAAGGACATTGTGAGCTGGGCTGCATGGGGCAAGGTCAGCACTCAAATGACCGCCATTAAGAAAACCCAGGTTGCTGCCAGCAGTGGTTAGTGAGTAGGTGGCACTTTCCCCAATGAGTCAGTGTCCCAGCATGGTGCCTGGGGGCACTGTGCTGCTGGAGATGCTGTCTTTCAGGTGGAATATAGCAGGGGTTGGCAACCTTTCAGAAGTGGTGCGCCAAGTCTTCATTTATTCGCAGTAATTTAAGGTTTTGCGAGCCAGTAATACATTTTACATTTACAGGGGCTGGCAGATGGAACCCCAGACTGGAAGTGGGCTACGTGGACCAGCGGCTGGGACCCCAGGCCGGCCCCTGCCAGACGGGGTCCCGGCCGCCAGCCCGGGTTTCCGTACCTCCAGGCCGGCAGCAGGTGAGTGGGGCCGGCAGCAGGGACATCAGGCTGGCAGCAGCGTGACACAATAAATCAGCTCGCATGCCGCCTGTGGCACGTGTGCCATAGGTTGCCGACCCCTGGAACATAGACTCGAGTTCCTGACTGCTTGTGACTAGCAAAGATTGCATGGCACTGTTCAGGAGAGCTAACCATGATGTCCTGGCCAGATTCCAATCTGGGCACCTCCCTAAATGCTCCATGTCGTTTCAGTTGGACGCAGTTCTTCACTTTTTGTCCTAAACTAAATTGCGCCTTATCAACCTTGGGGCAGTGATTGACTTGTTGGTGTTTTAACTAACTAATAGTGTTGCTTTGAGCTGTTAAATAGCTGCTGTGTTTCACCCTAGGGGTGGCTGCACCTCCATGAGAGAGAACTGATCCCTACTTACATAGGTTGTGTAATCAGCAAAGCTTGCTTCCATGAAAGTGAAAGGGAGCCACATTTCAAAATGAGAGGAGAAAACACTTTTGCACTGTTCCCAGCCAATGGGAGCTGGGGGCGGGGGCAGTGCCTGTGGACGAGAGCAGCATGTGGAGCCTCCCGCCTCCCCCCTACTACTCCCGCCTGGGACCCAGACCTGCTGGCCGCCTCTGGGGCGCAGTGCTGAGCCAGGAGAGGCAGGGAGCCTGCCTTAGCCCTGCTGCACCGCTGACCGCAAGCCCATACCGCAACCCTGAGCCCCAACCCCCTGCCCCAGTTCTGAGCCCCTGAAAACCCAAAGCTCCCTCCTGCACCCCAAACCCCTCACACCTGGCCCCACCTGAGAGCCTGCACCCCCAGCCCTCACCCCTCTGCACTCCAACCCCCTGCCCCAGCCCTGAACCCCCTCCCACACCCTGAACCCCTCATCCCTGGCCCCCCTCCAGAGCCCTCACCCCGTCCTGCACCCAACCCCCTGCCTTAACTTGCAGCCCCCCTCCCAAACTTCGAATCCCTCAGCCCTATCCCCCAGCCTGGAGCCCCCTCCCATACCCTAAACCTCTCATTTGTGGCCCCACCCCGGAACCTGCACGCCCAGTTAGAGCCCTCACCCACCTTCCACATCCCCACCTCCTGCTCCAGCCCAGTGAAAGTGAGTGAGGGTGGAGGAGAGCGAGCCACCGAGGTAGGGGAAATGTAGTGAGCAGAGAGGCAGGGCCTCAGGGAAGGGGAGGGGTTAGGGTGTTCAGTGGGGTGGGGGAGAAACTGAGGTACAGGAAGCTGCAGTGACCGAGCCATGAACAGGTGCTGCAGCAACAGAGCCATGAACAGTGTCCTGGCTCTTGTCCCATGCCCTGTCCACTGGACCATGATGATAAATCATCGTCATTAATGTGCTCAAAGGCCTGCCCAAACCCTCACCGTGTAATAATAAACAATAATTAAAACATAAAATGCTTCTCACTCAGGGGCTGATCAGGGTGCGGCTGGTTTGAACAGGGAGGAACTTGTTTGTGCTGGATAGGAAACTTGTGACTCCTAAACCAGTGGAGGTGGATAACTTCATTTGGGGGGACCGGGGAGTTGTTACATGTGTTGGAAAGTGAATGTTTAGATCTTGGGTTAGCTGCTTAATGAACTGAAATAAAAAAAGCAGCTGAAAAGCTGGTGGGTCATCATTCAAAAAGTGGATGGAAATGACATCTTGGTTTGAATGCTCTCCATCCAGGCCTCGAAGCTGATGGAGAAGGCGGGCATAGGTCATGGGGGCAGCTTCAATTCATTTCCCATAGTGGTGGCTCAATGCAACCTAAATAGAATAGAATTTAAAGGGCCCCGTGCCACCCTATGTTTGGTCAAAAATGTGTGTTTTGTGTAATGATATTTTCCATTGTTATGTCGTCCCCCAGAAGGTCTCAAAGAACTATTCAAGAATTAAGTTATACAACTCCCTTGGAAGCGAAGTAAATATAGTTATCCCCATATCACAGATAGCCCAGAGCAACTTAAATGGCATATCCATGATCACACAATCTGTCACTGATAGAGCCAAAAATAGAAAACAGATCTGTTGACCCCCAGGCCTATGCTTTATCCATGAGATCACCAGCATATTAAACAGCCTAGTGAGATGCTCCATGGGCTGTATTAACAATTATAATATATTATAAACAGTTGAAACATTACATGTTTATATCATCAAAAAAGCCTATCCAAAAAGCACGATTGGCATCACAGGGCAATGAAAACATTTTTAATATTTTCAATTTCAGTTAAATTAGTATTTCTGTGCATTTTAAGCATTCCTTGCAGTGTTGTGAATGAGAGTTGCATGAAACTGTCTGGTTATGATTATCAGGAGTCCATGAATGTTCCAGTTTTGTATCATATGGGCTCAGCACCCTCCTAATTTTTGTTTGGAGTTTTTATTTTGACAGAATCCCCAAAACTGAAAGCAAACCCCAAACAAAACATTAGTTCCACTTCAGCATTATGCAAAGCCGTGTATTTGACATAGTTTTGATACAACAGTTAAGTAACCCACGTTAGCTTGGAAGGTTCATAAACCTTTTGATGCCTTTGTGCTGAGTTTGTAACAAAGCCACAAATAATGCAATGTCGGGACCCTTTATTTATCGGTATTTGCACGGTGCCCATCACCATAGTATTAAAGGTTTCACACACTGTGTTGTTTGGAAACAAACGAAAACCCTTGAGAGAAAGGGAGGCCTGCAATGTGTTTTCTGGAAGGTGTCTGCGCACAGGTGGGCTGTGAAATAAGAGCTTTGTACAGTGCCTGAGGACCAAGAAGCATAACTGACTAGAACCAATACAGAAAGAAACACGTCAATCCCATTTCATTGGCTAAACTGAAAAGTCACTTAATAATGTGAATAGTGAGAAGGCCAGAGTTGTCCAATTGTTTTAATGATCTCTGGTGGTATTAAGAATCAGGGATTTATCTTATTTTTTTCCTGTCGATCTCGCTAAGCCTACTTGCGCGAAGGGGGTCTGGAAAGGAAATTACTGAGAACAGGGGGATAATAATTCAAGTTAATACCACAGGTATTGGCTTTGGTAGTTTATAGGGCAGGTGCTGCAGGCAGAACAGGTGACTTGCCTGGGGCCCCAAACATTCAATGACATTTATTGAGTTAGTCTCTGCAGGAGTTGGGCTGGGTATATATTTCCCAGTTTGTCCAGGACACCAAAAATCCTTGACAGCGAGGGTGAGAGAAGGAATTGTGAAGTAAAAATAGTTCTAGGCTCATTAGGAAGGTTTTCAGGCACTGAAATATTCACTTCCATTGTTTTACTACGATATCATTAGGGATTATTTGCTCTTGACAAAGAAAAACTCTGTAATAAATCTTAGAAACATGTAGAAATGTGATTTAAACCTCTAGAACTGGCTGCGTGATACGACATATTCTTGAAACCTCTGTTGACTGTGCCTGGAACCAAGATCCAGCTTGGACATTGGCATTGTCTGAGCTGTAATACGAGCCCCCCTTTTCTCCTCTCCACTCTTGCAGAGCACTTCCCCTCCCTCCCCCCCCGGCTTTTGGGGAAGGCTGGAGTGGGGCTGTTTTGGGAGGAACCTGCTGTTTTCCTCTTTGCTTATGTTAATTGTATTTAAATGTGTGTCAAAGGCATCGTCTTAATGTTTGGTAGAAATAAAAATGTGTTTTATGAAATCGGGAAGCGGCAGATTGTGGTACTAAGGGTCACCTGTACCATGAACAAGGACTAGGAAAATGGCTCCAAACACTTATTTAAAAAGTTGGATTATTCTATTCCTCTCCCATGCAACTTTTTGTGAAGCCCTCCCTTAGCTATGTACATTTGGCCTATTACTGTTGAACATCGATCTATTGTGATAACGTCTAGAGCAGGGGTGGAAAAACTACGGGCCGCGGGCCAGATCTGGTCCCTCAGGGCTTTGGATCCAGCTCAAGGGATTGCCACTCCCATGGTACCACGGGCCCTGCGCTGCTCCCGAAGTGGTCGGCACCATGTCCCTGTGGCCCCTGGGTGGGGGTGGGAGGACAGAGGGCTCCACACGCTGCCCTTGCCTGTGGGTACCACCCTCTAAGCTCCCATTGGCCGTGGTTCCCCTTTGGGCAGCACATAGCCCTCTGCCCCTCCCTCCCCACCCAGGGGATGCAGGGATGTGGTGCCGGCCACTTCCGGGAGCCATGTAGGGCCAGAGCAGGCAGGTAGGGAGCCTTTCTTAGCCCCGCTGCGCACCGCTGCAACCCTGGAGCTGCTCCAGGTAAGTGGTGTCAGGCCAGAACCCGCACCCCAACCCCCTGCCCTGAGCCCCCTGCTACACCTCGCACCCCTCCCTGCACCCCAACCCCCTGCCCTGAGCCCCCCATACACCCCAGACCCCTCCTCTGCCCCAACCCCCTTCCATGAGCTCCCTCTCTCACTCTGCACCCCATCCTGAACCCCAATCCCCTGCCCTGAGCCCCCTCGTACAGCCCACACCCTGCACTCCCTCCTGCACCCCAACCCCCTGCCCCAACCCTACATTCATGGCCCTGCATGCAATTTTCTCACCCAGATGTGACCTTCAGGCCAAAAAGTTTGCCCAGCCCTGGTCTAGAGACTGGCCAGATCAATGCCCATGGTGCTAGGGGCTGTACAAACAATATAGTAAATGGCAGTTGCTTAAGTCTTCTGATCTGACATTGGTCAGGTCTGATTGAAGCTCTGCTTGAATAATTTCTTGCCTCACCTACCTTTGGTTCGTAGTGATCTAGGCCCCAATCCTGCCATTTTACAATGCAGTGACAGTGGCCTGTGTCTGAACAGAGCCCTACTGAAGTCTTCCAAGGGGCTGCACAGGAATCTGTATGTTGTGAATTGCAGGATCAGAGCTCTAGTTTTATTGCCTAACTGTTCTTAATCATATAAATACGGAGGATAGTCATTTATTCATGAGATGAATCATAACTTAGGAATGGTGCATGGGTTACTTATGGAACAGGCTGGTAATGCTCAGTTCTATGTCTTCTTTGTCGTGTCTGTTTTATCTGGTGTGCCCTGCTGGACACCGCCCAATAAAGCAACGTCACTGGCGCTTATAGGGAACATTCGGAAAACTAAAATGTGTGTGATACATGACAAAATACGGTATTACCATAGCAAAGCTGGAATCGTTGCATTTTCTTGCTTCTTTTCCACTTTGTTTTTGTGCATTGCTGACAATTAGTAGATTGCAGTCACTGTGCTGTCCTTGTGTTGTGACTTATTAGGGGGATGTTAATAGTTTACCCACGTTTTTGTGATGCCATATTAGTATTCAGAAAAACTCACTCATTACAACTTTGCCAACTTGAGAGTGCCCTCCGATCCACTGTGGCAATCCCTGTGTTGTGGTACTTTGGGTGAGAGTTACTGTAGAAAGATGAGATGAACCAAGGACTCATAGACTCATAGACTCTAGGACTGGAAGGGACCTCGAGAGGTCATCGAGTCCAGTCCCCTGCCCTCATGACAGGACCAAATACTGTCTAGACCATCCCTAATAGACATTTATCTAACCTACCCTTAAATATCTCCAGAGATGGAGATTCCACAACTTCCCTAGGCAATCTATTCCAGTGTTTAACTACCCTGACAGTTAGGAACTTTTTCCTAATGTCCAACCTAAATCTCCCTTGCTGCAGTTTAAGCCCATTGCTTCTTGTTCTATCATTGGAGGCTAAGGTGAACAAGTTTTCTCCCTCCTCCTGATGACACCCTTTTAGATACCTGAAAACTGCTATCATGGCCCCTCTCAGTCTTCTCTTTTCCAAACTAAACGCACCCAATTCCTTCAGCCTTCCTTCATAGGTCATGTTCTCAAGACCTTTAATCATTCTTGTTGCTCTTCTCTGGACCCTCTCCAATTTCTCCACATCTTTCTTGAAATGCGGTGCCCAGAACTGGACACAATACTCCAGTTGAGGCCTAACCAGAGCAGAGTAAAGCGGAAGAATGACTTCTCGTGTCTTGTTTACAACACACCTGTTAATGCATCCCAGAATTACATTTGCTTTTTTTGCAACAGTATCACACTGTTGACTCATATTAAGCTTGTGGTCCACTATGTCCCCTAGATCTCTTTCTGCCATAATCCTTCCTAGACAGTCTCCTCCCATTCTGTATGTGTGAAACTGATTGTTCCTTCCTAAGTGGAGCACTTTGCATTTATCTTTTTTGAACTTCATCCTGTTTACCTCAGACCATTTCTCCAATTTGTCCAGATCATTTTGAATTTTGACCCTGTCCTCCAAAGCAGTTGCAATCCCTCCCAGTTTGGTATCGTCCGCAAACTTAATAAGCGTACTTTCTATGCCAACATCTAAATCGTTGATGAAGATATTGAACAGAACTGGTCCCAAAACAGACCCCTGTGGAACCCCACTTGTTATACCTTTCCAGCAGGATTGGGAGCCATTAATAACTACTCTCTGAGCCCCATCTAGTAGCCCCATCTAAATTGTACTTTCCATCCCAAACCTCACCACTTCTGCTCCAAGTGCAAGGCATACTTCTCTAGGGTCATCAGATGTCCCGATAAAATCAGGACTGTCTTGATTTTGAGGAGTTTGTCCCACGTCCCGACCAGAGTACGGTTGGGATGCCATTTGTCCGGATATTTTGTTTCCTGGTCTTCAGCGGCAGGTGCTTCTGTCTTTGGCGGCAAGGTTTATTACCCGCCGCCGAATTGCCGCCGAACTTCTGGACGGATGAATGTAAAAAAAAAAACCAAAATGCCCCCCCTGCAGCAGTCCCAATATTTTCCCCTTAGCATCTGGTTACCCTACACTTCTCTGACCTGCCTTCTCCGATATAAACACAGAGCAGTGTATGCTTTTTTTAAAAAAAAACCCAAACCCCACCACAACAACCCACTTCACTACACACACAGTTCTCCCCCTGGGGTGAGGATGAGAGAGAACGAATCGCATGTGATGGATGTTAGTCCAATTAGAGAGACAAGGTGGGTGAGGTAATATCTTTTATTAGTCCAACTTCTGATGGTGAAAGAGACAAGCTTTCAAGCTCTGTGTAGCTTGTGTCTTGAAAGTGTGTCTCTTTATAAAAGATACCATACAGATTTTATAAAAGATATTACCTCGCCCACCCTGTGTCTCCAACATCCTGGGGCCAACACGGCTCCAACAACACTACAAACAACAGATGTTAGTCAGATCACTTAATGCGTGACTGGAAGGCACTCAGAGACTTCGATGATAAAAAGTTCTGCAGAATAGAGTGGACAAGAACGATTCCCATTATCGGTACTGTGGATCAGATAGAGGTATGAAGAACACATTTGCTGCTGTGCATCGGTGATAAGATCTGCCTGGGTTGTGTAGGGGATTTTTCAGACATGTATGATTATGTATCAGTGTAATGTCTTCCTGGTTTAGACTAATAGATTCTCATTCAGTGGAGCTACATCAAGTATGCTTTTGAAACCTGTGTAGGGTGGCAATGGACTCTGTCCTGGAGAGCACTGGGGTGGGGGGTGGGGGAGGAGAGGAAGCCAAGTCTTAATGATCAGAACTAATTCTGATTCCAGACCGCAGCCAGCTGAGCATGAAGAGTGGAAGGGCCTCCCTTGCAATCTGAGAGCCTGTAGTAATTAGTGCAGCAGGAAGAGGTCAGACCTTGGCCATAAGGTTACACTCTCAGAGTTGTTACAGGAAATCTCCTGGCTGCAACCGGTCTAGTGAGAGATTGCTCCAGGCTGCTGGCTGCTCCCCAGGAGAATTGGCATTTATTCTTAAAGGAAGGTTGCTTGCTCTTTGTCATGTGGCGTGTGGTTGTAGGCCTGGTGTTGCTTGATGCTCAGGATTGCATGGTTCTGTCGAGTGCTCTCACACCAAAAGATGGGAGAAGTGGTTCAAACAAAATCAGAAGGTGCCTGAACCTCAGCGCAAAACTTGAATGATTTGAAAAAGTCGCATTGATTTTTGGTATAAGAATTTCATGTGCTCTAATCCAAACAAAACAAACCAGGACAGTGTCCATAATTCAGGAGGCTTCAATTCTTGCCAAGCCTGAAGCCCAAACTCAATAGGTTAGTGCTCCTTTTTCTAAGCTCAAAATTCACTCCCAGGTGAGGGTCAAGCAATAGTTCAAGACAGTTCTTAATTTGTTTTGAGATGAGCCCAAACTACGAAGTTTTGATCTGCATATGTCTAGTGAGCCCTTCAAAGCTGGAGGAGATTGTGTTCCAAGTTACTGGGGGCTCCTTGAATCAAAGCACTGAGACTCCATGCAAAGTGAGACAAGGAGGAAAAGATTAACACAGCTACCAAACTAACACGGCTACCCCTCTGATAAAGGAGGAAAAGCTTAGTTGATCATCCCTGCACTGTGGTGGTATCCACCCAACAGCGCCCACCGGACTCCCAAAGTCCTGTTACTGCATGGCAATGAGTTCAGCATAAAACCTGGAAAGGAATCACTCTCATCCGCCTCTTCTTTGGTTGTTTCAAAGTGCGTTCAGGAATCTGGATGGGTGGATATCCATAGGACACTACAAAGAATGTTTAGACAGTAATATAATTAATCCCACTCAACATGGTGTTTGGAAAATAGGTCTTGTCAACCCTGATGTAATTCTTTGAGGAGATTACAAATTTTATTGAGAAAGGTAACTGCATAGATGTAATATATTTAGACCTTTCTAAGGCATTTGACTTAGTGCAGCCTGACATTCAGATACAAAAATATGCACTATACAATAGCAATAAAGCACATGTTAAATGGTTCAGGCATTGGTGAACTGGCAGATATCAAAAAGTTGTCATCAATGGGGAGTCATCAAACGGGGCTATTTCTACTGGGGTTCTGCAGGGATCAGCACTAGATCTGATGTTATTCAATATTTTCATCAATGATCTGGAAGTAAATGGAAAATTACTGTGGATGACACAATGATGTACACAAGGAGACTTTGGCAAACCAGTAAAGTGCTTGAAACCACTATGGCTTATTGTTAAAGGCGGCCTAGTCAGCAAGCTGCAAATTGGCCATTCAGCAATCTCAGCTTGACCAAGGCAGGAGGGGAGGGAGTTGGCTGCCACAGAAAGGGCAGCTTGACCCCGTGTCCTTCCTGATAAGAATTGTGTTGAAGTTGCTGATACATTTTAGAAGAACAGGATGTGCACCAGGAATGTCTTTTGGGGTCTCAAGGCTGCAAACTCTGGAAAAACCCACACCTGGTTAATCAATCATCAGAAGGAACCACTTGCTTGATCATTGAAACTGCTTGCTTAACAAGGTTTCTTTAAGGGATATGTCATTCTATTACTAACGTATAAATAAGGGGGGAAAGTTTGAGGTAAGGGGGACTCTTTGGGACTCATCTCTCCCTCTGGATGCATCTTGTGTTCCCCACCAGCAGACAGGCTGCCACTGTGCCACTCAAGAGCCACACTCAGCTTCAGTAATTATCGAAGGTTGAGGGTGTTTTACTAGCTTGTTACGGACCTGTGTAAGTGCTTGAGACTAAGTGAAGTTTAGTTTTAAGTGAAAGCACTTTTGTGTTGTCCTGTTTGTGCCAGCCATCTATTGGTAGGATGGTCGTGTCTCCCCTGATTTATTTCCTGACACCTCCTTGCACAGAGTAAAAGTTACCAAGAGCTTTGGGTTGAAGGAACCCTGGGTAACAGATTGGCAGAGTGGTTAATAATGAAGAGGACAGGGCAGGCATACAGAGTGATCTGGCTTACTCATTAACTTGGGCCTATTTAAACTAAATGTGTTTAATGCAGCCAAATGCCAAGTTAGACATCTAGGGACCAGGGATTCAGACTGTCCCTATGCAACAGAGGACTGTACCCCGGAAAGAGGTGACTTGGAAAGGGATTAGGGGTCACAGTGGACAAGCAACTCGACGTGAGCTCCCCAAGTAATGCTCTGGCAAAAGGGGATAATGTGATCCTTGGATGTATAAACAGGGGAGCAGGGAGGTGATTTTCGCTGTATATACAGCACTGGTGAGACCGTTGCTGGAATAGTGTGTGCAGTTCTGGTGTCTACATTGTAAAAAGGATATTCACAAATTGGAGAGGAGGAGTAAATAACTATAAAATGCATCAAGGGTGGAGAAAATGCCTCATAGTGAGACACTTAAAGACCTCAGTCTGTTTAGCTTATCAAACAGAAGACTAAGAGATGATTTGAATTCAGTGTATAAGTACTTACCTGGCGAGAAAATACTGAGTACTAAAGGGCTCTTTAATCTAGCAAGAAAGGCATAACAAGAACCAGTGGTTGGAAGCTAATGTCAGACCAAGTCAAATTGGAAATAAGGAACAAATTCATACTGGTGAGGATGTTTAAGCACTGGAGCAAACTACCAAGAGAACTGGTGGAGTCTCCATCTTTTGATGCCTTCAGATCAAGACTGGACGCCCCTCTGGAAGATACGTGTTAACCAACCATGTGTTATGCGTCCATCAAACACAAGTTATTGGGCTCAATAAGGAGTAAGTGGGTGACATTTAATGGCCTGTGGCACATAGGAGGTCAGACTAGATGATCACATGGTCCCTTATGGCCTTTAACTCTATGAATCTGTGAATACAAAGTTTTGGTTCAGGCCAATATAAAGTTTGTCAGGCCATTTGCAACATTTGGAGCAGGGAATGAGCTGAGTTCCCAGTATCTGAGCTCAGATTTCAACCCTCACCTTCCCCAAATGTACATCTGGGATTTCAGTTTGGGCCCATTTCTAATTTTAAACAGTCCAGTTGGCCTGTCCCTAATCTGTCCAGATACATAAATACCTTGTACACCTTCAAGCGTTTTGGGATTGAGAGACTCAGCGTAACATCTCCATGGCCTTGCAATATTAATCAGAGGCCCTTTGATCTGCTGTCTAAAGTTATAAAGACGTTCCCAATTTCCAGGCAGAGCAGTCAGGCTCAAACTCGCAATCAGTTTTAATCACAAGTGTAACTGAGTGGATTGCGAATGATAAGTATAGTCTGCAGACAGCTGTGATATAATGAATATGACAGATCGAAATTGGGACTGAAGGTTATTTTCGGGGAATGCAGAGAACCACAAAATTAGAGTCAGTGCAGGGGAAAGAGACAGTGATTAAAAAAAGCCGGTGCTCTGAATTCGCACAGCTGGAGCTCCCCCTCCCCCACCAGGCAAGAGAAGTTTAAGTAATCAGAATTAATTTGGAGTTAAAGGCAGATACTTTGTAATCAAACGGGTGACCACAGCTGGCAGAAAATTTCACAGGGTGATAAGGCTAAAGAGCTGAAAACTGAAGCAACTCTCAGCCACCCTGCTTTCATGAGCCCAATGGAAAAATAATTCAGTAGCCATTCCCCAGTATGTGGATTCTGGTTTGTAAAAAGTTCTCAAGAGGGACCGGATAAAACCACCGTCAATGTAATGAAACACCCCTTGTTCTCTTAAAATCAAGCCTAGATGCCTTTCTGGAAGATGTGCTTTAGTCAAACACAAGTGGCTGGGCTCGATACAGGGGTAACAGTGAAATTCTGTAGCCTGTGTTACAAAGCAGGCCCATCTAGATGATCTAAGGTCCCTTCTGCCCTTTAACTCTGTGAAAAGAGCCAGAAACTTGTGAAAGCAGCAAAGAATCCTGTGGCACCTTATAGACTAACAGACGTTTTGGAGCATGAGCTTTCGTGGGTGAATACCCACTTCCTCAGATGCATGTAATGGAAATATCCAGGGGCAGGTATATATATGTGTGCTAGCAAGCAAGCTAGAGATAACGAGGTCAGTTCAATCAGGGAGGATGAGGCCCTGTTCCAGCAGTTGAGGTGTGAAAACCAAGAGAGGAGAAACTGGTTCTGTAATTGGCAAGCCATTCACAGTCTTTGTTCAATCCTGAGCTGATGGTGTCAAATTTGCAGATGAACTGAAGCTCAGCAGTTTCTCTTTGAAGTCTGGTCCTGAAGTTTTTTTGCTGCAGGATGGCCACCTTAAGGTCTGCTATAGTGTGGCCAGGAAGGTTGAAGTGCTCTCCTACAGGTTTCTGTATATTGCCATTTGACACCATCGGCTCAGGATTGAACAAAGACTGTGAATGGCTTGCCAATTACAGAACCAGTTTCTCCTCTCTTGGTTTTCACACCTCAACTGCTGGAACAGGGCCTCATCCTCCCTGATTGAACTGACCTCGTTATCTCTAGCTTGCTTGCTAGCACACATATATATACCTGCCCCTGGATATTTCCATTACATGCATCTGAGGAAGTGGGTATTCACCCACGAAAGCTCATGCTCCAAAACGTCTGTTAGTCTATAAGGTGCCACAGGATTCTTTGCTGCTTTTACAGATCCAGACTAACACGGCTACCCTCTGATACTAGAAACTTGTGAGATTCATTTCCTCAAGTGGTCAGATCTTGCTCATGGTTACGTGGTGTAAATCTGGAATAAAGGCATTGCCATCAGTAGGGTTACTCTGGGTTTGCCCCCAGTGTAACGGAGAACAGAATTTACCAAGGATTTGTAACACTGGACCGGACCAATCATCCAGCTAGTTTGAAATCCTGGGCATACAGCATATCAGACCATCCATCCACCTAGTCGCTATCCTGCCTCCTGTCATACTGAGCCTATCATTGAGCCATCCAGCCTTGCATCTACCTTTTGCTGTACTGCATCAGACTCTGTTATGGTGCTTTCTGCAGGCTACATCAGGTCATTGGTTCATCCTGCCCCCAGCAGTGGCTTATATGCAATGATTCATTGAAGAGTCCAAATCAGATCACTATGCACCTGGTCAATAGTAGCAGCAAAGAGTCCTGTGGCACCTTATAGACTAACAGACGTCTTGGAGTGTGAGCTTTTGTGAGTGCATGCATCCGACAAAGTGGGTATTCACCCACGAAAGCTCATACTCCAATATGTCTGTTAGTCTATAAGGTGCCACAGGACTCTTTGCTGCTTTTACAGATCCAGACTAACACAGCTACTCCTCTGATACTGGTCTATAGTGTGATGTTATACCTGGGAGAAAAATTCCCCTTTGTCTCCCCTGGCTATGCCTGGAAACATGAAGTCTGACAATCTGTAGTATCTTAATTTACATCACTATAAATCATGGTCATGAAATTATCCAACCCTTTAAAAAATGCAACATTGACCTCAGTGGCCTCCTGGGACAGTAAGTCCCATATGTACCCTGCAGCCTGTACCAAGCCAAACGAAACAAAACCTCTTATCCAAATATCCTCAGCTTTGGTGCCTTGGATAAAGCCGATCCAGATCCTCAGTAAAACCAACCCCCTGGCCTCCTTAGCCCATGTCAAGGCAAAGCACTGCAAAGGGCAGCCGCTAAGCAGCACATGACCCTCTCCTAACCAGCTTTCGGTTAGACTGTACCTGGTGCTCTCTCAACCAAGAAGACAGCATTCAGGATTGGAAACCTAGATCCTGGGCAGCTTATTGGGCCAGCAGTAGGTTGTCATCCAGTTAAGGGGCATGGTTTTAAGGTAAGATGGCTGGGCTTGAAGGAATGGCAGGGGCTCTTAGCTCACCAAAGCAGGGGTCAATTCTTACCTACCTATATGGCCTTGAGGAGTAATGTAATCATGCTGTGCCACAGGTCCCCATCTGCAGAGCGAGAATAATGATACTTTTTTTGTCAATGTATCTCAACACCTTCTCCTGTCCCAGTCCACCCGTGACCATCTCCCCACCTTCACTCCTAGATGTTAGAGATCTTATAGGCTATCTGGTCCATGCACAGTTGTTTCCTATTGGACTTTGACATGTCTTTTGTCCATGCCTCTCTGCTGCAGGCCTACAGGGGTGGTTATACTATTGTCACAGTAGTGCTAGAGAGTCTCATCGAGCCATACATACACAGAGTGAGAGGCGTTCTGTGCCCTAGTGAGGTCTGAATACAAGACAGCCGAAGGGCAGGAGAGAAGACGTATCATATCCCTATTGTACAGGGGGGACCTGAGGCACAGAGAGGGAAAGTGACTTGCCCCAGGCCACACACGATGTTGGTGGCAGAGCTAGCAACTGACGCCAGCTCTCCTGATTCCCAGTCCCATGCTCAATCACAAGACCACCTTGCTGCCACTGACTGGCTAGCAGCGGGCTCAACGCTCCTGCTCCCAGTTGTTTTCTTTGCTGCTTGGCGGGCTGTCATTCTGCCCACGTTTCCTTCTGTTGTGCTGTCTCGGTAATCTCCCTGTAATGAAGTGCCTCTCTCCTAGATTAAAAGGCAGAGAAAAAACCATCTCCCTTCAGACAGCAGCACTGCAGACAGAAGACGGGTAAATCCTTCTGTCGTCTCCTACCAAGGGTGCTGAAGCTTAGGAAGATCCAAGGTGTTTGAGTCTCAAGTTTTGGACTTGGCATCATTTAGCAAACCACAGCCTTTCTGTGGGGATGCTCCCTTGCTCTTCATTTGTGGCAGCAGCTACTGCTGCTGAGATAGATCTTTCAGTAGCCAGGAAGCCAAAGGATTAAGCTAAGTTTTCACTGCTCCACAGGGGTGAGGGGACAGGGAGTGGGGAAGGAAGGAAGAGCAGAAGAAGGGAAAAGGTCCCCTCACCATTAAGAGCAGTCACTCTGTGGGATGTAGGGCCCTTGCCAAAGGCAGGAAGACACAAGCCGTCATTGACTCCCGAAAGAAGTTTTGACGCTCACTGTTTCAGTGCTGATCCCCCATTTGGCCCCAGAGCCAGCCTCTCTGCTGCTAGCAGGCAAATCCCATCCCTTCAAAGGCACAGGAGAGGCTAGCCTGGCAAATGGCCTGTATTTTTGCTTGTTTGGGCAGAACACAGCCCTGTGTTTCAAACTGACCAGGCTGGTGTCACTCCCCAGGCTCTTGTTAGTGTGGGCTGGGTAACAGAGAGGGTTAGCAATCTTGATAGCCTTTCTCCAGTTTGGAGCAACTTGCATCTCTTCGGTGTCTGCTGTGCCCAAGTGAATGGGGCCGAGCGGTCTCAGTCCATTTCCCAGTGGATCTCATTGTAACTGGCTCCCCACCTCAGCAGAGAATCCAAGGCCTGAATGGATCCTGGAGGTTCAGCTCCTGTCTCACCCAGAGGTGTCCTGTCCAGCTTACGGCTATGGCTCAGTGGTGGGTTGGAGGAAGCTTGCTCCACTCCGTCTGTTACTGTTCCCGTTCTTCACACAAAGTTTGCTCTCCAGGGCTATTCATCTGGCACCTTTCACAAGCACTGAACTCATATGAAAAATTAATTAAAAGGAAGCTGAAATACCCCCTGGATGCATATTTGCAGGAGAGTTTCTTTATTTGGGAGCTGTTCATCTTAGAGCTCACCAAATGGGGGGCCCAGTGTGACTGGTTTAGCAAAGAAACCTCAACCTGGCTTCCCATTTATGCACAAAGAGTTTAAGTGACTTGACCGAGTTTATCCAGGGAGTCCGTGGCAGGCACTGAGCCTGGATCTCCTGAGTCCCACTCCAGGATTTTGAAGACAAGACCATCTTTCCTCCTACCACAATGCTATTGGCATCATTCTGCTACCAGGAAGGCAATTTTTAGTATGAACAAACCCCATGTACATGAATGTCCATGAATGGAGAACAAGAAGGAATGTCATGGGATTGGAAATCGGGACGTTTGTTCCCAAACACTGCTGTGCAGAATTCAGCCACCTCCGTTCTGATATGGAGCATCCTTAGTGAAGTGCTGGGAGGTGTCTGGGTGAAACGGGCTGTGAGCGTACCCAGCATGATGACGACAACGTTGCCTTGTTTGACAAACCATAATTATAGTTCAGTTAGTTTAAGGCCCCAGCAGCCCTTGGGTAAAGGAATCAGTGTGTCAGAAATTAGTCCTCACCGGTGAACCAGATCAGGAGGGGACATGCTATTCTATCCATCATACTCTTGAGTGACCAGAGAAGCAGGTAAAGGCAAAGTCCCAAACAGCAATGCTAGAACTCAGCTGCTAAGTCTCAACGTGGTTGATGAGATCATGGGCTGGGCTTGTGTTTCCCCATTCTGTGCTGTTTGTCCTGGAAATGAGACAGTCATTGGTGCTCCAGCCCATCTCAATTCACATTTTTGCCATTCCCCGAAAGGACAACTCTTACCATCTTGAATACCACCTCTGAGACTTACACAGGGCTGGGGATTTACTTCCTTCCACACACTGTCTATAGCTAAGGGGAAATAGAGGAAGCGATATTATTAAAATGGAAGCTTTACTTAATACTCTGCATATCAAATGTTTTCACTGGTTTTCCGTTTTCCCCCTGTATCTCCAATAGAAGACTTGAGAGATTTGAATGGTGGTTGTGTGCCCTGGTACTAAGCAGGATAAGGCCTCTGTATTCCAGAACCCTGAACCTTGTTTAAAATCATGTAATGTTGGTCAGTGACAGGATCACATTAACACCTTTGACTCTCTGGGCCCATTTATTCCATTGAAATTATTACACTGGTCCACAGGCATTAAATGAAATAATAATAGCCACAAGTACAATAGCTTCAGGCTGCTGGTTCAAATCCAGACCAGGTCAATAGTATGTAAGAGCCTGATCCTGCCAGGTGACGGGCACCTTCAGCTCAATGACTTCAATGGGAACTGAGGAGGCTCAGCATCTCACAGGATCAGCTCCTGAAAGCTGCTGGTATCTGAAATGAATTTTCTGGGTTTCGGTCTAATTCCCAGGGAAGTGGTGTTCACAACACCAGACATGCATCCTCACCACTGGAAATAGCTTGCAGCCCTGTCAGCAGGAAGGCCAAGGAGCAAAGAAGCTGTGGAGACCTCACTCCTCTCAAACCTCTAAAGATGCTTCCCCCCCTCCATTAAAATGGAGGCATATCAAATGGGCAGTGTGTGAAAGTTTGCACTGAAACTTGTACCTCTGCAGTGCCTAAGTAGAAGGCTGAAGGGCTATTAGTCCTTGGCTTTCATCAACATTCACACCATATGGAACCCCTGCCTATAGGAGTTAAGGTTTGGGTTTGGTTCAGTAAAGGATCCAGGAGTATGAATGGCCATCCAAACGCGTTGTGTGGAAATCTCATAAGAGAAGCTCTCTTCTAAGATATCTCCTACTTCTCCAGGTGCTGGAAATGCCATGTGATAAAAGCTCTCCCATGGTATTTTGACATCTCTGCTTCCAGTCTCCTCCAGAAATGCATCACGATCAGGAACAATAGTAGGTGGGGAGTCAAGCAATTTTTCCTAACCTGAAAAATAGCCTTGGTGTCTGGCTCCCATTTTGGGTGGATTCTTATTGTATCCACACTGCTGCACTCATCCCAAATAGTCATATCACAGGATCCAAAAACCCTGCATCATCTTGTCAGAAGCCACAGCTGGCTAGCAGCCACCAGCTGCAGGTAGCCACAGCTGGCTAGCTCATTGACTTTTCCAGCTAAATTTGCAGTCTCCTCATTTTTCAGCAGCTCAGGAAACAAAAATAATGTAAAAAAACAAAACAAAAAACACCCTTTAAAATACAAGAGCCAGGCTGTTAAACTAAACAATCTTCCTCTCTCTCCTGCTGTACTTAGATATGAAGGATTAAAATCTGACTCTCTCCATCTGAGGACACCCTAACTGGCACCTTGGATCTGTTCTTTTGGAGTCTGTATCCTTGGCAGAGTTTCAGACTCCCCCCACCCCCATGTCATGCCTTTGAAATCCCTCTTCCTTTGTGTGTGCAGCTGAGCTCCTTTGAGAAGACATGAATGGGGCCCTGACTGGGCTGAGACCAACAGCAGAAGTTGTCAATTACAGTAGGGTGGTTGTTTCATTGGGTTCTTCACAGATCCTTGCCTCCTGTTCTCTGCTTCAATTTAATTATTCCATCCTGCCTTCCCCCCTTGTTTACTTTACCTCCTTTCTGCTGTATACTCTTACAGCCCATTTCACCCAGTCACCTCCCAGCACTTCACTAAGGATGCTCCATATCAGAACAGAGGGGGAATTGACACATGGAGCAGCAAAGTGCTTCACCCAAGGTTCTACAGAAAGGGAAGAGCAGAGCTGAGTCTAGAACCCAGATCTTGAGCCTGCTGTACCTATGCCCATGCTACTAAGCCATGCTGCATCCTACAGCCTTACCCAGCCCAGAGCAGAATTCTGTTCCGCGGCAAGCGGTGGCTGCCAATAATTTTGGAGCTAATGCACCCTGGGCAGAGCTCTCCTCAGCTAAGTAGGGTCAGGCCTGGCCCATACATGGATGGAAGAGCACTGTCCATCACAGTGATCTCGCTGGAAGGGATGCAGCCATAAAGAGCTACAGGACTGTTCCATCGCTCTCCCTCACATCTTGGGGGTTGGAGGAGTTCAGCACAAAGAAACACCTGTGTTCTTCCTTGCAACCATTCCCCCTCCAGGCTCTGACCATGGTGCTAAAAGCAAATGTGTCAATGTTTGGCCGTTCATTGAATGATCTGTCACAGGAAGAGAACTCCTGGGTGCTGAACTCCTGGGTGACTTCTGCTAGTACTATCAGGTTGGACAAAGTTGGGGGTGGGATAGGATGGGAAAGAGGGGAGAGTACCAGGGATCTGACATGCATCTTCATCCCAGTTTGCTGTTCTACCTGGAGCTAGCTCTCAGCTAACAGCAAGTATTGCCAAATTGGAAAAATAAGTGTAATGTATTGGTTTGAAGCTGAGACCTTTAACACAGACCTCTACCACCTGAGCTAAAGGAATAATCCTATCAGCTGGTAGCAGTAGAAAGCTGTTATCCTTTAGTGGACCAGCCACCAGAGGGTGACACAATAATGCTTTCCCTGTACATTACATAACTAGTGAGCGATAAATGAATAGAAGCCCCTGGGACTCATCTGGAGTTTTGAAGCTTCCACTGCTGACACAAATAGATCTTGGTATCTTACATTTGTGTAATGTCTGAGGGATTCCCATGCACTTTAAAATGTATCTACAGACACACTGCTGCACTGCAGCCACCTCTTCTGTGGAATACAGGAGTTGTTTAAGGGTGCACAGCCACACCCTGCTTAGGACATGACGTGAAAGAGGATTTCAGGTTGAATTCAAGGGAAATGTGCATATGCAGAAATGTAGCCACCAGGGACCCAGAGAGGAATTAGCAGCGAGGCTGTGGTCAACAACCCTGCTTCTATGAACTACGCCCAGGAATCTTTACTAGTCATGGGTGCCCAGGGCCTCAGTTTCACATCTGATCTTAAAGCCAGTGCCCCTAATGCACTGGGTCAGCACTCGCTCTAAGGGAAGGTATCACCTACTGAAACCACTATGCTTTGTGCTAGTCCAGGACAGAATGCCAGCTCAGTCTGCAGCCACTGGGAAGCTGGAGAATGAATGGAATGGGCCACTGAACTCAATGGAGGTGGGTCTTGGCTACCCTGGGGACTTGCCCTCATTTCACCCCTTCATGGCCAGATACTGGTGTAAGCTGCACCAGTGCAAAGTCCTGGGACAGACCAGATAGATTGCAATAAACTGATATTTGACTGGTTCAGCTGAGGCTGGCCGCAAGCAGGGGTAACCTACACTGATGGGAATAATCGCTTTGCCTGTTTGCACCAGGGGTTTGCACAAGTGCTGTTACAACAGTGGCTGAATTCAGAGAAAATCGCCAGCATAGAGAAGGCCATTGATCAAGGCTGAATTTGACTGTGTGTGTGTGTACGTGTGTGTGTGAGATCTGCCTATCTTTGCTCCTGTGTGTATCTGATCTGCTTATCTTTGCGTGTGTGTGTGTGATCTGCCTATCTTTGCTCATGTGATTTTGTGTGGTGTGTGTAAATTTGCTCAAGTTCCCCTGAATTTCTTTTATGCTCAGTTTGATTCTAATAAAAATCTCCTTTACATTCCCCAGTGCCAAGAACTGAACTTTGAAATGCAAAGGTTAACAGAGATTTTCACAACAACTTTGAAAGCTGCTGAGTTGTAAGTGATCACCATGTCCTTTAATCAGATGGCCCCTTCTTGCAGCTCCAGCCATCTTCACGGATTAACTACCATGAACTTTCTGAACTGCTTTTATGGAAAGGCACATCAAACAGATAACTCCGCTATGAAGGAATTAATCAATGAAGCAGAAGTGGAGGAGGCTACCCTCTGCCTAGAGACTGGTCTATTTTTCCCCATTACTTGTTTTCTTTATAGTAGATTAAGGAGATTGAAACCTAGACATACATTGTATCTCTTGTCCTGTGGCTTCCCCTTCTCCCAGCTCTTCCCTTAAGATAAATACATTATCTAGTCTATATTCTCGCTTCTCTAGGGACCAGCTGTCGACAACAGCGGCAATCTCATTGACACCCAGGTTCCCTCTGAGCGGTGTGTGCGGGGGAGCTGTTAATGGGCTAAATGACCATGCCTTGATTTGAGTGATTAGTGTGTTTTTCACCTTGGTACAAGGTCAGCCCAGTAGGAGCCAAGATGTTTAGGTTTTGTATATTTCCAGAGACGTTTCGTACTCATAGCCCAGTTATGAAGCTCGGAAAACTCTTTGAGGCTCCTAATGAAAGCGCCGACCAGAACCATTAACTCCTCTGTGCTGAGCTGCGAGATGGGTTCGAGCACCGTGTGGTCTCCTAGCACATTAACAAGTGCTCCCGGAAGAGAGGAGAATTGGGCCTTGCTATTGCTGCTGCCAGAGACAGGCAGCACCCAGAGAGCAGGGACTTGGCGTCGTATAAAGGGTTTATATTCTAGTCTATAACAGCCTCTTGCACTCTTTCAGCACCTCCCCTCCCAGGATCGCTAGATACTTCCTACTGTCCATACGTTTAGCATCACAACACACTTTTGAGCTGGCCTCATTTCAGGAGCCAAATGTGGTCTTGGCCTCTCTGAAGAAACTGAGCAAAGTGAAGGGGGGTGGAGGCTTGTGGTTAAGATGCTAATCAGGGCCCTAAGAGATCTGTTGTTCAGTTCTCGGCTCTGCTACAGACTCCCTGTGTGAGCTAGTCAAGTCCCTGCCTCTGTCTGTGCTTCAGTTCCTGCTCCGTAAGGCTGAGGTAGTAACGCTGACTGTGCCTGTGTAGATTGTTAGCTCTCTGGGGCAGCGGCCACCTACAGCATCGAGCACAATGGGGCCATGATCTCAATTTGGGCCTGCAGTGGTGGATTAGCCACTGGGCTAACGGGGTCTGTGCCCTGGGGCCCCGGCCAACTGGGGGGGGGCGGAAAAATGGGAGCCCCCATACCCCGATCCCCTCTGCCTGCCCGGCACTCCAGCCAGGGAGCAGGGTTACCACACAGGGGCTTGTCCTGCTCTGCCTGCAGGACCACTAGGCAGGCAGGCAGGCAGAGCAAGGCAAGCCCTTGTGCCCTGACCTCACTCTCCTGCTCCTGGAAGGAGCGTCATACCGGCGGGGCAAGCCCCGGTGCCCCGACCCCATTTCCCCACCAGGAGTGCCATGGGCGGGAGGGACTGGAGGCAGAAGGGGTGGGGAGGAGCCCCCATTTGGTCTGGCCCAGGGGCCCCCTAAAACTCTAATCTGCCCCTGTGTAGGTGCTACCCTAATAGAATCATTTGACTATTCTGGAAGCATCACAGGACACGCCGGCATTGGTTCACCACTGTCACTGAAGGGAAGGCACCAGCTGTCAAATTCCCAGCCCCCAGCTGAGTCTCACCCCATTGAAGTGATGCTGTGACATGGTCCTGAAAAGCGGTGAGGAGGGGCAGTGCTGCCGGCCATGTCATGGTGTCGGAGTCACATCGGTCTTTGCAAACAAACCAGCGCTCACTACGGTGTCCTGGCCTGTCTGCACCACCATGCAATTTATTTGTGATTTGTGCCGGGCTTAAAGTCTCATTGTTAAGTTTCCCTCTGCTTTTGCCACTTGAAAGTATATCAGTTACCATGGAAACAATGTCAGAATGCAGCTAGCAATTCCCACACGCGCAGCGTTGCATAATAGTTTGGAACGTGCATCCAGGTCTTGGCCGGCCTACCTGGCGGGCCAGACCCCAGGACAGACTACAGTATCTGCAGCTCGCTGACTAGCGGAGGACGGCTGCTGTAAGAATGGAGGAGCTGACTGGGGACCAGCTGACTCAGCCTGGTCTAGCCCCGGTAGATGCAGAGTACCGTGAGCCCTGCTCTGAATGCTCATTCTGCCGGTCCACATGTGAGCCGCTTTCCAGACAAGCCATCCCTGCCCTTCTCCAGTCTATGGGAAGACAAAGAAGACCATGCACCCACCCCGACCCATCCATACACCCCTTGTGTCCCTGCTCCCCTTCTGATGAGGAGGAGAGGCAAAGGTGAAATCCTGGCTCCACTGAAGTTAATGGGAAAACTCCCATTGACTTCAAAAGGGCTAGAATTTCATATAGACAGAAAGTGTAAGGCCAGAAGAGTCTTTGCAGGAGGTCTGACCTGCTGTATATTACAGACCACCCCCACCACCCAGCCACCCCCATGCCAAGCCTGACAACCAGAATTAGACCAAAGTATTACGGCCCTCAGGAGATTAGGCTATTGCGTGCCACAGGCAGAGAATAGGAAGGACCGCCATAGGCACAGAATAAGAGGGACCAAAGTGCACCAGTGCCTGAAGCCCTGCAAAGGCAGAGAATTGATTTAGTGAGATACACCCAGATGATCCTAGCAAAGATCACCGACGGTCTTAGCTCCCCTTTGTATTTTACCAGAGCGAGACCAGGGGCTTAGTCCTTTTGGTTCATGGACATTTTGTCTGCTGCAAAAGAATAACCATATGAACTCTAGCATTGGGAAGCTTTGGCTTGGTCTGTGAACTGTGTTAAGAAAAGAAATCAGCTTTTTGAACTGTGGCTGTTACAGGCTGAAAGGACGAGGTACCTCCTCAGATCTCCTACCCTCTTCATCTCGGATGCTTCCTCTTGGCTTTGAAAGGGCCATTCTTTAACGAGGAAGAGAATGACAGTGAAGAGGATGGGGGAGGGGAGATGGATGTTTTAGGGGTTCAGCAATACCATGGGGCCTCATGATCCCAGGGTACTCGTTCAGGAGAATTCTGAATGAAGGTTCTTCCTACTTGATTGCTATTCTCTGGCCTGTGTGAAATGCATGAATATATAGATTTGAAAGTAGAATGGACCTTTATGATCACTGTCCGAGCTCCTGCATAACCCGAGCCAGAGAACATCACCCAGGGATTTCTGCATCGGTCCCATCACTTTTGCTTGAGCTATAGCAGATCTTTTAGAAAGATGTCAAGTGTTGACTTAAAGACTTCAGGTGATAGAAAACGGTTAGGTAAGTTGTTCCAATGGTTAATTACCTTCACTGTCAATAAAAATACATCCCCGAGGAATCCATTTTGAAGCACTTGGAGGAGAGGAAGGTAATCCGGAACAGTCAACATGGATTCACCAAGGGTGAGTCATGCCTGACCAATCTGATTGCCTTCTGTGATGTAACAAATGGCTCTGTGGATATGGGGAAAGCAGTGGATGTGTATATCTTGATTTTAGCAAAGCTTTTATACGGTCTCCCACAGTATTCTTGCCAGAAAGTTAAAAAAGTATGGATTGGATGAATGGACTATAAGGTGGATAGAAAGCTGGCTAGATTGTCAGGTTCAACGGGTAGTCATCAACGGATCAATGTCTAGTTGGCATCTGGTATCAACCGGAGTGCCTCAGGGCTCAGTTCTGGGACCAGTTTTGTTCAACATCTTTATCAATGATCTGGATGATGGGATTAATTGCACCCTCAGAAAGTTTGCAGATGACACTAATCTGGGGGGAGAGGTAAATACTCTGGAGGGCAGAGATAGGATCCAGAGTGACCTAGACAAATTGGAGGATTGGGCCAAAAGAAATCTGATGAGGTTCAACAAGGACAAGTTCAAAGCCCTGCACTTAGGAAGGAAGTATCTCATGCACTGCTATAGGCTGAGGACTGACTGGCTGAGCGGCAGTTCTGCAGAAAAGTACCTGGGAATTACAGTGGACGAGAAGCTGGATATGAGTCAGCAGTGTGCCCTCGTTGGCAAGAAGGCCAATGGCATATTGGGCTGTATTAGTAGGAGCATTGCCAGCAAATCGAAGGAAGTGATTATTCCCGTCTACTCGGCACTCGTGAGGCCATACCTGTAGTATTGGGTCCAGTTTTGGTCCCCCCCACTACAGAAGGGATGTGGAAAAATTGGAGACAGTCCAGCAGAGATCAATGAAAATGATTAGGAGGCTGGGGTACATGACCTACAAGGCAAGGCTGAGGGAACTGGGGTTATTTAGTCTGCAGAAGAGAAGAATGAAGAGGGAGATTTGATATCAGCCTTCCTGAAGGGGTTTCCAAAAAGGATAGATCTAGGCTGTTCTCAGTGGGTGTCAGATGACAGAACAAGGAGCAATGGTCTCAAGTTGCAGTGGGGGCGATCTAGATTGGATATTAGGAAACACTATTTCACTAGGAGGGTGGTGAAGCACTGGAATGAGTTACCTAGGGAGATGGTGGAATCTCCTTCCTTAGAGGTTTTTAAGGCTCAGCTTGACAAAGCCCTGGCTGGGATGATTTAGTTGGTGTTGGTCCTGCATTGAGCAGGGGATTGGACTAGATGACCTCCTGAGGTCTCTTCCAACCCTAATCTATGATTCTATGATCATGCACCTTATTTCTAGTTTGAATTTCTCTAGCTTCAGCTGCCAACCATTGGACCTTGTTTTGTCTTTTTCTGCTAGATTAAAGAGCTGTCTACTGTCAGAAATGTCTTCCCCATGTAGGCACCTGTAGGTCAAGTCACCTCTTAAACTCTGGAATAAATGAAATAAATAGAGCTTCGTCAGCCACTCACTATAAGGCCTTGACTCATTCTTGGAGCTCTTTTCTGACCCCTTTCTAATTTGTCAGCATCCTTTTGGAAGATGAAATAATTTGTTAGTTTTAAATTTGTTTCCTAATAGGCAGATGTTCAAATCTTGCATGATGACCGGATGCTGGTGGTAAGAGGGAAATGTACCAAAGGGCCTAGCCAACACCATATCCACTCTCAAAGGAAAACCTCTGCCACTTTCCATCATTCAAGTGGTATTCAGCCTAGGGCTCTTCTTGGACTCCTCACTGACACTGGCTACTCCAGTAGCAACAACTGTACAATAACATTCTTCTGGCCATGAAACTGTGCCCCTTTGCAATGGGCATGTGCTGGTGACCAATGAACTGGCAACTTTCAGGCTTGATTTTTACAACACGTGATACTGGGAATGAAATTTGAGTCCCTGAAACAGAGTTTCACCTGGTGGAACAAACCCACCTGCTAAGCAGACATGGCCTATCAAAAGCATATCACGCCAATGCTTTTATCTTTGGTCTTGCTCCTCCAAGACCTGATCTTGATCTTCAAAGCCTCAATGAGCTTTCTAATAGACCGATTCTCTCTTTGTGTCTCAAGACCTGCTATACCACAGTGGCAGTACTCCTCCAGAATAACGGAGCTGTCGACCACAGGATTGAGGCTAGTGGCAGTGAGACACAGCTTTTTCAGCAGCTGGCCCACGGCTGTGAAAACTCCATCCCACAAAGCTCAGAACGGTCACAAAACTGACTGACATCAGACGAAGACCCATCTCTTAGACTAGGAAAAGTGGCCAAGGTTAAGTTGGCGTAAGCTAAGGCAGTGTTGCTACTTTTGACTTCCTCCCTAGTGTAGAAGTAGGTAAACCCCTTTTACCTCAATCCATCTGACTGTGGTCAACCTTAGAGCTGAATGGAAGTAAAAGGTGTTAATCTGCCTCTATACTAGTGTAGAGTAAAATCAGAGTTAACTACTCTTAACCTAACCATGGCCTCTTTTTTCTAATGAAGGATTAGTGCCCTGGCTAGGTTGTCAGCAGTGGGAATTGAACCTGGGAACTTTTACATCATAGTACAGGAGCCTCTATTGGTAGTTCTCACAGCCACAGCTGTAGTGAGTTCATCAGTTGCTATATAGCCTAGCCATATAGCTGGGGACAGAGCACTACACTGAGTGGGCACGACTTACATTAATCTAGATATACCCTTAGACACAACTTTCCCTCAATCCTAACTGATAGGACAAAGAATCAATAGCAAGAATAAAAATAGGCATAAAAATGTACTGATAACTGAATCTGGAAGGGGTGAGGAAGTTCAGAAGAAAGACACTAGACTAGGCAATCTGTTGGTCTCTGAAATTTGGAAGGGCATTCAGATGCCAGTGACTGGGGTACCGACATTAAGGGTGAGACTTTCAAAGCTGTCATGAGAATTGGCAGCCCAGTTCCGGGTACTTTGATATCCAAATCCCTTAGGTGGCTTTGAAAATCTCATCCTTGGTGTTTATATTTTCGGCTATGTGCCTCTTCTTATTCAACCCCTCATTAATTTTCCCTGTCAGAAACCTGGTTCCACATTGGTTTAGACACAGTCTATCCCTTTTCCAATAAATTCCCTAGTGCCTAATCTGTTCCCCTCCTTTTTACACCATCGACATACTGAGACCCTGAAGTTCCCCCTGTTTAGCTGGCCCTGTAAGTGAAACTGGAAGCATTTCAGAGAAAGCTACCCCAGAAGCTCTTAACTCTTTCCCTGAATAGTCTGAAGTTAGCTTCCAGGACATCTGTCTGATACCTACCAACATCCACATGGGCATATTGAGACTGATTCAGACCTCGCTCAAACTCCCATTGGAGTCTTTCCATAGATGCTCCATCATAAGCACTTATGGTATAGCACATCATCAGCACTTATGGTGATAGAAAGCGGAATTAAGCCCATCTTCCCTGCACTGCTGAGCAGAGCACTCACCAGTGATGATAATAATCAAAACCACCCCATGGGCTAAACCAATACCACCTCAGTGCCCTTTATACTGTGATAAAAGAGCTAGTTTAGCTATGTGCTGCTGCCCCCATCTGGATGGAATCCAAACTGTTCCACTCTGTTTCAGATGATCTATAGTGCTAAGAGCTAATGGAGAGTCCTGTCTTAAACTCACACAGCAGGGCTGGTGAAAAGCAGACTCGCTCCACTGAAGTTATGATTATCACCAGCAGAGGGGCTGGTTTTAGATCTTGTCCTTAATATTCTATTGCCCCTACACGTGCAGGACTGCCATTGCTGTTAGCGTGAGAGCCACACTGATTGATTGAGTAGATTATCCATGCTGGGATCCACAACATGGCTGTGAGAGGAGGCTGGTGTCCTAGATTTTGTACCATGTCATTCAATGATAGGACTGCGCTCGCCCAGAATTCCCTCCCAATGCCCATAAGAAGCACTGCGGGGGTTTTGGGTGGGTTCCTGGGAAACTGAACCCCAAGCATGAATGATTTTTATTTCTACTTTCCATTCCACTGTGAACATGGCAGGAGCTCCACCAACAGGACTGTGTGTTGCCGTCTCGGGGTCTTTGGGAATCCAGAGGTGTCATGTTAATTGGATTTTTCTGGTTAACGATGTAAAATAAATAAATTGAGGATGACAGTGTGACAGGAAAGACCCATTATCTACACAGGTAACTGCAAGCTCAGAGGCTACACGTTCTACGTAAAGAGTAATCAATCCATGGCCATGTAGGACTCAGTGGTTATGTCTATGTGGCACACCAGGGCCACTCAGAGCTTCACACTGACAGTGGGAAAGAACTCAGATCCTTTTCCTTTAAACTGCACAGAGCCATGCCATTTAAGCTGAAGGTGCGCCTCCATTAGCTGTATGGGGACTATGTCACACAGTGGATCTGTTCTGATTGCAGGTCAGTGGCAGACATACACCCTGGCTAGAACACTACTGATGGAATTAGGATAATCACAAATTGCGTTTAGGGCTAACAATACACTGTTTCCAGTTCAACAAACACTACTGCAATGATTTATGAGAAAATAGAAGGGAGACAGAAAGGCAGATTTCATTCTTAAGTACCCTGGTGCAAAGGTCTTTAGCCAATGGGCAGGTTTCATTTTTAGTTACACTGGTGCAAAGGTCTTTAGCCAGTGGGGTTGACGAGAGGCCAAATCTTCCTTTTGCTGTATCTACTTGTGATTACATTTTCCTCCACTCACAGTGGGTCTTTTCTCTTTTCTTTTTTTAACACAATGATAATTTGGTCCCACGTCTGCTCTCATGTGCCCCAATGCAGCCTCAGTGTTTCAGTGGGGTTCTGGCAGTGTCACTGAGAACAGACCCAGGCTCAGAGTTGGCAGTTTCCTGTCCTTTAAACAAATTAAAAGGGAAATGGGGATTAATAAAGGTGGGTGGCTCTACAGAAGTGATGCTCACCCTGGCCAGCTGCAGCGTCCAGGAGAAAGTGGGATTAGAACTTGGATCTCGCAACTCAAAAACAAACTCCAGCCACTTGAGTTTAAAGAGAATTGCCCTTAGTGGGTGCCAGGATGAGGCCTGTCATACTCAGTTCTGATGCCACCCAGCAGAGGGCAGCTGTAGGGCTGCATACTTGCCAGTATATTATTCTAGTGCTCTTACTATGGCTAATTCTTCTGTTAACAGGAGTGCTACAGGCCTATCTCAGGGACTCTAACGTTTCCTTTCCACGACCCTTTTTGTAGTCTGTCTTGATCACAAGCTCTGCAGAGCAAAGACTCTCTCTTTGTATGTATATGTACAGCACCTAGCATGTGGGGGTATACAAACCCCGTCCCAGGCAAGAAGGGGTGGGTTAAAAAGCTGCTTTGGGCTCAGGCAGTCCCATCCCTCCACTCCTGTCAAGCATGAGAGTCTTGGGAGAAGCTCAGTTCAGAAAGCCCCAGCCCTGGGGGGTGGACAGAGCTCTCATGCTCAGCTCACAGAAACAAGCACGGCAGGCCTTCAGTGGAGCATGAGCACACAGGGTGGTAGGGTCTGGGGAGGACAGAGATGCTGCAGGAGCTCCTTATTTCTATTTCCTTTCCTTTGTCACCTGAGGGACTGAGACTAGGTGTCCAGGAAGAAGCAAGAGCGAGGGCCTGGATTCTGGTCAGACAGACCTTAACCACTTGCCACAAGGGTCCGTGGGCTGGAATCCATGGTAGATGGAGGGATTGGGTTTCCCTAGAGCCTTGCCAGGAGGACTAGCCAGGCACAAGTGCCCAGAATGCTGCTCCTGGCCACAAGGCCTCACACTGAGTGGCCAGTCCCCTGTACCATATTGCCAATAATAAATAGGCCTCTGAAGCAAGTCCCCGTGGCTTATTGGAGTCAGAGTCTGCTCGCAGATGCACTGCATGGCTGGCACTGACCTGCAGCCGGTGGGAGGTGGAGGTGGGCAAAGGAGGGCTGGATCGGATCCTGAGCAGTGTCTGCCTTTGAGGATATCAATTGTGCCTTTGCAGTAATCAGCAATGCATTGATTGACAGGAAAGATCCATCTCATTGCTATTATTACCCCCAGCCTCCAACGCCAACGGAAGAAGACACGTGAGCCCCAAGATGTGTTCTCCAGGATGGAACTTCAAAAGCTGGCAAGTGGCAGGGAATAAAAAGATTACAGCCCAGAATTTTTTTTCAGCTCTCTCTTGCAGTTTTTGGCTTGCATATTAAGCAAGGAACCATTAAGGATTGACAAAGGGTCTTTTGTTAGACAATAGCACTCCGATTGAGAGTCAAGTACCCAGCACAATACACATGCAAATAAAGTGGTTTTTCTGGTTTACTTTACATTTAAAAGATCAGCTAGAGAAAAAAAAAAGCACTGTTGCTAGGCACACCGCAGGAGGCAACAGAGAACCTGTATTTCAGGCAGTAAACACCAGAGGGCGCCTCAGCACAAGAAAGCAGGAACCATGAGTTCCAAGGAAAGCCTGAGACAGGAGCGAGCATGGCAACAAGCCATGGACAAAGAAAATGAACATAGGAGACAGATCAAAAGGCCTTTACCCAACCAACTTAAGGCAACGCTCATGTCTGACCCTGTGCTAATGACCCCGGACTTTGACAAGCCATTCCTAGTAACCACAGATGCATCTGAGCGTGGTATAGGAGCAGTTCTCGTGCAGGAAGCAACGGATCACAACTTCCATCCTGTCGTGTTTCTCAGCAAGAAACTGTCTGAGAGGGAAAGTCACTGGTTAGTCAGTGAAAAGGAATGCTATGTCATTGTGTACGCCCTGGAAAAGCTACGCCCATATGTTTGGGGACGGCGGTTCCAGCTACAAACTGACCATGCTGTGCTAAAGTGGCTTCATACTGCCAAGGGAAACAACAAAAAACTTCTTCGTTGGGGTTTAGCTCTCCGAGATTTTGATTTTGAAATTCAGCACATCTCAGAAGCTTCTAACAAAGTAGATGATGCACTCTCTCGTGAAAGTTTCCCAGAATCCAGTAGTTAAAAAGTGTTCTTAAAATGTAAAAGCCTGTTCGTTATATACTTAGTGGTATATGTAAAGGTGCGTGTGTTGTATTAATCTGTTTATTTTAAAGTTCTAGGAAGAAATCGCCGCCAGTGAGGTTCCCCACTGTCTGCAATTTGGGGGGCGTGTCATAAACAGATAGCTAAGGGTTAATGTCTATTTCACCTATAAAAGGGTTAACAAACAGTAACCTGAAACACCTGACCAGAGGACCAATCAGGAAACAAGACTTTTTCAAATCTGGGTGGAGGGAAGTTTTGGGTGTGAGTCCTTTGTTCTTGTTCCATTATCTTTCTGGGCTCTGAGAGTGACCACAGGAATCTCCAGGCTTTCTAATCTTCTGTTTCCAAGTTGTAAGTACAAGGATAGTAAGAAAATAGGTTTATATTGTTTTTTTGTATTTACATGTGTGTAGTTGCTGGAGTGTATTCTTTTTGGATAAGGCTGTTTATTCATTTTTCTTTTAAGCAATTGACCCTGTATATTGTCACCTTAATACAGAGACCATTTTATGTTCTTTTTCTTTCTTTTTATATAAAACTTTCTTTTTAAGACCTGTTGGAGTTTTTTTTTAGTGGGGACTCCAGGGAATTGAGTCTGCAGCTCACCAGGGAATTGGTGGGAGGAAGAAGTCAGGGGGAAACTCTCTTTGTGTTAGATTTACTAAGCCTGACTTTGCATACCCTGTGGGTGAGGGGAAAGGGAGATTTGATCTCTCAGTATTTGTGTTTCAAGGACTTGAAGCAGGGAATCTCCTAGGGTCGTCCAGGGAGGGGAGCCTGGGAGGAAGTAACAAGGAAACAAGGGGAGGGGGTTATTTCCCTTTGTTGTAAGACTCAAGGCATCTGAGTCTGGGGGTCCCCCAGGGAAGGTTTTGGGAAGACCACAGTGAGCTAGGCACTGTATAATTCCTGGCTGGTGGCAGCGATATCAGATCTAAGCTGGTAATTAAGCTTGGAGGTTTTCATGCTAACACCCATATTTTGGACGCTAAGGTCCAGATCTGGGAAGAAATGTTATGACAATTACAATTCTCTAAGGAACTCAGAAAACATATGGACAAGGGTGATCCAGTTGCTATAGAGTACCTGGACTTTCAGAAAGCCTTTGACAAGTTCCCACTCCAAAGGGCCTTAAGCAAAGTAAGCTGTCATGGGAAAGAGGCAAATCCTCTCATGGATCAGTAACTGGTTAAAAGATAGGAAACAAAGGGTAGGAAGAAATGGTCAGATTTTAGAATGGAGGGAGATAAACAGTGTGGTTGCCCAGGGATTTGTCCAGAGACCAATACTGCTCAACGTATTCATAAATGATTTGAAAAAAGTGGGTGAATGGTGAAATAGCAAAATTTGCAGATGATACGAAATTACTCAGGGTAGTTAATTCCAAACTGACTGCAAAGTGTTCTAAAGGGATCTCTCTAAGCTGGATGACTGGGAAGCAAAATGGCAGATTACATTCAATGTTGATGAGTACAAAGTAATGCACATTGGAAAACATAAACTTCACTATACATATACAATGATGGGGTCTTAAGGTATGTCTACACTACGGGATTATTGCGATTTTACATAAACCGGTTTTGTAAAACAGACTGTATAAAGTAGAGTGCACGTGGCCACACTAAGCACATTAATTCAGCGGTGTGCGTCCATGTACCGAGGCTAGTGTCGATTTCCAGAGCGTTGCACTGTGGGTAGCTATACCATAGCTATCCCACAGTTCCCACAGTCTCCCCTGCCCCTTGGAATTCTGGATTGAGATCCCAGTGCCTGATGGGACAAAAAACATTGTAGCGGGTGGTTCTGGGTACAGCCTCACCCCTCCATCCGTGAAAGCCTCAGACAACCGTTTTGCGCCTTTTTTCCTGGGTGAACTGTGCAAACGCCATAGCACAGCAAGCATGGACCCTGCTCAGCTCAAGACAGCAATCATGGAAGTTGTAAACACCTCGTGCATTATCGTGCAGTCTATGCTGAACCAGGACCTGCAAAACCAGCAAGAAGGAGGTGGCTATGGCAGTGCGGCGACGAGAGTGATGAGGACATGGACACAGAATTCTCTCAAACCGCAGGCCCCTGCACCTTGGAGATCCTGATGGTAATGGGGCAGGGTGTAGCCACTGAATGCCGATTTTGGGCCCGGGAAACAAGCACAGACTGGTGGGACCGCAGAGCGTTGCAGGTATGGGACGATTTCCAGTGGCTGCGAAACTTTCGCATGCGTAAGGGCACTTTCATGGAACTTTGTGACTTGCTTTCCCCTGCCCTGAAATGCCAGAATACCAAGATGAGAGCAGCCCTCACAGTTGAGAAGCGAGTGGCAATAGCCCTCTGGAAGCTTGCAATGCCAGACAACTACCGGTCAGTCGGGAATCAATTTGGAGTGGGAAAATCTACTATGGGGGCGCTGTGATGCAAGTAGCCAAATCAATCATTAAGCTGCTGCTACGAAAGGTAGTGACTCTGGGAAATATGCAGGTCATAGTGGATGGCTTTTCTGCAATGGGATTCCCTAACTGTGGTGAGGCGATAGATGGAACCCATATCCCTGTCTTGGCACTGGAGCACCAGGGCACCCAGTACGTAAACTGCAAGGGGTACTTTTCAATGGTGCTGCAAGCACTGGTGGATCACAAGAGACGTTTCACCAACATCCACGTGGGATGGCAGGAAAGGGTTCTTGACGCTCGCGTCTTCAGGAACACTACTCTGTTTAAACAGCTCCAGCAAGGGAATTACTTCCCAGACCAGAAAATAACAGTTGGGGATGTTGAAATGCCTGTAGTTACCCTGGGGGACCCAGCCTACCCCCTGATGCCATGGCTCATGAAGCCTTACACAGGCAGCCTGGACAGTAGTCAGGAATTGTTCAACTACAGGCTGAGCAAGTGCAGAATGGTGGTAGAATGTGCATTTGGCCATTTAAAGGCGCGCTGGCACACATTACTGACTCACTCAGACCTCAGCCAAATCAATGTCCCCTTTGTTATTGCTGCTTGCTGTGTGCTCCACAATCTCTGTGAGAGTAAGGGGGAGACCTTTATGGTGGGGTGGGAGGCTGAGGCAAATCACCTGGCCGCTGATTACGCTCAGCCAGACACCAGGGCAATTAGAAGAGCACACCAGGAAGCGGTGCACATCAGAGAAGCTTTGAAAACGAGTTTCATCACAGGCCAGGGTATGGGCTGACTGCTGTGTTTGTTTCCCCTTGATGAACCCCCCTTGATTGACTCATTCCCTGTAAGCAACTCACCCTCCCCCTTCGATTACAGCTTACTTAAGAAAATAAAGTCACTATTATTTAAAAATCATGTATTCTTTATTAATTCATTATAAAAAGAGGGAGAGAACTGACAAGGTAGCCCTGGTGTGGTTTGGGAGGAGGATAGGAGGGAAGGAAAAGGCCACTAAAAAAATTTCAAAGTAATGACAACCTTTTGGTTGGGCTGTCCACGGGGGGGGGGGGGGGGGGGAGTGGGCGGGTGCACAGAGCCTTCCCCCACACGTTCTTACACGTCTGAGTGAGGAGGATATGGAACATGGTGAGGGTGGTTACACAGGGGCTGTAGCGGCACTCTGTGATCCTGCTGCTGTTCCTGAAGCTCCACCAGACGCCGGAGCATGTCAGTTTGATCACGCAGCAGCCCCAGCGTTGCATCCCAGCACTGCTGATCTTCCTGCCTACACCTCTGATCTTCCTGCTGCCACCTCTCATCTAGAGTGTCCCTCCTCTCCTCACGTTGGTCCCTCCTGTCCTCACGTTCATTGGCATCTTTCCTGTAATTTGATACCACGTCCTTCCACTCATTCAGATGAGCTCTTTCTTTGAGGGTCACTTCCATGATTTCCGAGAACATTTCTTCTCGCGTCTTTTTTTTTTCCGCTGCCTTATCTGAGATAGTCTTCGGGATGGAGTAGGAAGGCTTGAAAAATTTGCAGCTCCATGAGGGAGAGAAAAAGGGAGAGAAGTATTTAAAAAGATACATTTTACTGAACAATGCTTATACCCTTTCACGGTGAACAACACTAGTCATCTTACATAGCACATGTGATTTCACGACAAGGTCGCATTTTGCATCTTAATATTGAGTGCTTGCAGCTCTGGTGTTAGAGATCTCGCAGACACAGGTCCGGGCAGCAGAATTCAGCTTGCATGTGTCCATTGTAAGCCATTGTCTTTCGGCTTCTGCAGCCTTCATATACGCAGTGCCCTCCTTTCCCTAATGCCAAGCAAAGCCTGTTCAGTGCTGCTTCTTTCCTTTTAACATGTAACAGCAGAAACCACCTCCCCATTCAATTCTCTGGGATGATTGCTTTACCCCTCCCTCCACCTCGTGGCTGGTATCATGGAAGATCACTGCTAAACACCCCCCTCCCCACCCCTATCACGTGGATGGTAGCAGGGAAGATCCCTGCTACCCAAATGCGAAAAAGCTCAGAGCCAATCACGCCCCCTCCCTGCTTAGCTACCTGCAAGGAAGGATTTCTTTTAAGCAACAGGCAAACAGCCCAGTAGGAATGGCCATGTCTGTCCCCTTAATTAAATTCCTGAATTTCAACTAAGTTACCATGAACGATATCACTCTCCTGAGGATAACACAGCGAGATAAAGAACGGATGTTGCTTGAATGCCAACAAACACTGGAACCATACGCAGCTAGGCTTTGTCATGCAATGATACCAGATTACTTGCTACATGCATGGCGTGATCAAGTGTCCTACCATGGAGGACGGAATAAGGCTGCCCTGCCCAGAAACCTTCTGCAAAAGCTTTTGGAGTACCTCCAGGAGAACTTCATGGAGATGTCCCTGGAGGATTTCCGCTCCATCCCCAGACATGTTAACAGACTTTTCTAATAACTGTACTGGCCGCGAATGCATCCCAAGTCCTCAGGGCAACTTAATCATTAAAAAATGCTTGTTTTTAAACCATGTTTTATATTTACAAAGGTACACTCACCAGAGTTCCCTTCCATGGCTTCATTGTCTGGGATAGTGGCTTGGGAGGGCTGGGAGGGTAATTCCGTCAGGGTGAGAAAAAGCTCCTGACTGTTGGGAAGAACAGAGTGATGTGTGCTCTCTGCAAGCTCGTCCTCCTCCTCCTCCTCCTCATCGTCCCCGTCCGCAGAATCCTCAGCCATGGCTGAGATTACCATCCCCACCTCGGAATCCATGGACAGGAGTGGGGAACTGGTGGTGGACCCCCCTAGAATTGCATGCAGTTCAGCATAGAAGCAGCATGTTTTCGGCCCTGCCCCGGACCTTCAGTTTGCTACTTTGGTTTTCTGGTAGGCTTGTCTGAGCTCCTTAACTTTCACACGGCACTGTACTGAGTCCCTGGTGTGGCCTGTCTGCATCATGGCCTTGGAAATTTTTTCAAATGTTTTTTCATTTAGTCTTTTGGAATGGAGTTCTGTTAGCACGGAATCCTCTCCCCATACAGCGATCAGATCCAGTACCTCCCATGCGGTCCATGCTGGAGCTCTTTTTCGATTCTCAGGAGACTGCATTGTTACCTGTGCTGATGAGCTCTGCGTGGTCACCTGTGCTGGTGAGCTCTCCACGCTGGCCAAACAGGAAATGAAATTCAAAAGTTCGTGGGGCTTTTCCTGTCTACCTGGCCAGTGCATCCGAGTTCAGATTGCTTTCCAGAGCGGTCACAATGGTGCACTGTGGGATACCGCTCGGAGGCCAATACTGTCGATTTGCGGCCACACTAACCCTAATCCGACATGGCAATACCGATTTCAGCGCTACTCCTCTCATCAGGGAGGAGTACAGAAACCAGTTTAAAGAGCCCTTTATATCGATATAAAGGGCCTCGTTGTGTGGATGGGTGAAGGGTTAAATCGGTTTAACACTGCTAAATTTGGTTTAAACGCATAGTGTAGACCAGGCCTAAATTAGCTGTTACTGCTCAAGGAAGAGATCTTGGAGTTATTGTGGATAGTTCTCTGAAAACATTCACTCAATGTGCAGACGCAGTCAAAAAAGCAAACAGAATGTTAGAAATCCTTAGGAAAGGGCTAGATAATAAGACAGAAAATATCACAATGCCACTATATAAATCCATGGTACGCCCACACCTTGACTACTGTCGGCAGTTCTGGTCTCCCCGTCTCAAAAAAGATATTTTGGAATTGGAAAAAGGTACAGAGAAGGGCAACAAAAATGATTAAGGGTATGGAGCAGCTTCCATGTGAGGAAAGATTAAAAAGACTGAGACAGTTCAGCTTAGAAAAGAGACAACTAAGGGGGGATATGCTAGAAGTGTATAAAATCATTAATGGTATGAAGAAAGTGAATAGGGAAGTGTTATTTACCTTTTCACAGAACAAAAGAACTAGGGGTCACCAAATGAAACTAATAGGCAATAGGTTTTAAAGAAACATAAGGAAGTAATTCTTCACACAATGCACAATCAATCTGTGGAACTCATTGCCAAGGGATGTTGCGAAGGCCAGGTGTATAACTGGGTTCAAAAAATAATTAGATCAGTTCCTAGAGGATAGGTCCATCAATTAGCCAAGATGGCCAGAAAGAGAAACCCATGCTCTGGGTGTCCCTAAACCTCTGACTGCCAGAAGCCGGGACTAGATAACAGGGGATGGATAATTTCCCTGTTCTGTTCATTCCCTCTGAAGCATCTAGCATCGGCCACTGTCAAAAGACAGGATACTGGGCTAGATGGACCATTCGTCTGACTGAGTGTGGCCATTCTTATATTCCAATGATAGCATAAGTAAGTGTGGCCAGAGCGTACAACCCCCTGGTACCAGTAAGCGGTAGTATG
Source organism: Gopherus flavomarginatus (assembly GCF_025201925.1). NCBI lineage: Eukaryota > Metazoa > Chordata > Testudines > Testudinidae > Gopherus > Gopherus flavomarginatus. Next base: position 10,551,708 of record NC_066617.1, on the reverse strand, counting down.
ATCTTCACAGGGGTGGGTTATACACTGTGTTTGGGGTTTGATCCCTTATGTTCCTACCTAATCTGGGGGCAGGTGCTATGCAACCCCATCTCCTCCATCACTCTCCTGTCTCACAGGGTCCAGCATAATTTTCCCTCCTTGCTTTTAGATGAGCTGGCTTGTCCAAGTCCTGGTTTTTGGAGGAAGCCGTTCTCCAGCTCACCTTTACTTCAGACACAGGACCTGATTGTGTCGATGTCTCCTCTGATAAGAGCCTCAGCATCTTTCTATATCGAGGTGAAAGTCACCAGCACAGAGGCTATGAACCTTGTAAGCTTTTGAGTACTCAGCACTTCACAGCACTATTATTGCAATACTGGGACCTTCCTTGGTGCCTTCCGCCCCAGAGCTCATCTCCTGCCTGCAGAGTGGATTATGGGTATGGCAGCAGATGAAACCAGATTCGATCCTCTTTCAACATTACCTCCACTAGGAACGATGCTGTCAACAGCGTTATTCTAGAATCAGTTAACGGCATCTGGGGCCACGGATGGACCTTCCCTAATACCGGAACACATGCAATCTACAGTGAGTGCCTGAGTTAAGGCTCTTTGCATTTATAGATAGGAATTACTTGTCCCAGCTGTTCTTCTTCCCAACTAATAGGCAAGGAGCTGTGATGCTGCAGATGCAAGCAGCAACTGTCCTCCGCTCTCTGCAGAGGTAGTATAATAAGCTTTGCGAGCTTTTCCTCTCCTACGATTACACCACACACCATTGTGTCCGGGATAAGCAGCTCAGATCCTTCCCATGTACAGGCATTTCTTTCGCTCCTAGCCTGGTGTAAATATGCTTGGGCTAATGTGCCACAGACTTTTTCTCACACAGTGCAGTGCAATATAACTGGGCCAGACAAACAACAGGCCCTTGCTACGAAGAGTTAAAGGCACAGGCTGATACTGACTAGAACCATTCTACCTCATGGGCCTGATTTTCATTTACACTAAGAGTCCTTTATAAGCGCTGAAGTGTCATCACGCTAAGGCCAATTGGGTTGTGAAGCTCAATCAATCAATATTTGTAACAGTCTTGTTAAGACCCTCACATGGAAGGTGCGATGATGGAACTATTCAAAAGAGTCCCTTGATTTTGGGTTCCTGGCTTGAGACACCTGGTGCAGGGTTTTCAGAGGGGCCAAGCACCCATGCCTCCAGGAGCTGCAGACACCACTCATCACCCCTGAAAACCAAGTCTTAGGTGTCTCAACTTAGGCATGAAAAAATGGAGATGCCCAAACCAAGGGGCTCATTGAAAACATTGATCTTAATTAAAAAGCTTGTGCACTAAAGCCTTAAAACTTTAGCCTGGTTCTGTTCAGCTTCGGGCCAGTCACTACACATTGCAGCCATGCTTACCACAGGGTTCGGGAAAAGCCTTTGCTGTCCAGGGGTGAGACGGCTGCATGCGTAGGGTAGACAGAGTGCTGGGGTTTGTTAACATTGTCACTGAACTGGCGGGACCCAGGTTTTAAAGCCTTTATGTAGTAAACTGTACAGAGCTTAATGGGCCTGACTCTGCTCTGCAATACACCAGTTCAGTGTAGTCTACGTAACATAAAGCTGATGTGATGGAAAATCAGGCCCCACGTATCAACCCTGGAAGAGTGAATGATTGAGTCGACTGGGTTTCGGGGTTATCATGCCAAGGGATGTTGGCGTCTGACACCTGATGCTTAGATCCCTGAGCCCTGCGCTCTAAGGTTTGGAAGCGTTTATACCTCTGTAGCTAGCACAAATGAATGTAAACTGGTGCATAACACCACTCCTAGATAACTGTCCTTTCTCCTGCACTGCTTGGCTCAAACCACTAGGCCAGATGATTTGCTGATGGTAGCCAGGGTACCTGCTTCCCAGCTGAAATCTAGCACCAGCTGGGTCACAGACCAGCAAAACTCCTGTGCCTTTTGGCGCCCAGGACATGGGCTCCCCACTCACTAGCAGGTTTCCAGTTAGCCCTGGCTGGGTGAAGCGAAGAGACGCCAAGGCTAAGTTATGCCTCTTCCCAAGTCTCGCTCCCCATGACAGCAATCAGGATGACACCACCCATCTGGCCCACATTTTCCAAAGCGGAATTGAACATCCCTTGCAGAGAACATCAAGCAGCACTGTGCTCCAAGCGTGCCAGGCCTGAAGTGGCTGCTGTCGGTTCCTATGTCAACACACTCCGAGAGCAAGCAACAACTCATGGCAGGGGCTGGTGCAGATGCCCGGCGAGCTCAAAGCCTTGGGGAAAGCAGAGCCTTCCTTATCGATCGTTTGGGTCTCCCAGATGTCCCAGCCGCTCCTCTAATCCCTTCATTCAGTCGCTGGCAGATTGACGGGCTGCCCGTGGTCGGCCGGAGGATGCAGCGGGGAGGTGGGGAGAATTTTCCTTGTCAAACCATTCACACCTCAGCTCGGCTACAACAGATGGAAGTTCGGAGGAGGAAGGCAGAGGAGAAAACAGCCCATAGCATGATTAGCCCAGCAGTATTTATCTGCTCGGGGCCTGCCATCCATCCAGAGCTTTCGGGGCTGCACTGCAGCATCTTGTGGGCTTCTTTCATTGCAGACACAATGTGTTAATGAGCCTTGGCAACCGCACCCGAAAGGGGAGGAGGGTCTGCAATGTGCGGGTCCTTGGTGTTAAGTGCCCTTTCTGCCTCTCCTTGGTACTCCGGGGGGAGGCTGGTGCAGTGACAGGCGCTTTGCACACTGACGTGGGCTGTGGATAGATTACATTGCGAAAGCAGCTCAAGGGAGGCAGAGTGAGCGCAGACGGGCGCAGCGGCTCCTCACCAGCCCTGGTCACATGGGATTCCTATTGGGCTTTACAGTTCGGGCAGTGACAGAGGGGTTGCCGGGGCCATCTGATTATCTCTTGACTTTAATGACTAACAACGATGGTTAATGATATTAGGGGTAGCTGCGGGGCCAGGAAGCTAGAAATCACCAGGTGGTGGTGTTAACTCTGCGTTTCCCAGCACCTTTCACCAGGGGCGGCTCCAGGCACCAGCACGCCAAGCGCGTGCCTGGGGCGGCAAGCCACGAGGGGCGCTCTGCCCGTCGCCACGAGGGCGGCAGGCAGGTTGCCTTTGGCAGCATGCCTGCGGAGGGTCTGCTAGTCCTGCACCTTCGGCGGGCCTCCCACAGGCATGCAGCCGAATCCACAGGACCGGGGACCTCCCGCAGGCAAGGTGCTGAAGGCAGCCTGCCTGCCGTGCTTGGGGCGGCAAAGTACCTAGAGCCGCCCCTGCCTTTCACCCTATCTCAGTGAGCTTTGCAGACAGTTAAGGAAGCCTCTCCACTAGGCCTCTTTCTGACATCTGCAGCCCGCCTGGACAGCCACTTCTTCCCCACACTCAAAGTCTGGAGAAGTCCGGATTCAGTGCTGAACCTCCCAGCTCAGACCCATCTCTGTGAAACCGCCCAGATCGGTGGCAACACTGGCTTGTTCAGATCCAGGGATTTGCGTTGGCCAGTGGTAGAAATGGGACCAGTTGCAAAGCTTAGATCTGGATGGAGGCAGGGATATGGCGCCTGGGCTTTGGTCTGCAAAAACCAACCACCACCCTGTCCAAAAGAGACTGCAATACCCAGACAGAACTTCCGAGAAAGCTGGCCTGGCTGTGATTTTCATTCCATCGGCAGCCATCCTTCACATAGAAGAGAAGGTGAAGTCAGAAGGGCTGTTTGATTTCCTGGCTGGCTGTCGTTTCCAAGCGAAGTGCCTCTGGAAGGTCACTGGGAATGGCGGATTGTGATGATGCTGGCACATTTTTAATTCTGTCTCATTACAGCCCCTGTTAAAGCCGCATTACAATAATTGCTTTAGTTCTGCTATGGTACTTTCAGGCTCTTTCACGGAACTGTCAGCTAAGTGTGTATAGAACTAACCCAAGCCAAGGAAGCAGAAGGAAGCCCTGTCTGGCCAGAGTAACTAGAGTTGTTTGGGACAGAGAAGCTAAGGGCAGATCAGAAGTTTGGGTTTGTAGCAGCTGAGGCAGAATAAAGTCAATTCAGGGCTGATGGGGCTGTCTCTTGGGGGCTTGTGGTGGGTGATGACTCACCCGTGCGGCACCTCCTGCTGGTCATCTCAGGAATTAGCTCTTTCCAGCCCAAAGCACCCTCTGCAGGCTCGCCTGCCGCTGGCCCCGTGTCCCTCCCAGACCCTGATGCCCTTTACCTTAGATCCCTCTGCCTTTCCCAAGCACTGCTCCACCCTAGGTACTCTTCTCAACTCTCAGGAAGCCAGGTTCTTCTACCTCAAGAAGCTAGAGACTCTCTCCCAGTCTCTGGCCCTCAGCTCTCTTATAGGGCCAGCCGTGGCCTGATCGAAGCATGGCCCCACCTGTGGCTGCTTCCCCCAATCAGCCCAGACTTTTCCCCCAGCCACAAGCCTATCCCAGGGCTGTTTTAAGCCCTTCAGGGCAGGAGCGGGGTGACCACCGCGCTACGACTCAAGACCATCAGATCCATATTTAATATCATAGTGCCCCGGTGCTCCTGGCTCTGAGGCTGCTCCTGAGCGAACGCCTCAGGGAGCTTTTCATGGCAGCCAGGCTCTGTGCGCAGGGACCAGCTCCAGCGGGCGTCACCAGCTAGCACCAGTCTCCTTTGGAGGAGAGGCAAGAGCGCGTCAGGGGCACAGGTCTGAGCTGTGCCGCCTGCCCTGCCTGGGAAGCGCCTGGCTGTGCAGAGAAGCAGGACAGGGAGGGATGGCAGGCAACTAGCCAGTGCCCCAGCTCTCATAGCGTGGAGAGCCAGGGGCATGAGCGAGCTGGGCAGCTCCCACCAGCTTCCAATCCGCTGGCTCCTGGCAGGAGCAACAGTTTGTAAAACCTCTGTGCTAAATGGAAAGCAGACATTTGGGGGAGAACACGAGATCCCGTATCCTGTCCCCCTCCACAGCTTTGTGCCCTGGGCAGCTGCCCCACTCGCCCTGCCCTGGTTAGGGCCTTACCCCATCAGATGTTGAGTGTTGCTATAGCAACTCTGTTCATGGATCGTCAACAGAGTTTGAACCTCGGGACTTTCAGCCCCTCTACAGCTCAAGCTGGAAGCTGTAGTTCAGGGGTTGGCAACTTTTCAGACGTGCTGTGCCGAGTCTTCATTTATGCATGCTAATTTGAGATTTCTCATGCAAGTAATACATTTTAACGTTTTTAGAAGGTCTCTTTCTATAAGTCTATAATATATAACTAAACTATTGTTGAATGTAAAGTAAATAAGGTTTTTAAAATGTTTACGAAACTTCACTTAAAATTAAATTAAAATGCAGAGCTCCCCGGACTGGTGGCCAGGACCTGGACAGTGTGAGTGCCACTGAAAATCAGCTTGCGTGCCGCCTTCGGCACGAGTGCCATAGATTGCCTACCCAGGGCTGGCACTTCCATTAGGCTACCATACACGATTGCCTAGGGCACCGAGATTCGGGGGCGGCATTCTGTGCGCTCCCCAAGGCGGGCATGGGAGCTTCCGGTTCTGCTCCCGTTGCGCCACCGAAGAAGGGTCTTCTGCCGATGTGCTGTGGAAAACAGCGGCAGGCAATTGAGCAGCTCAATGACTGCCACTGTCACCTGTGGCATTTCGGTAAAGGGTCCTTCTTAGGCGGTGCAATGGGAGTGGAACCGGAAGCTCCCGCACGCCCCGTGGGGAGAGCACAAAATGCCGCCCCCAGAATTCTACGTCGGGTGCCAGAAACCCTGGCGCCGCTCCTATGCCTACCTCCGCTGTAGTAGGTTGTTATGCTCAATGCATACTTTCCACTAGAGGGGGACTGTCATAAACAGATAGTTAAGGGTTAATGTCTCTTTTACCTGTAAAGGGTTGACAAACAGGGAACCAAACACATGACCAGGGGACCAGTCAGGAGACAAGATACTTTCAAATCTCGGTGGAGGGAATCCTTTGTTTGAGTTTTTTGGGTTTTGCTTTGTTCTCTCTGGGCTCTGAGAGTGACCACACGTACCTACAGGCTCTCTAATCTTCTATTCCAATTTAGTAAGTACAAAAGGTAGAAAGGCGGTTTAGTCTTTTTGATTGTTTTGCTTTATTTGCAAATGTGTATCTGACTGGTAGGGGTCTAATGTGTATTTGGCTAAACGTATTTGAAATTGTATTTTGCTGGGGGAAGGCTTCTTTCTAGTGTCTATAAGCTGACAGACCCTGTAATATTCCATCTTGAATTTACAGTGATTTTCTTTATTCTTTTTTTCTTTTATTAAAAGTTTTGCTTTTAAGACCTGTCTGATTTTTTTCCCTTGTTGAGGCTCAAGGGAATTGAGTCTGTACTTAACAGGGAAGGAGAAGGGAGGGGCAGAGAAAGGGGGGGGAACCCACCTGATTTCTCTGTGTTGTGATTCAAGGAGTTTGAATCACGGTGATCTCCTAGTGTACCCAGGGCAGGAAAGATCTGGGAGGAAGAAAGGAGAAGGGGAATCCCTTTGTTTAGATTCATGGAGCTTGAATCTGTATATCTCTCCAGGAGCCCAGGGAGGGAACACCTGGAAGGGAGGAGGGGGAAGGGAAATGGTTTATTCCCCTTTGTTGTGAGACTCAAGGAATTTGGGTCTTGGGAGTCCCCAGGGAAGGTTTTGGGGGAGACCAGAGGTTATCAGGCACTCTACTCTAAGTCCTGATTGGTGGCAGCACTACAGGATCTAAGCTGGTAATTAAGCTTAGGGGAATTCATGCTAGTACCCATATTTTGAACGCTAAGGTTCAGAATTGGGAATTATACTATGACAGGGACACAGCACACACTTTGGCAGTGTATTACATTATGTTGTGAGGTTTTGGAGCCTTTGTCTTCTGGTGATTGCAGAGCCTCCATGCTGTGTGAGTGTGTCCCTAAATGTTGTCTTTGTGTGAAGTTTGCAGCTACAGCTACGATGGAAGTCCCTGCCAAACTGAGAGCTGGGAAGGCAGGGGCCACTGCATGTACTAGCTCTTACCTTTGGGCTTTTCATGCCCCAGTTGGTTAAAACACTCTTTTAAGGAATCAGAGTGGGGCATTTTCATAGAGGGATTCTTACTCACAAAACAGAAACATCAGATCTGAACACTTGGATCTTCAGATGGATCCAGGTCTGACCTCTGAAATGCCCATCCATCTCAATGGGCTGTTGACTCTGAGCCCTAATGGTGACCATGTCAATATCATGTTAACTCTTTCACTGCTGATCATTTTGGCACAAATCTCTGGGTAATTTGCTTCTCTCGCTGTCTCCAAATGAATAACACAGGGGACTATATTATCCCTTGATACATTCATGCAGCGCAAACTTCCTGTGTCTGAGGTCTGAGAAGCTGGCACAAAATTCCCAGGATTTTCAACAGAGCACCATAGAACCCAGGGACCTCACTACAGAGTATACGGGTCCTTGATCTTATGTGAGTCTCAAGTCACTGGGATCTTTGTGTCGTTCAGCAGGACATTCAACGTGTTTCACTACAGCTATTTCCCCAGAGACCCTTAATCACCAACACACCCATGCATCTCTGTCTCTGTCACTCTCAGATGCATAACAAACCACCTAGCTTCTCTCTCACCCAGACACACAGTATCCATCCCTTCTGCATACCCCTACCCACCAGTATGTCGCAGCCACCCCCATCACATGCACACCTAGCACACTGTCCTTCAATCCCCAGCGTGCACACACATCCATCTGCCAGGTTTACTCTTAACCATCAACACATCCCAGCCATCCTCAACCCACACAATCCCACTCCCCATCACACACACAGCAAAATGCCTGACCTTTCAACTGGCCATACACACCCAGCCCCCATATACCGTTCACCACCAACACCCCTGTCAATCCCTGACACATGCACCTCTCTTCACCCACCTTGCACACACCTAGCCACTCTGCACCTCTGCCAGGCACACACGCTCCCTCTTCGTCTGACTCCGCGGCTATACCCTCTGTAGGCGTTTGCTGCTATTTGAAGAACCATCCTTAATTAGTTGAAGCGAACGCACGCCTGGTGAACTGTCGAGCTCCCCCAGAAAACCAGCCACACATATGAGCACCATTTGGTCTCATTAGTCCTGATATTTCACACAACATATTTCTGAGTTTTCTTTTGTGATGGGGATAAAGAAGCCTCCAAGGAGAACAGACGGAGTATTTTAAGGGAGGGATTCTTAGCTATCCAGCCAATGGGAATTCTTTCTATATTAAATAGGTGTTTCTGGTCCTTCACCGGCTGCTTGATTCAGCTCTCGTTGACGAGGGGCTAGGTGTGTATGTTACAGGCCCAGATCCCCAGCTGCAGTGAATTAGTACAGCTCCATTGTCTTCCTTTCCGGTCCTGAAACATGGTATCGTGTTGCGGGTCAGCTGATGCATTCCCATCCCAGCGATGGCTGCGCTCCATAAAGCTCGTCCTGCCAAGCGAGCTAACTCGTTCACACCAGCTGAGCATCTGGGCCTGTAACATGCCTCTGCATGGTTCTGTTGGCCTAAATGGCGCCATGCACATTTGACTCCAGCTAATAATTTGGCCCATGGGTGTAGTCACACAACTGCTTGCAGAGAGTGAAATTGACCTCCTCTACATTCATTTCCCAGTCCAGAGGTCTGCATCCCGGTGGTTCTAACCCAATGCAACTGATCATTAGTTGAACATCAGATTCTGTGGGTGACCAGTTCTTGCTGTCAGCTGGATGATCTAGGACAGTGCTAGACAGAGAGACCTCAGCCTAGGCGATGAACTGGGGCCCAGAGCAACAGCTGTCATGGATGACTTGCCACCACAGAGCAGCTGTCTGCGTCCAACCTTCAACCCAGATCCCAAGAGCAGCAATAAAAGCTGTATTCTGCCCCGCTCCCTTACTCTCCTGCCTCTTCTCCCCTTGTGTCTGCCTGCTTGTCAAAAACAGAAATATAGTGACCATCCTCCACCTGTCAGAGCTGAGCAAAAAACCTACCCCTAGCCTTTCCACCAAGAAAGGGTGTCCCGGAAAAGAAGAGGCTCTAGCTGATACCGTCTCTGTTGAAGGGGACTTTAATGGGGTTTGGGTCTGTTTCTTTTATATAATCGTTTCATTTCATTTTCCAAGTCCTTTATTGTTTATTTAGTGCCTTTTCACTTGTGTCTCCTAACCCAGACATTTCCAAACCTTAGCATGGATTTCCTGGGATGTTTGCCACCCAGCTAAGCAGGCTCAGGTCTCTGAATGCCAAACCTTATCCACAACTGTTTAATGTCAACACCTTCGACTCACTAGGCCCATGTATTCCACCTAAATTAATACAACAGACCTGCTGGTTGCAAGTCAAATGCACTTGCCACTGGCCCCATGCTGCAGACAGGTGATAAAGCAGGAAATTACGTCTCTTGCATCTGAGGCTAGGTCTACACCTGGGGGGGAAAGGGGAGTCGACCTAAGATGCGCAACTTCAGCTACGCAAATAGCATAGCTGAAGCCGGCGTATGTTAGGTCGATTTACCTGACCGTGAGGACGGCGGCGAGTCGACAGCTGCTGCTCCCGTTGCAAGCGGTGGAGTTCTGGAGTTGACAGCAGAGCAATCGGGGATCGATTTTATTGCATCTACCTTAGATACGATAAATCAGTTCCCAATAGATCGATCACTACCCGCCAATCCGGCAGGTAGTGTAGACATACCCGGAGAGAAAGAATTGTCCAATGACTAAGGCCCCAGCGGAGGCCTTAGAAGAGTGGAGTTCAAGTCCTGCCTCTGGCAGAGACTTACTTTGGTTGAGTCTCTGGGACCCATGCACTTAGGCATCGCTCTACTCAGTGTTTCAGTGCCTAACTGATATAGGAGCATAAATCATTTTCAAAAGGGATTTAGGCACTTTGGAGTCTAAAACACATTGACTGGGTCTGGAAGGAGCCGGGCTGTGTTGGAAAGCAGCAGCTGCAGGGAAGCTAGACATGGATTCCCCAGGAGCCATATGCAGAGCTGTATGTTGGGACAGGCTGTGAGTGCCTGACTGGTGCAGATCTAGTGGAGCTTACTGGGGAGCAGCAGTGGCTGGGCAGGGAGCCAATTAGGGTTTCCACCTCGGAGGTACAAAACCCCAGCACCTCTGGGACGAGCCTGAGATCATAAAACCGGCCAGCTGGCAGTGTGTACGGAGCATCCCAACAGATTTCCCAGGCCAGCTCCTTCAAAAAAGGGACGATCCTGGGAAAACCTGGACAGGTGGCACTCCCAGGCCAGTGCAGAGGGCACCAACTGAGCCTGGTCTTGTAATCTGCAAGCTCTAGGCACCAGCAAACCAAGTATGGGCTTGGGAAGACACAATTTCAGGGGCGGCATTCCTGACACCTTTTTGTTTTGTTTTGTTTTGTTTCGGCAGTTGCGTTCCCAGAGGTTTTATTTATTCATTCATTTATTTATTTATTTATTGCTTGGGGCGGCAAAAAACCTACAGCCAGCCCTGTCGGCAAGCCCCTATTTGCTTGGAATAGAGACTCGGCTAGGGCAGGCACTAGGCCTGGAGAGCCCTGGCTCTTGGTTGGGACTCCCCAGAGGCCCAAACAAGAACCACTACAGCTCATGTTGAGCTGAAACCATTTAAGCTTCTGCCCTAGGAGACCTGCAACCTACCCCTTTCCTGCCTGCCCTAATAAAACACCCTCTCCCTTAGCCATGTGTCTGAGTGGTTTTGGGGACCTACCAGGGCTACAGCTGGTGAAGCACCTGCAGCGTTTGCCTCCGAGTCACCGTACACCTAGCACGTTATGGCACCCTAGGGGTTCACAAGCACTGAGCAGCCCCAGTACTGCAGAGAAATGTCCATGTTCTCTTTCCTATGGCCCCTCCTCGGAAACCATCATAGGCTCACATCTCCCCCTGCCTCCCTGTCTGGCACACAAGCTGCTTACACACCCAGCTGTGCTGGGAGACCACGTCGATCAATGACAAACAGATCAGAGAGCTTCCGAAGGTCCGTGCTGTTGTTCACGTCTGTTTAATTTTCCATGGCTGGCTCAGAAATCCTCTTGTGATTCTGGCGCAGCAATCCTATCGAGACTCTTTGATACGTTGTATAACGTCGGATTCTTTTCACCAGTCTTTGCTTCTGAAGAACTGTGCAAAGGGGAAGGTTTTCTTCTAGTCTTCGCTTTTAACCCATCCTCTTGTCTTGCACCTGCACATCAGAGATTACGACTGTTTCCTCTCCCTGGAGCCTTTAGAAGTGGTTCAATGTCAGGACCAAATCGGCTCTGATTAGAGCACTGTACTTTAATACAAGCTCTTTAGGCGTTTATCCTACAAGGGAAGAGAAATTGCTTTTTCTTCTGCTTTCCTCTCCTTCCCTTAGCCACTTTCTTGCTCATCTGGTCAGATCTCATAAGCTAAGCAGAGTCAGAGCCAGTCAGCCTCGAATGGCAGAGCTGAAGGAAAATCGGAGGTGTTGGTGAGTCAATAGGTGGCCCTCTTCCCTTTGCGTCAGTACCAATCTATTGATAAAAAGTACAGCCAGTTGCTTGACTACACTCGCTGTTTGTTCTGAAAAATGTTCAAGAGACCAAATAATTGAACGTAGCCAAATTTATTATCTAAAGACAAAGCAGTACAATACAAAAAGGAGTCATGAAATTAACAGGCAGCAGGTTTAAAACAAACAAAAGGATGTATTTCTTCATACAACACATAATCAGTCTGTGGAACTCTTTGCCAGAGGATGTCGTGAAGGCCAAGGCTATAACAGGGTTAAAAAAAGAACTAGATAAGTTCATGGAGGATAGGTCCATCAATGGCTATTAACCAGGATGGGCAGAGATGGTGTCCTAGCCTCTGTTTGCCAGAAGCTGGGAATGGGCAACAGGATCACTTGATTACCTGTTCTGTTCTTTCCCTCTAAAGCACCTGGAATAGGCCACTGTCGGAAGACAAGATACTGGGCTAGATGGACATTTGGTCTGACCCAGTATGGCCAGTCTTATGTTCTTTGATGTACCCTCCTGCAGAGAAGCAATTCTTCTCTCTCAGCGTGTAGCCCTTACACAGAAGGTGTGCTTCAAAGATATGCCTGCAAGACTACTTGTATTTATAGGACGGTTACTCACAAGTTAGAAAGAATTTTGTACACTACCTAAGAGCCAGTTCCTTAACTTGTTCTGTACCTTCTCTTTCTTTTGGATACTAGCATTCCAGGTACGAGTCCAGGGAGGAACCTCCCCTCTTGTACCAGGGCAGAATATTAGTGTATTTTGCCTTTGACAGTTTTCCTATCCACTTATGCCAAATGCTGAGTTGTCCTGTTCCGAGGTATTGTGGGATATACCAGTGAATATCACACAAGCATATCACACAAGAAGATTTGGACGACCTTGAAAACTGGAGTAATAGCAATGGGATGAAATTTAATAGTGCAAAGTGCAAGGTCATGCACTTAGGGACTACCGAGAAGAATTTTTGCTCTAAGCTGAGGACAATATCAGTTGGAAGCAAGAGAGGAGGAGAAAGACCCAGGTGTATGCATTGATTACAGCATGACTATGAGCTGCCAGTGTGATACGGCCGTGAAAAGGTCATTGCTGTTTGTGCAGAGGCCGTATTGCGTGCTTTGTGAAAGTGAACCGGCCTTTCAGGAGAGGATTTCCTCTAAGGGTACATCTACACTACGGGATTATTCCGATTTTACATAAACCGGTTTTATAAAACAGATTGTATAAAGTTGAGTGCATGCGACCACACTAAGCACATTAATTCGGCGGTGCGCGTCCATGGTTTGAGGCTAGCGTCGATTTCCGGAGCGTTGCACTGTGGGTAGCTATTCCGTAGCTATCCCATAGTTCCTGCAGTCTCCCCCACCCCTTAGAATTCTGGGTTGAGAGCCCAGTGCCTGATGGGGCAAAAATCATTGTAGCGGGTGGTTCTGGGTAAATGTCGTCAGTCATTCCTTCCTCCGGGAAAACAATAGCAGACAATCATTTCGCTCCCTTTTTCCCTGGATTGCCCTGGCAGACACCATAGCACGGCAACCATGGAGCCCGTTCAGCTTTTTTTCTTACAGTCACCGTATGTGTACTGGATGCCACTAACAGAGGCGATACTCCAGCGCTACGCAGCAACATTCATTTGCTTTTGCATGATAGCAGAGAGGGTTGCCAGTCATTCTGTACTGTCTCCTGCCAGTGTAATTTGGCAATGAGATGATGGTTATCTGTCCTTCTGTGCTGTCTGCTGCTATCATGGGTGCCCCTGGCTGAGATTGGCTGGGGGCGCAAAGGCAAAACTGGGAATGACTCCCCAAGTCAATCCCTCCTTTATGGTTTCCAAAAATAGAGTCAGTCCTGCCTAGAATATGTGGCAAGTGTACTAGAGAAGCAGTGCATCAGAGAGCACAGCTGCTCTGTGTCAGATCTCTCAGAAATGATGAGCTACATGCCATTCACGGGCAGTGCCCCTGCAACAACCCCACCCATTGCTTCCCTCCTCCCCCAACCTTCCTGGGCTACCGTGGCAGTGTCCCCCCCTTTTGTGTCATGAAGTTATAAAGAATGCAGGAATAAGAAACAGTGACTTGTTAGTGAGATAAAATGAGGGGGAGGCAGCCTCCCGGTGCTATGACAGTCCAGACAGGACAGAATCATTTCTCTACACAGGAAAGGGAGGGGGCTGATGGAGCTCAGCCCCCAGTTGCTATGATGAAGACGGTTACCAGTCATTCTGTACCATCTACTGGGAATAACTGAGAATCATTCCTATTTTCACCCAGGCGCCCCCGGCCGACCTCACCTGAGGCCAGCCAGGAGCACTCATGGGTTGATAAGAAGGACAGTTACCAGTCCTACTGCACCGTCTACCACCAGGGAGGGGAGAGGAGCGGATAGTGCTCTTCACTGCTGCAGCATCACGTCTACCAGCAGCATTCAGTAGACATAGGGTGACATTGAAAGAAGTCAAGAAACGATTTCTTTCCCTTTTCTTTCACATGGGGGGGGGAGTAAATTGAAGAGCTATTCCCTGAACCACGCCAGACAATGTGTTTGAACCTACAGGCATTGGGAGCTCAGCCAAGAATGCAAATACTTTTCGGAGACTGCTGGGGACTGTGGGATAGCTGGATTCCTCAGTACCCCCTCCCTCCCTCCCTCCATGAGCTTCCCTTTGAGTCTCTGGCTTCCCGTTACGCTTGTCGTGCAGCCTGTAGATTTTTTTTTCAAACGCTTTGGCATTTCGTCTTCTGTAACAGAGCTTTGATAGAACAGATTTGTTTTCCCATACAGCGATCAGATTCAGTATCTCCCATACGGTCCATGCTGGAGCTCTTTTTGGATTTGGGACTGCATTGCCACCTGTGCTGATCAGAGCTCCACGCTGGGCAAACAGGAAATGAAAATCAAAATTTCACGGGGCTTTTCCTGTCTACCTGGCCACTGCATCCGAGTAGAGATTGCTGTCCAGAGCGGTCACAGTGGTGCACTGTGGGATACCGCTTGGAGGCCAATACCGTCGATTTGCGGCCACACTGACCCTAATCCGATATGGTAATACCAATTTTAGTGCTACTCCTCTCGTCGGGGAGGAGTACAGAAACCGATTTAAAAAGCCCTTTATATCAATATAAACGGCCTCGTAGTGTGGACCGGTATAGCATTAAATCGGTTTAACGCTGCTAAAATCGGTTTAAACGCGTAGTGTAGACCAAGCCTAAGAGTCAGGGCTGGGGCTAGGCAGAGGGCATATCAGCAGATGCCAAGAATGATGGTTTTTAAGGAGGTGCCCTCAGCCTGTCTTTCATGTCTTCCATCCTCACGCTATCAGATGGCAGCTGCTGTGCAGTGACCATGTGACTCTGGCCTGTCCATCAGTAGCTGGGAGCCACCTCAGAGGATTTGGCCTGGCTGCCCTCCCCCCAATACAGCTTTTGGGATGCAGGGGACACTGCACCAGTGTGAGGTGCCTAGGGCAGCAAAAGGCCCATCACTGGTGCTGTTAATAGCTAGTCTCCATTTGTTTGTGAGTAGGGGTCTGGAACTGTGCCCTATCGCAAGCATCTCTCTGTGTACCACAGAGGAGAGCCATGCTCTGCAATAGCCATTCCCGCTGCTTTCCCAGATAGCCCCTTGGATGTATTTCAAGTTGTACACGTCAAACTAGGGTCACTTTCTCAGACTTCCTCTGTCTTTAATTTAGCTTCCCTCATTATCAACTTCTGCTGTGCGTCTCTGAAGTCAGAATACTGTTACCCTGATACTGCCTGAAATTGAATTAGCCAAGATTAGCTCAGTCGCCCTGGTGTAGATTCGCATCGCCTTGGAGTTCCTCCTTCACTGGCCGATGCTTGCATCTTCCTCAGCAAACAGCCAGAAAGGTCTGCAGATGATTTGTACCATGTTGGTGATATTGTCAGTGAGGGGCTTTTATCTACATCCAGTTATCTGCAATATACAGAGGAGTATCTGATCACATCGCTTAATGCAATCACTCCAAACCAAAGGGCCGCAAGAGGGTTTGAACTCAGGCCCTACAGCAAAGACCTCTCCCATGTGAGCTAAAGGAGTAAGCCATTTGCTAGTAGCAGCAGTAGGCTATTATCCTCTATATAGACCAGTCACTGGGGGAGAATGTAACACACACTTCATTGTCTTGGCCCCCTGAGAGGCTGGCTGGGCTTAGGTCGATGTGGTGCTGAGCACTGGCTGGCAAAGCTCAGTAATGTTGAGCCTGAAAGCTCCTAGATCTATGGACCAGATATTTACTTCCAGCCCCAAATGCATGTGGTCTTCTCCCCTTCCCCATTCTCCGCACCTGGCTCAGTCCTACGTGGAGCAGCACAGCCCCATTGCTAGTAGAACTGTGGCCAGAAAAGAATGGACAGTGTAAAAAAAAGTCCTCTGTGCCCAAGTCTGGTGGATGAAATGTATCGTGCAAGCTGGATGGAGAGCACTGCTTCACCCAAAACCCCAGCTCTCTTCCCCAGCTCTCTGTTTCCCCCGCCCTAGCTATTCTGCTGAGCAGCTCCACCTAGTTCAAGCCTTGTCTCCATCCAGGGTCTCAGTGTTAGGGGTCAAAGGCCAGTGAGCCAAACATCTCCTCCGCCAGTGCCCCTCCGAACCGAGTGGGTTTACCCGCAGTGCTGGCTGGCACTCAAATGCCAACTGTCATGTAGGGAGAAGAGTCTGGGAGCTCTCCCATAACAGGGGAAGGAAACAGATGGGGCTTTCTGCCCCTTTCTTACACAGACCATGAAACACTAAGACCAGCCCTGATTTGCATTTACGTACCCTCCTATGTTCCTTCCTTGTTGTAGCCCCCTTGCTAGGCTTTCTCTGTTGCTACGGCCTTACCCCCTTCCCCCACATCCCCCCCCACACCCTTGCCACAAGATTTCATTGCACCAGTTTCTTTTCTAGCTGGTGGCTGAATATCACAAGTATGTTTTCAATCAGGGCTCGGATAGACAGGGCCTAAATCTAATTAAAGCTTTGAGGGAGATCAGAATGCAACAAAAATAAGTCCTAAAAATACCTCCCAACCCTGTTCCTGGCTCCTCCATCTGCTACTGTTTTCCAAGTTCTTCATCTCACACCAAGATTTACAAAACCCCACTGGAACATCTAAAGCCAGGATGGTTCTGGATACCCCAGGCCCAACAGGAGGATCCAGTGTCGTAATTTGGGATGGAAACAGGTTTGCTTACTAAATGGACACAAATCTGCAGTATCACTGTTTTCCACTAGGAGATGCTGTAAGGTTAATTCAGACATCTTTCTAAAGGGGAGCTAGAGCCGTCAGGATTGGTTATGAGGAGAGTCCTAGGAGAACCCCAGGTGAATCCTGGGGGTGTATTCAGGGGCTGTAAGTTACATGTTAGTGTGTCAGCTCCCATTACAGAACTAGAAGCAAGCTGCAAAATTTGCACCTGGCTCGAAACCTGGATTCTGAAATGCTGTCTCTCGTCATCTGCAAGATTAGGGGGTCTGTTTGCCTCAGGCCTATCTCTAGGCATAACCCATGGTGTACAAAGAAGGAGATTTGTGTGGCTGATGTAGGACATTTATAAGGAGTGATCGGGTGCTCTGCCTTGCAAGGTGGGGTGGGAGGGATAGCTCTGTGGTTTGAGCATTGGCCTGCTAAACCCAGGGTGGTGAGCTTAATCCTTGAGGGAACTATTTAGGCATCTGGGGCAAAAATCTGTCTGGGAATTGGTCCTGTGCTGAGTAGGGGGTTGGACTAGATGACCTCCTGAGGTCCCTTTTAACGCTAATGTTCTATGATTCTATGTGTGTGGCCCTGACTTGCATGGGAATTGAGCTGGGGGCATTCTTGCTAGAGTGCAGTAGCAAGGTCTGCAATGGCTGCTTGCTAACAAACAAGTAATAGGGTCACTGCTGTTCTCAGATTAGATTTGCCTTGTCCTCTCTTCCAGGCACTCAAAACCAGGCCCAGGCAGCCTCACAGGTGAGAGTATGTAGTGGGCATGTCCAGTGCTGCGCTGGCAAGCCAGGTATCTGCATGCGCAGGAGGCCAGAGACCTAACTGTGTCAGAGGAGTAAACAGTACAAGAGCAAGGGGGGAAATCTGCCACTGCCAGCATTGCTGCTGGGCAGCTGGAATTCAGCTCCCCACCTGTGGCAGGTTATCAGTATTCACTCTGCTGCATTTAAACACGTTTATTGCAGCGATGTCAGCAGCTCATCATCATCTGATTAAAAGTATTCTGGGCCCCTTATGCTTCATCACAGCTGTGCCTTCCTCAGTGACCTCTGCAAACCCTGGTAGGGCTCCCTGTGGTCTACAAAAACCTGGGCTGTGGAGATTGGCCCTGAAAGGAATTTCATGTGGTGCCTCCCTGCATCTCGAAGGTCCTCATTGTCAGGGTCCCTTGCACAAAGGCTGACAGCTGTTCCATTTCAGCATGCACGGACAGCAAGCACTGAAGGACTTTTTTTCCAGCTAGGAGGAAAAGGAAGAACAAAACTCAGTGTGTGTGTACAAGTGAGAGAGATCGGTAACAATCTGCCCTGGACTGAAGACAAAATGGCTGCTACTCTCGATCAGCTGCACGAGCCTTAGACTTAAAGGTGCAACACACAGAAATGGAATCCCATGCAGTGGTGCTGTAGTGCCATATACCACAGTGGGTCATGAGTAAGCCTAAATGATCAGCAGGTTTTTTTGTGTCTTCCACAACGGGTGCGTAGGGCATAGAAAATCAAGCTGGGTGGGGCCTCTCCGGCAATGTTTGTGTAGGATATGTGATAGAGGCCAGGCAGAAATGTACATCATACTCTGTGAGAGAGATGCATGGTCTAGGGTGTAGCTGATGGAGTGAATTCAAGTTACTGGTTCAAATGCAGCCCAAGTGGACTGAGAGCGGCCAGAAGTCAGTGCCATCTCAATGTTCTTTGATGGCTCACGAGACGTCAGCTGGGGAGTCAGTCCTACATAGGTCCCACATGCTGCCCTCAGTTGCCATTGTGACTCTTGCTGGCAAAATGGCCAAGGAGTGATTAGGCCATAGAGACTGCACTGTCAGGAGAGGTATATTGCTGGGGGTGTCCAGAGGAGGCCCCCACCTGTGCAATACCTGCTCTGCAGACAAACGAAGGGCTCCATTGTCCAGCACTGTCAACCTAGCACCTGTCAGCAGCCCTACATTAAAAATATGTATAGAGCTTTACAATTGAAATTGATTTCCAAAGCAATTTACAGACTAGGTACAGGTATGGCATCATCATTTACCACTGAAATGCGGCCACCTCTAGCATAACACTTGGCCACTGTCTAACAGCACATAGAAACACTACAGTACTACAAGAGACTCCTAGATTTTAAGGCTAGAAGGGACTTTGATGATAATCTAGTCTGATCCCCTGCACATCAGAGTTGCTTATTATTTATTGTGTATATTACAGGAGTGTGTACAGACTCTAACGGATACCCACCAACTCCTGTTGTGCTGCTAGTGCCGGGCAAGCACACAGCAAAAGTCAGACCCGCTCCTTGCAATATAAATAGACAAAAGAAGGAGTATTAACCCCTCTTCCCCCCGCAATACCTGAGGCACAGTGAAACTAAGTGACCTGGCTAAGGTCACGTGGAGAACTGAGCATCAGAGTCCCAGTCCAGTGTCTTAACCACAAGACCATCCTCTTTTCAGAAGCCCCGGAAATGCCTGTTTTTAAAGGCCAGGCCAGTCTGGATTCGCAGGAGCTCCTCAGCAGCGAATCGACTCTACTGAGCTGATGGACTTCCCAGATCATGTCAGTTTCACAGCCTTGAGCTCAGAGCGCTTCCATTGACTCTAAACCAGTGGTTTTCAGTCTGTGGTCTGCGTTTGCAGACCCTTGGGTGCTTCCAAGGGGATCCTCACCTCCAGTCGAAATTTTTTAGGTGTCTGCAAATGAAAAGAGGTTGAAAACCACTACCTCTAAACAATGAAACAGCCCGCTGCCCTTCCCTTTGGCAGGGAGACAAGCATTCCATCCCCTTCTGAAATCAGGAGCTTTCCTTGCGGGAGCGAGTCCAGGAGGCACGCTAGCCCCTCGCGCCCCCAGGAGGAGGGGTGGGATCCTGCAGCATTCTTGTGCAATCCGCTCCAGCTCCCACCTGCTGATAGTAGCTGGTGCGCAGCACCAGTCTGAAGCTGTATCTCTCCCCTTCCAACACGTCTATCTCTTGGCAGGGGATAAATTGGCATGTAAGAGAAGGCGTTTGGGGAACGGGCTCTGTGATCGCTCAGCCTATCTGCCTTCCGCTCCCTTTACTTTCTTGTTTGAGAACATTAGCACCTTGTAGTAGCTGTAGGGAGAGGTGTGCAGCTGTGTACTAATTAAAGAGAGAGCGAGAGAAGGAGGCAAGGGGAAGGGGAAAAAAAAATAATACAGGCTGCGCCAGGGAGTGTGTTTGTTTAATCTGCACTCTGTAAGTCAGCCTGACTTTGATTCCCAGGCAGTTTGCAAAGGGAACGCTCGTCCTGTCTAGGAAATACAGAGTCTCTGGAATGAAGATCCTAGGTCTCCTGGAGTGAGGGTGGGGGAAAAAGGGGTAGCCCAGCCAGCGCCAGCCTTACCTGAGTTGCAGGATCTCACCTGCATGCTGTGCCCCCTTTTGAAAGGCCTGTTGTGGAGGAATAAGTCAGGAAGGATGGGTGTGAAATGGCCTGGCCCCACTCCTCTGCTGCGACTCCTTGAGATGACTCCAGCTGCCCCCTTCCCTCTTTGTATCAACTGTCGGTAACAACAATAATGACCTTGGATTTATAGAACACCTGGAGGCTGCGTAAAGGGTTTCATCAACCTGGGGGGACTGGGTCCCAGAGTCTGGTTGAGCTCGGCAGGACTTGGGCTGCGTGAGGGGAACAAGGAAGCAGGATCTAAGACACTTTCTGCTTTCTGATCCTCAGGACAGCTGGGGACCAGACCTGCTTCTGGAGTCACCTAGAGCAGCCTAAGGCCTGCTCTAATGAATGCAGTCCCCTTCAAATTTCCGGACATGATCCTGGCCTGCCCAGGAACACCCTGCCCCTGACATTGGGGTAGAATTCCCCCTCCACTGGGGGAGCAGGCTAGCTCCCTATTTCAGGAGAATCCTTGGGAGCCCTGTTCAAGAAACTCCCCACCCCATCCCCTTTGTGCCACTGGAGCAGCACAAAGAAATCAGAGTGGGGGACCCAGAGCTGGCCTTATATAAAAGAATCTCACCCAGCTTTGAAATGCAGCTGTCTCTGGGATGGGATGTGGGCACTGTTTAACAGCTGTGCTGCACAGCGGTTACTAAATGGCTATATTAGTTTATGTAACAATTTCACATAGTGCTGTAGATATGCAAAGTCCCTGGACCAAGGAGTTTAACCCACCAAGTTTTATCAGAGCGTCCGACTGGATGGAGCTGGAAAGAATATACACAGGAAGGTCATGGGCTTGCTTGGATGGAGGAGAAGAAAAAAAGATTAAATTCTTTAACTGCGCCATCAGCCTGGGATCCGAAGGAGCCCAGCTGAGCTGGGTTCTTTTCTGGCTTACACTCTGTTGCCAGACACAGAGATTTGGACACTGGGACTTGGCTAACAATTTGGGTGGCAATGCGCCAGTCAGCATGGGATCCAACTCACCCTCCCAGGGCTGTGTCAGTGTTTCACTCCCAGATTGGATGATCTCCCCGCACTGCCCGCCGACTGCCACATATGACCCAGCTGCTGCAAGAACGGCAGTGTGGGGGTAGCACAGCGCTCTTAGCATAATGGGTTCTTTTGGCACATGCCTGGACAGCTTGCTTCAGTAGGTTAATTTGGGCTTTCCCACCATGGCTCTCATCATCCCTGGTGTTTAGTTCTCTTATCTCGATGAAGAGGTGAGTGGGATTTTTTATACAGTTGTAACCTGCCATTTTTTTCCACTAGTCTCTGGGGCTTGTTTGTTTCTTGTTTCCCATGCCCAGCGCAATGATGTCATGACTCAAACCCCGCCCAGTGTCATGATGCACAGGTGCTAACCCCACTCCCTGCTAGTTTGGGGTGGTTTGGGGAGGTTTTTTTGGACCAATCGGGCTTGTTTTGCTCATTTTTTAAAGCCACAACGCAGAATTACGTGCTACAGCCCCAGCACATGGTCCATTCCACAGCATCTACGGCTTCGCTCCCTCATCACTTATAGCAGCGCACAGCTCTCAGACGAGGTCGCATCTGCAACCTGATTATCTCTTAAATAAGGGCACGTCACAGTCCCAGGACTGTCATTCTGCAGCCCTGTGAGGACTGAATGGAGGGACGTGTTTTGTACAAGGACAGGGGCATGTCAGATGTTGGAGTCAGCTTCTTGGGAGGCAGACAGTACTTCCTGTCTCAAACCAAGTGGCCGGAGCAGTAAATCCTGCGGGGGTCTCTTCTGGCTCTTGTACTGCTCTTGAGAACTAGCTTTCCGTTGCCTTCACGCTTTCCTGAAACTTCAGTTCAAGCCATTTGAATTTTTCAGAGTATTGCTTCCAAACGGTCTCTACTTCTGTTATTTCAGTTGGCTCCTTTTTTCGCTGTGGCAATGAAGTGTTGTTGCCAGATAGACAATCCCCGCTTTTCCAGCTCTTCCTGCTCCCTTAAGCAGCTTCTTTTATAGTTAATTGATGCAAAACAGCTTTTTCTGCAGTTTCACTGTGACGTTTCCCAGGAATGCCCAGAAAGTCACCGTCGTGTTTAAATACTCGTTCCTTACCTAGTACAAAAGGTCCCTTGCCTCCACGTTAAGGGCTGTTATAAAGAGGAGGATGATCAATTCTCTGGGTCCACTGAGGATAGAGCAAGAAGTAATGGGCTTAACCTGCAGCGAGGGAGCTTCTGGTTAGCTATCAGGGAAAACTTTCCAACTCTAAGGGTAGTTAAGCATTGGAACGGGCTTCCAAAGGAGGTAGTGGAATCCCCATCATCACAGTTTTTTAAGAACAGGTTTTTAAGGGTCTTCTTGGCCCTTTCTCAGTGCAGGGAGCTGGACTAGATGACTTCCCGAGGGTCCTTCCAGCCCTGCATTTCAATGTTTCTGCGGGAAGGTTCTCTGCTTCTTTCCCAGCCATTAACTTTTCCCTGGCAACTGTTCCTGGCATAGTCTCCAGCACCCTCGGGTAGGTTCATCTCTCAAAGAGGCCAGATCATTGCAATTCAGCTTCTTCTGCCTGTGCTTGCCCACTGCTACATGCCCAGACCGGGGACAGTTTTAAAAGTGGAGTTTATTAAACTAAGTATAAAGGAACAAATAAATACAGCTTGCACAAGCCCCTCTTAGAGTACGCACCACTCTGCTGGCCCAGCCAGGTCTAGCCCCATTGGCTCCACTCAGCCAAGGGACAATGTAAAGCTAACCCAGACATTCTCTTATGAGTGCTGCACTGGCAGGGGAATGCGCTAGTGACAATGGCTTTCCCTCACTAGATTCAGCAGCTGTGACTCTAATTGTGAACAAGGAGGGGCTCTAGGGTGAATGTGTCATTTTATAAGGTCCCACAACCGTGCTTTCAAAAAAGAGGTGTCTTTGCTCTTCTACTGGAATCCACAGTTATTTCTGTCCCCGTCCACCTCAGTAAAACTGTCTCACACGGACCCTAAATGACTTGAGTGCCCCTAAATCCATTGCCCCATGGAACTAATGGAGCTTTTACATATCTGCTGGGTGCAGCAGCCAAAGAGTTATCCAGGCATCTACGCACTTGTCTCTCAGAGGAACTGGAGACAGCCGCATGCCCACTGCTCTTCGCCTCCAACACAGCCATGCAGTGTCGCCAGACCCACTGTGGATGGGAAGAAGAGATGACTAGTTTATGTGCCTGTGACGAACTGGGAAAGTTCTTAATGTTTTCTCTGAATACTGTGTTGGTGCCTCAGTGTCCCCATGGCAGTTCTTAAGTATCTGGCAGAGCAAAGGGCCAGTGCACCTAAATGCCTGACACTCTGTCTCCTAGCAACTGATGGCCTGGGCCCCTCCTCTGCAAAGGTGCCAGCTGAAGGTGTTGGAGACAAAGGGATCAGGTGACCTCCTGGCCCGGGAAAGGGGCTGAGGAGAGAGGAGTGGCTGGGAGGGGTTGTTAGTCTGGAGCTGGCTGGGGTCAAGGGTGGAGGGCAGACCTGGGGGTCTGGCTCACTGCCCCCCAGAATGGACCCAGCCGAGGGGTCCGGTTCGCAGTATCTACAAGCTCTGTTTTAGACCCTGTTCCTGTCATCGAATAAACCTCTGTTTTACTGGCTGGCTGAGAGTCACGTCTGACTGCAAAGTGGGGGTGCAGAACCCGGTGGCTTCCTCAGGACCCCGCTGGGGTGGACTCGCTGTGGGAAGCGCACGGAGGGGCAGAGGATGCTGAATGCTCCAAGGAGAGACCCAGGAGGTGAAGCCGTGTGAGCTTCTTGCCCTGAACAAGTCTGCTCCAAGGGAGAGGAGGCTCCCCAAAGTCCTGACTGGCTTGGTGGGGAGCAGTTCCAGAGCATCGCCCGGTGACTCCGTGACAACTGGTGGCAGCGGCGGGACGTACTGCACCCCGTGAATGGCGCTGCTTGCAGTAAGTGACTGGGGAGCAGTAAAACAAAGGAGGGATAATGAGGACCAGACGTGCTGAAGGCTCAGAGAGGGACGGTTTCAGGGGGCAGTTAACCTCTGGGAGTGTGTGACCAGCGAGAAGGACTGTTGGAGTAACGGGGTCCCCCTGAGGACTGCAGCGAGCAGTCTCAGGGGCGGAGGAGCTTGCCGCTCGACCCTGGGAGAGAGAAGGATTTTTGCAGTAGCAGGGTTCCCCGGGGGATTGCAGGAGCAGTCCCAGGGGCGGAGGAGTCTGCAGCTCGACCCTGGCAAACAGGTGGTGATCACGAGAAGGGCTGGCACACCAGGGGTTCTTCCTGGAAACCATGGGGGAGCCAAGAGCACACAGGCCTGTGAGTCCAGAGCCACTTGGGAACGGTGAAGTGATGGCCTATCACCATCTCCTTGAGAAGGACATTGTGATCCTGTGCACAAAGAGAGGGTTACGCATGGGGAAATTCACCAAGGCACAGTTAATCGTGCAGTTGAAGGAGAAGCACCGCTCTGAGGAGCAGATTCCTGGCCCAGATGGGGCTACAAGAGGATCTGAGAGCAGCTGGAGCATCAGCCAGGCATCCCCGGGAGTCTGGTCCCCAATCAGACGAGGGTCTTCACGATTGGGTTCCCCATCAGGAGATTGGAGACGGATGGGATGGGAGCAGAGCCCGAGAGAGCGAGAGGACCATGAGAGAAAGGAAGAGCCCGAGGAAAAGCTGCAGAAGCAGCAGCAGCAGCGTGGACTGGTGATGGTGGAGCAGAGAGACATAGGGGGCTGCCCAGGGGTCAGTGGGGAAACACGCCTGCAGGGGCGAGACCCTGGGACAGAGAGAACTGTGGTGGTGCAGCCCCAGATGCTGAGGGACTGTGGGACCTGGGTGAAGTTCCCTGGGGTGAGGCCCCTCGGCCTGCCTATGGCCCAGATCCCTGTGCAGACCCAGAAGGGGTCGGGCTGGCTGGTAGTTGGGGTTCTCCAGGATATCGGCTGGGAGGCCCTGTTGGGGGGTGACTGTCTTCCCATGGGACAGGATCCAGGCCCCGCTCCTGTAACGGCCGAGGGTTTGAATTCAAATCCAGGGAACCAATTGGCTAGGATTGAAATGGTCAGTGAAAATGCAAATAACCTGGCTGGCAGGGGGGAGGGGCTGCTGGGCTCAGGATACCTGCCTACCTGTAACCAGCCCCCTGGGGCTGAGAGGGAGGGAGAGATGCTCCCCGCCCCCCTGCACACCGGAGAGGGGGCTCATGCTGGCTCTGATGCTGTGACCAGAGCAGAGAGCTCGCTGCCTGCCCCCACTGGGACAGCAAGGGCAGCGCTGAGCACGGGGGGAGCTGAGACCCCAGCTGAGTGGGGGGACACCCGGGCAGGGCAGGTCGGCTGCCAAACAGGTTTGCCTGGTCCAGACGTGCTGCTGGGAAGTGATTACACAGCAGGAAGGGAGCTACCAGGGACAGGGCTCAGGGGGGCTGTGACCCCAGGCCCAGCCAGCGAGAGGGAGCAGGTCCCACTCCCTGCCCCAGCTGCTGGATCCCAGACCGAGCTGCAGAAGGATCCCTCCTTGGAGAAGCTGAGAGAACTTGCTGGCCACAGCGCTGCAAACCCCCTTGGGGAAGGCTGCAGGGACAGAGTCCTGCAAGAGAAGGGATTCCTGTACCGGGAATGGGCTCCCCAAGGGGAAGTAGAACTGGGGGGAATCGGGAGACAGCTGGTGGTGCCCCAGGAATCCACAGGGTTCTTCCCTTTCGAGCTGCTGGATGGGAGGAGAGTGAGGGGACCCCTGAACCTGGAGAGAGAGGTCAGGGATATGCTGGCTTTAGATGGGATCCAGCCATTTTACAGCCCATGGGCCTCACCCGTGGGGCTGATCCCCAAGCGAGACAGGATGATCTGGTTTTATGGGGGCTATCAGAAGCTTAAAGCCATCACAGTGTCCGATGCCGACCCCATGCCTAGGCCTGGGGAGATTCTAGACAAGCTGAGAGGGATGGAGAACTTGGCCCTGGCAGACACTGATAACATGTGCATCTTTAGCCAGACCTGGGAGGAACAGGTGTCCCAGGTGAAGAGGGGGCTGGGCTGCCTCAAGGAGGTGGGACTGACGGTAAAAGCTGGAAAGTGCAAGGGGGGGACGGCAGAGGTGTTGTGTCTGGGCCACAAAGTGGGAAGCGGCTGCCCAAGCCCAGAGCTGGCAAAGGCCAAGATGGGGGCTCTTAACCAAGGGAGCCCGAATCACAGACCAGAGTGCTGGGAAAAGACCCAATCCCAGCTTGAAGCCCAGGGGTACTGGGGTGGCAAAGGGTGTGGGCTGCATAAACGTTCCCACATGCGGCCTGCAAGTGCCATCAAGCACACCCGACCTAAGGGAGGGCGTAAGACTGGACTGTCCTGGTGTAACTCAGACCAAGGGATGGGAGAGATGCTGGGGCATCCATGGGAACCTTGGTGGGTTCGAACTTCCCCAGGTCACTGGCTGGAGTGACCTCGCTCAGTTCGGTCTCGAAGGGGGGAGAGATGTGACGAACTGGGAAAGTTCTTAATGTTTTCTCTGAATACTGTGTTGGTGCCTCAGTGTCCCCATGGCAGTTCTTAAGTATCTGGCAGAGCAAAGGGCCAGTGCACCTAAATGCCTGACACTCTGTCTCCTAGCAACTGATGGCCTGGGCCCCTCCTCTGCAAAGGTGCCAGCTGAAGGTGTTGGAGACAAAGGGATCAGGTGACCTCCTGGCCCGGGAAAGGGGCTGAGGAGAGAGGAGTGGCTGGGAGGGGTTGTTAGTCTGGAGCTGGCTGGGGTCAAGGGTGGAGGGCAGACCTGGGGGTCTGGCTCACTGCCCCCCAGAATGGACCCAGCCGAGGGGTCCGGTTCGCAGTATCTACAAGCTCTGTTTTAGACCCTGTTCCTGTCATCGAATAAACCTCTGTTTTACTGGCTGGCTGAGAGTCACGTCTGACTGCAAAGTGGGGGTGCAGAACCCGGTGGCTTCCTCAGGACCCCGCTGGGGTGGACTCGCTGTGGGAAGCGCACGGAGGGGCAGAGGATGCTGAATGCTCCAAGGAGAGACCCAGGAGGTGAAGCCGTGTGAGCTTCTTGCCCTGAACAAGTCTGCTCCAAGGGAGAGGAGGCTCCCCAAAGTCCTGACTGGCTTGGTGGGGAGCAGTTCCAGAGCATCGCCCGGTGACTCCGTGACAGTGCCCCAGGACCTTGCTACCTCTAGATTAATGAAGGTCACAGAACACTGAACTGTGGAAGGGTCACTCCATCACTAACACACGCTTCCGTTTCAGCAATGATTTCTATTTCAATCTCTCATCCTGAAAAAAAAAACAAAAAAACCACAGATGGCTATGACTGGCCATGGAATGACCTTTGAAAACAGCCCGTGTGTTAAACGAATGGCTAGCGCGGCTGCGTTTCCAGGAACAATTCTTCTTTCCCTGACTTCCCATGACATTGAACCTGTTCTCCAAAGGAAGGAAGGCGCAACGTTGGGCCATTCTGGCCGGATTTTCACCTGCACCACCCATTGCTTTTAGTGCTTCTGAAAATAAGGCCAAAGGCATAACGTGAGAGAGGCAAGGAGCGGTGTCAGAAAGCGTGACAGGGATGGTCGGGCTTAGGGGTCAGCACGCTGGCAGTTGGGCCTAGTGGATGAAGCCGGGGGGATCAGACCTGGAATGAGTCCATATCAGGGTTGGAACAAGGCTGGAACAAGAACAAGGCTGGAGCACGTAAAGGTCTGTGGAATCTGTTACCATTATCTGATACTGGAGAGTTCTAAGCCATGACGTGACACTGAGCAGCATCACTCATAGTTTTGAAACCAAGACTGGCTGTCTCTCTAAACGGGCTTCTCTAGGAATGATTTGGGGGCAGTTCTCTGGCCCGTGCTACACAGGAGGTCAGACTAGATGATCACAACGGTCCCTTCTGGCCTTGGAATCTATGAATCTAATGAATCTCTTGAGTCCCAGGCTATTAGTTATCCACTGGACCAAACTCTAACCAGGAGACCACTCTGGGTCCGAGATGTGACAAAGTGCATGACACACATCCATCCGCCCATTCACACTCACACACTCAGAGCAAGTCTGGCCACTATCTAGGGGACTGCTAGTGAGCAAAGAGTTCAAAGACACAGCTCCCAAAGTTTGTTATGGATGCAAAGATTTCCTGTGTTCTTGACCTGGGATCGAGTCGGCTGAAGCACAGAGCTGGGTTGAGCTGCATTATGCTGCTAAGAAGGAATCTTTGAAATTCTTCTAATGTTTCTCTATATTTCAGTGTCTCTGCTGTTCTCACTCCACTGGGATTACCAGGGAATTGGCAGGGTCCCTGGTACTCCAACAAGTTAGCTCACCAGGCCAGGCAAATTCTACCCCAGGCTGGAAACTCTTCAGCAGATTCATTTATGTTTTAAAAGAAAGTAGAGGGTTGTAATTAATTAAACATGCAGATGAAACCAGCCCTCAGCATTTCTATTTCTATGCAATGCCATTTATTTCATGCTGGCCTCATATTTTCCATTTTCGATGTGCCACCAATTTGTATGTTGACAAATCATTTCTGAATCATAGCTGTTGTGGGCAAAGCTGGAGGGGTTGGGCTTGGGGGGACAGTTGGGCTTTTTGGGGAGCCCCCAGTAGGTTAAGCTTTGGCAGCGGAGACACTCACAAAATCAGTTCTCAGCTCTCTCCTTTTCTGCAGGACCTATAAAGAACTTGACCATGGCTAGCTGCCGGTGTCATGAGACCACTGACAATTATGCTGACCAGTACTGTCCTGTTTCCTTGTACTTCCCCGTCTGTCAGTATCCATCTCTTGATTCTTTTCTTATACTTAGATTGTCAGCTCGTAGGCTCAGGGGCTGTCCTTTTGTTCTGAGTCCGCACAGCCCCCAGCACCCCGGGCGACGGATCCTAGGCACTACGGTGATACAAACAATAAAAAATAAAAACAAAAATAAACGTGTAATTTTGTGAATATTCCCAGAAAAGAAACTCCTAACTGTATAGCCCAAATCTGAAATTCCCGCTTTATTGAAATTCCCCGTGGTTGTTTACAGAAGGCTCCCAATCAGGGAACAGAAGAAATGTCACATGACTCATGCTCATAACCACTACAGGGTGAAGTTTGAAGATCAAGTAAATGCCAGGAATTCCTTGTGTGCGAGAGAACTATTTGGAAGGAGAAACTCACGAAGAAATTGCAGATTTTGCAGTCTGCTGACAGATAATGAAGAGGAGAAAAAGCGGCAAAAGTGGAAGAAAAAAATAATTTACTATGAATCCTTCACTCGCCTCTGTCAGTCAAAGCCATTGAAGTCAATGAAAAGATTCTAGTTGAGTTCAGTGAGCTTTGGATCCAGCCCTAAACACTCTGTCAAAGGGTCTGATTCAGCTAAGAAGGTGGCACTTTTAAAAACAATTTTCTGAGCAGATCATCAGAAACAAATATCTCTAGGATCCACCACCACACAGTCAGAACAGTCTTGAGAAATTACTTATCACCATTAAAATCCTTCAAAGGCAGGTGAGATCAGGGTGGATTAGCACAGCATTGCAAATACATTATTTGAACATTTTCCGGAAAGACGAGTGGATGCAAAACATCCTCAAATGCTTTTAATAGGAAAATACTATGTGCAATTAAGTAGCTATTAGGGACTTTCATGAACGTGATTTATGGACTGCATATCTATAAATATCCCTGCAGTCTTCATTAACAGTTCTCTGTAATGAAAACAGGACTAGCACCATTTCCTTTAAAAAATTCAGCTAGAAAAAAAAAGCTGCTGTTGGCTTAGCCTAACATTTTATTCCAGATGAGCTACATGGACTTATGTAACAATCAGCCTCCGGGGCTGATGGCTCTAGAGGGAAGTTATTAACTCACTTGAGAGGGCAAACAGCAGGGGTAAATGAACAAGGTCAGGGATCACTGCATTACCACTGAGAAAGCATGAGTGTTTACTGGTATAAATAATAGTAATAATAATAATAAAAAAATCCTGTAAACTGAGCATATAAGCCCTGATCCAAAGTTAATGGACAGAGATTTCAGTGCGACGGGAAAATCAGATTTGTGAACTATGTTGTGGTTTTGGAGCAGCAAAAATGCAAACTACAGCAGAGGGAACCCACTTAGCGAGGGTAGCTGTTAGTGAGGATCTCAAAGCACTGTACGGCTATAAAGGGCCATATCCTCAGCTGGCACAAGACGTCTTGAGAAACAAGTTGGCTGGATGTATGAAAAGCAGGGCAAAGAGGGTTTTAGGTTTCCTGTGGGAAGGGATTCTCTTCATTTCCTGCATCCCTTGCAGTGAAGAGGTAGTTCAACCAATGCAACACAAACCAGATAGGAGGGCTGGAGTGGGGCCAGTGGCACCAGAGGTGTGAGCAGGATTGGCTAAGCAGGAGTCTGAGTAGTGCACTAGGCACAAGATGGGGAGTAGGAGGAAACGAGAACCAGGGTGTCAGTATCGACAGGGTCAGCTTTAGGGCGATTCAGCCAATTCCCCAAAATCAGGCCCCATGCCCCTAAGAGGGCCCCACAACATCCAGAAGGAGGTGCCACCGAAGTCCCACCACTGTCTTCGGTGACAGCTCAATCGTTGCCGCTGTCTTCGAAGGAGCTGCATTTTGGCGGAAGGACCTTCCTCCGTGGCAGCGATTGAGCTGCCGCCGAAGACAGTGGTGGGACTTCGGTGGCAGCTCCTTCGAATTGGGCCCCATGGTGCCTAAAGCGATCCCTGAGTGTCGACAGGATTGGGTATGGCCTCCAAGGGGCAAAGTCTGCTTGTGTAGGCACAGCCTGGAGGCATCCGCTACACCTGAGAAGTAAGTCATTGAGAGAGAGACTAAAGGAGAACAATTTACTGGTGACATGCTCACGGTTCTGCATCGCAGCCAACAATACACTTTTCTCCAAGATCTAGCTCCACTGTAGTCAGATAAATACAACCACATTAATCATCCCTAAAGAGATTAACAGGGGATCCTAGGGAATGGGTTACCATGAAACAGTCTGAAATAAACGGGATGAAATTCAATTAGAACAAATCCAAAGTACTGCACTTAGGAAGGAACAATCAGTTGCACACATGCAAAATGGGAAATAACTGCCCAGGAAGGAGTGCTGCGGAAAGGGATCTGGGAGTCAAAGTGGACCACAAGCTAAATATGAGTTAACAGTGTAACACTGTTGCAAAAAAAGTGAACATCCTTCTGGGATGTATTAGCAGGAGTGTTGTAAGCAAGACACGAGAAGTCATTCTTCCACTCTACTCTGTGCTGATTAAGCCTCAGCTGAAGTGTATTGTCCAGTTCTGGTCACCACTCTCAGGAAGATGTGGACAAATTGGAGAAAGTCCAGAGAAAAGCAACAAACATGATTAAAGGTCAGCATTAAAGAAAACATGACTTGTGAGGAAGATTGAAAAATTTGGGTTTGTTTAGTCTGGAGAAGAGAAGACTGAGAGGGGATATGATAACAGTTTTCAAGTGCATAAAAGGTTGTTTCAAGGAGGAGGGAGAAAAAAATTGTTCTTCTTAACCTTGGAGGCTAGGACAAGAAGCAATGGGCTTAAATTGCAACAAGAAAGGTGTACGTTGGACATTAGGAAAAACTTCCTAACTGTCAGGGTAGTTAAGCGCTGGAATAAATTGCCCAAGAAGGTTGTGGAATCTCCATCATTGGAGATTTTTAAGAGCAGGTTGGACAAACACCTGTCAGGGATGGTCTAAATAATAGTTAGTCCTGCTATGAGTGCAGGGGACTGGGCAAGACGACCTCTCGAGGTCCCTTCCAGTTCTATGATTCTATGAATCTATGGCTGCAAACCATCAGTAATGAAGACAAGAAGAAGAAACAGCCCTTACAGCAATCTGTGAGGGTGCCCTCTGATGACTCCCACTAATGATGCAGAAGATGAAGGAGATGATTCAGCATTGGTGCAGAGGGAGAGAGGATGATGACGAAGAGCCATGAGGAGGGGATGGATGTGGTCAGAGTGCTGGGAGAGGAAGATGACTATAGTTTTGAGAAAGCTGTTGCAGAGAGAGATGAGACGCTGGGATGCTGGAGCAGGAGGAGAATCATAGAATTATAGAACTGGAAGGGACCTTGAGAGGTCATCAAGTCCAGTCCCCTGCACTCAAGGAAGGGCTAAGTAATAACTAGACCATTCCCAAAAGGTATTTGGCTAATCTCTTCTTAAAAACCTCCATTGATGGAGATTTCACAACCTCCCTAGGCAATTTATTCCAGTGATTAACCACCCTGACAATTAGGAAGCTTTTCCTAATGTCCAACCTAAACCGCCCTTGGTGCAATTTAAGCCCATTGCTTCTTGTCCATTCCTCAGAGATTAAAAAGAACAATTTTTCACCCACCTTTTTGTAATAACCTTTTATGTACTTGAAAACTGTTACCATGTCCCCTCTCAGTCTTCTCTACTCCAGATTAAACAAACCCAATTTTTTCAATCTTTCCTTATAGATCATATTTTCTAGACCTTTAATCATTTTTGTTACTCTCCTCTGGGTTTTCTCCATTTTGTCCACATCTTTCCTGAAATGTGGTGCTCAGAACTGGATAGATGAGGTCTTATCAGCGCGGAGTAGGGACGAAGAAAAGAATTACTTCTCGTGTCTTGCTTACAACATTCCTGCTAATCCATCCCAAAATGATGTCTGGTTTCTTTGCTACAGTGATACACTGTTGACTCATATTTAGATTGTGATCCACTATGACCCCCAGATCCCTTTCTGCTGTACTCCTTCCTAGGCAGTCATTTCCCATTTTGTATTTGTGCAACTGATTGTTCCTTCCAAAATGGAGAATACAGGAACTAAGGCAATAGACAGCCACGTAGGAGCCACCACCCTAAATGTACTTTATATGCCTTAGGGATTTAACCAAATAGGTTTGGAGCACGTCCCAATGATCTAGTGATACTACAGTATCCTGGATCTGCTGTAGAACAGCAGACTCTGCCCCTATGGGCGGGGCCGGTTCCAGAGTTTTTGCCAACCCAAGTGGCAAAAAAAAAAATTGCCGTGATCGACAGCACTGTAGCGGCAGCTCTACCGCTGCCGCTTCATTCTTCGGTGGCTATTCAGCGGCAGGTCCTTCCCTCCGAGAGGGACCCTCCACCAAATTGCTGCCAAAGACCCGCACGTGCCGCCCCTTCCCATTGGCTGCCTCAGGCACCTGCTTGCTGCGCTGGTGCCTGAAGCCGGCCCTGCCTATGGAGTTGGAGAGGAAAGAAAGGGGAGCCCTCTTGCACTGGCATTTACAGGCTGCGGAGAGAGCCATGCACAGCCCCTCTATGCTAGATTAAGAGTCAGTGTAATGCAGAGCCCATGAGAACATAAGAACGGCCACACTGGGTCAGACCAAAGGTCCATCAGGCCCAGTATCCTGTCTACCGACAGTGGCCAATGCCAGGTGCCCCGGAGGAAATGAACAGAACAGGTAACCATCAAGTGATCTGTCCCCTGTTGCCCATTCTCAGCTTCTGGCAAACAGAGGCTAGGGACACCATCCCTGTCCTAATAGCCATTGATGGACGTATCCTCCATGAACTTATCTAGTTCTTGAACCCTGTTATAGTCTTGCCTTTCACAACATCCTCTGGCAAAGATTTCCACAGGTTAACTGTGCGTTTGTGTGAAGAAATACTTCCTTTTGTTTGTTTTAAACCTGCTGCCTATTAATTTCATTTGGTGACTCCTAGTTCTTGCGTTATGAGGAGTAAATAACACTTCCTTATTTACTTTCCCCACATCACTCATGATTTTATAGACCTCTATCATATCCTCTCTTAGTCATCTATTTTCCAAGCTGAAAAGTCCCAGTCTTATTAATCTCTCCTCATACAGAAGCCATTCCATACCCCTCATCATTTTTGTTGCCCTTTTGTGAACCTTTTCCAATTCCAATGTATCTTTTTTTTAAACCAAGTGACCACATCTACATGCAGTATTTAACATGTGGGTGTGCCGTGGATTAATATAGAGGCAATATGATATTTTCTGTCTTATTATCTATCCCTTTCTTAATAATTCCCAACATTCTGTTCACTTTTTTGACTGCTGCTGCACATTGAGTGGATGTTTTCAGAGACTATCCACAATGATTCCAAGATCTCTTTCCTGAGTGGTAACAGCTAATTTAGACCCCATCATTTTATATGTATAGTTGGGTTTATGTTTTCCAATGTGCATTACTTGGCATTTATCAACATTGAATTTCATCTGCCATTTTGTTGCCCAGTCCCCCTGTTTTGAGAGATATTTTTATAGCTCTTCGCAGTCTGCCTGGGACTTAACTATCATGAGTAGTTTTCTATCATCTGCAAATTTTGCCACCTCACTGTTTACCCCTTTTTCCAGATCGTTTATGAATATGTTAAATAGGACTGGTCCCAGTACAGACCCCTAGGGGACACCGCTATTTACCTCTCTCCATTCTGAAAACTGACCATTTATTCCTACCTTTTGTTTCCTATCTTTTAACCAGTTACAAATCCATGAGAGGACCGTTCCTCTTATCCCATGACAGTTTATTTTGCTTAAGAGCCTATGGTGAGGGACCTTGTCAAAGGATTTCTGAAAATCTAAGTACACGATATCCATTGGCTCCCCCTTGCCCACATGCTTGTTGACCCCCTCAAAGAATTCTAGTAGATTAGAAAGGCATGATTTCCCGTTACAAAAAACATGTTGACTCTTTCCCAACAAAAAATATGTTCATCTATGTGTCTGACAATTTTGTTCTTTACTATAGTTTCAACTAGTTTGCCTGGTACTGAAGTCAGGCTTACCGGCCTGTAATTGCCAGGATCACCTCTGGAGCCTTTTTAAAAAATTAGCATTACATTAGATACCCTCCAGTCATCTCGTAGAGAGGCTGATTTAAACGATAGGTTACATACCACAGTTAGTAGTTCTTGCATTTTCACATTTGAGTTCCTTCAGAACTCTTGGGTGAATACCATCTGATCATGGTGTCTTATTAGTGTTTAGTTTATCCATTTGTTCCAAAACCTCCTCTAATGAAATCTCACTCTGGGACAGTTCCTTAGATTTGTCACCTAAAAAGAATGGCTCGGGTTTGGGACTCTCTCTCACATCCTCAGCCGTGAAGACTCGTGCAAAGAATTCATTTAGTTTCTCCTCAATGGCTTTATCATACTCGGGTGCTCCTTTAGCATCTCGATTGTCCAGTGGCCCCACTGATTGTTTAGAAGGCTTCCTGCTTCTGATGTACATAAAAAAAAATTTGCTATTACTTTTTGAGTCTTTGGCTAGCTGTTCTTCAAATTATTTTTGTTCATCCTAATTGTATTTTTACATTTCATTTGCCAGAGTTTGTGCTCCTTTCTATTTTCCTCACTAGGATTTAACTTCCACTTTTTAGAGGATGCCTTTTTGCTTCTCACTGCTTCCTTTACTTTCTTGTTTAGCCACGGTGGCTCTTTTTTGGTTCTCTATGTTTTTTTAATTTGGGGTATACATTTAAGTTGAGCCTCTATTAAGGTGTCTTTACAAAGTTTACATGCAGCTTGCAGGGATTTCACTTTTTGCGCTGTACCTTATAATTTCTGTTTAACTAACCTTCTCATTTTTGTGTAGTTCGTCTTTCTGAAATTAAATGCTACAGTGTTGGGCTGCTGCAGTGTTTTCCCCACCACAGGGATGTTAAATTTAATTATATTATGGTCACTATTACCAAGTGGTCCAGATCCTGTGCTCCACTTAGGACTAAATCAAGAATTGCCTCTCCCCTTGTTGGTTCCAGGACTAGCTGCTCCTAGAAGCAGCCATTTAAGGAGGCAAGAAACTTTATCTCTGCATCCCGTCCTGAGGTGATATGTACCCAGTAAATATGGGGATAGCTGAAAACTCACATTATTATTGAGTTTTTTATTTTAATAGCCTCTCTAACCTCCCTGAGCATTCCATAGCCACTATTACCATCCTGGTCAGGTGGTTGGTAATATATCCTTACTGCTGTATTCTTATTATCAGAGCATGGAAGTACTATCCATAGAGATTCTATGGTACAGTTCGGTTCATTTAAGACTTTTACTTCATTTGATTCTATGCTTTCTCTCACAGATAGTGCCACTCCCTCACTAGCACAACCTGTTCTGTTCTTCTGATATATTTTGTACCCTGATATTACCGTGTCCATTGATTATCCTCATTCCACCAAGTTTCTGTGCTGCCTATTATATCAATATCCTCATTTAATACGAGGCGCTCTAGTTCACCCATTTTATTATTCAGACTCCTGCCATTGGTATATAAGCCTTTAAAAACTTGTCACTTTTTAGCTGTCTGCCATTACATGATGTAATTGAATGGGACTTTTTTTTTCATTTGAGTGTTTCCTCATCAGATCCTACCTGTAGTTTATCATCTTCCATCCTCTCCTCCTTACTAGGACATAGAGAATCTCCAATAATAGATCCTTCCCTAAGAGAGGTCTCTGTCCGAACCACGTGCTCCTCCGCACCTGTCGGCTTTCCCCCAGCCCTTAGTTTGAAAACTGCTCTATGACCTTTTTAATTTTAAGCACCATCTATCTGGTTCCTTTTTGGTTTAGGTGGAGCCCATCCTTCTTGTATAGGCTCCTGCTTTCCCTAGAGGAGACCTCCCTCCTCCCCCAGGGGCTGTGCTCAGAGTTAGAAGGAGGGAAAGGCTGGGCTTGAGGTTGGCCTGCAGGTCTCTGGGGGTGCACCTGTGGGTTATGATACCAGCTCTGCTACAGACCCACTGACCGTGTTCCAAGTTGGCCTGTGGGTCTGTAGGTCCCCAGAGATAAAACTGACTTGCTCCAGTTGGGCTGGTTGGCAATTCGCACACAGAATGGTTTTCGGCCAGAGGATACAGATTCATCACAATGGAAACGATTTGCTTTTTGCCAAGGGCAGACAGAACAGAGACAGATTCTCTGCACCTTGAAGTCTTTAAACCATGATTTGAGGACTTCAATG
Organism: Gopherus flavomarginatus; assembly: GCF_025201925.1. Taxonomy (NCBI): domain Eukaryota; kingdom Metazoa; phylum Chordata; order Testudines; family Testudinidae; genus Gopherus; species Gopherus flavomarginatus. The sequence goes on along the minus strand of NC_066617.1, from coordinate 10,514,696 downwards.
GCTCAGACACAGGTTTGATACAGGTGTGGGTGGGTGAGATTCTGTGGCCTGCATTGTGCAGGAGGTTGGACTAGATGATCATAATGGTCCCTTTTGACCTTAAAGTCTATGCTCCGCTGCAAACCTGCCTGCTTCCCTGCCAGTTATATCACCCAGCTCTCCAGAAACCCAGTTCTTCAGCAACCTGCCTGGTGAGCTAACAGGAACTCGAGATCCCAGGATGCTGGCTCCCAAGCTTTGAACTCCTCGCTCAGCCAGCATTTCCTGGCTCCGAGATACCCTTCAGGCCCCCGGCGGGACTATGTTTTGAAATGATCACCATGAAATGTGTTGATTTTTCAAGACCCCAGTTTTCAGATTCTGCTGCACAGAGAATTTCAGAATCAGAACGAAATAGCCTTTCAAAATTCTGAGCTCTTCCCTGAAACTGAATTACTGTCTTCTGCACAGCTGGAGTGCTGAGATCCCCAAGCGGGAGGTGCCACACAAAGTGTTATGGACTGAGTGGAAATGCCTTGGGACAGGGACCATTGCTGGGGGGCAGTATACAGCATCTGGCACTATGGGGTCCTGATCCTGACTGAGGCCTCTAGGTGCTACTCCAGTGCTGTACTCATTATTACCATACAATCACTTTCCTTGACTGCAGCTCACACGCCATCCCCACAAACAATAGAGCCAAACATTTGGTTCTCATCAGTGTCCAAGTGCTGAGATGTTGACAGTGTTCTCTGTACCTGTCCGGGATAGAAAGCAGCTCCGCTGCTTACCTGCCCAGCCCCATTCAGAGTCCACACTTTCCCTGCAGCGGGTAGTGATATTACAGCCCTGAAACAGTGCAGGGAATGGCACCCAAACTGGGTGGCCAAGAGCGAAGGGCCAGGACCTCAGCTAGTGTAAACTGGTATCACTTCCACTGTCGTCAGCAGATTTACACCAGCTGAGAATCTTTTTCTCATGGTTTCCCTCTCCTCCGTGCAGAGATGATATGCCAGGGCTGTGCTGGTATAAATGACAGCCGCAGTTGGCCTGTTGCATTCTGGGCTCCAGAAAGGAACACAGGAGGCGCATTCTGGGCTCCAGAAAGGAACACGAGAGACAAAGCCGGGAGGTCTAGAAACAAAAGGGAAAAATGAAGTCAGTAATTTAAGAGACAAAAACTCAGGCGCAAAACCCAATCTAGTTAAGAAGCCTGCAGCAGGTTTTAGACACCTTGATTAATCATAACTTGCTACATATTATTTCCCTATAAACAAATGACAATGTTACTCATATAAACAGCTTTATCTTGACAGCTGCAAAATGTCAGGATTTAATGTAGAACGAGCAGAGACTCACCATATGTTACCACTCTGGGCCTGAAACGCTATAATCCCCAGCATATTGCCTTCCAGAAGCAGTGATTACAAAAGAGAAGCCAGCTCTCCCCTCCTTTTAATTACATTCCTTGTCTCCAGGTTCACATTGTCTCCTTTCTTTCCTAATGGCTTTGAATAAATCAGGGGAGCTCTAAAGTTGCTGGGTTATTCTGAGGGTTTTTTCTCCCCCTTGATTGCCATTACCAGACAGTGGAGGAGAGTTTATGCATTTAAAGATGACAGGAATAATGGCAGCTGGACAAGGTATTGGACAGTTCAAGCGATTCTCTGATAGGGTTCGTTCTTCTCTTCCTGGCTCAAAGCTGCTGTAGCCACTCTGCTTCCTCACCCCGAACAGAAAGGCTGGTGGATCTTGGGCCAAATGACCCCCTCCCACCACTGCTGCCACCCCCTACGGCCTACCCAGCCCTACCCCCTTGTCATATGTTTATCTGCAGTATGTTATTCAGCCACTAGATGTCGCCGTGTGATTTCCAGACAGAATGTGGTTCCCGGTAAAGAAGAGAGACAGAGTTGGAACCCAAGCCGTGTAGAAACCTGTTTGCTTGTGTTTCTAGTTTGAGGCTATTAGGAAGGATGATCTTATGGTTAAAGCTCTGATCTAGTGCTTAGGAGATCTGGATTCAGTCTCTGGCTCTGCCATAGATGCCTTTTATGACCTTGGGCAAGTTACTTAATCGTTCTGTGCTTCAGTTCCCCATCTGTAAAATGAAGATAAAAATACTTCCTTTCCACCTTTTAGGCCTGATTCCCATTTACACTAATGCCCCTTGACATCACTCTGGGAGTGTAAAGGGGCCTTAAAGTGTATGTAAATTACAGTCAAGGCCCCTTTATCTAAAATTCACACCATCTTTATGGCCCCTTTATGCTGATGGAGTGATGTGAAGGTGCCTGAGTGTAAATGAGCATCAGGCTTGTCCATTTAGACTGTAAGTGCCTTGGAGCAGAGACTGTCTCATACTCTGTAAATGTAGATGACCTCACCTGGCTCCAGGGTGTGGCCTCTTAGTATTAGCATAATACACATAATAATAACCCACTGGATTCTTTCCTCCACCACTGTGGCTCAGCCCTGATCCAGTTGGGTGGAGACCATAGGACTATGTACCAGATCTGTCTCTCTCCGGGTTTTATACTGCTGCCCATCACTTTGATATCTGAACATCTTCTCCCTCCTGGGGGCATTGAGTCAGCAGGTACTGAGGAACCATGGTGATAAACACTGTCTTCACCAGAAAGATGCACTGCTTCCTGGTGCACCTTGGAGGTCTCTCATGCATGCGCTGAACATATCCAAACCTGCTTGTCTCATATGAGCATGCAATGGAAGGCTAACCCAAGGTAGCATGGTCACACTCCAGTAACTAAAGCATATAAATGTGGAGCCACATTATTTCCAGTGATGGCTATTACAAATGGAGAGAGGAAAATGACTGCACCTGACCATCCCCGTAGCAGATGGAGGATGTTGGTGGGAGCCCAGCCCTCTAGCACAGCCTGATTGGATCCTGATTAGGCAGCATGAGTTCAGATCACACAGGTGATCAGCTGCAATATGTTGTCCCACAGACGACTGGCTGGCTCCTGGCTCCTCTTGGGCTGCTGCAGAGCTGAGGTGGAAGAAGGTCACAGGTCGGCATGTCAGTTACAGTGTCCCAAATTGAGTATAAATGGAATGGTCCGGTGATGCGGTTCAGAACATAGCTATAGCAGATAATACCCACCTACCCCTTCCAGCCAAGTAGACAGCAGGGAGTTTGTTCTGGGTGTCAGCAGAGTACAGGTCCCAGGGTCAGTGTGTATCTGCAAAGGTGCTGTGCAACTGAAATCGCTGGAGGTGCAGGTGCTCCGCACCTGGGGAAATCAGGCCCTTAATGAATGGGGACCCAGCTACCTCAGAGACTGCCATGTTCTCCACAATCTCCTCCCCAGACAAATGTGCTCCTCTGGGGTGATGCAGCTGGATAGATCTAGGTTCTAAATAAGCAAGCCCTGGAAACATCTGGGACTGCAGGTGTAGAACTCCCGGCCTGAGGAGTGCAGATATGAGCCCAAGCCTGACTGTGTCCAGATCAAGGTGTAAAATACACCTTGTGGATAAAGCCTTCCACGCTGATAACAGACACTGGGGAGGTCGTTGCAGATCCAAAATGAGAAGGGGGTTATTCTCCAAGCCTGGCTTGTCTGTGGCTGAAATCTTGGGAGAACCCAGCATCCTTACAAACTTTTAGCAGAAACTGGTGGAAATTTTGCAAGACTATTTTTGGGTTAAGTTCTAGTAAAGCCCCCTTGCAATCCTGTAGCACTGAGGAATCCAAACCCAAAAGAGGAGCTAAGAGCCTGAAATTCCAACCCTAGGATAAACCTAATCCGGATCCAGATTTGAACACAGCCTTTCTCAGCTACCACTGCAGTGTCCCCAGGAGAGTCTATGTCCCTGACCAGGGCTTTGCAACAGCTGCCAAAGACCTTCTCCATGAGAATCCACTCCAGGCTTTGCATTGGGCCCAGGACATGCTGGGACGGGATTTTGGCAGTGGAGAATGTCTACCCGTTCTGTGCAGAGGGGATCGATCTCACTCTTGAGTGTCAGGGGCTGACTTGCCCCTGCCCAGTGCTTTGTCTGCTCATCAGAGGCGGCTCTAGGCACCAGCACTCCAAGCGCGTGCCTGGGACGGCAAGCCGCAGGTGGTGCTCTGCCGGTCGCCGCTAGGCAGGCAGGCAGGGTGCCTTTGGTGGCTTGCCTGTGGAGGGTCTGCTGATCCCGTGGCTTCGGTGGACCTCGAGACCAGCGGCCCCTCAGTGCTTGGGGCGGCAAAATGTCTAGAGCCTCCCCTGCTGGTCATTTGCACCCATGTAAAGTGAATGCACCATGGGCGTAAAATCCTACTGTAATGAATCTACTGGCTCATGACTGTTACCCTGAGATACAACCAGTAGGGAGCCCTCTCCCATGCAGCAAAGGGACCTGTCACCTGAGGGCAGAGTCTACCTGGGAGCTGGAGCTGGAGCAGCAGGCTGGAGGAAGTAACCTGAAAGCTGGCAGAGCAGGCCAGGCCAGGCAACAGGTGACCCGAGAGCTAGGGCTAGAAGGTGGGCAGGGGATCAGCCCTTTGCCAGTTGCTGGCAGGGTGACAGCAGTATCAGCAGCAGGAGGATACAGGGCAGTGGCCTGAGGAGCCAGAGTGCAGTTACCCCTGTACTCTGGGGTGTACCTGGGGGCTGGGCTGGGGATTGCTGGTTTGATCTGGTAACTGATCAAGCAGTTGTGCTGTGGGCGGGTTTGCACTGGGTGACTGGGACAGCCGCAGTAAAGGAATCCTCCGCTACTCAAAGTGTCTGTGTTTATGGGACCCCACCAGGAGTTAGAGCTTGAAGAGCCTGGTGCTGGCAGCAGTGTACAGCGCGACACAGAGCTCGCTACCGGCCATCCGGAAGGGAAAGGAGTAGCCCAGCGACGCTCTACAATGGGGTCGGTGACGGTGCCATTACACACGGTGGAAAGCAGTGGTGAATGCCGCTGGGTGTACAGCAAACACTGGACATGTGCAATGTTCCAAAGGTTTGGGGGTTTAGTGGAGAAGTAACCAAAAGTTTGGGTGTGGCATCTGTGTTCATGGGACTCTTGTAAAAAGAGGCTAAGATCTGAGATCACCCGTATAGTATGTCCTGCCCAGGGCAGAACCCCGGGTGTGACAGACAGACAATATCCAGTAATGTCCTGAACAAACTTTTACTTAATTCAATGAAAATGTATTGAATTAGGGTTAATACCCTTGGGGTACATTATATGGGACATGCACATGTCTATGTATCCTTGGGAGGGGGTATGGAACGTCCTGAGCAGGAAGACAAGATTAATGCAATCTCTGGAAGGGATGAGGAAGTTCTGAAGTCTTTTTGGAACAACATGTGTGCAGTGGATTTCCTTAGGAAATACCTTGAGGTGAGAGGAATGCAAATTCTCCCCCTCCAAATCCAACCTTTTGAATATATGCTCTGGGGAGGGAGACCCTTTGTATACTAACTCCCTGTTTCTGGAAACTCCAGATCAAAGCCCCTTGATCTGTGTAAATGGGTGGACTAAGCTTATCCTGGGGTGCTTGCTCTGAGCTCAAGCTGTGATGAATTGTAACCCAAAGAACTCTCCGAGGGCGCGGGGTTGACGGACTGACCCTGTCAGAACCCATGTTTGAATTGGCATGAACTCTGCTAAGCTTATTAGTGAGTGTGTGTGTTCTTTCATTGTTTTTAGTAGGTTTTCTCTGTACTGCTTTAACCTTTAAGAATAAAGTAAGCCTGCCTAGAAGACTGCGTGGTAACTTATATCCATAGCAATCTCACTCTGGTACCAGTCTTGGAAGAGAAAGCAAGCAGATCTGTTTAGGCAGAGCATTTGCACTGGGAAATGCACAGTGAAGGCAGTGAGCTGTGCAGCCTGGAAATACCCCAGTCAGAAGGGAAGGAGATGTGGGTCTTCACCCAAGAGAGGCAACAGCTGGGGAGCTGGTAGCTGGATAGTTGGCACCCTGTCTGGGCCACTGAGGGGAAATATAGGTGCAGTTGCCCTGAGCTGTGACCCAGGGGACTTGGAAACCAAGAGGTAACCATGTTATTTCCCCTCCCTTCAAAAGGGACTGCTCTGTCTGTAGAGAGAAAGTCCAAGAGGAGGTGGCTCTTCTGGCTAACTATAGTGGTTTGCCTTTCCCTAGTCATTGCTGTAGCCCAGTGTCTGGGTAGGTTTGGGGAAGGGAGCTCTTCTAGTGAATTGGGCTCAAGCCACCCACCTTGGACCTGGATTACAAACACCTTGAGGAAGGAGGTGGTTCAGCTCCAACATTGGGTTTGGCCCATTAACAAGCCAAGAGCCACTTACAAAATTCGGATCCTCACCTTGATTACGATGTACTCCTCTTACCATAGCTCCTAGAGACCCCAGCTGAGATCAGGGTCCCGTTGCGGTAGGTACAGTGAAGACATAGTGAGAGGGAGTGCCTGGCCCAAAGAACTTGCAGTGCCAGGCAGGGCAGTCTTGTCACCCCCATTTTACAGCAGAACTGAGGTGGCATGTAGAAGTTAAGTGACTTGCTCAAGTTCACACAGGGTGTCTGTAGCAGAGCCAGAAATTAAGCCTGGCCTCATTCTGAGACGAGCCACTTTAGGACTGGTCTTGGATCATGAAACCCCTCAGGGTTTAGAGAAGGACAGCTCTTGCTCCAGCATCCTCCCTGCTTATCAGCCCTTCACTTAAAAGTCTTTAGCTTCTCCGCCTCGGGGCCCGCATCTCCCTTGGTTTAACGAAGGAGAGGAACTGATCTACTGTCGGCACACGGCAGGGAGATAGATGATCCTGCAAAGCCACTGCTGAGTACATATTGTATTTCTCGGCCTCGTTGGAATCCACCCAGCTACAGCTGTTTACCAACCAGAGGTTGAACTTCGGTTGTGCTAGGAGGAGAGGCTTTCACTCCTCATTTATGAGGCCCTCCTGGTAGAAAGGGAAGGAGCCGGAGGACAGGGAGTGGGTGGCACTGAGGAAGTAGAGTGCAATCCCAAAGGGATTAGAGCAATGGTGGGCAACCTGTGGGCCGCATGCGGCCCATCTGGGGAATCTGACTGCAGGCCGTGAGACATTTTGCTGACCTTGAGCATCCGCAGGCAGGCCATAGCTGACACCCTCACCACCTTGAGTCCTGCAATGCAGGCACTGGGCTGGGTTCAGCAGACCCGCGCCCGAGTCAATCCTGCCTCCCTGGTGTATGTGAATCCTGTCTCTCATGTTGCCAGGGATGAAAGTAGAAATAGGGACTTACCGGTACGGGCTGGCTTGGGGCCAGCTCTGGCACTTGGAAGGGGCAGGGCCTTGGGTGGAAGGGGCAGGGATGGGGAGTCAGAGCCAGCCCACCCTGTACCAGTAAGTGCCCTTCCCCGCCCCCGCTGGGGTAGCAGCGGCAGCCGGGGGCTCCGGCACCAGTTTAAAGGGCCCAGGGCTAGGCCACTGCTACCGCCATGGGCCCTTTAAACCGCTGCTGGAGCCTCGAGCTGCCGCTGCTACCCCAGGGCTCTGGCAGCAGGGCTTTAGGGGCTATTTAAAGGTCCCGGGGCTCCCCTGCTTCTACCACGCCAGGCCCTTTAAATAGCCACTGGAATCCTGGGGTAGCAGCAGCAGCCGGGGGCTCCAGCAGTGGTTTAAAGGGCCAGGGCCATAGAGGCAGAGGGAGCCCCTGGCCCTTTAAATTGCCCCCGGAGCCCCACTGCTACTCCAGGGTTCTGGGGGCTATTTAAAGGGCCCAGAACTCCCTGCTTCTACCGCCCCAGTCCATTAAATAGCTGCTGGAGACATGAGGTAGCAGCGGCGGGGCTCTGGCGGCTATTTAAAGGGCTCAAGGCAGTAGAGGCAGTGGGAGCCCTGGCCCTTTAAATAGTCCTCAGACTATTTAAAGGGCCTTGAGAAGCCGGGCCGCCCCGGTACAGTGCACCAGTTCTTGCTGGCATGCCGTACCAGGGCATACCAGCTTACTTTCACCACGATGGAGGAGTTCTCATATGAGGAGATTGCTGCGTGAATGGTTTCAAACCAGTTTTCATCCTAAATCCTCTTCATGCACATTTCCTTTCACCCAGACCGTTTGCAAAGCCTCACCTTTGGGGCTGAAACAAGGTTTCTTCTTTGGGGTGATAGGGTGGAGGGGAGGTTGAAAGGAGGAGCACGACTGGCTCCTCTAATGTTGAATGAGGAGCTAATGGTGGTAATGGGGGGGAGGGAGCAGCTTTCCCCTTGATTTAAAATCTGTATTTCTTTGTAGCATGTTAGAGAAGAGACAATGCACACTGCGCTCTCCCTCTCTAGTGTGGAGACATTACAGTTGTTCTTTCAATTTGTGTTCTCCCTTTATCTAAAACAAAGTATTTGAAACTGCAAGTGCCTTCTTTGCTCTCCATGTCTGCGGCTGAGGAAGGCCGTGACTCAGTGGTAAATACAGCCACATTCTTCATCAGAAACCCAGAGCAGATTAATTAATAGTGACAGGAGCAACTTCACGGTGCTGAGGGGAGGGCTACAGAGGCCCAGCTTCATCCCTGGAAGAACTCCATTTGGGTTACCTCTTGGCCAGGTGGCAGGAAATGTAGGAAACTTCTGTAGGAACCAGCAAAGGACACTAACATTCCAAAAATACCAGCGATATTTGGGAGGACCAGTAGATCAAATGTGGTATATGAAGCCAGTTCCTATAGGGAGGATTCTTCTCTTCTGTTCAGGGTCTTATCCTGTGGCCATCACTGTGTTATCTGAGTGCCTGGGTTTGGGCTAGAATTGGAGGATCAGGAAAATCAGTGGAGTCCTCTGAACTGAATTATCCTGTTAACCAGTGGCTAAGGACCAGACTAATTGGCGAGCGGTGGTTTGGAATGTGGCCCACTGGGTGGATTAGGAATGATGAGATCGATGTAATTCCACGCTATGGACTGTTGGTGATTTGAACTAACCCTGGATTGCCAGAGGTCGGCAGCGTCCAAGCTCTGACTGTGCCAGAATGTGTAACAATGAGGAAAATGTTGTTTATAGATACGGCAATAGACCCAAAGCACTCAGCCTGTCGGTGGATGGACCAGCCGATGAGCTGAGTTTGCCTGAGATCTATGGCTATTGGCAGCGCTCTGAGTCAGAACAGCTGGTTATTGTACTGCCATCACCAGATCAGAATGAGCAGTTCAGCTCAGCGGCAGCATCAAGAGATAACAGAGGCTTAGCCCGAAGCATCAATAACCACATGACAAGAGAGACCAGCATAAAATCTATGGTAGACATTTATTCAGCCACTGAAATAAGCCTCTGTTGCCTAACAAATAAAACAAATGGGGTACTAGAGTCCAAAGTACAGTAAGTAAATCATAGTTAGAAAAAGCTACCATGGCAGGTATCATGAGGGATGGCTGAATGGGCGTAGATACAGTAAGAGCCCTTACCAGCCGCTGGGCAGGATTTGAACCCTGAATATTTTCTGAGGTTCCGTCAATGTTTACTTCCACATTTTCCCCCACAGCAAATTTAAAAGCCGTCAGTTGTACAAGGGAAGGGGGTGAGCCAGGAAACAGCTGGCTCTGGATGTTGTCCCAAAAGCTTGGCCAGCTTTCAACTCAAACTTCTGACCCCACACTGGAAATGCACGCTTGGGGCTAGATCCTCAGTTGGGGTAAATCAATCTAGCATTGGCCACTGTCAGAAGGCAGGATACTGGGCTAGATGGACCTTTGGTCTGCCCTAGTATGACCGTTCTTATGTTCATTGATCTAATCCCTCCAAGGCAGATAGCCAGCCAGCATCTTTCTGAAAACCTCAGTGAGAGAAATTCCATAACGTCCCTAGGCCATCTGTTCCATTGCCCTACTGTTCTTACAGTTAGGAAGTTTTTCCTGAGATTTAATCTAAGTTTGCTCTGTTGGAGTTTGAACTGGTTGTCTCTTGTCCTGCCCTCTGCGGCAAGAGAGAGCTTTTCTCCCTCTTTTGTATAGCTGCCTTTCAAGTATTTGAAGACCACTATCATGTCCCCCCTTAATCTCCTCTTTTCCAAGCTAAATACACCCAGTTCCTCCAGCCTTTGCTCATATGACTTGCATTCCATCCCTTCGATCATCTTTGTCACTCGCCTCTGGGCCCTTTCCAGTTTCTCTACATCCTTTCTATACAGCGGTGACTAAATTTGGACACAGTACTCTAGCTGAGACCTCACCAGAGCCGAATAGAGCATTACTACCACCTCCCAAGACTTGCATGCTATGCCTCTGTTAATGCAACCCAAAATTGCATTTGTTTTTGGGTTTTTTGCCAGCAGCATCATCACATTGTTGACTCATGTTGAGGCTGTGATCCACCACGACTCCCAGATCCTTCTCAGCAGTGCTGCTACCAAGCCAGTTATCCCCCAGTCTGTATTTGTGCATTTGTTTTTTCTTTCCTAAGTGTAGCACCTTACATTTGTCTTTGTTGAATTTCATTTTGTTGTCTATAGCCCAGTTTTCCAATTTATCAAGATCCCTTTGAATTTTAGTTCTATCCTCTAAAGTGTTTGCAGCCCCACCTAGAATTGTTTCATCTGCAAATTTGATCAATATACTTTCTATTCGTATATCCAGGTCATTAATAAAGATGTTAAATAACACTGGACCCAGAACAGATCTGTGTGAAACCGCACTTGACACCTCCCTCCAATCTGACATCATTCCATTCATAGTTACTCTTTGTTTGTGGTTGCTTAACCAATTATATATCCACTTAATGGTAGTGGAACTACATTGATTTATGGCAGTTAAGAATCTAGCCCTTGAAACATAAAACAATTCTCAGCTCACCGTGGGGATGGATTACTTTGTTTGTGCCATGATATGGCAGTAGACTGTTGTCATGTGGACATGCAATATTGCAACATGGCAATGCAAAGTGACACTGTAATCTATATTGTGACATAGCGAGGCAAACATCGAACAGACGTTTACCAAGCTGCATTGGCAATGAAGTAGTTCTTTGCAGCAGACACAAATGGAACTGCTTTGAGATGCTTTGTAGAAGCCTTTGGCTGAGATAAGACTCCTTTAGCCGGGAGGTGAGCCTGCTAAGTTTAGTCTCTAGAAAGTGTGTTATGGTTTTGTTTTTTATGTAACTTTTTGTTTCCATTATCTTTACTCACTTGTCCTTTGATAATAAATGTATGGTTGTTTTCACTATAACTATATCTCAGTACTGTGATGTTAAACTGAGTACTAATCCTGAGCTAAATCACACAAGCTGGTGTGGGCGCCAGTTCCCTTGAGGACTTGGCGTCTGTGAGTGTTCAGGGGATAAGGGGCCAAACACTACAGGGGAATGATTAGAAGGGGCGTGGGGACAGGGGTGCACCTATCGTTAAACTGCAGGGCAAAGCAAGGGCTGGCAGAGCCCAGAGGAAAGCGCTTGTGTGGCTCACAGACTGGTGATGTCAGAGAACTGACACCCCATTAAGCACAAGCAAGTCTCCCTCCAGCTGGAGGCCTGGGAGGACATGGTGACTCACAGTCCTGGGTACCCGAGAACCGTCACGCTAGGGTCATGGCTTAAGGGCTTCTTCACAAGAGGCTGTGGCTACCACAGTTAAGGCACCAAACCACTGGCAGTTGTGGCTCTCAAGAGCCCTGCAGTGCTTCACCAGCAAGTCACTGCTCTCAGCTGCATACACCGAAGAGATCTCTGAAGGTTTCATCCAGCACAGGTAGTAAGGTCCATAGAAATTTGCAACTGAGCATCTGGCAAATTGCTGGGGGGACCAGAGAATAGCTCTTCCTAAATGAGCAATTTGAGTGGGTTCTCCACTTGGGAAGAGAATGAGCCATGCTTTTCACTAGGAAGGAAACACATATTTGGAGGTTAATTTCCCAGAAGTGTGGGGCACATTGGCTTGTTTGTTGTCTCTGTGCACAAGAGGAATATGATGGAGCTGCTCATATGTAATAGACCAGACTATTAGCAGAGCTAACAAGGTTGTTCCTTTGGGGTTCTAGGCAATGATTGGTATTCAAGTGCTGAATTCAAATGCTGTCCCCTCTGGTGTTCTGCTGGAGATTTATCAGTGCAAAATGAGATATTTTAAGGATCCCACCCCGGAACCGTTCAGACTTTCCCAGTAACTGCCCAGTTCCTTTGCAGGATGTGGTCTTGGGGTCATGTGCTTATGAGCCCATTGCCCTCTCGATTTACAAACTGGGGTTGAACCAGGGATCTCCAGAGCTGAAAGCACAAGCTGCTACAGCTTTCACTAGGAAGCCAGTCCTCAAGAGCTGGGGGTCTGCAATGGCTTTGCAGGTCAACAAGGGGGAAAGAGGCCTGTAAAGCACCCTCACCAGTGCTCTACGCCAGTGGTTCTCAAAGCCAGTCCGCTGCTTGTGCAGAGAAATCCCCTGGCAGGCCGGGTCGGTTTGTTTACCTGCCATGCCTGCAGGTTCGGCCAGTCATGGCTCCCATTGGCCGCAGTTCACCGCTCCAGGCCAATGGGGGCTACAGGAAGCGGCGCAGGCTGAGGGATGTGCTGGCCACCCTTCATGCAGCCCCATTAGCCTGGATCAGTGAACCGCGGCCAGTGGGAGCCACGATCGGCCGAACCTGTGGACACGGCAGGTAAACAAACCTGCCCGGCCCGGCAGGGGCTTTCCCTGAACAAGCAGTGGACCAGCTTTGAGAACCACTGCTGTACACTATGCTCTGATGGTGGTTTTCACTGCCAGTCTCTTAAACTAAGGGGGGTTAGGCCTGGGCAGTGCTTGGATCAGAGGCCTCAGAGGAAAATGTGGGATGATGCAAGGAATTGAGTTGTTGATTCTGGAGATATGACCCAGCAGAGTGCTAGGGGAGGCTGTGCAGCTGGAGGTGCTCCCTTAATTTTAAACTTGGGTGGGCATCAGTAGCTATTAAAGACCCCAACCCACTTCTCATAGGTGCAGGGGAGTCCCATTCAAAGTCCACCTCTGGATAATTTATGGTCCGCCTCCCAGAATCCTCCCTGCTGTTTTGAATGGGTGCTTCACTTCTTGTCCTAAGCTGTTGTGCAGTCATATTCCGCCCCAGAGCTTGCTGCATTTCAGAGCTGTGTGACCTAATTCCCGGCATAAGATTGGAGAGTGTCTTTAGGATGTAAGAGAGACCATCCCAGGTTTTCAAGCAGGGAAGGGCAGCCGAAGTAGAACTACAGGTGCTATTGGCCGACACGGTCCATGGCATTGCATGGAAGCCAGCTCATGAAGTTCATTTACAGGTGACTGATTTGTCAGTAACATTTTTCAGCCTGACCCCTAGGTACACGTAGGAGGATTCCTTCTCTCATGGAAATTAAATGATTCTGGGTTTAGTGAGCTAGGAATTACGACGTCCTCCCTTCGACTCCCTCTGGCTCTGAATATCAATCAGATAATGGGACACAGAACATCTCCTCCTGCACCCTCCAGCTGGCCCCCACTACTAAATCTTATCTCTGTACTGGCTTGACTTCATCTGGGCTGGGTTCATGCTGCTACGTATTTTGTGCCTGAATTACTCTGGACATTGGCCTGTGGGAGCGTAGGAGGAAAGAGAAGGGAGAGGAGTAGCTTTTCATCACCACAAAGGCTGAGCAAGAAAGCAAAGGACTGTGGAATTGTGTTGTACTGAAAGGAAATTCTGATTGCCCTGTATGCATTGTTGCTTAGCACTGGAGTACATACTAGGGAAGAGTCCAGGGTGGAAAATGCATAGGGAGGTAGGGGCATGATCCCAAGTGCCACTTCTAAATCAAGCTGTACCCTTTGGTGACGCCAAATGAGATGCCACCTGCAGTAGATTGTGCAGATCTTCATAATATGTATGTCCCTCTTTCTCTGCATGTTTGATCAGCAGTGAACTAGCTGATTGACTACCAATGCTAATATTAAACAGTCACAACTGGGCTTCAGCATTAAGGTGCCATTGAGGTGCGCGGGGGCCATTCACACCTATCAGAGATACAGGTTCAGGCTGCATCTTTTTACACCTAGTTCATTACGTGCAAGTTTTCTTTGCAGCCACGGTGGCTGCCTCTCTTCTACTGGCGTCTCTTCTCCCCACCTCTGGAAGGAATAGAGCTGCATGAGTCATGTCCCAAGCTAAAGGGTCATTCCCGCTTCACACGTGACCAATTCGATCCATGCAAATGTGGAGTGAGTGACTGGTTCATGGTAGCAGTTGGGGCTGCTGCTGGGGAATGGTCAAACTCCAAGTCCATAGAGCCCATAGAGGGAAGAGTAGCAGGGCTGCTGAGGGAAAATGTCTCATCACAGGGAGAAAGGGGTATTTGTGCAGCGCCTAGGTTACTCACAGTGGACATAGGCCCTTTATTCAGCGTTGGGTTGGATTCCCTGGTCAGAGCATTTCCTCCCCTTTGCAACGTAGCCCTAGGTTTTAAAAAAAAAATCATTTGCATAATAATATTTTTCCATGTTGTGGGAAGGGGAAACACCCCCGTAATCTCCTTGTGGGGACTGGAGCTCCACTAAGAGAAGAGAGCGACTGCCAGACCTATGACAAGAGCTGGGTGGTTGGGCAGTGTGTTTCATAGTGGCCAGGTCCTCACATCACCATGAATCCATGACTTCCAGAGACCTTCGGCATATTTTCTGCTTCAGCCTCTGGGGCTGCCGGACTCTGGAGCTGGCAGCCAGCAGGACCCTGACAGGGTTCCAGCAACAGGCGACAGGGGGCTCCCGGCAAGATTCCAGCCACAGGTGATAGTTTCCTGAGCAGGTCCTCCTCAGGGTTCCAGCGAGATGCGACAGCTTTGCACAGTGCGGATGGAGGGGGGGCCGCTTCGGTCGAACGGTTTCTCTTTGGGAAATATGGTCACCCTGCAGCTCCCAGCTGCCGTGGGCAGAGGGGGAACCCCACAGCTCCCAGGCACCACAGTGGCGGGGGAAACCATGGAGCTGCAGCAGCAAAAGTCACACACAGGCCACGGCTTTCGCGAATTTTTGTTTATTGCCAGTGATCTGTCTTTGCCTAGGGGGAGCTTCCTTCCAGCTCAGGGTTGAGCTTTGTTGGGCAGCCAGCACTGGGCACTGAGTGTCTGGGTTGCTGGAAGGACTGTGTCAAGGAGTTCATGTACTGCCACTACTCTAGTGGTGCTTTTCAACAGGACAAAATCCTTCCTTGGGGAGGAAGCTGAGCTGCAGAGAGGGCCCCTCGGCTTCAGATACATCTGAACATCAGGGGAAGATACATGTGTAACCCACTGCTGAGTGGTGTTATGGGTCTCCGTCTTTGTTCAGTTCATAGAGGATATGAGTCTGTTACTGAGCCACTAGGGAGACCTAGTTCTTTAGCTTAAGCTGTAGCAGCTTGTGCTTTTAGCTCTGGACTGTCCCCGGTTCAGTTCCCCACTGTCAGCCAAGATGACGGCTATCACACATGGAAAGGCAAGACTTACTGACTAGCAACATAAGGCAACTGCTGATGGGGAGTATGTGTATCCTCCAACCACTACACAAGAACGGCCATGCTGGGTCAGACCAATGGTCCATCGAGCCCAGTATCCTGTCTTCCGACAGTGACCGGTGCCAGATGCTTCAAAGGGAATGAACTGAACAGGGTAATTTTGAGTGATCCATCCTCTGTTATCCAGTCCTAGCTTCTGGCAGTTCGGGGTTTAGAGACACACAGAGCATGCAGTTGCATTCCTAACCATTTTGGCTGATATCCATTGATGAACCTGTCCTCCATGAACTTCTCTCATTCTTTTTTTGAACCCACTTATACTTTTGGCCTTCACAAAATCTGCTGGAAAGAAGTTCCACGGATTGACTGTACATTGTGGGAAGAAGTACTTCCTTTTGTTTGTTTTAAACCTGCTGTCTATTAATTTCATTGGGTGACCCCTGGTTCTTGTGTTATGTGAAGGGGTAAATAACACATCCTTATTCACTTTGTCCACTCCATTCTTGATTTTATAGCCCTCTATCCTATCCCCCTTAGTTGCCTCTTTCTCAGTAAAGTGGCTGCTTTCTTTGGAGAATCTCAGCTTTTTGACAAAAAATGCCTGGCCCAAAATTGAAATATTTCCATTCTGAAATGGTGCCTCATACCCAGCAATGCACCTGAGTTATCATCTGAGTGTTTCATGAGCCCATTTTTCAACACGGGCCGGGGTCTTCAGCCAGACTTCACCTCCTATGATGCAACATGGCCCTGAGACTGCCATGGTGCACGGCCTCCCGTCACTAGCAGATGGGAGATGTGGTCCATCCAGGGAGCCTGGACTATCAGTAAGACTGTGCTTGAGATGCTCAACCCATAACTCCCATGAGGCATCATGGTGGCATTTCAGACTTGAAATATTTCAGTTTTCAATGTTTTCACCGAAAACTCGAAAAGTTCCATGGAAACCCTGCCCCCTCCATTTTCTGACAGGTGCTAGATGAATGCACAGAGGAGGCTTATGAGGGGGTTATTGGTGCTGCCAAACTGCACCCTGTGGCCCACCCAGTGTGTCATGGTGCTGACGGCATGCTCTCTGCTCTGCTGTCATGGAAACCACGCTGTCCTCAGCTCCTTGCTGAACAACTCTGTGCAGTTTGCCAAATTGTCATAAGCTCGCACACCATCCTGGCTGAGACCATCTCCCCTCTGCCTCCCTTCCTTGCCAATGAGAGGGACGTGATCTTGGCATCTGCATCCACAGTCACTAAAATGGCTAAATGCAAGGGAACCTTCTCAGGTCATTACCCCTGACAATGGGCCATTAGACCCTTCCTCAAAGTGTCAGCAGCAGTGACTGATGGCAGCAGGTTTTGGCCCTGGGGCTGATCTCATTCCTAGCTGGCAGCGAATGGAGGGACAGGAGAAGGGGGATAGACAATAACTTATTCATGATGCACCGGGCAGGGGGAGACTCTTTTATGATTTGCATGGGGGGGGACCTATTTCTGTAGCCTGATGCATCCCATTAATCAAGGGTGGATGTGGGATAATGTGTGAGTTGCCTGGGGCCTAGACATCTCTTGTCAGAGAGCCACGGGGGAGGGAAGAGGGAGGGCGCAGTGTTGCTGACACACTCATTACGATCGTGATTTCAGAGCAATCTCATGAGCAAACTGGCAAATTTTGCCTCAGCCCCCGCCACTTGGTCACTTCAGCGGCCTGCAGTTCCAGGGCACCCTTGTGCAATCTGCAAGGCAGAGCCGGTGTGGCCGGCTGGCACTGCCTCTTTCCCAGCTCAGCAGCATCAGCCTCAGTTGAGGGGGAATGCCTGAATCTTCCAGGAAGGAACCAGGGGGGCTGTGGGTAGTGGGAAGGAGCAGAGGAGGGTTGTGGGGAGCTGACCCCTGCATTTTTTTGTGAGTACTTACAGTTGAATCAGCAATTGTTCTTGTCTCTCTCTCTCTCATACACACACACACACACACACACACACACACACACTCTCTCTCTCTCTCTCTCTCTCTCTCTCTCTCTCCCAGGGCAGAGCTCATAATTTTGTAGGGTGCTGACTCATGATATTTGAACTCCTGGGATTGGCCAGTCAAGCCTATTAGCTCAGGAGAAACTGCACAATTTGGGGTGGTGTGTGATGAGTTTTCCGTGGCCACACATTAAATTAATAACACTGCTCTAGGAATAGAACCCAGATGACTGAGAGTGAATGCACCCCTCTATTCATACCCTACACACACTTGTAATAAGCTCTGTACAGAATTCACCTTGTGAGGTGTCGTTTGACAACGAATAACTCACTGGTCAATAATTTCATGATGAAATGTGTGTAGCAATATTATATGCAAAGTTATGAACATAAGTCAAAATCATGACTGAAATGTGCTTATCAGGCAAGTCAGGGGAGGGGTTGAACCTGTTTCTCAAAGACCAAGAACAAGCTGATGCTTCTAGCCAGGTGTCATCAAAGTTGAAGGGTTGTCACCTATCAAGGGGCCATCCTTTGCAAAGGAAGGGGAGGCGTGGGGACAGGAACAAACAGGTCTGTAGCTTAGCAAACAACAGCATAGAACTTCTTTCACCAGGAGACTCCATGACTCCAACCTCACAGTGGGAATGAACTTTATCTAGGGGTAACTCTGAGGAAAACACATTTCAAACGGGGACTGGACTATACAGCGAGGAGCAAAAACACCCCAAGGACTCTCTCTCCCTATTTACCTCTTGCTTTTTCACCTAATCTGATAAAAGCAGCATCCATAGGACTTTGGAAGAGATCCTGACCTGAAATTTGGTCACCCTATTGCTGGGAACCAATGGTAAGAATTTCCTCTTGCATCAAGTCTAGTTTGTTACATTTTTGCTCTAGAAACCATCTCATCTTTCTCATGGCACCATTTCTGACTTTCGTGCCTTGTGCTCGTACTCACTTAAAACCGGGTTGCTGGGTAGTTAAATAAACATGTTTTATTCTTTCATCAAAATGAAGCCAGTGCTGTGAATTGTGTGGGTAGCTCCAGTTAGGGTAGCAGACTGTTGTATCTTTACCCACTTAGCAGGGCAATGGACCGAATATATCTGGACTGCCAGGAGAGGGCTGAACAACACAGAACCCACATTTTGGGGAAAAAATCTGGGACTGAGGGTGTGCTGGGGTCACTCTGCAAGTACTAACCCAGGCTGGTGGAATCCAGAGTGTGGCTGGTATTTGCTGGCAGGCGGCTGGGGTCAGAGTTGCTGGCCCAGGGCTGTGGTTAGACACAGATGCTCAGGGTGTGACCTGCATTCTGTCTGGCTGTTGTGAGGAGCCCAGGTTGGGAGCTACAGCAGCAAAGCATTGTGGGGCTCCCCAGGTTGCAGGTCAGGGGTGACACAGCCCCTCACTGGTCTGGATTGGCACAATGATGTGACTCCCAGCTCCCTGGTTTAACAGCTAGACCACATTTTTGCCTCTGTGTAAATCACTTCCCCTTCTGGTGTGCATGTGTGTGTGAGCCTGCTTGTGCTCACCCAATACTGCCATCTTGTGGGTGGAATATATCAGAGTTGTGCTTAATGCACTCTTTGCTGGCTGCCTTAATGGGGCGGTTCCCTTTGGTGGGGTGAAGGCAAATAGGGTGGCCTATTGTCATTGTTGTCTGTAACTGTGTGGGTGTGTGCAGCAAATAGTTTGGGGTAGCAGATATTACCAGCAGCTAACTGAAAGGCCCTTGAGTATAAGCAATAAAACACAGCCACACCCACTACCTTAAACCGCGACAAAGCCGAGGGCTATTAGGAAACACTATTTCACTAGGAGGGTGGTGAAGCACTGGAATGGGTTCCCTAGGGAGGTGGTGGAATCTCCTTCCTTAGAGTTTTTTAAGGTCAGGCGTGACAAAGCCCAGGCTGGGATGATTTAGTTGGGGATTGGGCCTGCTTTGAGCAGGGAGTTGGACTAGATGACCTCCTGAGGTCCCTTCTCACCCTGATAGTCTATGATTCTACGCCTCTTGACCATAGCTGCAGAGAGAGCAAGGCGAATTGAAGTGAAAGCCCCACAAGCAACTTGTTGAACAGCCACACGCTATGAAATATCAACCAAGGTGGCTGGACTTAGCAGCCGCAGGAAGTGGCTGAAATCTCAGAAGAGCGGTTGTCCTTGGGAGACTGCCCACCCCGACATTGCAGTCTAGAATTTTGCAGCTGGTCGAATTAATGTTTTTAATGTATTTCACAAATTTAGCCCTTCTCGGTTTTTTTGCCAGGCTGTGAATTAGCCAGCTCATTTGTACGACCTTATTTGTTAGTTGTGATTATTCAAATACTTTTGCGAATAAACATTAGCATCTCAATTGTTCGTAAATCAGGCTGTTGTGTTTGCTCTTTGTGCTGTGTGATTGGCTTCCTAAGTCACATGGTGTTATTTCTGTCCATTGATTGGATGGCCCTTTTCCTCTTTGCAAACATTCATTATTGCTTGGATCCACTATGTGAATACTGCAAAAGAGCTTTCCCCTATAGATTTCTCCATGTCCACAAGGGCATATCTGGGGCCACTGCTCCCGGAGATATTTACAACGCGTGATATTCACAACCCTTTCTACAAACATTCCTGTCAATAGGAACTTGTTTGCTTCAAGGCTCACAAATAAAAGGGGCCATGAGTACAAGTGGAAGCGAAGAGGGGGCTTTGTAGAGAGTTAAGGAGGCTCTTACAGTTAAGGCAGTGGATTGGGACTCAGAAGACCTGGGTTCATATCTATGGTTTGTCACATGTGTCCTGATGATCAGTTAACAAGAGTGGATAGCTTAGTGGTTTGAGCATTGGTCTGTTAAATCCAGGGTTGTGAGCTCAGTCTTTGAGGGGGCCATTTAGGGACTTACAGTTAAAAAAAAAAAAAGTCTGGGGATTTGTCCTGCTTTGAGCAGGGGGTTGGACTAGATGATTGCCTGTGGTCCCTGATATTCTAATTTTCCCTTTTTGCCAAGAAAAGTGGGGTGCAACCTGTATTGGGACGTGAAGGAACGTTCGGAGGGGTGGGGGAAAGAGGGCAAGTGTCAATGCCAACCGTGCTTAGGACAGTGGCTCGGGCTGGGCCAGCTCCCCGTGGGCAGGCGGCAAGGGATCTTGGGCCAGCCCCACATGCAGAGGGCAGAAGGGAATCCCGGGCTGGCCCCAAGCAGGCAGACAGCATGGGAGGCTTGGGCTGGCCTTGCACAGGGGCGGGCCTTGGGCTGGCACCATGAAGTGTCCCAGTTGCCCTTTGGGAAAATACGATCATTGTAGTCCAGCACTAATGTAACACATATTTTAATACTATATCATTTCCATGAATATTCCCCAGGCACCTTTTTGTTGTAGGAACCCAGATCTGGGTTCGTGTCAGCTCTCACTTTATTTGAACCAGTTCACCTATCCTGGAGCCACCTGATGCGTAGATACCATCAGCCACCAACGCCGTCGTATGTTCGAGGCCCACTAATTCTATTGATTTCAGTGGAATTAATTACTGCAGGGTGAATGCGTGATCTGGACCCAGTATCCATCTGATGGTGCCATGCTTTCCTCGGGAATCTTTGGCTGTTTCTGGTGGTCTCTGGATGATAAGTTTGATATTTTACAGCCTGAGCTAACCGGGATTTTAATTCTTTTTAATTTTTGAAACAGGAAGATTCATGGCTCCTTTAAGACTCCGGAATAGGTTAACAGGGGCCTTTCCATCCTGTTCCTCATGCCAGATCTGCAGGGGCTACCAGGCAATTAACCAGCGACTGCACTGCCGAGACCAGATTGTATTAAAGATAAACAGATGTGAGCAGATAAAGCGGCCAAAGGAATCCGAGCCTTGTGTGTCTTATCTCTTAAAGTGCTCAATAGATTCTCAGACCCAAAGTTCAAACAGCAGTCACAGCCCTGCAGTATCTCATGCCATGATGTTTATTAGGTTCTGCTGCTGGAGATCTCAGCCCATTAAACTAGCCAGGTGAATGAGAAGGTCAGTGGTTTGAAGGGGAAGGAGGAGTTATGTTCCTGTCTGGTATTTCTGATCAGCGCATCCCCTCCTTTAGGGAATTTAGACTGTACTGTGCTTATACGGTCTGATGTGTGGCCATGGTGGAGGTCACTGGCAGTCATCTTGGTATCTGGCAGCCATCTTGGTATCAGCTACTTGCTGAGTTGATTCTGGTATTGTCAGGCTATGAAGCTGCTAGGATGGTTTGAAGGGCTGGGAAAAGGAACTGGACATCACATTATTGTCCAGGGGAGAAGAACTCCAAGAGTCCATGACTGCATTTTGTTTCTTACTAAGCTTTCGATGGCCAGGGCACCCCTCTGGTGAATTCGCCCAGGCTTGGTGCTCAGAGCCACTGGATCAGACTCTCCCTGTTGTGGTCAATCGGAAGTAGCATGCTTTCTCTCCCTATCTGGAAGAGGTACTGTACTAGCTAAGACACTAGGTGTCCGCCCCAGCCTGCTCCTCACACTCATGCTGTAGGGGTTATCATGCAATTAACCAGCAAAATGGGAAGTAGCCTTTCCAGAGCTGAGGCCAGCCTTCCCATATGAGTAGCAGGGGGCAAACAACCTAACTGGTTTTAAAATGGAATCATAGAAGATTAGGGTTGGAAGGGACCTCAGGAGGTATCTAGTCCAACCCCCTGCTCAAAGCAGGATCAATCCCTAACTAAATCATCCCAGCCAGGGCTTTGTCAAGCCGGGCCTTAAAAATCTCTAAGGAAGGAGATTCCACCATCTCCCATGGAGCTTGCTAAGTTTCTGAATGGCCTTTTATGACATGGCTGCCAGTGATAGCACTGACCTGGACTTGGTGACCCAGGCAGTCCCTTCCAGTTCGATGTGGCTAATTTCTTTCCGGGCATCCAGGAAAGGTACCGTAAACAGGGCCCGCTTTAGGAAGCGTGGGGCCCGATTCGAATACCAGGCGGCAGTCCAGGTCTTCGGTGGCACTTCGGTGGCGGGTCCTTCACTCGCTCTGGGTCTTCTGCGGCATTGAAGGACCCGCTGCCGAAATGTCGCCGAAGACCCGGAGCAAGCGACGGACCCGCTGCCGAAGTGCCGCCAAAGACCCAGACTCCTGCTGGGTGAGTAAAAATTAAAAAGTAAGGCGCTCTTCTTTAGGGTGCAGGGCCCTCTTAGGCACAGGGCCCGATTTGGGGGAATTGGGGGAATCTGCCTAAAGCCGGCCCTGACCGTAAATTATAACATCAGGGATCCTCCAAACCCATGACTCAGCAGGAGGGCAAATCCTGGCATGAAATGTGCAGAGATGGACACGGCCTGTTATTAGCCTGTGTGTGTCAGGGCAATATTAACTCTTCAAAGCGGCTAGTCCTCAGCAGGGCTCAGTGCAGACCTGGAATCCAAATCCCCCATATTTAGGGGTGTTTGGAGCTACAGTTTTGGTTTGGGCTCACTGCAACCAATGACACTTAGGGTCTCCACTCCCCAGGGAACCCCACCCGGTATCCCCACCTCGCTTCAGTATAAGGTTACTGCCAGTCGTTGTCTAGCCCCCACGCCCTGGGGCAGACTGCAGTGTCAGCCTACTCATCACTGGCAAGGCTGGGTTTGGACCTGCTGCCTTGGCCTACCCCTGGGCTGCCCTCTGCAACCCCCAGTACCTGTTAGCCCAATGCGAGGCCACAGCCTGGGGCTTTCCAGGCTGGAGCTCCCCAGCTCCTCTGCCTTTCCCCAGCCCTGCTCCACTCAGGTACCCTGTGTCCAGATCCCTGCAGCCAGGCCCATCTCCCTCTACAGGCAGAGGGAGACTGCTGCTTCTGGCTCACAGCCTCTTATAGGGGCCAGCTGGGCCTGACTGGAGCATGGCCACAGCTGAGCCTGCTTTCCCCAATCAGCCCAGGCTTCTTGCCTCAGCCACAGCCCTCTCCTGAGCTGTTTCAAGCCCTTCAGGGTGGGAGCAAGGGACCACCCTGCTACAAGGAGGTTGAACTGGATGATCATAATCTGGCTTTAAAATCCATAGACCAGAGCGTCAGCTGGTGGAAACTGTCAGAGCTCCATGGAAGCCAGTGGAACTCTCACAAGTTAGACCAGGGGAGGAACTGCCTCAGGTCAGTTATCTAGGGCTCTGTATAGTGCACATATGGTTAGAGGTTCACCCTGCCTGGTGCAACACAAGGCAGCCCTGCTCCAGCAAAGCAATAAAGCACATTCATAACTTTATGCACTTGGGTCGTGCTAGTGAAGCCAGTGGCACTGCTCACCTGCTTAAAGTTAAGCACATGCTTAACGTTAAGCACATGCTTAACTTATGTGCTTTGCTGGACCAGATTGCATCACAAGTCCTACCTGAGCTCCTCCTCCGATTTGGATGAGTCCTCACAACAGTGTGTGGCCCGAGGATTATTCCACAGATGGCTCTGGAGGCAGGAGGAGGTTGTGTAACTTGGCCAGGGTCACACAAGCCTTGGTAGCAGGTGTGAGAAGGCAACTCAACAACCTTGCACTCCAGCCCAGAGCTTCTACCACCCTGCCCCAAGCCCTCCCTTGCTCCCCCAGACAGGGCTGAGAAATTCTTGTCACTAATCTTGGTTTGAGAGAGAACATGAGATTTTCAAAACTGCCAAGAGGAGTTGAATGCCTAGTGGCCATGCCATTGAATGGGAGTCGGGCAACTAAATTCTGTAGACTGCCGTGAAAAACCCGAATCTAGCTCAGTAGAATGACATTGGGCCAACCCCTCCATTGCAATTTGATTTTAATCCTTTGGAAAATGTACTGCCAGGGGCTGAAATATTCCATGTTGGGTCTTGGCAAAGTGATGACCCCACCCCTTTCAGATTAAGCACAATGAAGTCCTTGCTGCTTATTGGTCAGTAGACACCTCCTTGAGCCAAGGGTCCCACCCAGAGGGTTCAGGTTGGTTTGTGCTCAGGGAGCCAGTCTGGGCTGACACCCATGTGGCACACTGCTGTTCTAAGCACACTAGTTCAAGTCGAGTTAATACCGGGCCGGGTGGCTCGTTCCCAGACATACCCAGAGAGGGCAGAATTTCTCAGTGGTTGTAAGAACTTTTTAGTTCTAGTTTTCCCTATTAACTGTGGCTCAGAAATGGCTGACTGTGTTTGCTGAAAAAACTCACAGGCCCAGCCTGGAAAAATTTCAGCCTGCACGGCCAAAGTGCAGCACAGTTCTAAGCAACAAAAGCGACCTCCTTATAACGGGAAGTGCTGGGCACCCACCGCGCTGCAGCTGTCTGTTTCCAACGGAGATAAACAGCCAGCAAAAGCATCCGATTCAAGATCCCTGTGTTACAGATCGGCGTGGTTAAACGTGCAATGCTTGAGCCTGCAACCGCACATATGAGTCACTTTGCTCCAGCGAGCAGGTCACTGCATTTGCTGGCCCCAGAGTGGCCCTGATCGTTGATATTAGACCCTTGGGGTCAAATTCTTTCATCTGTTCTCAGACCAACCACCTTTTGCAGGGCCTGGGCCTATTGCTTAAGAGTTTGTCTACACAGGGACACTCAGGAAAGCCAAGCATGTGAATTTAAAGTGGAATCGTTAAACAACATTAAATCGCTATGTGGACTCTCTTGGTCAGAATTAAAGTGCCTCCCCCTTTGATTTAGCTTAATTCTCTTCCAGAATTGAGTCAAAGAGCAGAATGAGAATCTCGGGATTTGGGTCTTAAGAGAAATGCACGTGAGTCCTTCATGCACCTCGGGGTGTAGAAACATTCCAGGCCTGAGCCTGAGTCCACACAGGTGTGGCACCAGTGACTTTAGTGGGGTTGCGCCCAGGGCCGGCTCCAGGCAGCAGCACAGGAAGCAGGTGCTTGGGGCGGCCAATAGAAAGGGGCGGTACGTCTGGCTCTTCAGCGGCGGGTCCCTCGGTCCCTCTCAGCGGGAAGGACCTGCCGCCAAAGAATGAAGCGGGGTCTGTAGAGCTGCCGCCAAAGAATGAAGTGGTGGCGGTAGAGCTGCAGCTGAAGTACCACTGATAGCGGCTTTTTTTTTCCCCCCTGTCGCTTGGGGTGCCAAAAGTGCTGGAGCTGGCCCTGGTTGCACCTGATTTCTGCCAGTGCATGTCCGAGGAGAAGCAGCCCTTCAGGCTTGGCACCATGCCCCGCTGCATCTGAGCAGCAATTTCCAGCCATTTACAACCCCGGTAGTATCCAGCCAAGGCTTTTAAAAGGTGCTCGTGGGCATGCGCCTGGCATAGGGCCAGTGCCATGCCAGGGCTCAGTGGCCAGCTGGTTGTGAATGCTCTGGGGCAGTGGAGGGAGCAATGCGGGTACCGTGTCAGCAGGAGACCCAATGTCAAGTGCCAGCTCTGCCCTGGACCTGCTGGGTGACCTTGGGAAAGTCACTCGTCCTGGAGCCTTGACCACGCTTTGCCAAGGAGCCTGTACGTGCTTTGAAACAGGTGGCACAGAGGCACGAGGAGAGATGGTCGTGGGAGGGGAATAGGGGGCTAAAGGACAGGAATTTGGAGGAGCAGCACCTCCTCTGTAACCCCTGGGGCTGGAGCAGCAGGGGGGCAGGATGGCAGGAGCGAATGAGAGCAGACGATTGACAACCCCCCCTCCGCTTGGCTCCTGGTATCCGTTCTCTCAAACACAAAGCAGGCCCCTCTTGAGTTATGGGGCTATAATTCTATCTGGGGAGGAGGGGGGAGAGCCATGGTTTATGGCCTCGTCAGAAACCCTTGATGGCATTCCAGCCCCGTAACGCACAGCTGCCTCTTCTGGACCTAATTCACTGGAGGTCTTTGATAGCATAAGAGAGGCCCAGGCCGGCGACGCACCCTCCTCCTGCCGTCAGCCAGGCTCAGCATACTCCAGCGGGCGAGTTCCTGGTGCACTCGTGCTGCTGGCTTGGCTTGGGACGTGAAGGGAGCCAAGAGCTTCAGGGCGCCGCTCCCATCATCAGCTCGATATTCACAGCCCGGGGCTTCACACCCTAGTGGCAGGGACAGCGGAGGGCTCCAGAGCATTGGCTGGTAATGAGGCTAGTCTGGCTCTTCCTGCAGGCTTGATGGGCTGAGGGCAGGGGTGAAAGTGAGCCGGGCTGGGCCGGTACAGTATCCCGGTAAGAAGCCAATACCAGCCTGTATGCAGCCCACATTAAAATGCTGCCGCAGCAGCGGCTGAAGACCCAGGCCCTTTAAATAGCCACTGGAGCATGGGCAGCGCGGGCCAGGCAGCCTGGAAGGGCTGGCTGGGGATGCTGACCCCCAGCCATGCCCCTTCTGCCCGAAGCCAAGCCCCTTTGGGCACCAGAGCTGGCCCCAGCCCCCTGTACCGGTCAGTCTTTGGGGTTACTTTCACCCCTGGCGGAGGGTATCGAAGGACATAGGGCCAGGAATTCTCAGGTAGTCAGTGGACCTGCGCCAACTGCGGGGCTGGCCCAGGCCATTGGGTGAGACACTGGGCTAGGACATGGCTGTCCACCATGCCTTGCACCTGAGTAGCAGGCCATGGGTGTTAGCTGGGCTGAGTGCCGGCGCTCACACCACCTTCTGAATGTGGCCACAGCAGCGCCTCCCAGAGGCTGCACCAAGGCGTTACAGGCTGAAAAAAGAGGCTGAACAGCGGGGGGGGGGAATCCACTTCCTGACAGTGGGACCTGTTACTTGGCCGACCAGTTCCCCCTGGGCAGGCCTGGGAGATGCATTGCTCGGGGCTATTCAAACAACCTGGGAAAAGCCCCAGGAAACATACAAAGCCCAAGCCTGTGCTGGTTGAGGGTTGAGGCCTTGATGCCCTTATAGGTCATCTTCTCTAGCAGCTAAACGGCTCTCATGCACGTGCAGAAAGAGCAGGCCGTTGGGTTCACGTCCACCAACCTCCAGGGCTAGCCACAAACTCCAGACTTAGTAGAGCTCATCCTGTCACCCCTCGCCTCGGCCTAGACTGTGCAAGTATCAGTGACATTAAAACTCACTCAGGTGGCATGAGTGTGAGCCAGTGGTGTGTGGCACAACCCCTTGGTGACGTCCTGCTTCCTCCAAACACTTCCTGTTGCAGGGTTGCCCTCTCATAGGAATGTTCTCTCTGGCTCCCTTTCTTTGAGCTGGGCCATTCAGTTCGGCACCGAGAAGCGGCTACGCCCTGGAGTGGCCATTTTGCCACTGGCTACTGCAGTTCGCTGCCTCTCCCTCTCTTCCTGCTGTTAAGTACGAGCCTGATTTTAAACTGGGCTCAAAATCTCATGAGAACAAGTTCTTTTGAGCTGGTCTCAGCCAGTCCAGAAGGCGGCGGAACAGCCTGCCTCATGGGATTCCTAATCTGTCCACATCCCTGGGCCTTGCTCAGTGCCGCGGTACGGGATCGACGTGCTGGGGAGTCGGTGCTACGTGGGCCCATCCCACCATGCCAGGCTGATGACAGGTCATTCTGTAGCCTATTATTGAGGGAGAGCTCGTGTATGGTGAGGCTTTGTCTCTGGAGGCGATAACGTTCATGAGGAGCTTCCCTGCTAGAGTTGATGCAACTAGGAAATTCAAAGCAGAAGATAATTTGGAATGGGAAAATGTTAGGCCTCATTTTTTTTCTTTGAGCCTCTGCGTTTTGGGCAAAGGTCAAGGTTAGGTCTTACTTCAAGTCCTATGTCTATTACGGTAGCACTTGGCTGGCCCAACTGGGATCGGGCCCCGATGTGCCAGGCGCTGTACGTACATGCAGTGAGAGAGAGTTCTGAAGCCACTGCGCTCGGCGTAGTCAAGGCAGCCCGGGGCAGGGCGCAGAAGCATAGCGAGGGGAGTGAGTGGCTCAAGATCACCTGGCAGGTCCATGGCAGGCCTCCTGCGCCCCGGTGCTCTAGTCGCTAGGGTGCACTGCCTCCCGTCAGATCAGTCCCAAGAGGGTTTGCTTCTCCGCCCCAGTGCAAGGAGAGAAAGGGGTGCTTGGCTAGGGCACAGCAGGAAACTCAGAGGCCCAGCCGGGCTGTGACCTCTGGCCGGGCAGTGTGCAGCTCCGGGGGTTTGGCTCAGGATAAATAATTAGTTATCCTGACCCCCTGCTGTTTATCACTGGCTTCACCTCCCCAAGCAACAGCATGAGGTGTGCTTAGGAAAATCAATCTGCAGCCCAATACGCCATCCACCTGTTACCAGGAGGCAAGAGGGAGCCAATCAGAGCCAAGCCACGTGTGGCGGCCAGCTGCCCACAAAAGGCAGTCCACTAGCAAAGCCCCAGTGATCAAAGAAGCCCTCTGAACCACGTGTTCTGCCGAAAGCTGCTTGGTCTCCACCTGGGCCGTGATTCAGACCACGGCTGCTCATCCCCGTCCCCATCTCAGGGAGACTCACGCGACAAGGCATCCATTGAGGTGCTTCCTCATCAACCTGACGGCCAGCGAGTGTGGGAGGGCTGCGGGGAAGCTAAGTGAAACGTCCCTCAGCGCAGGGGGTTTGCTTTGATGCAGGCTGCCGAAGCTGTGCAGTGTCAGTGAGCAGAGGGGGCTGAGCTGGGAAAGGGAAAGGAGCTCCCGCCTGGGTCTTAAAAGGGCCCTTCTTGGCTGCCATCTGGGATTGCTTATGGGCTGCAGACAACCTTCCAACCCCTCCCCCACACTGCGTCCCCACCCTCCCCCTGTTTCACCCCAGCTGTGGGTGCTTTTCAGCCTCAGGTGACGTGATTCCCCTGCTGCTTGTGATTATCTGTGTAGCCTTTGGCATGAACAGTGCCGCATGAGGGGAAGGGGGTGAGTGCGGCCCTGTCGTGACTCTTTGCCTGACCGATACAAGGCACTGTGTGTCTGACAAGAAGCTGGAGGCTGGACAAGAGAAGGCCACTCAAGTGCGTCCTCGCTCATCAACCCCTTTTGTTACAGTAATGGCAGCATTGGTCACTGACTTGTATGACTGTGAGCAAGTCATGGCACGCTTCCGTGCCTCAGTTTCCCTTCCTAAGCCTTTCCCTTGTCTGTGTAGCGTGTAAGGGCTTAGGGGAAGTGACTGTGTCACACTATGTCTTGGTACAGTGTCTTGCACAATGGGGCCCCAGGCCAGGGCTACTGAGTAAGTAGTAACTGATACACTTGCTATGTAGCCCAGAGGAACCCTGCCTAGGTGCTGTGGGGGCCTCTCCTTTTCCCCGCTCACGCAGACTTTCTTGCTTGTTTTCATGTGCCCTTTTCAGCTGATCAGCAACAGGCTGGGATCAATAAGCAGCTACTTTCGTCCCAAAGGCCTGGACAAATTGCGTTTGTACTGTGGCCCGAAAAGCCCATCAATCTTGCCAGCTTTCTTCAGCCTCAGCAGCTTACAGGGACTTAACCCCTCGGTGCGCAGGGACAAGAAGGTGCGATTGGAGCAGGGCAGTGACAGCCACGGAGCCGTGAAGCAGCATTACCAGCCGCCATGTTTCGAAAGGCGGGCGAACGGGGGAGGTGCATGTGATACTGGGATTCACTTCACTGTTTTGAAGCAGACTCACTGTCCAGGCAGAGCTAACCAGACAGGCTGGCTGGACCCGTGGTTAGGGCACTAGCCAGAGCCTTAGGAGACCTGGGGGGGTCAATGCCCAGCTCTGCCACAGGCTCTCTGGGTGCCCTTGGGCAAGTCCCTTAGCAACTCTGTGCCTCAGGCCCTCAGCGGGCTTAATAGCACCGTCCTACCTCACTGGCGCGGTGGGAGGAAAAATACACCTACGTCTGTGAGGTGCTCAGATGCAGTGGTAATGGGCTGGCCAAAGAAGTGGCAGCGAGAGCCCTGCCACATGCATGCTGTCTCCCCCAGAGCTGCTTGCACTGCCCCCCCACATACTGTGGTCAGTCGGGACTGTGGGTGGTGACTTCCCCAGGGCTACTGACTAGCAGAGCTGGGCAACATTTTGCACCTGAATTGTTTATTTGCCAAAAAATGCAGCCTCTGTCAACCAGACTTTGACACACAGCATTTCAGCCATCCACAATATGGCCAGGGCGGAGGGTCGTGTTTAGGGCACACGGCTGGGGTGTGGGAGATCCAGATTTGAACCCCTGCTCTGGAACGGACTTAACAAGGGATTTTTTTTTGATCGACTGAAAATTGTGAAAAAAATCAGGTGGTTGTGGGGGTGGGGCTGAATTGCCTTTGAACCTGACCAATCACGTCTCCATCCAGCTTTGCTAATGAGCCCCAGTTGCTGCCTGACACAGGGCTCTTCTCCTGGTGCATACACACACCTGCCTTGTCACAGCCTATGGGTCTCGGGGCTCAGCCAGAGTGGGGCCAGTGCCCGGGAGGGGCAGCCATTCGCCACCCACTGAAGACTCAGTGGAATGATTTCCAGGGACACCATGGCTTTTCCTTTGCAGGCCCCCAGTCTGCTCACCAAACAAGCCTGGACCCACTTAGCTCTTTGTTTGCTGGGTAGGGGTGGGGGTGCGAAGGGTTATGAGACATGACCTAGCCACCTTGAGGTTTGATACTCACAGCGGAGCTTAGCTGGGCTGCATTGGTGGCTTGTACCTTGGGGGCTGGAAATTGTTTCCTCCTTTGGTCAGATGGCAACTGAGTTTGTTGACCTTAGAGGCAAGTTCCAAGACCATGGCTGACAAGACCCCAGCCCCAGCATGGGCAGCCTCACAGACCAAGCCACCTATTTCCACAGTGGAGACGATTTGGGTCACACTTATAGGACCTGCAAGGCTGGCTCAGCCCAGGAGGGTCCCTCCAGCCCGGGTTCCTGTCTCTGACAGTGGCCAGCACCAGCTGCTTCAGAGGAAGGTGCAGCAAGTCCCCTCTTGTCACTTTGACGTGTGCACAGTGGCTGGCAGTCAAACGTTCCCACTTGGGAATGGTGCCAGTTCTCATGAGCTCAGCACAGGATTGAATGACTAGGCAGGTGTCAAGCGGGGGCGAGGTAGGCCCAGGGGGTGCAGCATTGCAGGTCCAGGGCACCCCTCATGGGAGGTTGGATATTCACTAAAGAATATCCCTGTGGGATATGGCCAGGCCGAGGGAGCGGAGGAACTTTGCAAGCACAGCTGGGGGTTCAGAGTTGATGCACTTCCCTCTGGGTCCGTCCTGCCCTCAGTGCCCAAGCACGGTGCTAGAGGGCACTGTGCCATTGGTGGGGCTGCCCCTGCCTGGGCTGAGCTCCTGATTACTTGCAGTGAAGTTCCCTGGCACGTTTCACAGCTGGAAGAGTGTAACAGCCCCGCACCAGGGCCCAGGGAAAGCTGGGTACTGTGCTGCCTTGTGGGCTCAGTGTGGCTCTCTAGCTTCTCATTGTGCATGTGCTGGTGCCTTCGTTTGCCCTGCTGGGCTGTGTTTGGCTGGCTGTCTCTCTTAGCGGCTTTGTAGCATTGCTTGAAGGCCAATGCCACATTAGTCCCTGGGATGGGCACAGGGCCAGATCCTGGCTCACAGGGAGGGCCCGAGCCAACGGCCAATCAAGTCAGTGGAAAGACCCCATTGGCCCGAGGGGCAGCTGGCTCGGCTGCAGAGTCCCTGGTATGCCACTGCTTAACAGGCCGACCTGGGCCAGTCCTTGGCCGCCTTCCAGCTGGTCACGTGACTCCCAGCCCCAACACTTAAGCAGCTCCAGTGTCAAAGAGAAGGGGGACCCCAATTACTGTCTCGCCGCCCTTTTGTAAACTCAAGCTGTTGACTCAAGCTGGTGACGCTTTCCGCCATGCTCGAAACTGCGGGGAGAATGGGGGAGGGGAAACGTCAAGACCATGTTGTTAAAGGTTTTTTTAACACGTCAAGTGGTGTCAAATTTTTAATCTGAGTCACACTCCGCCCAGGGGTGGCTTTCAGCAGTAGCCCATCCTCCGCGTTTGGGGTGCAGGCTGAGGTTCTCCTCCCCCATCTCTGTGCCGCATCCAGCCCCCGGCTCCACACAGTCATAGACGTCAGGGAATCACAACGTTGTTCTTTTGTATTATTTTTTTAATAAACTTTATTCTATATTACAAATAGTATTTTTTTTTGTTCTGGACTGCAAAATAGGAATGCCTTATATTTACATACACAGGTATACAATTAATTATAACAAAGGTACAGAAGCTTTGCCTTTACCAAGGAACAACGGCTTTCCAATTTCAATAGTAGAGAGCTTTCTTCTTTGTAACTAGGATCATCTCCAAAGAAAACAAACCAACAACGACAACAAAAACGATCCCGACATCCTTTCTAATGCGGTCGTCTCTTTGAGGCGCATAGTAACACTGTCGTCCAAGGATATGTCTTGACATTGAGTTTGTGTTTAAGGTGGAAGCTTTATCAAAGCCAGCGGGGAGCGTGAGCCATCTGAGAAAATTTGTGTCCAGTTCAGAAAAGAGAAAGGGACTGACCTGTTGCTTTAAATGATTCAGCTGTCACTTATACTGGTTTGTTAGCCAATGCAGTGTTTGGGAGCCCTTTGAGTGCATATTGGGCAAGCACCTAGATCTCCCTTTAATTCCCCCCCACCCCCGCTGCCCCACCTCACTGTGTTGGAAAATGGTTTGCTCCCAGGATTTGCAAAGACCAGCACCGACATTTAAAACAACACAGAGTTTGTGCAGGATATTTCTGCGTTGGCTTGGACATGGCAGTTACTGTGCAGGATACAGTGTGGGCACTGTCGGATTGCTGGCTTAGCTCAGCAAGCTGAGACAACTAGAGAAAGGGTGTCTTTGCAGTGGGGTTTCAGATCAGGGGAGAGATGGCTGGTCAGCCACATGGATCTGTTCTCTCCTCATGTTCTCCTTGCTTGCCATTTACTGGAAGTTATTCCATCTTTAACAACAGCATCCCTCCCCTACGGCAAAATTCTGCAGGGGGAGCAGAATTTCAGAGTCTAGCTTTCTGGATACTTGAAGGTATTCAACCAGCAGAACGCTGGAGTCTAGAGGTAGAAGAGGATCTTATAGAGAGTGGCATAATCTAGATCTGTGAATCAGATGCATTGGGGCTGGACAGCTCATTGATTGCATTGGTGAGAGTAGCTCATTGAAGTTTGAGTGGCTCTATTGATGTCAATGGAACTACCCTGGTTTACAGCAGCTGAGAAGCTGGCCCAGTGGCTATCCTGATCTGCATGTATAATTTTAGTCCCTTTCTGCCTCCCCTCGGCAATCTTGCAGATGAAGCTGCAGTGCCGAGTATGGGACCCTAGGTCCATATCCCAGGCACACAGGAATGCAGCAGCTTGCAGCGTGCGGAGAGAAGAAACCCAGCAGAGACATTTGAGAGCAGAAGGACAAATCTGCTAACGAGCTGAATCCTGGTACAGCTGAGCAGCTGCAAACCCTGTTGGACTCAACGGCGTGATTTAGGAAGGAGCCTATCTCAGGATCTGACCACACGTGTATTTTCATCGAAAGGGAAATGCAGACACGTACTAAGCATAGAATGTTTCCCCATCCTTTTAATGTAAAGGTTCCCTGTCCCTGCCCTCCCTGAATGTTGCTCCCTGGTGAAAGTCTCCTGCAGGTGATTTGTTTCCAAGCAGAAACAAATTGTTGAGGTAAACGCTCCATTTTTAGAACAGAAAGCCAACCAACAAACAACGCCAACAACAAAATATCGCGCTCGTGACCATTGGATCAGCGTAAGCAGCTTTATATTTGCTCTTGCCTTTTTTTTTTTTTTGGTAAGATTTTCTGGGTTTAAATCTGTTCTCAACATCATTCTGCAAATTAATTCTCCTCCTGAAGCCTGGGCCCTGCCACGCACCTCTAAAATAGTGTGGAGAACTCGGAACTCAGTTGACCAAAATAATCCTTAATACTTAGCACTTCTCATTTTCAAAGAGCATTGCAAACAATCATTAACCCTCCCGGCCTCACTGCTAGTCTCCTGTTCCACAGACAGGGGAAGCGAGGTTACGGACTTGCTCAGGGCCACATGAGGAGGTAGGTGCAAAACTGAGCTTAGAATTCAGGGCTCACTCCATTAGACCAGGCTGCTTCCCTAAGAACAGGAACAGCCGCTGTGTCAAAACTAGAAAAGAAAGGGTGAGGGAATGAGTTGGAGGTGTCATTCGCCCCATGCGCAACGGGCATGGCAGCTCACCGAATCACAGTGGCAAGTGGTCCTTCTTTGCATCCCGATCCATGGCGAATGAGGGTGCTGCTCTGCCACAGCATCACCACGCCTGTTCTCCCAACTGTCCTGGAGGATGCTGCGGCATATGGGTATCTAATGCAAGTCAAAGGGGCTATGCTGAGCATGCTCAGGCTGCTGACGCACACCAGTTGGTGTTGGGGAGAGGACCTCGCAGTGTGACTCATAGGAGCTTGGATAATGGCAGGGAACTCCCCACTACACCCTCCAATGGTAGGATACTACTGAAAGCTCATCTGGAGGGTCGTTGGGCTGCTCAGTCCCTGCTGCATTAACCTCATTTGCAGATGCAGTGGGCCAGATCCACAAACACTGTAGCTCCGTTGACTTCAGTGGCACCACCATTTACTGATTTACACCAGTGGAGGAGCTGGACCACGGGGGTTTTTTCTTGGTGGCTATGCAGAGTCCCCTGCAGGGGGAGGAATACACATTTACGTATCACACCCTCTTCCCTGCGTCTTCAGACCCGCACAGTCAAGGAGAAAATGGGCCAAAATGGCTTCGGGGGGGGCGAAGAGAGCTGGCTGGATTTATGGCTGATAGCTTCTCTGCATGTGGCATTCTCAAAACAGGGTGGCCTATCCTAGCACAGAAAGCCACAGAGCTTTGGTGATGAACAAACTGCTGAAGGCTGAATGACGGGGTGTTCTCCAAAGTCTCCACAACAGGGGCATCTGGACCTGGGTTTGCCTGTACTGCAAGTTGGGGACAGCTTCCAAGCCCAGAAGACAGGGCTGCTTCCCTATTTCAATTTACCTGGTAATGTCAAGGGGACACTAATAAAGTTCTGTGGCCTATAAATAGCACCTTCCAAACGTCAGGAGGTTTGCTGCTGGGTGCCAGGGCTGTCCCTCGTGATGAGTTATTTTTAAAAAAAGGAAAAACTTGTCACCATCTTTTCCCCAAAAATTTTACACATTTTCCCCTCAACCTTTTCTTTTTAAATTCAAACCATTTTCACCAGCTCATAGATTCACAGCGCTTAAGGCCAGAAGGAACCATTAGATCATCTAGGCTGACCTCCTGTATCACAGAACCCCAGGGTTAGACGGGACCGCAAGGGACATCTAGTCTAACCCCCTGCCAAGATGCAGGATTTGCTGAGTCTAAGCAGGACCGGCGCTAGGGGTTTGAGCGCCCTAGGCGGACGGCAATTTCGGCACCCTGCGTGCTGGTCCCGCGGCTCCAGTAGAGCTGCTGCAGTGGTGCCTGCAGAGGGTTCGGTGCTCCGTGGCTCCGGTGGAGCTGCCGCAGTGGTGCCTGCGGGCGGTCCACCGGAGCCGCGCGAGCAGCTGACCGTCTGCAGGCACGACTGCGGCAGCTCCACCGGAGCCGCAGACCAGCGGACCCTCCACAGGCACCACTGCGGCAGCTCCACCGGAGCTGCCTGCCGCCCCCTCTGGCAAAATGGCACCCACCAATTATTCTGGCACCCTAGGCGATTGCCTAGGCTGCCTAAATGGTAGCGCCGGCCCTGAGTTTAAGACATCCCAGACAGATGGCCACCCAGACTCCTTTTGAAAGCCTCCAGTGAAGGAGCTTCCACAACCTCTCCAGATAATCTGTTCTATTGTTCCAACATTTAGAAAGTGTTTCCTGAAATTTAATCTAAATCTGCTCTGCTGGAGTTTGAAACTGTTGCCTCTTGTCCTGCCCTCTGTGGCAAGAGAGAACAATTTTTCTCCATCTTTTTTTGGCAACTTTCAAGTATTTGAAGACTGTGATCATATCCCCCTTTACTCTCCCCTTTTCCAAACTAAACATGCCCAGTTCCTCCAGCCTTTGCTCGTATGACTTACATTCCATCCCTTTGATTATCTTTGTCACTCACCTCTGGATCCTTTCCAGTTTCTCTACATGCTTTCTACACAGCGATGACCAAAACCAGACACAGAGTCTCACAGGCCACTGAATTTCACCCTGTTACATGTGTATTTAGCTCCATAACTTGTGTTTGGCTAAAGCATAACTTCCAGACAGGCATTCTGGATTTTAAGATATCAAGAGGTGGAGAATTCCTCACTTCCCTAGGTAGTTTATTCCTGTAGTCTCTAGAATTGGTCAAAAAAAATGTTTATTAAAAAAAGTGTGTGTATGTGTGCGTGTGTGTGTGTGGGGGGTGGTTAAATTCAGTTACAATGGTGCTAACATTTATTTTTCAGATCTCAAAATTCAATGAATTTCAGACAGGTTTAACTGACGGGACCTTGAACAAGGACGTTCCCACTGGAAGAAACACAGTTCATTCTCCTCACCCTGGCTTTTCTGTTTGTCTTGCCACAATTGCCAGTGACTGAATCACAGATAATTAGAGCTGGAAAAATCAATCACAGTCAGAAACGCCTGTCAATTTTCTGCTGCCATTAGGGCCTGATCCAATGCCCCCTGGAGTCAGCGGGAACATTTCTACTGACTTCCATAGGCTTTGCGTCAGGGCCTTACTTGCCACTCTCAGGTTTTTTAAGGCTGCCGCTCTTGATTGAAGTCTTTTCTCCAAATCCCAATGTTCAAAATGAGCAGCAGGCCACAGGAACGATACTCCGGCCATATTCTCCTAGCAGCAGCTGAGTGTAGGCCTGTCATACTAATAGGCATAGGTGTCAGAGGCAGGAAAGACAAGTGAAAGTTGATTTTTTTTGTCCATCCCTTTGTGAGTGCAGGATTGTACTTTAGGGCCCTCTGTATAATCACAACTCAGGGCTACTCC
Source organism: Gopherus flavomarginatus (assembly GCF_025201925.1). NCBI lineage: Eukaryota > Metazoa > Chordata > Testudines > Testudinidae > Gopherus > Gopherus flavomarginatus. The sequence goes on along the minus strand of NC_066617.1, from coordinate 10,477,630 downwards.
CAGTCCAGTTTAACTGGACTCCATCCATTTGGGTTTCTAGCACTTCCCTTAGAAGACAAAAGATCCACACTTTGTGGCTTTGGTTGTTCTCTACAGTAGAGCTTATTATTAGGCCATTTCCTCTTGATATCAGCCAACATTTTCTTATGCTGTCTCATCTCTTGACTACTAGTTACATCTACTTGTGGACTGCTGTGAGTGGCATGTAACCCTTGTGCTGGCTCCAGGGCCGGCTCCAGCTTTTTTGCTGCCCCAAGTGGCGAAGAAAAAAAAAAAAGATAAGCAGTGATCGGTGGCAATTCGGCGGCCGACCCTTCCCTCCGAGAAGGACCGAGGGACTTGCTGCCGAAGACCGGACGTGCCGCCCCTTTCCCCTGGCTGCCCCAAGCACCTGCTTCCTGCGCTGGTGCCTGGAGCCAGCCCTGGCTGGCTCTCTGCACCAATGGGGAAAAAGGCCATTAGACTTTAAAAAATCTATCACTATTAATGACCAAAATGTGAATTTGTTGCCCTGACCATCTCTTGTTAGGGTAAGAACTTTCACTTGGGGATGATGGTTAAGATGGTTCAATTAGCCAGCACGGCACTTTTGACAAGCAATCCAATTATCAATTAGCTATCAGCTGGCAAAGCCTCTTTAAATCTTAGCTTTCATGCCTGGGCACTGACATCTGAATGAGATGAAGAGGTAATCACAGGGGTCAGAGCCTCAGCTTGTCTAAATCAGTGTTGCAGCGCCTTTAAGCCAGTGGAACGATGCAGGTGTCCAACAGATGAGGATCTGCCCTATGAATTGAATCTGCTCAGGACCAGTGTGGGATCAGTCCCACCTGCAAGGAAGGAGGCTGTGGTTCCACGGTTTCTCCTGGGTTTGTATCATCCCTATGCTTCACAGTGTTTGTTAAAGGTTCCACCTTTACAGACCTCAAAGTATGGCTGCAATGCTGAGTTACTCAGCCATTTCCCCTAACCTACTGCCTGTCCACACACAAATCCCTCTCACTGGGCTAGCTGTGGATACAGGCTACACTACAGTCTGGGTTCCATTCTCACTCACGCTGCAATGAGGACTCACGTTAAATCACTCGAATGCTGATCGTCTTCCAGTCCCCTCCCACAATCCCCCCATGTGCCCAGAGGAACAGCCAAGTTCTCCCACAATTCACTAGGAAAGAATCATAGAGCAGCTCAGCTTACGCAGCACAAGGATCCACGGGAGGTGCTCCAGTAGTCCTAACAACACAGATGGAGGAACGCAGCATCAGTGAGGACATGGTCTCTTGGGCAGTGCTTTGTACTGTGGCTGCCACATGCTCAGACCCAGGTGCCAATACCCCAAGTTAACTCTTCCTTTCCCTTACCAAAACCCACAGGGCCAGTGCTAGGATTTGTCCGGAAGTCTGCCAGAATCCCCCAGGCCTGCCTCGTGACATCTGGTGACATTCGGAGCTCTTTAATTGTCTTGCCTGCAGCATGTGGGTCACACCCATGAAATTGCAACACGTGATCTAGGAACTCTGGGCCCTGAGGCGAAGCCAGGAGGGTGGAGCATTTCTCCACTGATTTCAGTGAGCTTTGGATCAAAACCTCAATGGGTAGCTTAAATCCCAGGCCTGAGCATGACATACCACTCAGGTTGGGTGGTCACAGGCAGCCGGAGAAAAGACATAGGCAAAGGAATCAGGAAAGTAACTCACCTAGATTATAGCAAGGCTCATTCTTCCTTCTGTTTGTGTGTCTTTTTTTTTTTAATTGTATTTCACATGCACATAAAAAAAATAAATTAAATTGGGGAGCGGGGGAGCCAAGACATTTCCTAGGACCATGGGGACAGGGAAGATGGGAGTACGGGAGCACAGGGGCATGGAGAGCAGAGCCCAAACATTCACATCACAATTTCGGCACATTTTTCAAGGCAAAACCAATCAACCAAAAGCTCAGATACAAAAATAAAAATGAAGCAAAATATAGATTTGTTTAAAATCCTCAGGGGTTGGAGGGAAAGAAGGGGGTCAGGGTTTGAAGCTCACAATGCTTCCCACTTCCAATGAGTTTTTCATTCTCGCCAGTTCTCTGAGGTGTTCAAGTTCTTCTTTGACAAATTAAAAAAAAAAAGTTAAAAAAATCTGTACCGGCAAAAAATTAAAATAATGAAAAGCCTGCAGCTCTAAACAGAATCAGGACACGTCTCTTCTTTCCCTTTTTTTTTTAACTTCTCTAGCTGTGCAAAATCACACGTTTCCTTCAATACCTCTTACATCGCCTTCCCTCCCTTCACATGTGCAAACAAAATCCAACTCTGGGCAGCACAGCTGGCTACCGGTCACTCATCTCTCTGAAACCAGCTTTTTATCTTTAGATCAGACCAGACTGCTGAATAAAAGTCATGGGAATAGGGTCTGTATTTATCATTTGTGGCACTTTTTCAAAACCTTTGGTTTCTTTCATTTTTAATGTATTTTTAAAAAAAGCAATTTTTGTGTGTTTCCTTATCACTGGCTCCCATGGCTCTTTCCACTCCACTGCCATAACCATCTGATCAGGGACACACTGCAACCTAACCAAATTATTAAAACCATGACGTTGCCAACCCAAACCAAAACGTCCCCAGCACTCAGTCCTCTAGCAAGTGTTGAAATGTCCATAAGGTGCATGGCAAGTCGATCAGCTGACCAACGTATAAGAAAGCAAGCACAACGAATAGAAATCGCACACACACATTCACACACACACAGTGCCTGGTATTTAAAAACCAAAATGTGTCTCTAAGCTTTGCTGTTTGAATATAGATCTTGCAACAGCCTCCTTACTACTGTGAATCATCGTTCATTGGCCATTGTAGAAAGCATTGTCTATGTATTTAAGTGTGTGGATGAATGAAATCAACTTGATAACTAATTCTTTTCCCCTACTCTGCCCACTCTTCAATCCACAGGCAATACCCTGTCACACAGTGCTTTTGCTTTGATAGCAAGTTATATGAACTAGACCACATCTGACCATCACCTCCCCATCACACTCAACAGATGTCCTCTTCCCTTCATCCTCCAAAGCTTATCCTCTGTGGATGGAAGCAGCTGACTGCAGTCCACTCCTGCGCATGTTCTTAGCAAGCATTCTTGTTTTCCTTGAGGGACAGGTGCAAACTCATCGCCTCCTTCCATCCTCGCTCAGTGATCTGCCAAAGTTGAGGTTTTCTGGTTTGTGCTCTGGGGTCGGTGTCTCTGCCACGCTGTTCTGAGATGGTATCAAAGTGAGCAGTTTGCGATCGTACAAAACGAGGAGACGACTGGGTCTCTCTTGTGTTTTGTTACAAGATGGCTTGGACCTTGGAGATGCAGCTGTTCTGGGAAAGTGGAGTGGACAAGCATCATCTCACATCCATGCCCATTCCGAGACAACCGTGACCTCGGGAGGGAGGGGAGGCAAATGAGTGCTGGCACCAGGGACTGGAGGAGCAGGGATATAGTTTGCAGGCACCAGCTGTGCTTTGAAAATGAGTCAATTGTTGGGGACGGAGATGGGAGTGGGACATGAGGAATGTCTGGGGACAGGAAAGGAGAGCAAGGGGGAGAAGGGTGGCTCAATGTTGCTGAAAAACAGTCACTTAGTTTGGAATATTAAAGAAGAAAATTTTGCACTATTTTTAAGAAAAAGGCCCAATAGGTGTGAGGTCACTTTCCCCACTGGCAGCGAGGTCACTTCCTCCTGAGAGCAGCCTGAGAGAAAGTTATTGATGATTGTCCCACGGACCTACCCTCATGTTTTGCAGCAAACATCCCACGTCGTTCAACAAAAAACATCTTGTTCCAGCTCAGAAAGAGAAACAAACAAAAATCCCATGGTAGAACTTATCCATTTCCTGGACCGCCATGATTTTCAAGGCCAGAATGAAACGTGGTTCCTTGTGATTTGTCTTCTCTCGGACGTGGTTGGAAACGGGGTGCTATACACCACCAGGATGACACAATTACCACCAATGGGGTACAACTAGGCAGAGAGCATTTTGTTGTAGTTACATGGTTGACAGGACACACTGGAAAGACTGGGAGGGGCACAGATCTGTTTTAAAAATAATAATAAACGTATGAAAAACTGGGCGGGGGGCAAGGTGAGGCCCCCACCTTCCCCCATCCCTGGAGAACGGCTCACATTGCTGTTCACCCAGAGAGTTAGTGTCCCCAGTTCCACGACGGTCCTGCTCCAATTTCAACCAGGTCCCTGGGGCTTCCCAGATTTGCCTTGAATTCCCACCTGTGGGACTGAGGTTGACCAAAGGGGCTGTAACGGCTCTGCTGGAGAAGGATCCAGGTTCACTCCTGCCCCCGTTGGGATCCCTGGAGGCAGGCTAAGCAAGGGGAGTAGCTTCCCCTTAGCAAGACTCTAATAATACTGAGTTTGTTTCCATGACCGCTCTGGGGCGATGGGCCCAGGAGGGCAGTTAAAGCAGCATGGCAGAGGCCACCTTCCAGCTTCCCATCTGGATACAGCTGATATGGTATTTCTAGGGTGAGGGAGGAAGGGGAAGCTGTGAACAAGAGAGCTCCACCTGAATGTCTCGATGTCCCCCAAAGCTGAGATTCCTCCACCACCACTTCCCGGGAATCCTGGGGCCTGGTCTATAGGTTTGGAGAGAGGAGAGAGAGGAAGAGAGAGAGAGAGCACTGATCAGGTGACTCTGCTTACACTTGCACTTGGTAAGATGGTGATCTTGACTGAGGCACGGCTTGGTTTTTCCCTCCCAGGGGTCCCCTGGCAGGCCAGTTCTCAGCTGTCTATGCTCATGAGGGTTATGACTTGTTCAAGTTTGTAGGCGAGTTTCTGTTTCCCGGCCTGGTCATCTTGATCGAGGGCTCCGAGAATCTGCAAAGGAGAGAGCGAAGAGATGGCGTCATTCATTATGAGCAGGTACACGTCCTGTCTCACAAACGAGGGTCAGGCGGCCTGTAAATGGGATAGGTGGAGCGGGTGGGCCGGGCGGTCTGTAAATGGGATGGGGGGAGCCGGGGGGGCCAGGCGGTCCGGAAATGGAATGAGGGGAGCGGGGGGGGCTGGGCGGTCTGTAAATGGGATGGGCAGAGCGGGTGGGCCGGGCGGTCTGTAAATGGAGTGGGGGGAGCGGGTGGGCCAGGCGGTCTGTAAATGGGGTGGGGGGAGTGGGTCAGCTTAGCCCATGGCCCCACAAGGCATTTTACCAAGCAGGGAGGGAGGTTCTGACAGGGCAGTGATTGTGCAGGCCGAAACAGCACCCCTTCCGCATTTAGCAGGGCGCTTTCACTGTCTGTGCTCTAGAAGCTGCTCCCTTGAGAGAGCATGTTGGCTGAGACATTACACCTCAGGCTGTTGTCGCAATCTACATAAAAAAGGTGTCACGTGAGAGATCAGATATGAACCGACGACACGCTGGTGCCGCCAATCATTGCAGGGGGGCGGTGTACACGGTGTGTACATAGGGTTAGCAACACGGGCTAGAATTATATTCTTAAAATGTGTTTGGCAAACCAGGTATAAACCCAGTCTGCCCTATACAAAGGGATGGGGATTTGCTTGGCTGAGCAGCCTGCTCATCAGCCAAGTGACAGTGAAGGTCCATTTGCAGAGAAGGTAACCAAAGCCATCAGCCTAGTGAGAGGCGGGCAGAGCCACAGAACTAACACCACCGGGAGGAACCAGCATGAAGTCTTCAGCAGCCCACATGGCCTCTACAATCAGCAGGAGAAAAGGAATTTTATCTGAGAACACATTTCAAAGGTTTCCTGGTCTGTAAAGAGAGCGGAGCCCACCCCTAAGTTATCCTCCACTTGATGACAAAGGAACTGGGCATTTTGAGATGTGTGAAGGATCCTGGCCAGACAGGCAGGAAAAGACACGAGGTGAGAAACCCTTCTGGGAAGAAGGGAGGCTAATTTCTAAATTCAGGTTTTAGTCTTAGAAGTGTATTTTTACTTTTGGTTGCTTGTAACCCTTCCTTATCTTTATTCCTTATGCTGCATCCTTTGTTAATACACTTGTTTTACCTTGCACTGATTGGAGAGGAGTGTCCAATTCACCCTCCCAGCCACAGAGGTGAGTGGTGCATAGGCTGTAGGCCGGCCCCTCTGCACAGGGGGAAGTCTTAGCCATGTTGCACTCACCCTATGTGGCAAGGAGCACCCAGTCAAGGAAAGGCAGCCAAGGGACTGTAGGAGACTACAAGGCCTTTAACAGTACAATGCTGGATTTTTGACACGGACGAAACACTGTCCTTCTCCTGGTGTTGCTGCAAAGGGTTATCTCATTAGCCCTTTGCATATGGATACTCAGGTTCTGAAACCAAAACCAATTAGGGGCTGGATCCTGCAGCCATTCGCCAATGAGTAGTTCCAGTAGACTCACTCCATTGAGTAAGGGCTAAAAGGTTGGGCTGTAGATCCCAAGTGAAAATGCTGTTAGCTATTTACATGCATCTGAGGAAGTGGGTATTCATCCACGAAAGCTCATGCTCCAAAACGTCTGTTAGTCTATAAGGTGCCACAGGATTCTTTGCTGCTTTTACAGATCCAGACTAACACGGCTACCCTCTGATAGTTAGCTATTTAGTAGTCCCAGTCCTCAGTGGCACACATCATGACAGCACTGCCCCACAAAGCATGCCTGGCCTCTCTCTGCTCAAGAGAAGCTGGAAGGACTTGGAGGTGCATGGGCAGAGCTGGGTGAGAGCCCTGAACTGGAACAGCAGGGGAGGGCTAAAAAGCACTAGCAGACCAAGGTGGTGCCAGCCTAGCAGGTATTACTGAATCATAGAATATCAGGGTTGGAAGGGACCTCAGAAGATCATCTAGTCCAACCCGCTGCTCAAAGCAGGACTGATCCTCAGATGGATTTTTTGCCCCAGATCCCTAAATGGCCCCTTCAAGGTTTGAGCTCACAGCCCTGGGTTGGGCAGGTCAATGCTCAAACCACTGAGCTATCCCTCCCCCCAGGCTCAGAAGGGAGATGCACTGGGGACTCAGGACTGAAGTCACAAGGGATGCTGCAGAGATGACCCTTGGACTGAGACTGCAGGGAATGCTGCTGAGTATGATGCATTGGCAGAGCTTTTTGAGGGCTTAGCACTGAAAGGGCATGAGGGGAAGATAGACCTGCACCGTCAGAAAACCTAATGACCGAAGAGCAGAGGATGTGGGCTGCAGGTTTGGCTAGAAGTGGCCGAGTGAAGCAATCTGAGGGCACTGCATTCCAAAGGCAGTGTTGTGATGCATGGGATGTGGGGAGTAATTTGCAGAGGGCCTGCTGGCTCTAGCCAGTGCAGTTAGCTTCTGTCAAACACCAGGTCCACTCACAAATAGAGCCCTGGGCAGATACAGATTTATATCTGCGGATGCGGATATACGCAGAAATAAATTTGTATCTGCACAGGGCTCTGCTCACAAACACTGAGAGAAGTGAGAGCCCTCTCCCCTGCTCATCTCTGTCTGGATCTGACCGGGGAATGGCTTCTGTTTCTCTAGCTGCTTGAGATAATTTGTTTTCCCTGCTAATCCCTCACCTTAGTGCTGGCAGATGTTGGCCATCCGCACCAGCGGTTAAATCAGCTCTTTTTAATTAGATTGCAGAATTTCCTGCTTGTCTGGTGTAGCTCATGAGACACAGCCGGCTGTAACTAACTCCCCTGCCCGGCCAAAACTCCTCTCATGCCCGCTTTGCACCGTGCTCAGTTGGGCAGCCTGAGTTTATCTGAGCTGAAATCAGCTTCCTTTTGTTTCTGCACCCAGGGCCTCCGGCATGGTGCCGATGGACATTCAGTTGCATGCAATGCAGAGACGAGACGGGGCTCCGGGTGCTCTGTGGGATACAGAACAGGAAGCAAACACTGGGAATTAGACCCTGAAGGGCCCAGTGCAGCCCTGGTGTCACTTCACAGCGAGGTCAGGTGAGAGTGACATTACAAAGGAGGAGAGCAGGGCAGGTGAGAAGCCTGCACAGCCTGAGTTTCTGCTCTCCGTCCCTCACCCGCACAAGCCCTCTGTTGAAAATAAACCAGATGGGCACCGGTGAGCGATGGGGTCTCTTGCCTAGCCGGCCTGTGCTCTCAGGCAGTCTGGCAGCATGCCCCACTTCCCCTCCCACTCACCTCCTCGCTGTACTTGCCCACGTAGGAATAGATCTCAGAGAGCGCGCTCATGGTGTTAAACTCGTTCATGTGCATGCGAGACTGCTCCGCCAGGTAGGCGTTCATGTCCTGGTCACTGATTGCCGGCATTTTGCCGATGTCCGAGTAGTACCTGAGGGGGGAATGGAGAGAGCGATGGGTTTGCTTGGGGAACAGGCGTGGGTCTGGGCTGGCCGAGGCCGCAAGTTAACAACAGGCAGGTGGTATGGAAAAGCTATGTGCGTATTTGCACCGTGGGAGCTGGGGCTCTTCCTGGGTGTGAAAACACAACAGCCCTCAGAGGGAGTCAGCATCATTTGCCTCATGCTAGAGATGGGCAATCTGAGGCACAGAGAGAAAAATGAATTTACCTAAGTGCACCTAGTGAGTCAAAGGCAGAGCCTGGAAAAGAACCCAGACCTTCTGCTTCCCACCCCTGTGCTGTAACTACTGAACCACTCTCCCCAAGGTAGCATCCCCTTCCCTAAGAATCCAAGGTAAATCTTCCCCCATAGCCACAAGGGAATAAGCAGCACCCTCTATCCCCCCCATGATGTTGTGTTCCAAGGGCAGATCTTCAGAGGCACATATCTGTGCATGCTTGACTGGCACCCACACATCGTGAGTTATTTATGGCAGTACCCACCGTGCACTCTCATCAGCCTCGGGACTTTGGAGATGGTAGGAGGACATCAGTTCACAGACTCATAGACTTTAAGGTCAGAAGGGACCATTATGATCATCTAGTCTGACCTCCTACACAATGCAGGCCACAGAATCTCACCCACCCACTCTTGTAACAAACCTCTAACCTATATCTGAGTTATTGAAGTCCTCAAATCGTGGTTTGAAGACATCAAGGTGCAGAGAATCCTCCAGATAATCAGTTGGGGCCTTAGACAATTATTAATGGTTCTGGGAATCGCCTGCTTCCTCCTAGTGAGCTGGAACATGCAGTCCTGTTTGGTGACAGCACATGTAGAGGGCTCGTCCTGAGAATGGACTCTGCCAACCGTGGCCGGGCAGCAGCTCAGCGGCAGCTTTCTTCTTTGGGGAACGCTGTGTCCTGCCCTCCCTGTAAGGTGCTCGGCATGAGGACTTGAACTGCACTGGCCAAAGCGCGTGAGCAATGGCACTGCCGGTTCAAGGAGAGCTGTGCAAAGCAGAAGAGCAGAGCTGGGTCCAACCCAAAACCCAGGCTCCAGACAGCCCCTGAGTTCAGCTCTGGAGCTCAACTCTGCAGCTCTGGGCCAGGGCAGCTGAATCAAAACCACTGTCCCACGCAATGTGGGATCAGGCCAGTGCTGCAGCATGGGGACTATGGAACCAGACTGCTGGCCAAGGGAATCAGAAGAACCCTATTGCTAGGAGCTGGGGATCTGGTGCTCTCATTATGAGCAGACAGCCCAAGCAACTGCATACGCACCACCTCACCTGCCAGGATAGAAGGTGCTGGATACTGATTTAGTACGGGACAGGCAATTTTCTATTTCAATAAGGGATGTTCCTTGTAAAACGGGACTGAACTTCAAAAACTCCAAAGCTAATAACAAAATGTTTTTTAAGTACATCAGAAGTAGGAACCTGCTAAACAACCAGTGGGGCCCATGGATGTTCAAGATACAAAAGGAGTGCTTAAAGATGATAAAGTCATTGCGGAGAAACTAAATGGATTCTTTGCTTCAGTCTTCACAGCTGAGGATGTTAGGGAGATTCCCAAACCTGGGCCGGTTTTTGTAGGTGATAAATCTGAGGAACTGTCACAGATTGAAGTGTCACTAGAGGAGGTTCTGGAATTAATTGATAAACTCAACATTAACAAGTCACCGGGACCAGGACTGGCGCTAGGGGTTTGAGCGCCCTAGGTGGACGGCAATTTCACTGCCCCGCACGCTGGTCTCGCGGCTCTGGTGGAGCTGCAGCAGTGGTGCCTGCGGAGGGTCCGGCGCTCCACGGCTCCGGTGGAGCTGCCGCAGTGGTGCCTGCAGGAGGTCCACCGGAGCCGCGCGAGCAGCTGATCGTCCGCAGGCACCACTGCGGCAGCTCCACTGGAGCTGCCTGCCGCCCCCTCTGGCAAAACGGCACCCACCAATTATTCTGGTGCCCTAGGTGATTGCCTAGGCTGCCGAAATGGTAGCGCCGGCCCTGACCGGGACCAGACGGCATTCACCCAAAAGTTCTGAAAGAACTCAAATGTGAAGTTGCGGAACTATTAACTAAGATTTGTAACCTGTCCTTTAAATCAGCTTTGGTACCCAGTGACTGGAAGTTAGCTAATGTAACAGACCGGCAATTACAGACAGGTAAGTCTAACATCTGTACTGGGCAAATTAGTTGAAACAATAGTTAAGAATAAAATTGTCAGACACATAGGAAAACATAAACTGTTGGGCAATAGTCCACATGGTTTCTGTAAAGGAAAATGGTGTCTTACTAATCTGTTAGAGTTCTTTGAAGGGGTGAACAAACATGTGGACAAGGGGGATCCAGTGGACATAGTGTACTTAGAGTTCCAGAAAGCCTTTGACAAGGTCCCTCACCAAAGGCTCTTACGTAAATTAAGCTGTCATGGGATAAAAGGGAAGGTCCTTTCATGGACTGAGAACTGGTTAAAAGACAGGGAACAAAGAGTAGGAATTAATGGTAAATTCTCAGAATGGAGAGGGGTAACTAGTGGTGTTCCCCAAGGGTCAGTCCTAGGACCAATCCTATTCAATGTATTCATAAATGATCTGGAGAAAGGGGTAAACAGTGAGGTGGCAAAGTTTGCAGATGATACTAAACTGCACAAGATAGTTAAGACCAAAGCAGACTGTGAAGAACTTCAAAAAGATCTCACAAAACTAAGTGATTGGGCAACAAAATGGCAAATGAAATTTAAAGTGGATAAATGTAAAGTAATGCACACTGGAAAAAATAACCCCAACTATGATGATACATACAATATGATGGGGGCTAATTTAGCTACAAAGAGTCAAGAAAAAGATCTTGGAGTCATCGTGGATAGTTCTCTGAAGATGTCCACGCAGTGTGCAGAGGCGGTCAAAAAAGCAAACAGGATGTTAGGAATCATAAAAAGGGGATAGAGAATAAGACTGAGAATATATTATTGCCCTTATATAAATCCACAGTACACCCACATCTCGAATAGTGTGTATAGATGTGGTCTCCTCACCTCAAAAAAGATATACTGGCACTAGTTAAGGTTCAGAAAAGGGCAACTAAAATGATTAGGGGTTTGGAGAGGGTCCCATATGAGGAAAGATTAAAGAGGCTAGGACTGTTCAGCTTGGAAAAGAGGAGACTAAGGGGGGATATGATAGAGGTATATAAAATCATGAGTGATATGAAGAAAGTGGATAAGGGAAAGTTATTTACTTATTCCCATAATATAAGAACTATGGGTCATCAAATGAAATTAATAGGCAGCAGGTTTAAAACAAATAAAAGGAAGTTCTTCTTCACACAGCGCACAGTCAACTTGTGGAACTCCTTACCTGAGGAGGTTGTGAAGGCTAGGACTATAACAGAGTTTAAAAGGGAACTGGATAAATTCATGGTGGTTAAATCCATAAATAGCTATTAGCCAGGATGGGTAGGGAATGGTGCCCCTAGCCTCTGTTTGTCAGAGGATGGAGATGGATGTTAGGAGAGAGATCACTTGATCATTGCCTGTTAGGTTCACTCCCTCTGGGGCACCGGGCATTGGCCACTGTCGGTAGACAGATACTGGGCTAGATGGACCTTTGGTCTGACCCGGTACGGCCGTTCTTATGTTGGCAATCCTATGCCACACCCATATCACTAACTGCACATATGCATGCCCCTAAATGTCCCCCACAGCCTGTACCCCCTCATGCACCCCTGCATGCATCTCCTCTCCTCCCAATACCTCAAAATAGACAACCCACAGTACACACAACCTATGCCAACTCCATTTACACACCCACATGCATCCACAACCACGTCCACACTTACATACACACTCCAACCTTCCCAGCTTGTCCCCCCCCCACAACCCCACTGTACCAAAAATCCACCAGTATCTCCCCTTATTTCCCCCCAGATCAGTCTTATAAACACATGTGCTGGCCCAGCATAGCAGTAAGCTCCCTGTGCACCCAACCGGCCCATAGGGTGAAATCTCAGCCCCAAAGGCAAAACTCCCACCGACGTCCATGGGGCCGGGATTTCACCACTGGGATTTGGAGCTGCGGGGCTATTGCTGCTGCTGCTGCACAGGGCTTTGCACACCATGCTGTGTCTCTTTAAGGAAGTTGCTCTTTTCAATGTCCTTCCTCCCCTGGGTACAGCAGGTCTTGGAGGACAAAGTTTGCAGAAGGCAATCAGTCACTGTCACTCGCAGCTGTGCTCTGCTGTCAACTGGTTAATTAGACACCTTCATTTACATTTTTAATTTCTGCAATTTGACATTTTGTTCACAAAAAAACCCTGTCGCCAACGGGATCCACAATTTTATAATTAGGAGGCAGAAAGGACAAGGAGCCAAAATAGCTGACAGGTGTCCTGTAAACAGCTCCAAGCCACCTGCTGAGCCACAGGTCGCCTTCCGTGGCAGGGAAATTGGACACCGACGTGCTGTATGGGAATTCCTCCATGAGCCAGGCAAGGGAAAACTCCTGACAGCGCAGGGTGGACAGCAGAGTTGTCGCCCACGAAACAGGGCCCTGTTGCTCTGCAGGCAGGGGATGGCCACAAGCTGCAGTGGGAAAGTCCGGCACGTTGTAGTAACCCCGGCTCCTCCAGGCGGCCACGGTGATTGAGTATTGATTCTGTATGCCTGCCCACATATACTGCTTACACCACTGCGTGGCTCTGGGTTACTATCCCCACTTCACAGAGAGGGGCTGGGACAACTCTGAGGGCACAACAGAGCAAGGACTAGAAGCCAGGTGTCCTGATGCTCAGCTCTGTGCATAGCCTATAGCTTCCAGATCAAGACTCTGGGAGGCCGGGGAGAGGAGAGCGCAGTCTCCAAGACCCTTGGTTTTTTTGCTGAGGCATCCAACAAGAGCACCAAATCAATGGCAACTGTGGTGCTGGTTTCTGTAACTAAGGCACCTGTCCACTGGGAACTGGACTGAGAGCCAGTCCGGAGCCTCCAGGTCTCCTGACTGACAACCTTGTGCCCCACCCACTGGACTGTACTCCTCAAGTGGAAAGTGATCTTGGTGTGGTACTTGCCTGATGAGCCTTTGGAACCTGCCCTGCCACTTTGATAACTGGCTCTGGAGCCTGATAACACAATTGGGAAGAGTCTGGGTTCAGGCAGAGAATCCCGTAATCTCCTCAGGAGCCAGCTCTGCAGAACCGACTCCAGAAGAAACAGAAGAGCTCAGGGACTCAAATGCCTGCTGCCCATGGCAATGGCTAGTGGGCTCACAGGGGAAATGCCTCCTGTAGAGCGCAAACCACACCTCAGCCCAAGCTCTCCCTACATTTACTGTTGCCCAGTCAGCTTAACTTCAGTACCAAGAAAGATAATGGAGCAAATAACTAGGCAATCAATTTGCAGACACCTAGAAGATAATCAAGTGATAAGTAACCATCAGCAGGGATAGAACAAATCGTGTCAAACCAACCTGAAAACGTTGACAGGGTAACAAGCTTTGTGGATTGGGGGAAGCGGTAGATGTGGTATATCTTGACTTTAGTAAAGCTTTTGATACTGTCTCGCATGACCTTCTCATAAAGAAACTAGGGAAATACAACCTAGATGGAGCTACTATAAGGTGGGTGCATAACTGGTTGGAAAACTGTTCCTAGAGAGCAGTTATCAGTAGTTCACAGTCATTCCGGAAGGGCATAATGAGTGATGTCCCGCAGAGATTGGTTCTGGGTCTGATTCTGTTCAATATCTTCATCAATGATTTAGATAATGGCATAGAGAATACACTTATAAAGTTTGTGGACAATAGCAAGCTAGGAGGGGTTGCAAGTGTTTTGGAGGATAGGATTAAAATTCAAAATGGTTTGCACAAACTGGAGAAATGGTCTGAAGTAAATAGGATGAAATTCAATAAGGACAAATGCAATGTACTCCACTTAGGAAGGAACAATCAGTTGCACACACACAAAATGGGAAATGACTTCCTAGGAAGGAGTACTGTAAAAGGAGATCTGGGGGTCCTAGTGGATCACAAGCTAAATATGAGTCAACAGTGCAAAACTATTGCAAAAAAAGCAAACATCATTCGGGGAGGTATGAGCAGTATTGTAAGCAAGACCCGAGAGGTACTTCTTCCGCTCTACTCCGCACTGATTAGGCCTCAACTGGAGGACTGTGTCCAGTTCTGGGCGCCACATTTCAGGAAAGATGTGGACAAATTGGAGGAAATCCAGAGAAGAGCAACAAAAATGATTAAAGGTCTAGAAAACATGACCTATGAGGGAAGATTGAAAACAATGGGTTTATTTATCCTGGAGAGGAGAAGACTGAGTGGGACATGATAATAGTTTTCCAGTACACAGGAGGCTGTTACAAAGAGAAGGGAGAAAATCTGTTCTCTTTAACCTCTGAGGATAGGACAAGAAGCAATGGGCTTACATTTTAGCAAGGGTGGTGTAGGTTGGACATGAGGAGAAACTTCCTGTCAGGGGGGTTAAGCACTGGAATAAATTGCCTAGGGAGGTTGTGGAATCTCCGTCATTGGAGATTTTTAAGAGCAGGTTAGACAAACATTTGTCAGAAATGGCCTAGATAACACTTAATACTGTCTTGAGAGCAGAAACTGGACTAGACGACCTCTCGATGTCTCTTCCAGTCCTATGATTCATTGCTACCGGGTCTCTGCTGCTCCTGCTCAGTGCTCCTGCGTTGCTCTCAAGCAGGGGGCTTTGGGGGCTGGGTAACTTCAGTAATGGTTCTGTTAGAACAAAATATCATGTTTCTCTGAGTTAAAGCTTTCAGTTAAAGTGCCCAGCTGGCTGAGAAATGAACATGTATTTTGGCACATGGAGGACTCCATGACTAAGTGCAGCCAGCGCAGCTTGTGGGGAAAAGAGGTGGGGGATCAGAGCCCATGGTGCAATGTGAGTGCATTGGTTTCTGGAACCGAAGAGTTGCCAGTGGAGAGAAGCCCTGCTCTTTATAAATATTCCATGGGCACCCTCCCACTGGGCGAAATGAGAGAGCACAGGGATTACATCTCATGATTTGGTGAGAAGCCGCAGCACACTATGTAAACAGGCCCGGCTTGAGAACCAGTCTGAAGCTTCCCTTGCCCTCCAGTTAATAGTGTCATCAGAATGGTCGGCTGGCTGGAGAAATGTGGCTGGCAAACCCAAACCGCACACTCAGCCCAGGCTCTCCCCCAGTGCTCTACCAGCAGCGTGGATCCCTTGCTTGTGGGAGCTGGGAAACACCCTCACTGGCTAGCGGCAGCTATTGCACAGTGGAACAAGTCCCAGACTTTCAGTGTGAAGCTTCATTTCAGAGTGGCAGGGCTCTGAGGCAGGTATTCCTGGGTTCTGATCCCAGCTCTCATGCTATCTAACTGTGGGCAAATCACCTGGCCTCAGTTTGCCCTTTAGTAAAATGGGGACAGCAATGCTGTATCCATCTCACTGGGGAGTTGTGAGAATTCGCTGGTTAATGTTCAGCAGGGCCTTGAAGATGGAAAGTGCTACACAAATATTAATGGTCAGATTGTGGTATTTCACCACTTGCCTCAATAGGAACTAGTGTGGAGCCACAGTGTCCACTGGGGAGGGGTGCCTCAGCGAGGTGCAGGCCAAGGGACAGGTGTACCCAACAGGCTGTGCTGCTCTGCAAGCCGGAGTGGCAGGAGAACTGGGTTGTGGCATGACTGGGATGAACTGACGGTGCACTTCCTGCATGTCCCCTCAGTGCAGGGATTGCATCTGTGGTCACAGATTGAGAACCCAGGACTCCCCTGGCCTTCAGCACCTCCATGTGAGGGGCTCTCCCAGCCTGGCCTCATGGTATTTTCACATGGCCCTAGGCAATACCTCCAGTACGCCACGAGCATCAACTGCTCCTCCTGCAGGCAGCGACCCCCAGCAAATGCCACTAAAAGGTTGTTGGCATAGATGGGCCCTTCTCTCTTCCCAGGCACGGGGCAGTAACAATGCTGCCCACAGGTGAGTCTCCCCAGGTGGAGGCGGTGTCTCCCACAGGCAGTCTTTGCTCCAGAGGGGCAGCCCCCCCAGACAATGTCTCCCCCCCACCAAGCAATCTTAGAAGAGTCCTTCCACACAAAGCTGCTTATCATTTGCCCCTCACATTGAGTGGATCCAAGATGGTGGGTGGCCATGAGCAGCCACTGCAGGACCTCACACATCCCTGCACTTTGTCCCCCTACCATTTTTCCAGTAAATTTTAACCCTCTCCCAGGTGCTGGGTTGAGAGCTCTAGAGACTGATGCCCTCTGTGCGCAGAACGGGCTCTGCTGAGGCGGCCTAGGTGCAAGCTAACCCTATCCTGCTCCCTGTGAATGTGCCTCAAATCTAACCTGGAGGGGGCTCCAGTTCAGGCTCTAAAGTCCATTCCTTGGCTTCCCCGCTGAGACTGCCAAGAAGGTAGCCTGTTGTTTAAATTGATGGTGGTGCATTTTGAGGGGTGGACACTGGACCAACTACAAACCGGACTGAGAACCAGCAACAGGCCACTGCGCACCCAGCCAAACGCAATTGGAGCTGGTTGGGAATTTGTTGTCGAAGCACTTGTCTGTCCACGCTTTAAATAAGGTGAAAGGTTCCTGTAAGAAATACCCACGAAGAGGAGAAATATATTGCTGAGAAGAAATACATCGCCGAGGAGCCTAGTGCTTTGGGTGAAAAACGTTGATTTGTCAAAACTGAAAAGTTTTGAATCCTGGTTGGTTTCAATGAATCGCCCAACTCAAAAAAAGGTTGAAAAAAAAAACATTTCAAAATTGTCAAAATGCGTCATGTTGACACTTTCTCAATGAAAAATTCCAGTTTTTGGATTCAAAGCTTTTTGTTTAGAAACGTCAGCTAAGTAGACTAAAAAAGAGTTAGAAAAGATTGAAATCAAAACAAACTTTTTTAATTCTCAAAATGAGACATTTCGATTGACCCAAATGAATGTTTTTTCTGGTGTTTCAGAGTGTGAACATTTTCAAGACTTTGAAGTTTGGTCCCAATTCAAGACAGGATAAAAATGTTAAACTCTCAAGAATATTTGAGGGACAAGAAAACAGTTTCCTGGCCAGCTCTAATCACACCAATTTTTAGCCCCTGCTTCCCTGCCTGGAGCTTGTAGTGATATCCTAGATCAGGGGTCTGCATCCTTTCAGAAGTGGTGTGGCGAGTCTTCATTCATTCACTCTAATCAGGGGTGGCTCCAGGCCCCAGCACACCAAGCGCGTGCTTGGGGCGGCAAGCCACGGGGGGCGCTCTGACAGTCGCCGCGAGGGCGGCAGGCAGGTTGCCTTCGGCAGCATGCCTGCAGAGGGTCCGCTGGTCCCGTGGCTTCGGCCCTGACTCTAATTTAAGGTTTCGTGTGCCAGTCATACATTTTAACATTTTTTGGTCTCTTTCTAGAAGTCTATAATATATAACTAAACTATTGTGGTATGTAAAGTAAATTAGGTTTTTAAAATGTTTAAGAAGCTTCATTTAAAATTAAATAAAAAGAAGAGCCCTCCGGACCAGTGGCCAGGACCCAGGCAGTGTGAGCGCCACTGAAAATCAGCTTGCGTGCTGCCTTCAGCACCTGTGCCATAGGTTGCCTACCCCCATCCTAGATTTTCAGTAGGGAGCTAGTGGAGAGGAGCTTCTAGCAGGGAGGATGCCAGGCTGCCTATCTCACCATGTGAATCCCCCTCAGCCAGACTTCGTCTTCCTGCACTGTACACAGAGTAGCCTCTCTGCAGTTCTCGTGAAGTGCTTGGAAGCCAACAACTGTTTAGTGTTACAAGGACGTGTACCTGCTCCAGTACTTGTGTTACACCCCTTTCTGTACTGCTGCCTTCTCCTTCAGTTCTGTCTCTCTTCCACATCATAACCCAGGTGCTCTGTACAGCTGGGTGACAGCTCAACCGAGGTGGCACTTGAGTGGCACTCCAGATACCAAGCTCAAGTGCCTGTGATGCCATGACAGTTCAATTTACAGCAAGCCAGCTCCAGCAGCCTGCTAGGAGTGGGAGCTCTGCAGCTCAAGTCTCCTCTGTTATTCCAGATCAATCATCCTTGCAGAAAGGCGGGGACAGCAGAGAGATTGGGAGGCGGAAGATGGCATCTCCTACAGCTCCAGTGCTGCCCATTTTGTGTGTCTTTCCTTCTTCTCTCTGGTGGTTAGCGACCCATGTAGGTGGGGGTGACTGTGCTGCACAACGGAACGAGTTCAGCTCATGGGGGGTTGCCTGGTCACTTCCCAAACTCTCCTTTAGTACCAGTCATTCTCTGGGATTAATCAGTGATAAATCACCTTGCCCACTTCTCCCGCATCCAGCAACACTCCTGTGCAGAAATCTCTGCTCAGTGCTACTGTCCCTGGGGAGGGAGTTGTCCACCTCCGAAGCTCAGACAGGACTCGGCTTGGCAGAACTGGATGGGCTGTTTGTTTGTAATTGGGACGATTGATACTGATTTCTACTTCTGTGGGTTTTTTTCTATTTGTAACTATGGTTGAGTTCAGGATCCTGACAAAAGGAAGAAAGGAAGGCAGTAGAATATGGACCCTGGACTTCAGAAAAGCAGACTTTGACTCCCTCAGGGAACTGATGGGCAGGATCCCCTGGGAGAATAACATGAGGGGGAAAGGAGTTCAGGAGAGCTGGCTGTATTTTAAAGAATCCTTATTGAGGGCGCAGGAACAAACTATCCCGATGTGCAGAAAGAATAGCAAATATGACAGGCGACCAGCTTGGCTTAACAGAGAAATCTTCAGTGAGCTTAAACACAAAAAGGAAGCTTACAAAAAGTGGAAACTTGGATAGATGACTAGGGAGGAGTATAAAAATATTGCTTGAGCATGCAGGAAGGCCAAAGCACAATTGGAATTGCAGCTAGCAAGGGATGTGAAGGGTAACAAGAAGGGTTTCTACAGATATGTTAGCAACAAGAAGGTCAGGGAAAGTGTGGGACCCTTACTGAATAGGGGAGGCAACCTAGTGACAGATCGTGTGCAAAAATCTGAAGTACTCAATGCTTTTTTTGCCTCGCTCTTCAAAGATAAGGTCAGCTCCTAGACTGCTGCACTGGGCAGCACTGTATGGGGAGGAGGTGACCAGCCCTCAGTGGTGAAAGAAATGGTTAAGGACTATTTAGAAAAGCTGGACATGCACAAGTCCATGGGTCCAGATCTAATGCATCCGAGGATGCTGAGGGAGTTGGCTGATGTGATTGCAGAGCCTTGGCCATTATCTTTGAAAATGTGTGGTGATCGGGGGAGGTCTCAGACAACTGGAAAAAGGGAAATATAGTGCCCAACTTTTAAAATGGGAAGAAGGAGAATCTGGGGAACTACAGACCAGTCAGCTTCACCTCAGTCCCCGGGAAAATTATGGAGCAGGTCCTCAAGGAATCCATTTTGAAGCACTTGGAGGGGAAGAGACTTGGAGACAGCCCAGTGGAGGGCAACAAAAATGATTAGGAGACTGGGGCACATGACTTAGGAGGAGAGGCTGATGGAACTTGGCTTATTCAGTCTGCAGAAGAGAAGAGTGAGGGGGGATTTGATAGCAGCCTTCAACTAGTTGAAGGGGGGTTCCAAAGAGGATGGAGCATGGCTGTTCTCAGTGGTGGCAGATGACAGAACAAGGCACAATGGTCTCAAGTTGCAGTGGGGGGAGGGTGCTAGGTTTATCCAACCTAGTTTTTTATTAGGAAAAACTATTTCACTAGGAGGGTAGTGAAGCACTGGAATGGGTTCCCTGGGGAGGTGGTGGAATCTCCATCCTTAGAGGTTTTTAAGGTTGGGCGTGACAAAGCCCTGGCTGGAATGATTTACTTGGTGTTGGTCCTGCTCTGACCAGGCAGTCGGACTAGATGGCCTCCTGAGGTCTCTTCCAACCCTAATAGTCTATGATTCTATTTTAATTTTCACAGTTGTAGGAAATTCAGGTTGGAGTTAGGGTAATGCTGACAGCAGGGCCCAAGACATCCACACACCGGGAGGTGGCGGGAAGGGAGGCTGTGGGCCTGGCACAGCAAAGCTGAGACCCCTGGCCAGGGCTGTGAGTAGGGGAATGAGCTCCTGGCTGAGGGGGAGGCCACCCCACTGCTGAATGGCTTCTGCCTGGCAATGACCCCTATGCTCCGGCTGGTGAGTGAGTGGGCAATGAGTGAGCCATGAGAGCAGGGCTGCTGCTGCAGGCTGGTGACACTGGATCCCTGCATGCATGAAGTATGGGCAGTGGCAGAGCAGAGACACCCCAGCTGAGGGGGAGGCCATCCCACTGCTCAACAGCTCCTGCCTGGGGATGGCCCCTGCACGCTCGGCCAGTAAATGAGTGGGGCCATGACAGTGGGGCTGCAGAGGGTGCCCTGCAGGGCCATGGTGCTGGTGGAGTGGGGGAGGCTGTGCGTGCCAATTGTTCTCAGTGGATATTCTTCTTCATCGCTTTCGATATGTCAGATGAAATTGACATTTACTAGTAATGAGTTTACTTTACTGCCTCCAACCTGTATGACCCACTGGGTCATTCCTTGGCCCATGCACCTCAGTTAACACTGCCCCTCCGCCCCCCCGAATGCTGTGCAGAACAATTAGCTTCCACAGGAACGTGTGACAGGCTGGAGGGGAGAGGATGCAGAACCCTTCCCTGCTTTAGGCATTTGGAGACGCAGTCCTTGATGGATAAAACTAGACATGGGTGTGTGAATCCAGTTGAACAAAGCATCCCCAGTGGACCAATCCAAGTGCTCCTGGCTGCCTGCCCTGCGAACTCCACCTCCTGTTCCCCATCCCTCATAGCTACCTCCAGCACTCTCTGGTCATGCCTTCCACCTTCATGGGTCCAACCTTGGTGGGTCCATGGACCCTCTCCCACCTTATGGCTCAGATTCTCCTCTGTCCACCCGTGCATACACTCTGGCTTATCTACCCATGCTCATCACCATGGTAGTGCAGCAACTGGGTCCTAACGGTTTTCTCAGTTATTGGAGAGGCTTTTAAACCATGTACCCTACAACCAAACTAGGTTGGCCGTTACAGAACCCACCAGTTTTACTTTCTCCCATCACAGTCCCACCATAGTTAGGTGAGTTCTTAGCACATATATGTTTCTTAGCCCTGGTCTACACTAGGGGGCGGGGAATTGATCTAAGTTACTCAACTTCAGCTACGTGAATAACGTCGCTGACGTCGACGTACTTAGATCGACCTATTGCGGTGAGTTGACTGCTGCCGCTCCCTCATCAACTCTGCTTGCGCCTCTCGCTGCGCGGGAGTACAGGAGTCGAGGACAGAGCACTCAGGGATCAATTTACTGAGTCTAGACTAGACACAATAAATCAATCTCTGCTGGATTCATTGCTGTCCACCAATCTGGCCGGTAGTGAAGACATACCCTTAGGAACCCATCGATGTAGTATCTAAGCCCATCAGAAATTCATGTAGTAGAGAATCCTGGTAGGAGAAATGGCCAAGCCCTTACTGAGTCTTTACTCAGTTTTCACTTAGCCCTTATGCAGCCAAGCAAGGGCCAGGTAAAACTGGAGGAAAAGCTGACTTTGTGGTACAGCTCAGAAATTTCCCACCGTTGTAGCTAGCCCCAGTACGGCTTGAACAAAAGCAGGGCTGGCTCGTATGACTGTGCACTTCTGATCCGTGCTGGGTGGAGTGTATCAGACCTGCCGGTGTGCATCTCATGCATTCTTAGCAAAGTGAAAGAAATTACTCTCCTCCCTTTTGAATGCTCCCTGTCCCCTTAGGAGAAAGAGCTTTACAATTAATTATCTCTTGAAAGAAAACGAGCAGAAATCAGTCAGGTGAATAAACCTGGCCCCTTTGCTTATGCCTGTGGCATTGCACTGTGCACGGGGCATCATAAACTCTGTTTTATGGGACTTGTTTTATGAGGCTGCAGAATTACAGCAGTGCCCTGGCCATGCTGTCACTGTTTGCACCCAGTCACTCATTAACTCATCAAGGGAGAAGAGACCAACTCTGGTGCGGCCCTTAGCACTGATCTCTTCGAGGGAGCCCTGGGCTTGGCTAGTGGAGCTAATCGCCTAGGTCAGGATTTTTTTATTGTCGTCGTTGCTGGTTTGGGATCGTGCTCATTAATAATCATTTTAGCATCTGAGCAGCCTGTAACGAATCCATGTGCTGCAGACAGCAAACGCAATTACAGAAATAACATAATTAGGGTTATGCAATTGCATTCCGAACCCTGCACACTGCGAAGCAAATGGGAGTTCAGTATCTGACAGACCTGGCACTAGTAGATCAGAGACGATCTGGAGAAAAGCTTGGTAATGAACTAGCAGCAAATTGGAGCAATTCAAGCCCATGAAGTTGTTTCATCTGTTGAATCATATGCAGATGGACAAAGGGGTAGTTTTGGTTGGCTGGTAGGCATCACAGCTGCTTAAGTTTATGTATTAGCTCTCTCAGCCGGGTAGCCCCACAAGCCTCTGTTACACCAAATTGGTCTGATTGCAGAGAGAGCCTAGGTTCAAGGCAGGAATCTCAGCATCTAATTGGGGTATGAAATATTTAGTCTTATAGTTGAACAGATGGCCCTGACTCCAAATGAAGCTCAACTCATCCATTCTTCAGATCAAGAGATCTGCTATTAATGGCTTGTAACTAGTGTTCTACCTTTGCAGGCAGCCTCTTGTGCCTTGATTTTATGGCTTTTTCTGCTCCTTACCCTCTCTGAGGGGAACTGGAGGGGCTGTTGTGCCAAAGGCTAGTAAGTCTTCAGCCAGCCTTGCTGTAAAGACAGCTAATCCTATAGTGAATGCCCCAATCTCTGCAAGGCAGGAGAAAGGAACTAACATCTGCTCATTAAAGACCCTTTGAGGGCCATATATTGTACACTTGCAAATACAGTCTGTCTCCCCTTTCACTGTCCCATCTCAGCTGCCTGACCATGCTCCCATCTCCACTGCTCCCCCAGCACCTCTGTCAGCTCCCTGCTCTGCCCAGTCCAGCCCAGCCCACACACACTTCCTGAAGGCATCCTACAGTCCAGAGCCAATGAGCATTTGAGGACATCTGCAAAAGGGAAGAAGTGGGGCTAGGAAGGACAGGACAGGCAGCACAGGGATGCACCCCCTTCCAGCCTGCCGCTGAATAGATGAATCGATGATTTAATTTTAAGTGGCTCCCACTCTCTGTTCTCATGTTGTGATCTGCGATGAAAAGATTACAAGTTTCTAACTGGTGAGCATCACTTCCTTAAAGTGGATCTCAGCTCATCTGAATAACTCCTGCCTTCTGCTGGAGACAGCATAGCCTAGTGGGTATAGCACTGGCCTGGAACTTAGGAGAAATAGGTTCTAGTACCTGTTCTGCCACTGGCCTGCTTGTTGATCTTTGGCAAGTCACTTCATGCCTCAGTTTTCCCATCTGTAACAATGGCACTAATAATACTGACCTCCTTTGAGCTCTACAGGTGACAAGAACTAGCTATTATTATTATTTCTATTGACAA
Source organism: Gopherus flavomarginatus (assembly GCF_025201925.1). Classification (NCBI taxonomy): domain Eukaryota; kingdom Metazoa; phylum Chordata; order Testudines; family Testudinidae; genus Gopherus; species Gopherus flavomarginatus. The sequence goes on along the minus strand of NC_066617.1, from coordinate 10,453,885 downwards.
GACCCCTCCCTAGCGATCAGTTACATTTTGAGCTCCCTCTGTGCCAGGGCAAGGGCTAGAAACTCACTGTTGTTTAAAGTGGAAGCTGAAATTTCCAGCAGTCCTTTGATCTCTCTTCTGAACTCCTCGGAGTTGGTGAACCACCCTGATGTTACTATTTAAAGTCTCAATATTTTTTTATAGTTAGAGTTTACTCCACGAATAAGTTTTTGTTGCACTAGGTCAGTCCATTTCATAACAAGCTCTCTTTTCTGGCTGTAAAATGGCCAGAAGAGGTTAGCCAACTTTTCAAACTCTGTTGAACACCTGGATTTTAGGGTATCATAATTCAGGAACCCCTTGTCCAGTTCACTTCAAACATCACAGAAAAATTGTCTCCTGGCCCCAGACTCAATCTGCCAAGATTGAGACTTAAATTTCTTTGATGGCAGAATTTGGAAGGGGTAAGAGTGTGTCTAAAATAAAGCTCATAATTTTCACTTCACCATGTACTCAGAGTAGTTACTGCTTCTGCACAGTAAGAGCCTGCGGAGGAGCATCAGGGTGAGAGGGAAGCACCTGATCTTTTCTTTGCGCCACTGCCTGTATCTTAAATGCTTAATGCGATGCCTGGGCATAAGCTGGAAATGTACAGTGGCTTTTGGTCTCTTGTCCCACTGCCCCCTTTTGGGTCCCTGCATTCGTGACTTCATGCCACAGGCTTCTGTACGGCAACGATTTATTGATTGTGACGAATGCAATTAAGCCGTGTTAATGAAGTTCAAACAAGTGTTATCATAAATTTGGCAGCGTGGAGAGAAACGAAAGGTCAGCCGCAGCCCTTTGTCATATTTCCAGCGCTAGTGAATGCTAATGAGCCGGTCCCAGCCAGAACACATTCCCCTTCTCTGAATGGGAGTAGAGGCACAGGGTCACAGGGGGATGGGGTGCAGGGCCACATGGGGATGGAGAAGGGGGTGCTGGGCCACAAGGGGAAGGGGGGTGGCTGAGTGGGAGCACAGAGATACATGGGGTTGGGGGGTGCATGGACACATGGGGATCAGGAGAGGGGACTGGCTGAGGGGATGCTGCGATACCTGGGGACAGGGGGAGGGGGTGTCTGAGTGGGGGTGGAGGGACACATGGGGACAGGAAGTGCAAGGACAGATGGGGACAGGAGTGAGGGGACTGGCTGAGGGGGTGCAGGGCCACATGGGGATGGGGGGAGTGGGTGTCTGAGTGGGGATGGAGGGACACAGGCAGATGTGCCTGACTGAATGGGAAAGGCTGGGTGTCAGCCAGGAGCTGCATGGAGGAAGCTCCCTAACAATCCCTCCCCGTCATCCCAAAAATCCTGTTCCATACTTTTCCCACCCATACCCAACAATCCTCCAAATTCACTCCCAGGCTCCTTTCCAGCAATTACTTCCCTCTTCCTCAGCTCCTCCGTTATCCCTGACTCCCATAAGCCATTGCACTGCTTCTGAGGGGTGTGGGAAATATGGTTCTGTATTGTAGTTTAAATGAATTATCACTCAGAGTTCTGTATTAATATGCCTAGTAAGGAATCTATTTGTCAAAAAACATTTCCTGAACCTTTTTTGCTGTCTGTATTGTTACAGACATACTTGCTGACGGGTATTTCAAAATAAATTACTACAATAATTGAAACTAGTGGATTATATTGCGTTGTTTTGACAAATAAAAATATGCAGAATGTTTAATTTTTTTGGCGTGGAGTTTGTAATTTTTGACGCACAATTCCCCCAGGAGTAACCATGGCAGCTGACCCTGCTGTGATGTCTTTTGAGCACCTGTACATACTCCAAGCAGAGAAACCAGCAGCTACAAGTAGCTGGCTTGGAGCACGGGAGTGTCTGGGATGGGCTAGCTAAGTTAGCATTAATTTTAGATAGATGCATACTAGGACAGATACCTTGCTTTTGCTCCAGAGTTCCTCCAGATAGATATTGTCACCAAGCACCCGTGCACAATCACTGTTAGCTCTAATGTTCCTACACAGGACAATCATCTGATTTCAGGTTCCTTCTTGCAAACTCCTTAGCAACTCAGAAACTCTCTGGCTGTGACTCCAGTTATCTTGGCATTGACTCCTATCCTGTCTTTAAAACCTAACTGTCTTGAGTGACGATCCTGTCAGCTGATGATAACTACTGCATTAACTGGAATAACTCACACCCTTCTTGGCTGTGATAAAGTAGCAAGGAATTCATTAGGAGTTGGGTGCAAATCAGTCCTATCTTCCATCTTTAACACACCTATCACCCTACGATCTAGGCACCGCTTGCTGGTTTCTCTGAAATGGAAGCAACAACCATCCTCATTCCAGGTGCACTGTGCATCTCAGAGCCATGCACTTGCATTTCAGAAAAGACAAGAGTGGCCAAACCGACGTTGATATTCACAGACTCACAACCTGCTTTGGGCTTCAGCTCATACAGCAGCAAGGAACCTTGCAAAGTTTTTGTACACCATTAAAAATCACTCCAGCAGCTCCCGGCTTCTCAGATAAAAGCTGGCAATATTAACTAGCAGTGGGAGCTTTGATGCACCTGATTTATGAATGCAAACTCATCCAGTTGTTCTGGGAAAGCTTCCAGAAAAGAGTAACACCTACTGCTGGGGATTATCCTTCCACATGATCCAGTTTTAATGAATACAGTGCTGGTAAAAGCCCTGGAGACTGAAGCTATCTATTTATCCAGAGAAGAGGCACAGCACTGGGACAAGCTCTCCATACTCCCTTCCCACCAAAGTGTCCTCACCCCACAACCTGAAGAACAGACACCTCTAGGGATGGGAAAGGACTTTGGTCACCATGACCCTTTCAGTCCTTGGACCTATCAGCTGACTGCTAATGAGAATGACCATACAAGTTGCAGTGGAGGGTGTGAGCTAGGTATCTGTCCATTGAAACCAACGTCCCGTTTCACACAAACCACCAAAGAGCTATCAGATCATAACATCTTTGGGTCGTGAATGACCTGAATGCACAATCCACAAATAAATATCTCTATAGCTCATTCCCAGTGTCCAGATACAGCCTGTTCCCAAGCTCTTTACATATGAGCAAACTTGGGCACAGTATAAGAAATAGGTCATAATTAAGCAAGGTAGTTCCTAAGTGCCCGATTGGTTGCTAAGAAACTACATTCGTAAAAAATGGAAGTGTCTAAACTGCTGCTAAAAATAATTGTCTGGACAAATCAGTAACCGACAGTAGCTGCATTAGAAAGGATTTCATTTAACTCTGACTACAGCATAGAAACCTTTAACCAGCTATGGTCTCCTTTCGCTGCCATATCAGAATGACTAACCCCTCCGTTAAAAGAAATATACTGTGATATACACAGGTATACCTACAATAACAAAGAATTCATATAAACCAGTGTGGTGTGTGATCAACTGTAGACAGTATCTATCTATCCAGCCAGCTGAATAATTGTTTAAAACGGTGCACAGTTTTATATGAACTCTCTGATGTTAACCTTGGCTCCATGTTAAGTGTACAGCAAGCATTTTCCAGCTATGCATTTCCAAAAACTGTCAGTGCTGCCTAGCAAACATGGGGATATTGGAAAACAAACTATGCATTAAATTCTACAAAGCTTCCTCAAGAAAACTCCTGCTGAAATCCATAGGAGCTCTGCCAGAGCTGGTCCCACAAGATCTACCTCTCTATTATTAAGATGAAAAGAAAGATCTTACATTAACTGGGCACAAAGCGCTGACTGAACTGTGCAGATAGGAACTGGGAGAGTGCACAGTCCACTGCACAGCAGTGAGTATGCAGCTGGGGGAGTTTATGGTTAGGGTATTTGGGCAAACCCCTGCTCTGTCAGAGAATGCCTGGAGATCTTTAATTCCAAAGAAGCCAGTCCCTTTGTTCTTCAGAGTTTCATCCAAAGGACCCAACACATGGTCACCTGCATGGAAGTCTATTAGCCTCAGAAGGGAAACAAGGCAGCTCAGCCAGGATTTGCACTGGTGGCTCTACGGTTTGTAGAGATTCCAAACCCAGTGCTTAGAACACGGAGCCATCCTTCCCAGACTGGGTGGCCGGCCTCAACCCCAGTCACTCACACTATCCATCTCCCTCAGTCTCCACACACCAGAATCTTTGCCAGAGAAATGACATCCGAAAACAACCTCAGCATATTTCTCTCACTGACCTGTCCATCTTTGGCGTGAGGCATATCGAACTAAATGGCCCAGATGGTTCTTTCCCTGAGGTCTTAAACCAAATTCAATAGCCAAGCGCTGCAGCCTTCTAGTGCAGCTCCGTTACCGGCGGCAGCACATGGGACGCCAGGCTGCAGCCCCTGCCACAGAGCAGGCCCACGTTGTCCAGCTCTGGCTCATGCCAACCCGTCTCCTCCGTGTAGGACTCACCTTTCCACCCAATTCTTGTAGCTGGGGATGTCCTTGGCATACAGAAGCTTGTTAGAAGGGGAGTCTTTGCCCAGACGGTGCTCCGAGGTTGAACAGGAGTCCATGAAGGTCTGAGCCACCACCGAGAGGCAGGCATCTGTGATGCTGTTCTTGTGGATGTCAAATACGAACTGGGGGTTTTTGATCATGTTGACCCAGAACCGTAGTGGCAAACTGCAGGGAGGAAGGAAGAGGTGGAAGAGGATGGGTCAGTCGGGGTGTTGTTTCACAGGCGATCTCGCTACACTACAGTAACAGGATTGGAGCATGTGACTGGGAGGCAGGATTTCTGGCTGCACACTGGTACGCAATGGCTCAAACTCATCCCTGATGGGACTCTACTCAAGTCAAGGGAGTTGACTCCAGAGTTGGCTTTGGTCCAGGGCATCTTTAGATCATTCACAGAGGGCCAGATTCAGACACTTTATTCACCTTGAGGAGCATCTTACTCTGCAAGGAGCCCCACTGACATCAATGGAACTAGTTGTGCTGGCAGAATTGGCCCCTTACCCTCTCTGTGGTTCCTATTAATCTCTGTAAAATGGGGATAATACTTACCGGCCTCGCAAGGGTGTTGGGATGAGACCTGACTGCTAATCACTCCACCCTCTGTGGCCAGAAGAGGTCATATATGTGCAAAGCCTTAGTATTATTAATGCTTGTAAGTGGGAAGCAGTCTAGCTTTTCGGTCTCAGCAATACCTGGGGTGGACATGGACATAGAATACTGGGGAGTTGGGATTTAGCTTCACAGCTATAACTCTGTGCACCAGTTGATACAGTAATGGCATGTAACTACCCTGTGACATCCTGTAGTTCCAGCAGGCTGGGCATTGCACAGCTCTGTGTTTATAACTAGGAGTTGGGAGATGAATCCTTACTATCAGAGCCCACCCACTGGATCTCCATCTCCAGGGTTTTAGTAAGTCCAATTTCAAATGTCTCCAGGGCTGCGGCTTCTATCACTTCCTAGAGGGAGATTATTCCACACTAACAGATCTTCACAACAGTGGGTTTTTCCTAAAAGCCAACCTACATTTTCCTTTCCTTAATTTCATCCCATTGCTTCTAGTTGTCCTGTGTCCACAATATCATCCTAAACAATTCACCTCTACCACTGGTGTCTACACCCTCCAGATACCAGCAGGCAGTGTAATACGTCCCTCTTGGCTACATCACCACCTGACCTTCCCCACGGACACCTCTGGAGCAAGGAAACTTGTGGGCTGAACATCAGAAAAAAGCATCTCAACAGACAATCACATTAGGCTCCAGTGAAACAGTCTCCCCAAGGGAAGCACCCGAAGCCCAGTTGCTGGAGATATTTGAAATTCGAACTGAGGAAGCACTAGGAGAATAGGGGCCTGTGCTAGCACCTGCAACAGCAGCAGGCAGGAGGAGGAGGAGCTGGGGAAGATGGCCTGGAACAGGTCTTTTGCATCTCTAATATCTCTGATGCTAAGCTCCAGCCAGCCACTGGTAGCAGGGAATGCTGGCTGGGAATGATGAGGCCTGTGAAGTGACTTGGAGTTAATTTAATCTGATTGAGAAGAGATCATTTCTTCCTCCACCCTACCCCCGTTAAATAAACCTCCTGCTCATTTAGTCTGAGTGGCTGCAATCAGCCGTAGATTGGCACCACAGATAATGTTAATAATATGCTAATATTTCATTAGCTGAAAGCCTCTTCGATGCATGGGGTTTCTTTTTTTATTTCATGGCACTGTGCCGACCTGCCAGTCAGCATGGCTGGTAAAAGGAGAAAACTCATCAGCTGGGAGTCCTGTGGTTCTCCTCTGCTGTGCCTTTTATAGTCCCTCGTATTTACACAGAAGAAAGGAGGGAAAGATTCCCCAGGGGACTCTTTCCAACAGTGAGATTCAAAGGATAAAAGCAGCAGGGAACATTCTCTCTCGAGATCTCAGTCCCCTGTCTCTATTCCAGTACATGCAACAAGTGTGGGGAGCGAAGCGTTGTCTAGTGGTTGGAGCAGAGTCAGGCTCTACCTAGCTCTGTCCTCACTTGGTGCTCGTATGGCTCTGTCACCATTTGTGCACCTCACAGCCCTTAATGGCTCTATCCCCACAGCATCCCTGGGACCTACCGTGACCCCTTTCACAGAGGGAGACACAGAGACTAAGGGTATGTCTATCCTGTCATCACAGGGTGTGATCTCAACTTGAGTAGATATATCTGCGCTAGCTTTCATCTAGCTCAGTCAGGTACCAGAGCAATGAAGCTGCGGCGACACGAGCTAGGTGCATGAGTAATTACCCAGGGTCCTGGGCGGCTGTACAGCCCACACCAGCTCAGGTATGTCTCCTGGGGCTACAATCACACCCCCAGCCCCGAATGCAGTAGAGATACACCGCAAGTAATTTTCCCCAGATGACACCGGGAGTCTGCGGCAGAGCCGGGAGATGAATCCAGGTGTCCTGCAGCCCATGCCAGTTCCTTACCCACAAGCCCATCCTCCCCAGGCATCAGAACCCCAAACCCTTTCCCCTCCACCTGGGACCCGGAGCAGGGCCACGTCGGAGGGATCACACTGACCAGTTGCTCTTCCAGGTGTGCCGCACGTGGGGGTCGTGGATGTTGTGCTTATCTGCCTGCTCGTCCAGGAAATCAAACATGTACTTGATGGCCAGGGGCAGGGCACTGCCGCGGTGCGCCGTGCTGAAGATCGTCTCAAAGAGGTCGTCGACAAACTTCTGCAAAGTGCCCTGCGGGGTCAGGGGAGGAGGAGGAAGAGAGTGAGACACTGCCCTGGGGCTCTGATGTCCTCCCTGGGGAATTTGGGTTGCCAGGTTGGCTCAGAGGAGTGCTACTAGACTGCTCCCTGGAGTTCCCAGATTCAGCCCTGGAAGTAGTGACTGAGAGCTGGTGCCATCTGACAGCTGTGCAGTGGGAAATAAGCTGAAGCTTTAAACCCTGTTGCCAGGTACACGTATCACTGGGATCCCCCTCAGCCTTGGACCTGGATAGCAGCCTCAGCAAGCAGCCATGGACTGAACAGGCAAGGTAAGCTGCCTACCTCCCTCTCCTTAGAGCTTGTCTCTCTGGGTGAGGGCTGAGGTGCAGTGGTGGGGAACACTCAGCAGAGAAAGGGAAGGGTTTGCTCTCCTGTGTTGTTAAATGGGGTCCTCTTGTTGGCCCCCCGGTCACAGAATGCCAAGGGATTTGTGAGCAGCATCAGGCACATTGCATATCGCAAAAGGGACTATGAGATTTCAGGTTTGGGGTCAGATCTGCCACAGGTGTACACTGATGATACTCCAGTGAAGTCAACGTGCTCCAGTGTGTTGTGGGGATGGGGATGGGGATGGGAGAGGTGGGCATTTTGCATGCGAGAGAAGCCTGACCTGTGCACTGAGCAACAAATGACTGATCCTGCTCCCAACGATATTTTGCCATCCTCTGCATTGGGAGTAGGGCCTGAAAGAGCATCCATCATGCAATGCATACGCGGAACCTGACTTTGATATATGCTAGTGTAGAGCTTGATGAGGTTTCCTCCCACTCCCATAGGAGAGATCCCAGATCACCATGCTTAGAAACCACCGTGATCACTGCCTGATCAGCAAGAACGGGACACTTAACGGGACAATCTGAACGTAAGGGGTCTGGAGGTTGAGTGGGTACATGTACTTAACACACCTAGCATCTTCAATGGCCCAGGGTCCTCCCCATGAGTGATGAACACCATAAAACCACACCCCACTCTTCCTATGAATTCAATCTTTGCTCGCAAGTGAAACAGCAAAGAATAATGCAGGTCAGGACTGGTGTGCAGGCTGAAGCCAGGAATGGTGCCCAGGTCTGGGATAGGAGGAGTGACAGAGATCACAATGGAGGTGCATTGAAAGCAGGTGCAGTGGGTGCTGGAGGTAAGGTGGGTAAGGATTGGGGGTGCAATGGGGGAAGTGGTGTTGGGGTCTGGGAGTGGAACAGAGGTTCAGGTAGGTCACAACTAAGGTGCAGTGACCAAGCTGGTGCACGCTGATGGGGCGCAGGCTTGGCAGTGGAAATCCAAGGGCAGGGCGGCTCAGGAGGACTGGGCTGCCACCGGACTGGAATGGCAAGGTGAGCTGCAGGCCAGGATTGAGATGCAACTGGCAAAGGTGGTTGTGTACGAGCTCCAGCCTGTGTTCCCAGCACTCCTCTTTCAGCAGAGCTAGGAAATCTCCACCTACAACATGTTAATAACTGTAACTGCTTAACCAACTCAACTCCTAAAGTGACAAATTCCCTGCAATGGAAAGGTTCCTGCTGTCTCGGCAGATGCACAACAAGATTCCCCTCGATGGAAGTGGAGTGCTGAGTTCTGCCAGGGTGGGTAGAGTTTACACAGCACTAACAAACATACCAAAGCTTAAATTAGCAGGCTGATGTCCCTTGCTGATGCCCCATTTGATTTATTCTTTGAGAAACAAACAGAGAGAGAGAGAGAGAGAGAGCTCCTGAAAAACAGAACAAAACCCTGCAGCACGTCTGAACATGGGGAGGGCCCAGAGGGGAAATCTGACACAGAGGAGCTGCCCTCCGGATCAGTTTCCAGGAGGAATTGCTTCTCTCACTTGCCCAGCTGAATGCAAAGAAACCCTCCAAGGCTTCTAGGCAAAAGATTCCAGTTCTCAGAGGTCAGGGACTTAGCAGGGTAAAAACCATTCTCAATTTAACGAAGTATTCCCCCAGACTGTGTTAGCAGCAATTGCTCTTCCCTCTCTCTCAGAGGCACAAGATGGGGAGAGGAAATTTCTCTTATACCAAGTGCCAGGATGGGGGGGAATAGGCTTTCTGGTTTTCCTTATCGCTGTGTCAAATTCCCAGCTGGCTCCCTGCCTGGCTCCCAAGAAAGGGCAGACAGGACAGGCAGAATCTGGAGTTCTGTTTGTGGTCCACCAGTATCTGAGCTGAACACCAAGGATGTTCAGTGGTGGCCAGATCCCCAGCAGGTGTAAATCAGCCTTGCTCCAATGACTGTTGATTTACATCAGCTAGGGATCTCACCCCATGGGGGTGCCCCCTTTTTTTTTTACGTTGCCGGACCCATTATGGCCCCTAGTTGCTATGAGGAAGGGCACATTCAAAGACAGACAGAGCAATTGCATGCTCTGTGTCCATCGACAGAAGAATAACCTGGTTAGGATTTCCTATTCAGTTGCCGGGGATTAGACACTAAAGGCTGTCCCATCAGGGGACTGAGCACACAGCTGAAACACCAGAGCAGGACTTATGTGTTGACAGAGTCCCCTGTCCAGTGGACAGACTCAGACTCTGTGTGTGTGTGTGTGTGTGTGTGTGTGTGTGTACACAACTATGGCTGTGCAGATGAATTCGCCACAACTACATCTCCACCGGTCGGAGCAACGGTGGCTGCTATAGCGCAGGAAGGCCTCAGGCTGTCTTGCCACTGTATTGTCCAACTCTGCTCAGAATCGGATTAGATAACTTGATGGTTATAAACTCCTGAGCCTTGTCTACACAGCAGCTTCCACCATCGCTACTGCTGATGGGGCTGCCCCAGAGGAGAGTGACGTGCCAGTGCCAGAGGTTCCCGCTGAAGGATGTGGAAGATGTGCCAGGTGAGCCGCACCCTCTGACAGGCCCTCATGTGAGCTGTGCTAAGACTGGCCCTCTTCATACCCCTTATCCCCAGGCTGGTGGTCAGACTCCTGGGCCAGAGAAGAGCGGGCCCGGCAACCTCTCTAATCAGGGGCAGTCGCACAAAGCCCCTGGGTTAGTGGGGAAGTGCCCCGGTCAGCACTGCTAGTTATTCACATCCATGTAATGCTAATAAAGCATGGACATGCTTTAGGCATCTGCCTGTCAACCAGCAGTGCTGAAAACTGCCCAGCCCTGACCCGGGGAAGGAGAGACTTTCAGTTTCCATGGATGGAATCCGAACCCCATCCTTGGCCTCTCTGATGAGACTGCCAACAAGGGGAGAATACAGAATGGGAGATAACTGGCTTGGCAGCAGCACTGCTGAGAAGGATCTGGGAGTTATAGCGGATCACAACTTCAACATGAGTCAACAATGTGATGCTGCTGCAAGAAAAGCATATTGGATCTCGGGTTGCATTAACAGAGGCATAGCATTCAAGTCACAGGAGGTGATAGTACCATTTCACTCAGCACTGGTGAGGCCTCAGCTGGAGTATTGTGTCCAATTTTGGTCACTGCTGTATAGAAAGCATGTAGAGAAACTGGAAAGGATCCAGAGGCAAGTGACGAAGATGATAGAAGGGATGGAACGCAAGTCATACGAGAGCAAAGGTTGGAGGACCTGGGTACGTTTAGTTTGGAAAAGAAGAGATTAAGGAGGGACATGATCACCGTCTTCAAATGCTTGAAAGGCTGCCAAAAAAAGATGAAGAAAAATTGTTCTCTCTTGCCACAGAGGGCAGGACAAGAGGTAACAGGTTTAAACTCCAGCAGAGCAGATTTAGATTAAATCTCAGGAAACGCTTCCTAAGTGTAAGAACAGCCGGCCAACGGAACAGACTGCCAGGGAAGTTGTGGAACCTTCACTCGAGGTTTCCAAAAGGAGGCTGGAGCCATCTGTCTGGGATGGCTTAGACCCAACAAATCCTGCATCTTGGCAAGAGGTGAGACTAGATGTTCCTTGCGGTTCCTTCTAACCCTGGGGTTCTGGGAGTCTATGATTCTGCTAGAGATCTTTGTACTAGTAACAAGACTTAAATGCAGCCAACTCCTTTTGCCCAGGCCCCTAAACAGCCACCAGACGTTAATGACTATTGGCCACTGTGGACCCGAGCCAGATTCCCACCAGCAATGAGGTGGCGAAAGGCTGTGTGGCCCTCTGCTGATCCCCTGAGCCAGCATGTCCTCCATGTTCTAGTCTACAGGTTCCTATTCCACTCTCATCACTGCAGTATCTGAGGACCTTTTGGTCATGCATTACGCAATGTGACGAACATTGGTCACGTGCTTTGTTCTCTCCTCCTCTCCACAGTATGCCTAGCAGAATGCTAGGGTTCGTTTTATACCCATACCTGGTCGTTGTATTGGGGTCAGAGGAGGCAGACCAAAGCAGCAGGCTCTGCATGGGGAGCAGAAGGTGGCGAGGTTTGGGATGATCCTTAGTTCTTGGGGAAGTTCACTGTGCAGTCTGGGACCAGCCTCAGAAACCTCTGTCTCCTGCACAGATGAATCTGACCCTGGTGGTGGAGAGTTCTGCTGGACCACAGGAGTGGAGTTGTCAACTATGGTTTTCATCCCAGGGCTTCAGGCTCTTTAGATACTCTGGGTCCAGGCTACGGTGCGCCTTAAAGATAAGGACTGAGAACTGACCTGGACTCGAGCACCCTGTAGTGGCTGTTTCCCCAAATGCAGCATCCCCTTGCAGCCCCTGCCTGCTGGCAGCAGCATTTGAGATGTCAGCAAATTCAATTCCGGGTCAATAACTAGGTGCCAGCACCGCGTGATATTGAGGTGGGGCCGTGCAGAAGTTTAGCATTGATGGGACAAAAGTTATAGATCTGTCAGGCAATCTGCCATGCAGGGCTGCGTGGGACGAGAGAGTGAGTGCTCGCTGCCAAGGACCAATGTGCTCCCCGCAGCCCGTCAGCCCAGGCAGATGCCTGCTGCTCCCCATCAAGCCAGCATATTCCACTGAGCGCTTCGCTCCCTCCTTTGTCCATGCATCAGGCAAGATGGCTCTCTGTGAGTGACATAACCTAACCTGCGGAGAGGTGAGCGTGTTTGTCTCAGCTCATACTGCTGAGCTGCCCCACCACGATGCATGATGAAGCATCTAACTGGCTGGTATGCCTTCCAGCGCAAGCACCACTGGTGAGACAGCCTGGTGTCCACGTGGGCCAGAGGGAGGGGTGGGACAGTGAGTAACGTTCCCTATCGGTTTGTGGCATAACTCACAGTCCCATTTTGCCAGGCTGTCTTTGTCCTTTGAACATGTCCAGGACGTGCTCCCTAGGCTCCCCTTGACCTCTTGAATCACATGTGGTCGACTCTACAAACAATTCAGGGTATATCCTCAAACCAATCTGCTCCTGCCCACATAATTCTGCACACACAGGGATCCCTGTGCAGGAAGCCACTGTTGGTAATGCCACCTTTCCTCCCTTGTCCAGGCTCACAGCCTTGCTGCTGCCCTTGACTGCTCCCTCTCCCTCCCCAGTCTCTCACTAAACCCTTCGTTCATATTACCAGAAGTCACCCTTTCCTCACTAGCCCGCTGTCCGCGCCTTCATCGCCTCCCACCTTGACTATTGTAACCTGCTTCTTCCTGGTCTCCCCCTTCTCACCTCTCCTCCAATCCAGCCGACTCAAACCATTGCTCCCAGAGCCAACTTCCTATCCTGTCGCTCTGCACATGTTGTCTCTCCGCCTTCTGGCCCTCTCCACTGACTGGCTTCTAAATTCAAGCTCTTCTCACTTTCTACTGCGCTCTCCCCACGTACTTCACAAGCTAATCCCTTTACCCTCCCTTGGCTTCACACCTTGTCTCATGCTTCCCCTTACACTGGGAACAGTCTCTCCTGTCTTGCTCGTGAAGAGTCCCATCTCCTCTTTCAACCCCTCTGAAGCCCCCGTCTTCAAAGTTCCACTGCCCTTCTCCAGCATTATACCTTGGTGGCCAGCAGCCGGGTCAGGTAGATCTCAGACACCATCTTGCTGCCCCGGTCACCTTCTTTTTGGTCTCCATGCTCATGATTCTTGACTAGATGCCACATCTTGACGCCGCTCTCCAGGTCAGGTGTGATCATGGGTGTGCGAGAGCGCAGGCTGTCCGGGCTGCCCGTGTAACGGATCATGTTTTCTGGAACAGAAAGCCACAGCTTGCTCAAGAATCAGCCCTCCACCTTCAGGAAGAGGTGGCCACATTCAGGGGGTCAAGGTGTTTTTCCAGGGAAATACTCTGCGGTCGTGTCTTCTTTAAAAATGGAAATCCACTACCAAATTCCCCACAATGGCTGCCTTAGCTGCACCTACAACATCCGCACACATCTAGACGTTCCTAGGCAACTGAGCAGATACACGGAAAAACTTTCCTACAATGAGTTCAGTCAGCCCGGGAAAGGATCTCCCAGGGAAAAGGATGGGAGCCTCATCCCGTCGCACAACGACGGCCAGGCTGGACAAGACACTAGTATGTTTAGAAAAGGGGATGGTCCAGCACTGGCGATGTGCTGCTGGACATGTTACTGCTGTGACTGAGGGCAGGCAGCCGCTCCTGGAAATGGGTTTCTTTGTGGGTAATCAGAGCAGGATCCTGAGAATCCACAACTCTCACTGGCTCCTGCAGAAGTTGCAGATGCTGAGCAGCCATCTGGGCGAGGCCCAAAGAGCTTCACAGTCCATGGGCTTGTCTTTGGGTGTGTGCTGGGCTTGGTACACCTCTCCCCCAGCCATTTGCTCCCTCTTTCCCTCAATGCACCCCATTCACTACTCACCACTGTGTCATTCCCTCCTCCAAACGGGGCTGCTCAGCTCATTGCACCCTGGGTCCCCAAACCTGCCCATGTGGATGGCGTGACTCCCCATTGAAAGCCACCTGAAGCATTACTACTTCCCTTTCCACAGGCCGGGGGTGACAGCCTGGGCAACCCCCCCGGCTCTCCAGCAGTGCCACAAGTTAACTGTATTTCAACTGTAGTTAACACACAGATGGTGCCCCTTCCAGTAGCAGGTTCTGAAGCAGCTTCATTAATGCATTACTGGCCTCCCTGTATTAATTACTGGATGGAGTACCCATGTTCACTCTGGCTGCTGCTCCCTTTACTGCAATTAACAATCACTTCTGACTCACCACATTTTCCCCACTCGTCCCTCAGCCCCTCTTCTAAAAATCCAGTAGCACAGAACTCAGGAAATATAACAATAATGAAACCACTCAAACCCTCTTTTTTGCAAAGGTCACGGTGTCCTTCCAGAATGGCAACAACGCTGCAAAGAACATGAATATTAATAAGTCCTGGTGTATTGCTCATGTCCTTAGAGTAAGGGGAAGCGAGTTCCTCTGGACATTGAGTAACTGTACTTTCTCCCAAGCTACAGAGGATGAGGAGGATCAGACTTACTTTCATATATTTAAAAAACTGGATGAGGCAGCTGGATCCAGGGCAGTGGATGGTTTGTATCATTCTCCTGTGCAGTCTGGAAACTCATTTCCCTTTAACCCTCACCTGCTGCTGCACTTTTTGGGCCAGAAGTCCAACCAACAGGCAGCTACGCAGGTGGGTGCATCAGCAGCCGGTTGGGAAGGAGAGAGGAGCTGGTCTTGGTGACTCAGGAAAGCTAAGTTCTATTCCGGGCTTTGCAGCAGAATTTCCGTGTGGCCCACTTTATCTCTCATGTCACGTAGCCTCAGTCTTCCCATGTGTTAAATGGTAATAATGGAAGCTGGGCTGCTCAGTAAAGTGCTTGGAGAGCTAACAAGCTAGAGAAGCACTAACGTTTACTGTTCCAGGTGTAATCTCACCCAGGCCAAAGTCACCTGAATAAAAGAGTGATTTTCCATAGATGCCATTAATTAGAATAACATAGCCCTTGGATTGTCCAGTGCTTTTCATCTTCACTTGCTGTACAAATGTCAGTTGGCTGTGGCATGCTGTTCCCTTTGCACGTGCTCAACATCTCCCCACTGTTGTGGCCACCAATATTTCCCCTAACATATATCAGCAAACAGGCCCTTACCATACTTGCTAGCTGAGGTCCTGGAGACAGTGGAGTTGTTGACAGCATTGTAGGCAGTGACCTGCTTGGAGACTAATGCTACCACCGATCCATCTGGCACCTGCGGAGGAAAGAGAATTTAGGAATAAGCCTCCTAGGGCTGGCCAAAAAGCACACCCAATAACATAAAGGAAACCCAGCCAGTGAAACCCAAGTGATCAATCACTGTCCCTGCTGGAAGGATCTCATCATTAGTTACTTATGACCCACCCCTGCAAACCCTTCCTCATGGGAGTGGGGCCAAACCCTGCTCACTCCTCTCCTGCCCCCCAGTGCAAATCTGGAATCACTCTGCTCAAGTCAATGGGCCTACTTGGTATGAAGGTAGAATCTGGCTCATATAGGGACTGACCCAGAGCCCACTGTAGTCAATGGGCTCTGGGAGGCCTTCCATGGACTGCAATGGACTTTGGAGCAGGCCCTTAATGGGCTACTCCCATGAGCAAGGGTTTGTAGGACAAGGACATGGAATTCGCACAAGGGCCTTGTCTTTGCCCATGTCTGTAAGGTGCCCAGCGTGAGATCCATACCCACATGATTGTTTTTATAATGGACAAGAGACTGCAACAGGCTTATCTTTTAAAAGTGGGGAAGTGCCAATTCTTCTAATTGTTCAATAGTCCATAGAACAGAAGTGTGACATTCAAAAGGTCCATGACACAAGCTCTTATAATGAGAGACGGTCTGAAGAGTCTGAAATAGGGTTTGACTAGAGTTTGGGGTTCAAGATCAAGACACACCAGGTTCTGAGGTTCAGATCGGATGGTCCCCAAATCTCACCAGCTGTTCTCACAAGATTTCAGCCACAACTAGTGGGAGTTTAATGAGACCAGTTGATCTTGCAAATTCTCCATCATTTTTGGCTGGAATCTGATTTCAGCCTCATCTATGTGAGGCCTGGAAAACAGGCCCACTCCAGTGATGGATCCAAACCAGAACCAGTGATGGGTTAGGATCTGGGAATTCAAATCCTTTCCAGTTTTCAGGAGGTTGGATCAGAGCTTCTGATTCAGGCCATCTCCAAGGGAAAAGAACTCAACACTCGAAGAGAAGCTGATGTTAACAGAGACAGTAAGTTCACTGGGGAGGCCAAATTCTGAGATCTAGGGGAACAGCCGGGACCCAGTTCCTTGAAGTGCCCCTCACAGACTGAAATTAAGTTGCTCCTCCAAGGTCTCACAGCAAATTAGTTTGGCATGACACGTGTCAGTGCTCTTCCCCCTAGACAACACGTCATGGGAATGGGCATTTCATAGACAAGGTGACAAATGACCTCCTGGCATCAGAGCAGACATGCACAGACTCCTGATACGGCACAGGACTTTGCCACACCAGCCGGCCCTTGCCACTACTGCAACAGAGGAGGAAAATGGTGTTTCTATTGTTCTGCCCCTGTAGGTGGCAGCTGGATATCTATTGTGCTACAGGAAGTCTCACATAACATCTCAAAGGGGGAGAGAGCCTCTTGAAACGAGACAAGCCTTCCAATCCATTAGCTAGGCATCTGTGGGCTTCCTTTCAAAAGCAAGTGAGACAATAAGCAATTCTGAGCCAGTGAGGAAGCGAAGCTGTATCAGGAGCATCTTGGAAAAATGAGAAGTTATAAAAAGAAGAAACCTCTCCCACCTGCCCCCTAAACCTGTGAAGAGCCACTAGCTCTTGTCTCTGTAATAATAATAATTAGCTCTTACACGGAATCTTTTCATCTTCAAAGCACTTTACAGATACTAATTAATCAGCTCTCTCAACCCTTGTGTAAGATCTCTGGGTATTAGCCGCATATTACAGGTGGAGCACTAAGAGGTTAAGGGTCAGGTTTGTAAATGTATTTATGCACTTAAAGACGTCGCTAGACCCCTAGTGGGATTTTCCAGAGCATGTCGGTACCAAACTCTCACTGACATCGGACGTTTAACAGGGAGGGTGATTAACCATCGGAATAACTGTCCTGAAGCTACGGTGGATTCTCCGTCACAGGCAATTTTTAAATCAAGACTGGATGCTTTTTTCTAAAAGATCTGCTCTGACTCAAACAAGGGAAGCTCTCTGGCTTGGGTTCTATGGGGGATTTCACTAGGTGATCACAACAGGCCCTTCTGATTTGGCAATCTAGGAACAGAAGTTAGGTGTGTTTCAAAATCCCATTTGGCACCTATCTACAGCTTCAGGCACCTAACTCTGTTTGGCAACCTGGTCCCATGTGACATGCTCAGGGAGCCAGTGCAAGTCTTAGAACCCAGGAGCTCCCAGCCCTGTACTCAGTGTCAGATCCTTAGCTGGTGTAAACTGGTGTGGCTCTACTGACTCCAGTGGAGCTATAGTGGTTTACACCAGCTGAGGATCTGGCCTATAGCATTTACCAGCCGTAGATCTCAAAGTACTTTCCAGCAGTAGGTAAGGACAGCTGTCCTTACTGGTTAGTATCATTATCCACTCAGGGAAATGACACCCCCTCTATGGGGACAAAGTGGCTGAGCTGGGACTAGAACCAGGATCTGGTCAGTGCCCTCACCGGTGGACAAAGCTGCTGTCTGTTCCACTGCTCTCCCTCCTGCTTCCAGACAACAGGCTAACTTCTACCGCTGCTAATGTCAAAGATCCTCCAGAGTGCAATGGCCTTGCCCTCCAAGGGCAAGTACGTCATTCTCCCTCCCGAGCGGAAGAAGAGAATTAACTTGTATCCTTCTTATCTCCGCTCTCTGTTTATTTCTAACCTGCTTCCTTCCCCCTGCCCCCTCCTCTGTGCTGATCATCAGCCGCAGCCTGACATCTCATCTACTGCCGGTGGGGGGCCTTCAGTAAAGCCTCCCCTTTAAGAGGGTGGCGGCTTATCTCTCCCTCTAGCCCCACCCCAAATAGTTTGCAGGAGGGTTTTTATTAGGCATCACTGGACTAATATCAGTATGGACAATGCCAGCACTAGTGGCCTGGGGAGAGATACAGGGCCCCTTCCTTCCCAGTGATTGGCAGCTGAGTACCTGTCAAACTTTGTCCCTTAAAGCCGAGTTGTTTTCCCTTCTCTTATTCCCCTTCCTACTGCTGATCTGCCCTCTTCCCCGCCTATCGCACAGGGCAGAGTAGGCAGGGGGAAATCCTCACTAGAAGAATCATGGGAGGTCGGTGTTAGAGCTGGCCATCAAATTCTTGCCTGAACAGTTTTTTGCTGACAAATGCTGATTCAACTAAGCTGATTTTTGGTGTGAAATTGCATCGATCCTGATGAAATTTTCCACAAAAACGAGTATGTTGGAAACAGAAGCAAAATTGTTTATGAAAATTTTGAAACTTCATTTCGGAAACAAAAATTGTGTTTCAAAATGTAGTTTACTTTAGTGTTAGTAGCATTATTTTTACATTATTTCAAGACCCATCAGTAATAGTGCAGAATATGATGTCATATCATGTCAAATCATGTTCTCATCTGACATAATATAATAGCAGAAACCGTTTTCATTGAATGTTTATAGTATTTATTTTTAAAAGCCATTCAGGGCAGCTGCTACTTAGTTCAGCTTGAAACATCTTATCCTACTTTCTAGCTCAAAGTGACTCCTGTTTGTGTCATAGTGAAACAGTCTGACACTTTGTGGGGGGAGAGGGGGAAACGACAGAACTTATTTACAGGGCGTCATTGCCTGGGATTGCTCTTTGCTTGTTCCAGCCCTGGATCTCAGACAGGGCTGGCAGGGGAGCAGCAGCTCAGATGATAAGAGCAGCAGTGTAACACTCCTGTGGAGAAAGAGAGAAAGTGCAAAGCGACTGTGTTAGGAGGTGCAAAGAGACTGTGTTAGAAGACCAGATGGTGCAACAGCGACAGTCTCCAGGGTGAGATCTGTCGGTGGCCTTTGAAGAAGGGGTAGATGGGTTGGGGCAGAGAGAGACAAGTGTTGGCAGTGCCAGTTCAGTTGTTTGATTGGCACTGAGCATTGCGAGCAGAGGTAGGTAACTTGGCCAGGCCTGTGTCCCTGGCAGAGGGCTCCTGTCTCATTACCTGGTAGTGCGCCAAGGTATTGAGTCTCTTCCAGTCATTCTCTATCTTGGTGGTGATGTCTTCGTCCTGCAGGATCATTCGGGCCCCACTCGTCTGCCGCCACTCTGCAGGGAGAAAGGGCACATTTCACTCTGCTCTGCCGAGTCCCAGGGAGAAGGAGGCAGCTCAGCATAAACCTTGCACATGTAACATGGAGACCATGTACCATCAAGCATGACAACACTGGCCCAAAAACATCTGTCAGGTGACCCAAGGATACACACTGTGCACAGACTTTGTCTATAAGGTGCCACAGGACTCTTTGCTGCTTTTACAGATCCAGACTAACACGGCTACCCCTCTGATACTGTGCACAGAGATGCACACAACACCTTCCCTAGGGTGACCAGATGTCCTGATTTATTAGGAACAGTCCTGATTTTGGGGCCTTTTTCTTATATAGGCTCCTATTACCCCCCACCCCCTGTCCTTATTTTTCACACTTGCTGTCTGGTCACCCTACCCTTCCCCTCCCACACGGGAAAAGGCACACTCCATATACATGTCCATGCCATGTATACCCCTGCAAACCAGGGACAGGTGAACTTTCAAAGATTCAGGGAGATGATTCAGGGAAGTACCCAAAAGCATAAACTACATGTCAAAGTTCTGAGTCAGTTCTTACATTACCTGAACGGGTTTTCTGACTCGGGATAAAACACGTATATCCCGCTACCATTCATCACACACACACATGCCCCCAAAGTCTAACTCCTGTCTGAGATGAGCACTGACCAGCTCCTGCAAACGCAGCCGTTGGGATTATGCAATGTAGCTGTTGCCCACAGACCCCAAGAGCCTCTGAGTCTGGTCGAAGGGCCATGGCCTTTTTGGGCTGCAAGGTGTAGCTGATTGACGTCAGTTGAAGAGCTGAGCCACAGAGTGACAGCAACTTGAGTCTGGACGGTGCTGTCCTTAGTGGTTTGCACAGCACCAAGTGGACCACTGGGCTCAAGCAATACTAGTGCTTGGTGCTTGTACGGCACTTTTCACCCGCAGATCTCCAAGAGCTGCCTGTAGGGAGGGGGAGGTCCATTGACACTCTTATAGACGAGGAGACTGCAGTGCACAGCCAGCCAGGGGCAAAGCTGGAGACAGAACCCAAGCCTCTTGCCTTCCAATCCCACGCCCTGCCCGTTATAAGACCCTGCCTCCCCCAGCACAACCCTACCCAGCCATATGCAAATGCATAGGGATCCTGTTTACCACCAGCTACAGTAGACATCTAATCGAATGCCTATCAGCATGGTATCTAAATGCCAAGTGCTTGAATGAGTATGTGGTGCTGGTAATTGTCTCTACATTCTGCTGACCGGGCAGTCCTATCTTGAGGCTGCCTTTGGGAGAATCTTGTATAGAAACTAGGGTTGATACATACCTCCATCTGAATGGGACAGCCTCAGTTTCCCTCAGATTGAAGACTTGATTTATTTGCCCCTTGGCTAACCACGTGTAGGAATAACCAATAGTACCATAAACGTGACCAAAGATGTCAAACAGTTGGGAGAAACTACAGCCAACCATGGGTTAGCCATAGATAACTTCGGTTTAACCAAAGGCAGAAAGAATCACCCATGGTTCAACCATCGTGGTCACTGCCAAATACAGCTGAACCATGAGCCCGGTCATCATAAACCATATCCATGTCCTTGAGTTAATTAAAATGAACCGCTGAATGTGGAAACATCACCTGCCAACTCTCTTTACTGTTTCTAATGTAGAAAGTCAAGAATTGTTGAAAATTTCTTTTGCTTTCAGCAGTTTTCTCAGCCCACAATTAAACTTTACTCATAAAACTGACCCTTGCTTTTACTATTCATTTTAATTAGCAGAAGATCAGGTGCTGAGTGTTTATTGCTGGATGCCACTGAGAACAGAGATCTCTCAGGGATGTAGCAGTTGGTTGGTCAGTAACAGTTACCATGGTTAGGGATGACCCCAGATTGGCCAGGATTTACCCCAACTCCTTAAATTACATCTGTGATATCACAGTATTGTCAAAGCACAACACTTTGTTCCTAGCCACACCTGCTAAGAATCCCAGAGCCCAGCTGTTCTAGACCCAGGTGGGAGGGGAGGAGCTCTTTCTATTCCAGAGTGTCCCATAGAGTGTAACAGCTGGCATTTCACTGCCGCTTTGTCAATGCCTCCTAGGCCTTTCCTCATTGGATCCCTTATCCTTGCCAGTATTGCTTGCTCCTGTGTCTAATTCTACCCCCACCCCAAAAAAGCAGCACCCCTAGTCAGTGACACTGCAATCGTTCAGTGCCATATACACTCTTGCATAGCTAGGTCAGTAGACAGACAGGCCCGATTCTCAGTTTTGTGGGTGGGTTGGGAATGGAGGGGAAACGTGGCTTTTGTCTATCTTTGCCTTCCCGGTATTCTAGGACTGTGCAGGGCTGATCTAACTCATGCTCTGCTTCCGACGGGCCGTGAGGGGAAGAAAATAGCCATAGTGCAGTGCACTCCAGTCACCCCCTCAGATTCCCACCCCCTCATCTCCTGGGGACTGGCAGCAGTGCTAATGTAGAGCCATGACACCAGCTCCACACTGGTCAGGGAGTGCCCTGTGCGGGATGTCTTCTCATTTCCACCCACTTTAAGGCCCCTTTAATCAGGCCCCTTGATTTTACATTTGTTTCTTGTCAGTTTCATTCTTTTCCTCCCAGGCTAGCTCAGGGCTGTGTTTGGGTTAGGAACTCCGCAGGGGAATGTCCATGGATGAAAATCCCCTGAAGGTTTGAATCCTGAAGCCTTTACTCAGGATTTCTTGAATTTTTTTCCTCTGGCCAAGTGCTATGGACTTCAGCAGGCATCTGCGGCAGGGCTGAGAAGGGACTCCAGAATTTGGCCGACTGACTTTAGTAGGAGTTTAGTCTGAGTAAAGATACTCTTTAGTAACTAACATCTCACAGTTTACTCAGCTGTTCCTTAAATCTCCTTTCCCTCTGTGCTAGCACTGACAGGGTAGGTCACTCCCAGCATTGAAAAGGAAGTGCTCGATGTGGGGAGGACAGAAAGGAGATAAAGGTGACCCCTGCATTCATATTCACAGCACTAAGTGAAGATTGTTAGCTTTCTCCTCAGTCGCGCCCCGTCCCCTCTCCCATCAGATCAGCGCACTCCTCACAGCACCGGCACAGAGGAGAGACACACTCCAATCCAATTTGTTACACTTCCACTTTCCAGAGAGCGGGAGGGAGGTAAAAATCCCATTATCTTTATCTTGACTTCCAATTGGGAGTGGCGGTAAACGCAAACTCAAGAGACAGTTGCTGTGAACTCCTAGTATCAGAGGGGTAGCCGTGTTAGTCTGGATCTGTAAAAGCAGCAAAGAATCCTGTGGCACCTTATAGACTAACAGACGTTTTGGAGCATGAGCTTTCGTGGGTGAATACCCACTTCTTCAGATGCATGTGGTGGAAATTTCCAGGGGCAGGTATATATATGCTAGCAAGCAAGCTAGAGATAACGAGGTCAGTTCAATCAGGGAGGAGGAGGCCCTGTTCTAGCAGTTGAGGTGTGAAGACCAAGAGAGGAGAAACTGGTTCTGTAGTTGGCAAGCCATTCATTCAGCAGACAGCGTATCCTTTTATTGCACACAGGAATGACTTATTTTTTAAAAATCCTCTTTTAGTTCAAGGGAAACGGGAAATTCCAGAGGCCTTTCACAAGAGGGGTTATTCGAGCTGCAGCTGATGTCGGGGTGGGGCTTGCGGACTCCCAGGGAGAAGTAGCCTGGAATCTTGGAGTCCTACTGTTTAATCCCACTAACCACTTCCCCTTCTCTGCGAGGTTCCCCGTGGTGCTGTGCAGTGGAATGAGTTAACCCTCCCCACAGCCCCTGTGAGACAAGTGAGCATTAACAGCCCCAGTCTACCAAGGAGGAAACTGAGGCAGAGAGAGATTCAGGGGGAGATTTTCAAAGGCACAAAGGGCAATTAGGTGCTTGGGTCCCATTTAAAGTCAGTGAATGTTGGTCACCTCACTCCCAGATGTGTCTTGGATGAGCTTGCCCAAGGACACGCCAAGAGTTCATGGCAGACCACAGATCCCCCAACTTCTAAGCCTTGGCTTTAGCGAGCTTTAGCCTTGCGCTTTAAAGGAAGGTAGAGACTGTAACACACTTAGCCAATACTACCAGGCCCCAAATGCCTAGACGTTTTGGGAGTATCCCACCGACTCCAAACCCTAATAGGACCTAGCCAAGATATTCTGATGTGATCAGTGAATTTGGATGTTTCAGTTTTTGGGCCCCCGAACTGCTAGTGCCCTAAAGGAGCCTGATTTTCAAAGGGTGCACACCAGGCACTTTTTGAAACCTGAGCCCCCTTAAAGCATTTCAAGCTGCACTCCCAAAAATTAAGGCACCCAAAATCACTGGTTACTTTGGCACCCAAGTGCTGGAGTAGGCAGGACACTTTTCACACCTAACAGTGAGTGCCAGACATGAGATGGGCCGGCTCAGGGGATTAGACTTGAGATGAGGAGCCTTTCCTCCCAATACCCCCAGATCGGCAGTGACTGAAAGGTGTTACCATAAGCTGACTGGTGGCCTGTGGGAAGTGAGTTGGGAGCCTCCAGCGTGTTCTCCACACTGCTGATACAAAGAACATTGCAAGTGGGCAGTGGTTGGCACTGCTGGTGGGCAGAGGGACCAAGAACTCCCATCGCATAGGGGAGAAAGGGAAGAGCCCCGCTAGGCCCCATCTCGTCCATCACCATGTCGGGGCAGGGCCATCCCGCTCCTGTATTAGTATTTAATTCAAATGGGTCATAGAGACTAAATGAATTCCCCACTCCAGAGCTGATCCTTCCAGGTCACAGCTCACCTGCCCTGCTATCGCCCAGGCTGTACCTATCCACTGCCCAGGGCTGTCAATCAATCACTTTCCACCAGCTACCCTCCCTGTTAAAAGCAACCAGAGCACAGCAAGGAGGGAATTTCTCTGTTTGGAGAGAGTCCGTTTTGGGATCCTCCCCTACCCCTTAATGCTCTTTTAAAGATGTGGCTACTGCGTTGGTTAGGGGTTTTGAAATGGGCGCTGTTAAAAGAAGCCTTCAGTAATTTGGCTCTTGGACTAAAATGTAACTTCAAGGTGCCCAGAATGACGGAGTTCAGCCAACAAGTGCCCCAGGGCATCCGTGTAACTGAACAACAGTAGGACACTTTCAGCAGCTACACACCTCTGCTCTCGCCGCAGCTCCCCTGCACTTAACAACACAAAAGAACTCATTAGCTAGCTTGCTGCTTCCTTCTCTGCACAGAGAGCCCTGCAAAGCAGCCCTGGAAATGTAAAACATAGACCCATGGAGATTAAGGCCAAGAAGGGACCACTGAGAGCCAGTCTGACCTCCTACATAACATTAGCCAGAGAATGTAATATATGCCATCATATGCCAGCAATGCCCCTCTGCTATGTACATCGGCCAAATGGGACAGTCTCTACGGAAAAGGATAAATGGACACAAATCAGATATTAGGAATGGCAATATACAAAAACCTGTAGGAGAACACTTCAACCTCCCTGGCCACACTATAGCAGACCTTAAGGTGGCCATCCTGCGGCAAAAAAACTTCAGGACCAGACTTCAAAGAGAAACTGCTGAGCTTCAGTTCATCTGCAAATTTGATACCATCAGCTCAGGATTAAACAAAGACTGTGAATGGCTTGCCAACTACAAAACCAGTTTCTCTTCCCTTGGTTTTCACACCTCAACTGCTAGAACAGGGCCTCATCTTCCCTGATTGAACTAACCTTGTTATCTCTAACCTGATTCTCGCTTGCATATATATACCTGCCCCCGGAAATTTCCACTACATGCATCCGACGAAGTGGGTATTCACCCACGAAAGCTCATGCTCCAAAACGTCTGTTAGTCTATAAGGTGCCACAGGATTCTTTGCTGCTTTTACAGATCCAGACTAACACGGCTACCCCTCTGATACTATTAGCCAGAGAAGTTCACCCAGTGAGTCCTGCTGTTCAAAGTGATCACACCAGGGTGGCACTGATCCCCAGAGCTTCATGCTCACTTAGGCTATGAAAATCTGAAGAGCAGACCCCCCTCTCATCCACGTTGTGTTCCTTTCACTGTCATTGAAGGACCCCCATGTTCCAAGAAGCTTCTGTCTCTCTGGGAGGAATAGCTGTGGCTCCCTCTGGACGTACCGGACTCTTCTCCACCAGACTCCTCCAAAAAGGGTGACCTCTCCATCCTCCCTGGCAGGTGAGCTAAGAGAGCCTGTTGCTTTACTCACTGCTGGGAACAGGCTTGTCCTGGATGAGGCATGCCTAGGTCTTTTCCATCTTCAGTGTGGATGCCTCATGTTAATAAACTCTTTATTAATCAGCCCCTTTACGGGCACGGAAAGTTAAGTCCTCCCCGGGGGCAGATGTGTATTATGCCTGTTAATCCCCACTGGACCCACTACCCTTTCCCCATTACTCAGCAGCTCCAACGCATTCATAAGGACCAGAGCAGAGATCATATGGCTCGTTAGGATCCTAATCCGAACTCTTCCAGGAAGTGGGAGGTGGTTCTGATACGGGATTCTGGTTCAGACCCAGCTGAGAGATAGGTCCACACTCGGAGGTTCAGAGTTGGATCTAAACCTGCTCACAGTTTGGAGAGGGCGTGGGATCTGGTGGTCTCGTTCAGGCCTAGTTGATTAAGGCCAAAGCACGTTAACATTAGAACATAGCCCATTTGTCCTCTAGATCACCATTGTCTGAGGTGGTTCCAATCCAGCCTCAGCCCCTCATAGTGCTTATGGAACTCCTGGCTCCCTGTCCTACCAACGCTCCTATGTACTCTGCGTCCCCTAGCAGATTCAGCACCCTCTGTCAATATATCCTTCCTGAATCCGCTGCCCCCCGGTCTCCAGTTCCTGGCTGGCCTCACTCTCACCCTCACCCAGTCCCTCGCTGACACTCGTCCGCTCCAAAAATATCTCGGGTTCATTCTTGCTAATTTATGTGATTTGGTTTTTATTGCTGCTGCTTTTGGCAGCTTGTTCCAATATTTTAACCACCCTTTGTGAGCAAGAATCCTGCTGCAATTGCTGACAGGCATCCCTCTCCTTCCCCCTCCCCTGCCCTTAACTTCAATCCCTGACCTCTCATTTCTGCCTTCATTATCGTCCTGAATGGTTTCTTGGCATCAGTCCATTCCTTTTCCTCTTGGTTTCTCGTCTGCTTTTGCAGGATTTTATAGACTCCATAATTTTCCACTCAAGTCTCTTTCATTTAAGGTCACAGAGGGCAAATTCTGGCTAGTCTGCTCCCAGGATGCAACCGCAAGTACCATACCAGGGACCATAAGGGTGGCTCTGAGCAGCACTTAGTACAGTGCTGTATCCGTCCATCTATCCTCCTGCCAGAACCCCCAGCAAAGAGGAGCTCTCTGGGACCTGCTGTTATAGCCAATTGCATATCTCTCAGCTTCCCAGTGCTTTCACTTCAGAGCTAGGCTAGAGAGGTTTCTGGACTCAGACCGTGCTTGTGCAACCCCAAGAGCTTAGAGAATGTGCATGAGAACTGGACTATGAACTCAACCAGACATATAACAAACTGACACGTCTCGTTCCATTGTCCAAGCCAAGCAAAGTGCTGAAGAGCAAACAACGTGTCGTCCGTGAAAAGTGCACGAGCTCTGTGAAGTCCTTTGGTTTATAACACTCTAAAGCGGTAACGTAATGTAGGGAGGAGCCTACAAGCACTCTGGAGCCCTGGGTGCGTATCTCCCGCTCCTGGCAGGAAGGAGACTCAGCTACTTTCCTGGCACTACCCCTTGTCCATGCTGCTCTCCACTGTGGGATCTAGGCAGGGTAGGCAGCCAGCAGGGGGTGGGTTGTGTTGGGGACCATGGGGCGTCACATCACCCATCCCTGTGACCAGTGGAGCTTGGGGCTGGAAATCAATACTACCTGGGCCAAGGGGCTGTCTCAGTGAGGGCGCAAACCCCATCTGAACCCTCCAGCCTGACAGAAGGACTAGCAAGAGATCTCAGCAAGAGGGACCTAACTGAGATCACCGTCACTCCTGGGGGTTTTTCAGCAGGATGGGGCAACTGGGCCCTAGGGTTCTCAGCACTGCAGCGACCCTTTCCAGTCCTTGGCCAGCTGGGCTCCTCTGCACAGGAGCAGGAACAAAGGCTTCTCTTCCCTTTGGGGTTGTCCTTGAGGCAGGAGGAGCAGAGGTATATGGTGTGGAGGACAGGGAGGGTCTAGTGTCTCCAGTTATTGATCCCACCAGCCCACCTCTCATTTCTGCTGCTCTAATTTGAACACGTTCCAGTGGGTCCCCTTCTGTCTGGTGAGGTGATGGCTCAGAATTGAACACAAGGTCCCAGCTGGGTTTGAATTACAGCCTTCCCTGCTCTCCCCCCTCCCCCCCCGTGATGGGGCACGTGCTCACGTACCCAGGTCCATGTCAGCAGCTTTGGGCCTGTGGGAGCACGGCACATTCTTGAAGATGGCGTCAAGAATCTTCTCCTTGACCTGCGTGATGGTGTCGCAGTTGAGGATCTTCACAGGGATCTCTGGGCTGTTCACGTTGTCGGGGTTCACGCAGCTCAGGACCTGAGGGAGGGAGACAGAAGGGCAGCGAGAAGAGCCACACCCTTGGGGAAGTCATGGGACCCCCTCATCGCTACTCCTTCACAGACAGCTCAGAGCTAGCCACTGCATCCTACAGCATGGAGGCTCCAGGGCAAACCTTCAGGTGACTCTAGCCAGCAATGGTACAAGAATCATGCTCAACACCTGTATGATTCATTAACCTGGTCATTCTCCTCCCTCACCAGAGACCCAAATAAGGCGTCTGTATCGGTCAATCCACGACAGGGCTGCCTACACTCCCTTACACCGGGGTCATTTAGCATCACACAGGGTCTGCTCTTGCTTCCACTGAAGGTAATGGCAAATGTCCCACTGTCTTTAATGGAAGCAGGGTTTGGCCTTACAGCTGGAGTCCCAGCTGGTGCTCAGGATCTTACAACAAGCAAGATGCAGAGGGATGTCTGCTCTCCCTGTCTGTCTCTCTTTAACCCCTTCCCCTCTACGTGGGGACCTCTCCCAATGGAGTCATAATACCCAGCGAGCTCATCAATTTCCTTGAGCCTCACCTTGGATTCTCTTCTGTGATTGCCATCCAGGAGCCCATTACTGTCAGCCCTGCATTTGCCATCAGGATACTTGTCCCATTAGGAACAGGACAGTGACCAACCAATCAACTCATTTCACACAAGCCACCGACAAAATGCTCACAGCTTTCGATCAGTGCTGACCCTGGGCTAGATCTGAACTGATGACCTAGTCCTCCGAGTCTTCCACAGCCCCCTCGAGAGCTTCACAGTTCAATAAACACCTCCTTGGTTTGATTGCAAAGATAGCCTGGTCTTGAATCCCTGAACTCCTGGTTTCTTTTCTGTCCAAACTCTTCTGCAGAATGAGGAGACAGGCACTGGAATGGGTTACCTAGGGAGGTGGTGGAATCTCCTTCCTTAGAGGTTTTTAAGGCCAGGCTTGACAAAGCCGTGGCTGGGATGATTTAGTTGAGGTTGGTCTTGCTTTGAGAAGGGAGTTGGACTAGATGACCTCCTGAGGTCTCTTCCAACCCTGATATTCTATATAGCCTCTGCATCAGGTGAATTCCATTACTTGGAAATACAAGGATTCTTGAATAATTACATCTTGCTCTGGCACTTGGCACAAGAAACGTTACCCAACTAAAGAGGCCTCTGGTTCCTCAGAGGACAACAGCATCTGCTCCCCAGCCTCTGTGCAACAGCTAAACGCAAAGCAGACGGGGGCCAGGCAGGGGAGGGGATGTCTTAAAGTCACACA
Organism: Gopherus flavomarginatus; assembly: GCF_025201925.1. Classification (NCBI taxonomy): domain Eukaryota; kingdom Metazoa; phylum Chordata; order Testudines; family Testudinidae; genus Gopherus; species Gopherus flavomarginatus. The sequence continues at coordinate 10,424,850 of NC_066617.1, read as the reverse complement.
CAGAATATAATGGAAATTTGGCCACTAACTCACAGACATTTATAAGTTCAGCATTCTGTTTTTTTCTCAGCGAGGGAGGGTTAAGTGTATAAACTTTTTAAATGTAAGGCACCTTTATATTTTGGAGGGTAGTTAAATTGAGCTGTTGGTTGCATGTGATTGTTAAAGTTCCCATGGCTCTTTTACAAGAGCAGGGGTGTTAACCTTGGTGTCCTGGCCAAATTATTTTGACTGTAAATTCCCCTGTAGTGTTCCATAGCTCCAGGATTCACTAGATTCGGGATTCTTCTTCACTTCCTGTCCTAATCTACTGAGCAGTGCTGCACTGTTATTAAAGGAATGTCATGTTCCACCCCAGAGGTGGCTGCTTTTCAGTGGTGGGTGAAGCAGTCATTGTACATTGTTTGCAACATGCTTTGGGATCTTCTGAATGAAAGGTGCAATATACATGTAAGATATTAATACGATTATAATACTGTTATTTATGTGTCACTCCAAGAGTGGAGGAAAAGCATAAATTCAGTTAATAAACAAGCCAATAATACAATAACAAGTATAGCATCTATAGCATCTTTCGCCTCAAAGAATGTCACAGATGTTTACAAAGAGCATCACTAAAATGAAGCCATTGCTGGGGGTGATCAACTTGCCCCATCACTCACAACTCTAGAGATGGGACATTTTGATCAAGGACACCTGGGCAAAGCTCAGCTCTTGTGAAAAATCCACAGAGAGGCGTTCTTGCTAAGGTGTTTCCCTTAGAAAATGGCACATGGCTCCTTTGATCGATAGTTGACGCACGATGGATTGAGCTGACCCTGATGAGAATGGACCCTGTCAATTTCATCCCTAGCAAGGATGAAAGTGGTCCTAATGGTGCATGCTGATTATTTATCATCCTGCCGTCCATGGCAAGATCTCACAGGAGAGTGAGAGTGTACAGCTGTATGTCCGTGTCTCGGGTTTGCCAGCAGCAAGCTCCCATTAATTTTACAGCAGCCACACTGATGTCCAAACTCAGGGTGGCCACCTGGCTTCACATTCGACAATGGAAACAAAACAGCCTTTTGCTGACTCAATCAAAAGGTGCAATTAGATCTAGGCACCTGACCAGCTCGGGCTTTTCAGGATAAGACAGAGGGGCTCCTTCTTTCTCTACCACAGCATCATAGAATCATAGAATATCAGGGTTGGAAGGGACCTCAGGAGGTCATCTAGTCCAACCCCTGCTCAACACAGGACCAATTCCCAACTAAAACATCCCAGGCAGGGCTTCATTAAGCCTGACCTTAAAAACCTGTAAGGAAGGAGATTCCACCACCTCCCTAGGTAACCCATTCCAGTGCTTCACCACCCTCCTAGTGAAAAAGATTTTCCTAATATCCAACCTAAACCTCCCCCACTGCAACTTGAGAGCATTACTCCTTGTTCTGTCATCAGTCACCATTGAGAACAGCCGAGCTCCATCGGCTTTGGAACTTCCCTTCAGGTAGCTGAAAGCAGCTGTTAAATCCCCCCTCATTCATCACCTAGAACTGACCCTTGGAGGAAGCAGCCAGCCCTTTTTACCAGCTGGCTGAGTCCTTCTGGTAGCTCCCAGCCCTTCTAGCTGCTGGAGGACCAATTCTCACTGGATCCACCTGCGGTTGACCCAGAGTGGGCTTTTCTTAGGCCATTCTTGGAGGTCTAAATTCGTTTCTTTGAGGGGGGTGTGCCACAGCACAGGGCAACAAATGCCTCGTACAGCCCATCACAGTCCATTCCAGTGAAAAGGTCCTCAGGGTGGGGAGGGGAACGGATGTTCTCCCTTAAACTGGGAATGGAGTTGGGAGAGATTAGATACATAGGTACTCTCATAATGGAACAGAGCAGTGACTGTCCAGTCCCTGATGGTGACTAATGCCACCTGTTTTGGAGGAAGATGTCAGCTTCCAATAATGCCCATTATGTGATGCTGTATCAGCACTCGGATAGTACCTGTGATGTGCACCCTAGGGAGATGTCAAGCTGTTTTAACTTTATTGCCTTTGAATTTCATGGGTAGTCCTCTCTTTATGCGATTAGAAAAACTCCCTCTGGACCAGTCATTCTATGATATGCCTTGATCACATCACTTCTCACTTTTTTCTTTCCTAGACCAGTCATGCTGGAGGGACAAGGGGAGAACATGACTTAATTTGGGGGTAACTCTTCAAAGAGCCAGACTCTGCTTTGGAAATGTAACCCATCTCTGCAGGAAATCGAAACCAAACGCAAAGAGGGAACCATTACACCTGTCACCTCCCTGTACTTGCAAAGGCCAGAACCATAGTTTCCCTAGGCTGGGGGCTGTGTAGCCTCTGTTCCCGTCTCTTTCCCATTATACTGCACTGCAGATAGCTGGATTCTTGCAGCCCCCGCAGCTGCACAAATCTGAGCTCTCTCTGCCTCTCACTTGTTTCTCAGCCAGTGTCCAGTTTTCAGTGCAGTTCTACACTCCTCCTCCCATGCAGTGCAATTTAAACACTGTCGTCTGGTGTGCATATTAGTGGAGGTCAGACCTCTTCATTCAGGTTTTTTATGTAACACATTTATTACTTGCCCCAAACAATCCCTTTTCAAGGCCCTGAAACTCAGAGAGACAAGCCCTGGAGCTTGGAGCTAACTCTAGACAATGAACTTCCTTCAGGCATTGCAACTGTGGGGTGAACTGTCTGCTCCCTAGTGGGAAAGCTGGAGATGTCCCTAATGAGTCTCTGAACATCCCCCATAACCAAATGCATGGCTGGGAAAAACATGTCACAGACCGTAAAATCTGGTCTTCCTTCGTGAAAACTGGTTTTCTTGGTCCACTTTCAACCTATACTATACAGATTTCACAGGGGAGACCAGTGTTTCTCAAACTGGGGGTCTTGACCCAAAAGGCAGTCATGGGGGGGGGGTCATGGTATTGCTTACTTCTGCACTGCATTCAGAGCTGGGCGGCTGGAGAGCGGCAACCGCTGGCGAGGCACCCAGCTCTGAAGTCAACGCCCCACCACCAGTAGCAGAGAAGTAAGGGTGGCCGTACCATACCATGCCACTCTTACTTCTGTGCTGCTGCCTTCAGAGCTGGGTGGTTGGAGAGTGGCAGCTGCTGGTGTAGTGCCCAACTCCACAGGCCACACAGAATTAGTGGTGGCAATACCATGACCTCCCTACAATAACATTGCGATCCCCCAGAGCCTCTTTTGGTTTGGGACCCCCACAGTTACAAAGCTGTGACATTTCAGATTTAAATATCTGATATCATGACATTTATCACTTTTAAAATGTATGACCATGAAATTGACCAAAGTGGACCATGAATTGGTGGAGCCCTATCCATAACACCCTGGGCTGGTGGACATCCCTTTTGCCCCTTTCATGTAGGCTGCAGGATCCAATGGGGGTTTCTCCACGAACCCCCAGGATACAAATGGCCAGATTTACTCCCACTCAGCAAACTGAACCCCATGCATGCCTGGAGAGATTCTGTCTGGGGAGGGCAGCTTTAAACTCCCGCAGGGTTGCCTCAGGACCCCTCTGGTGGAAGCTGACCAGAAGATGAGCATCCCCTGCCTGGCCTGGTTCCACCCCTTCCAGGACTGGTTCCACCCATGTATTGGGTTGCATGGGACAACTTCAGCCCCCATGGAAGGGCAGAGCTTGCAGGCAGCTTGTGCCTGGGGACTTTCCACTGCAGCCTGGCTGCGCTCCTGGTTAGGGCAGCCGGTGGGTGACACGCACCCCAGGACCATAGTTCTCACAGTGGTCCAGTGAGAGGCACAGACACATTCTTTAGAGCCAGGAAGGGGAGGTTCCTGGTGGCTTGCATTGCTTTATTGTGCTTTCCAGCTGGGCTGTGCGCGTCACAGAGACTTTGATACCCACCCCAATGCATGAGCAGCCAGCACCCAGCCAGTCACAACCTGTCCCCGAGCCCTGCAGAGAACCACCAGACAGCTCCTGAGACGAGACATTTCTGCTCCCTCCTTGTCACCTGTCCTGCTTTACCCAGGCCTCTCCCAGGAGTTCACTGGAAGAGCTGAGGGAGGGCTTTGCAGGTGTGTAATGCCACACTGTGACAGGTGAAGACTCTGCTGAGTGGCAGCAAGGTAGGCACCAGTCACAGAGGCAGCATGGTCTAATGGACAGCACACAAGACCAGGCATCTGGAGACCTGGGTTCTAACCCCAGCTCTGCTCTTGAGCTGCTCGGTGACCTTGGGCATATCATTTCTTTGTGCCTCTGTTTCCCTTCCCGTCCCTTATCTTTGTACATCGTAAGCTCTTCAGGCACACGCTGATCCCATACAGAGTGTCATAAACAGATAGTTAAGGGTTAATGTCTCTTTTACCTGTAAAGGGTTAACAAACAGGGAACCAAACACATGACCAGGGGACCAGTCAGGAGACAAGACACTTTCAAATCTTGGTGGAGGGAAGCCTTTGTTTGTGTTTTTTGGGTTTTGCTTTGTTCTCTCTGGGTCCTGGAAGGGACTGGACGTGCAACCAGGTTTCTTGCCAATCTCCCTGCTACAGTCTCTTATATATTCAGAACAGTGAGTAATTTAGTAAGAAAGGCGGTTATAGTCTTTTGATTGTTTCCGTATTTGCAAATGTGTAGTTTGCTGGAAGTATTCTAAATTGTATCTTGCTGGGGAGGAGGCTTCTTTCTAGTTTCTATAAGCTGACAGACCCTGTAACTTTTTACCATCTAAATTGCAGAGATAAACTTTTACCTTTTTTTCTTTCTTTTTATTAAAAGTTTTGCTTTTAAGACCTGTCTGATTTTTCCCCCTTGTTGAGGCTCAAGGGAATTGAGTCTGTACTTAACAGGGAGGGAGGGGAGAAGGGGGAATCCCTTTGTTTTAGATTCATGGAGCTTGAATCTGTTTTGCCCCTGGGTGAGGGAAAAAGGGGAGGGAGGGGAAGGGACATTCCTCCCTGTTTTAAGATTCAAGGAGTTTGAATCACAGTAATCTTCCAGGGTAACCCAGGGAGGGAAATCCTAGGAAAGGCAACGGTGAGGAAAGGGGTTTACTTTCCTTGTGTTAAGATCCAGGGGGTCTGGGTCTTGGGGGTCCCCAGGGAAGGTTTTGGGGGGACCAGGGTGTATCAGCCACTGGAATTCCTGATTGGTGGCAGCTTATCAGATCTAAGCTGGTAATTAAGCTTAGGGTAATTCATGCTAGTACCCATATTTTGGACGCCAAGGTTCAGAATTGGGAATTATATTATGACACAGGGTATATATGCAGCACCCTACTCTCAGCTGGGGCTTCTAAGTAAATAATAATCATAGCTTGGGGATGTTTACACTTCAGTCACGCCTGGACACATCTGTGCTGTGACATAGAGACAACTGCACGCAGAGGCTTGAGGACAGCAGTGGGGGAGTGCCAACTCTTCCTCTCCTGCTCTTGGCCCTGGAAGGAGGCATTCAGTGGCAGTGCTTGGCACAAATCAATCCAGGAGGTAATCCCCAAAAAGGAGAGACACAGGAGAGCCCTTTCATGGCTCATTAGTGGTTTCTGTCCCTCCGATGGGCCTTACCCAAGAGCTGCTTGGAGAATTTTTCTCCCAACAGGGTACGGTGTCGACCGATGTTAACTGATTAGGGTATTCGTTCTACAGCTGTTGTAATGCACGGGGACCACACAATGTGTGCATGCTGCTCAGAGACAGACACACGCTCGACATTTATCGGACCCCCGCCACACATACGAATTATAAAATTCTCTCAACAGCTTCAAAGGGACTGTGGGGCCCTTGCTCCTCTGCCTTATTTGTGTCAATTTGTGTAATTTGTGGCTGGACAGGAGATGGGTCATCGTTCATTCCCAGCAGAGGAAGGCAGGGAGGTGGTGCAGGGTGAGGGGCTTCACATCTAGTGTCTTACTCTGCACAGAGCTGCTGAGTGCCCGCAACTCCCAGTGAAGGCAATGAGCACTCAGCACCTTGCAGACTGGGACCTTAATGGCTCTAAGTAGGGTAACCAGATGTCCCGATTTTATAGGGACAGTCCTGATTTTTGGGTCTTTTTCTTATATAGGCTCCTATTATCCCCCACCCCCGTCCTGATTTTTCACATTTGCTGTCTGGTCACCCTAGCTCTAAGATATGGAATAATCTAGGTGAGCTTTATAAAAGGCTTGTAGACCAGGCAGAGGTTCACTCCCATGTGATTAAGGCACATAACATCAGGTGGCACTATTAGAGACAGCACTCTCAGTTCTATTTATCTGAACGTATGTGAATCAGAGTTTGGAGAAATGCTCATTGTCGACTGTGACGGAACATTTTTTTTGAGCTGAGCATCTGACCAGTAAAAATCTTTTCTCCCGTCATCTCTCTCTGACTGATGAGTCCTTAGGTACCTGCTGCCTCCAGGGGGTACTCACATCAGTAGACAAACCATTACACAATGCCTAGACATTGTCTTCCTCTACAGCATGAGAGTGCAGGTCACTTGCTGGGATTATCTGGGTGTTTCTCACTTAATCACTTCTCTGTCATTGCAGGGACCTCAGGCACCTGGTGCACCTTGGTCCCTCTTATTCTCTGCCTGTGGCACATCATAGTTTAATCTCCTGTGGGCTGTAATACTTTGGTCTCATTTTGGTTGCTGGGGGTGGTGTTGATGGCCTGTCATACACAAGAGGTTAAACTACAGGATCTGGTAGGTCCTTCTGGCCTTGAACGCTAGGACTCTGTGACATCATTTTCTAGATAGACCGGCAGGACTTTGCTGCCAGGGATGGGCAACCTGGTTTGGAGCTGAACCAGCCCCAAGCAGTGTAACCTAGTCAGCAAAGTACATGGGTGAGGTTCAGAAATTCCCGACGGCAATACTGACTCCCTAAATTGCTTCACTTCTCCTGATTCTGTTTTCAGTAATCATTTAAAAAAGATATGAATAATAAAACATTGTATATAAAAAACCTCATCCTTCCCAAACCCTAGACTGGCACCTCATGGCCAATTGCTACAAACAGCCATTTCCAAGTGTCATGTACCAGGAACCCCGGGCATGTTAGGTGGATTAAGATTGTATAGCCACACCCTGGCACATGCCAAACCCCGTGATTGCTATCCAGACATAGTGCAAAACTCTTCAGAAGGGACCAGCTGACTTAGAGAGGGGAGGGATCAGGATTTGCTTCAATGGCATTTCTATCACGTTAACAGAAATCTAAAGCAGTTCTTCCTTTGTTTTATTTTTTAAAACAACATCTACTTATGGGGAAAAATCAACCCAGCTGAAACAAGAGAGAGACCAAAAGGAAGGAAAGCCTCATTCGTATTCTGCTGCTTTTTAATCTCCATCGCCTGAGCTGATCTCTGTAAATCGCTAAGATTCCTATCGGGATATATTTGCCATGAGATGTAAGAGGGAAAGCTGATTAACATCAAACAACACACAAGTGAATGGAAGAGAGCTTTGTTCAGGCTGATGCGTAATTACTACCCTGTTTTTATATCCACCAGCCTTAAAGGATTGGAGGGATTTCCTTGGTGGAAAGGATTCCTCTGTCAATCTGGGTCTATATTTTTCTCTCCCTTGCTGTGTTTCTCAAAGTGGGATCTGGGCCCCATGACACTAGGTGCGGACAAGCATGTAGTGAGACAGTCCCTGCCCTAACAGCTTACAATCTAAACAGGCAAGACAGACAAAGAGCAGGGAAACGGAAGAATTATTATTTTATACACATGCAGTGGAGGCACAGACAGATTAAGGGACTGGGCCATGGCCACGCATCGAGTTGGGTCCTGACCCTGCACTCTCCTGATTTCTGCACAAGTTCTGGACCACAAGAACATCCTTCCCCTTATCTCACACTCCTCACCTCATTAACAAAGCAATTAATCTCTCTCTCTTTCCTATTCGCTCGCCCTCTCTTTTCCCCAACCCCTTTTCTCTGAACATCCAAGGGTAGCTTGAGGAGTTGGGGTGGGTTTCCCCTTGCATTCCCGTTCACTTGGGGTGCACACACAGGGAAATATCAAGTGGAGTAGGGAGGTGGTATTAACTTTGTATACAGCACTAGAGACACAATTATTGGAGTCCTGGTTTTGATTCCCATACTTCAAAAAGGGTGAAGACCAATTGGAAAAGGTTCAGAAAAGAGACACGAGAACGATTTGCGGTCTGGAAAACTAGAAAACCTGATTTCTAGTGGAGAGACATAAGAAGTTGAGTCTACTTAATTTATCCAAGGGAAGGTCAAGGGAGGACTTGGTCCTGGTCTGCAAGTACCTACACAGGGAAGAGATTTCTGATACTTGACAGCTCTTTAGTCTAACAGAAAAAGGCAGAGCATGATCCAAGGGATGGAAGCTGAAGCTAGACAAATTCAGGCTACAGATAGGCACAATTTTTTTTAACAGAGAGTGCAATTAGCCATTGAAACAACTTACCTAGGGACATTCTCCATCACTTGAAGTCTTTACATCAAGACTGGAAAAAAGAGATGCTCTGACTCATGTCATGGGCTTGATGCGGGAACTGTGGCTCAGATTTTCCCTGGCCTGTGGTTTGTAGGCAGTCAGGTTGGATGAGGCCTTAGAGGCTATACATTTTAGACTCATGTGGGGGAGTTCTGTGGTTTGCTTGAGGGGGAAAGTTTGGCTTTCCTTTAGAGAAGCTATGATAGATCTTTACACTGAGTTTCTGTAATGCAAACCTTGGTGCAAAATGCCTCAGCAGAGTAAATGGAAAGTGACTTTTCATGTGGAATACCTTTAAGAGTAGATGTGAAGGATGCTTCTGGGAGGAAGGGGTCACAATATTGAGATGCTGCGTGAACCGGTTCTAGAACAGGATGGCTTTTGTAGAAGCTAGGGATGAAAAAGACCTACTAGCTCATCCAGTCTATCTCAACACTGGCCAAAGCAGGGTCATTCTCTCTGCTTTCTCCAATCTAAAGCAATGCGGCTTGTCCCACATTCCTTGGGAGACTGTTCCACAGGTGAATAGGTCCTCCAGTCAGTAAGTTATACTTGATATGCAGCCTCAGTATTCCCCACTCCATTTCATCCTGTTTATCCTAGTTAGGCACCGACATAGAATAGTCACTGTTAAAAGCCAACACCTGGCCACAGTTAACAGCACTGTGAAGCTACTGTAGTATTACACTCAGAATAGGAAATCAACTGCAGTAAGGGATATAAACCCTCAGGCTTCCGGGCATAACCCAATCATTCTTAGAGGTCAGGAAGAAACTCCCTTGGGAAAGGTAAATCCATAATTACCTTCTGTAGGGTTTTTGATACATTCCTCTGAAGCAGCTTGTACAGCCAATCTCAGAGACAGCATACTGGGCTAGATGGAATTTGGGTCTGATCCATTATGGCCATTCCAGTGGGTACGTCTGCGATCTGCGGCAATTCAGCGGGAGGTCCTTCACTCCAAGCGGGAGTGAGGGACCCTCCACCGAATTGCCGCCAAATCCTTGAAAGTGCCGCCCCACTCCCCAGTTGCTGCCCCAAGCACCTGCTTGATAAGCTGGTGCCTGGAGCCGGCCCTGGGTCAGAGTAGTAGAGAAGGAGGCCAGTGGAAGCTCAGAGGGAGGGGTGGAAGGCCCCCCAGAGGTTTGAGATGCCAGGTCAGTGCTGCAGTGGGTTCAGAGGCTCGTAGGAAGCTGTAAGCCTAGCTGTGGGGGATGGAGGGATATAGGCTGTTCCCCAGAGCGACAGAGTAATCCGCTTTCAGCCATTTGCTTCTCATGAACAATCTCTCCCCATCTCAACCCTACCCCAGCATACACAGCCATGGTGAGACACAAAAAGCATATCACAAGCTCCGTTTGCAAGCTCATTCCACGTGCTGTGAGCACAGGCCGCCCCGCAAGCACAGGCCGCCCCATAGCGCTCTCTTGGCAGGAACCCAAGCATAGCGGTTTGGGGATGGCTGTTAGGGTAACATCGGCCTTTGTGGAGTTAGTGCCCAAAGAACGAGCCCATTGGACTAGCAGCAGATGCAGAGTTCCACTGGGGCTCAGTCAGCGTACATCACACTGAATCAGCATCAGTGCAGCCACTCGCCCTGGTCTGGAGCTCAGATCTCATGCCCTCACTCGGCATCACAAATGGTCCCCTCATGGTCTGTCTCCTCCCGCCTTGTTCCCTTTATTCTCTTCACACACACACGGCCCTGTATGAATCTCAGCCAGGCCCACACACGACCTGCCAGCTCTCCCTGCACACCGTGCCTCCCAAACCCTGCCTGAGGAGACACTGGTCCAGCAAGGCTGTGTCCTTCCGGCAGCATAAAAGGCAATTGTCCAACATGGCAGCAGCCCGGCCGCTAACCCTTCCGGAAGACACTTTCCCCAGCAGATCCCGGGGCTCCTGTAGGCTCTGCTGCTCTAGCACTCACCAGTGTCTTGTAGTCAATCTGCTGCCGGATGAGCTTGTCCTCGCTCAGCGAATAGCGGGCTTCCCCGGTGATAGAGTCAATGGGGCCCTTTTCCATCTGCTGTTTGATGGCGCAGAAGAGGGAGAACAGCGGCTCACCAGCGCATTCCTGCATAGAGACATGAGGGAGGGAAACCAGGTGATGTCCGGTGCCACAGATCATTGGTTCCTACATGCCAACTTCCAAGCACAAGCCCAGCCCTAAAGGGGGAACCGTCTCCTGCCGGGCTTTGGTACTGCACTGCTGGCACTTGGCCCAGGGTCATTCGAGCTCCCACCCCCTCTGCTCCAGACAACTCTCTTCTTCTCTCCTTCCATTCCATTCCCCGTCCTCTCACCCCGTTCCCATTCATCCCCCCCACTCTCCTCCGACTGCTTCTCTCTCCCCGGCACATCCATCCATCCCCTTTGTCTTCAAATTTCATAATGTTCCTCCCTTCCCCTCCCTCCCCTCCACCTTCCCTGCACTGCTGCCCCTCTGCTCCAGCAGTCTGTCCCAAATCAATGAGCTGGATCATTGTCCTTTGGTGTAAATCCTGGAGAAAACAAGTTAATAATCCGAAGCAAAGTGGCCCCTTTCTCAGCTCCTACACTTGTCTGCCGCTTAATTAGCTTATCTGCCTGTCGCATATGGCTCCCATGTACCCGTCTAGTGCCCTTATTAGGCTGGTGTTTAGGCTAAGGCAGGAAGACAAGAAGCTGAGAGCGGGGAAATGTATCTTATAAAAGCAGAGCTTTAGTGAGTCACCTCATTTGAGCCCCTCTTTTCATCTGAAAATGGGAATCTGGTACTAGAAGCTACTGAAATTACTATCCAGGGACCTTCCAAATCTTCCTGCTAGGAGAGGTTGTGCCTTGGGGGCGGCTGGTTGGCTCAGGGGAATGGCACTGGGAGAGAGCCTTTTGCCTCCAGCTGGCCAGTTCCCATCCTGCTCAGGAGTGGCTGGAAGGACGAGGAATCTGACGTGTGCTGCTGGAAAGCTCAGGTCCATGTCTGAAGTTCAAGTGGGTTCTGTCTCTAGGGTGGTGGCCCAGGTGAGGCACAGTGGGCTCTCAGAAGGCAATATCATAATAAGCACCTCTGCTGGCAGTGTCAGCATGGGAACCAGGGCTACAATACCATCTCCTCCCTAAAAGCAGCAAAGAATCCTGTGGCACCTTATAGACTAACAGACGTTTTGGAGCATAAGCTTTCGTGGGTGAATACCCACTTCGTCAGATGCATGCATCTGCGAAGTGGGTATCCTCATGCATCTGACGAAGTGGGTATTCACCCACGAAAGCTCATGCTCCAAAACGTCTGTTAGTTTATAAGGTGCCACAGGATACTTTGCTGCTTTTACAGATCCAGACTAACACAGCTACCTCTCTGATACTCATCTCCTCGCTAGTGAATTCAGTGCTGGTGTCTTGCACACAGAATGCCTTTACCACCCACAGAGCACACAACCTTCCACTGCATCCTACTCGAGAGGAAACCCTATTAGGGGTGGGTCTGAAATTCATACTCCGTGGCCCTCTCATTCCTGCCAATTCTGCAGGCGAGGGTGCCAATGCCATGGAAAGAGAACCAGACTGAGAACCGCCAACTCCTCCCACCTAGACTAGCTGTCAGGAATGGCTTTCTGTCTGTGCTGGAAGGAGAGGTTCCAGGCTATCACGGATGCAGCACACTCCCCTCCTGACCTTTGGAAGGGTCTAAGCCCAGGGTGAAGAAGTTCTGGTGAGGAGCCTGGTATGAGAGTTACCAAACAAACCATGACGGCTGCTCTTTGGCCCAGATTAAGGCCAAGTGCAGAGACAGACATTCTTCTGCTGCTTTTGAAAACCAGGATAAGGTAAGGCCTTCTCGTCACCAGCCACTGGACCCAGAAGGTCCCACCAGTGAGGATAAGGGTCTGGTAGCGTCAGAGCTGCACTCTGAACATGCTGTGATAGAGCACAGCCTGAGCTCTCTGCTGCAATGTGCTCCTTCACCTGCTCACTGGGTCCCCGGCCTGGCAAAAACACCCCTCAGGAACCCATCTCTTGTATACTGCCGACAAAAACCTGCCAGCCAGCTGCTTTGGGCAGCATTCCCTGCTCCTGACCTCCTCTTGGTCTCACCCAGTTCTCACGCCTTCCTACTGCCCCTTTCTCGCAGCATTCAGGAATAATGGCCTTAGCCCACGACCCCTTTCCTTAAGCCTGGCCCTCCTTGCAGCAGGGCCTGTCCTTTCTCGTGTGTCTGGAAAGCGCCCAGCACAGTCTGGCCACCCCCGCCACCAAATCATCCATGAGTGATGTGGTCTAATGGCCAGGTGGTCCACCTCCTCTTACCTTGAGGAACTTGTACAGCAGGAAGGTGAACCAATTAGTGAGCATCTTCTCTGCCACAGACTCCGTCCTACAATCACCCCCGGAAGAAAAAGAAAATAGGAGATGGTTAGTCACGCTGATCAGACAGACCGAAGGAGCTTACTGCTAAGGGTAAGAGTTGTCTGAGCAGGTTAGGCACCACACACAGGACAGCCCAGGGGTGGCAGCAGCTTGCCGTCCCCTTACTGACGCAAACTACAGAGCATTGATTATTACTGGGATGAGCAAACCAGATCAGACTAAATCAAAAGCACCTGAAATATTTTCCCACCCACCATAATGACTGCAAATCTTTATTTGGAGGTTTGGAAAAGTCTGGATTAACTTCTCTCCCACCACACGCCATGCCCTGCACTTTCTGGCTTGGATTGAAACTGCCTGCGTACTGTGTGAGATATCTGATGAAGTGGGCTTTAGCCCATGAAAGCTTATGCTCAGATAAATTTGCTAGTCTCTAAGGTGTCACAAGTACTCCTGTTCTTTTTGTGGGTACAGGCTAACACAGCTGCCACTCTGAAACCACACACACAAGGATACACTGGAAATGTCCACCCGAGAGGGCTACAGGGGCCAAGTGCCCCCCATGTGTAGCTCCAGGAAAGTCACTGTCTGGGTTGGCCGTAAGATTCTGGTTACCCATCAGGAAGAAGGAGAGTCTGTGAGACTTTGGGCAAGTCGCTTAGCTGCTCTGTGCTTCACTTCCCCAGCTGCACAACGGGCTCACCACACCACCCCGCCTCCTGGGGCCATTAAAGATTGTGAGGCGCTCAGACACTGTGGTGATGGGGGCCAAATAAATCCCTAAGATGGATCCAAACCAGTGGAGGAAATTCACCTGTCACTGAGTATCAGGGCAGCTGGATCTGTTGACTGAGTTGGGGAAGTTAAAAGCCCTCCTCAAAATTGTGGGACTCTTGCTCTGTTATGAGTTGATCCGTACTCAAGCAGAACCCATGCTGACTCCTCAGTGGGAGCTCTGCCTGGGGAGGGACTGAGCCAAAACCGCCACGCCAGACACCAGTTACACCGGCATGAACCCAGCATAACCCCAGCACGGTCAGTGACGCTCCTCTGGGTCTCTGTGTGGTTCCTCTCTCTCTATCGTTAGGACACGCGAGTTTGCTGAACCACCAGAATGTCCTTGTCTCTCTCGATGCCGCCTCTCTGCTCTTGGTGTTCCTCACTGCTCTGACTTAAAGACTTGTCGGCTTCCTTTGGTTTCTAGCTAGTTTTGCTTCCTGCTTTTCATGCACAAGCCACACGCTGTGGGTCTGGATGGCAACCATTGCAGGGGCGTGGGTTTGTATGTTTATTCCTGCATCTTTGTATTCTGGGAGCAGCCTCCATTCAGTCCAGAGCCCCACAGTACTAAATGCTGCGCAAACACTCATTAAAGGTCCCGCTTCCCTGAAGAGCCTGTTTTCGATTGAACACTGTTCCCTTTAGAATGTCTCCATTCCCACGGATACCTCTCACCCGGCCGGGTGAAAGCAGACCCGAAATTCCAGGCCCTGTCTGACAGGACCATGCCCCTTTTAAAATTAAACGCTGCCTGTACTATGCAGCCCAGTGAGCTGATAACAAGCCCTTGCCAGCCTCAGAGTCTAGTTTGGGAACTCCCCAGTGCCTTTTCTGTATTTCCTTTCCCGCCGCCTCTGGCTGCCCAGGTGGTGTGTATGCAGATTTCCCCCTTTTGAATCAGCCTGATTCGTCCACCCACTTCATTCAGTGACTGCCACTAGCCTGTCGCTTGGTTGCTGTGTCCCACATGGCCCATGATCACGGAGTGTCACGCAGCCTGGTGCTCACATGACCTGTGTTCATGGCACAGCCTGATGCCCGCTGCTCCCTGAGGTTCACACGATCTGCTGCTGCAGCACAAAGATGGCCTGATGCTTGCAGTGCATCCTGTGGCCTGGTGTTTCGCGAGTGTCATGCAGCTCACAGCTCGTGGCATGGCACGGTGCCCACCCTGCACCACATGGCCCGATGGTGCAGCATGCTGTGCACCCTGGGGCAGTGCCCATTCTGAATTATATGGCCCAGCCCTGAAGCCTCATGCTCACAGCATGTCACAAATCCAGTTCCACATTGAGACAGAAAACCAAATGCTCTGTTGGCCCTGCCAGCTCTGGGGACCCTGATACCTCCTTATTCAGTTATGGATCTAGCATCCTCAGGACTGTCACAGAGATGCTGCAATGGGATTTTACCAGCTAGCACCAATGGGAAACCCTCTCCAACCGTCTCCTTCCTCCCGGCAGACATGCTGACCCAGACCATGGAGGGAGGGATTCGGGCTCCGCAAATGAGAGAGAGATTGCTGCTTGCATGCTCCATGCGGCAGAAGGAGTTAAGCATGAAGCAGCCTGGCCCCCATCATGGCCTAGCAACAACCTCATTCACATTCCAAAGTAGAAAGCCGCCTGGGGGCTTTCGTGTTCCCTTGTAAGATCAGAGGGTTCTGTTCCAGCGCTGCCCAGCGGGGGACCTCTATTTCAGGAGAACAAGCACCTCGCTGACCTCTGCCAGTGTGCTCCCGCCTTGCACTCAGGTGGCAGCTTCTGCGCAAGGTCCAGGGGACTCATGCAGTTTGTCAGGAGGAGGATGGGGCAGAGAGAACAGGTGGAGGGAGAAGACAAGGAAGGTTGGGCAGAAAGGGAACAGTGTACGGAGTGGAGGAGGAGAATGGGGGAAGAAAAAAGAAGCAGAGACAAAGGGAGGAGAGGGAAGGAGGAGTGGGGGAAAAGAGAGGGCGGCTGGAGGCGAAAGCAGGAGATGCAAAGATACCAGAGATGCCTCCGGGAGGCGAATGGCTGGTGGGAATTTTACCAGCAAGGCCATAAGCCTAGAATTATGATAGCGGGTAGTTACTTTACAAGAGTGAAACAAAATAAAAGCAAGAGCCGCTTTGTGCTCCTGGCTCCCTACTCAGCAGCCTCAAACGCTGAGAGACGGCTGCACTTGCTCTGTTCCACTGATACTGCTCAATGGGCTGCGAGCCACATAGCGCCCTTCCTCGCAGACGGCACCAAGCGTTCCTCCGCCAGAGCCGCTCGCTCTGTTGTTAACAGCACAGCCAAATTATACGGAGGGCCAATTTCTGCTCAGCTTATGCTGGTGTAATTCCACTGAGGCCAGTGGGGGATTGGGGATTTACACCAGTTTCACTGAGAGCAGAGAGAGACCTGGAACGTCTGGCTTGTACAGGGAAAATCAAGCAGGGTCAGGTGGGTGACCCATTCCATTGTGCAGAGGTACTGATGGGGACTAGCTGGGAGGGACATGCCCTGGCAAAAGGGGTGAGCATTAGCTGAAGACAGCACAGTAGATTTATTACTAGAGGACTTCCATGCACTGGTGTTTTAAATGAGACCCTTCAACTCCAGCAGGAGCCAGCCCAGCCTTCTGCCCCAGCTCAATCACTTTGATTTGGTCAGTCTACTCCGCTTCCTGATTTCAGATAGAGGCAGAAACACTGTGGGTGCAGTGGTTCCAGCTTGGATCATACCCAACATACCCTCCTTGAGAGCTCCTAACAGACCCACGCCCCCCTGGGACTTCACAGTCACCACTATACTGCTCATTGGTGCCACTCAGGAGTTGGTAGCCACAGCAGGGATAGAATTTGCATCTCGGTGCTCCTAAAGACAGTGCTTGAATGGAGATGCAGTCCCTATCACTGGAGCTGAAGGAGACTCTCCATTTGCTCATATTGGAACAGGGACTGTGACACACAGCTGAGCAGTTCCGGTGCATCCATTAGTGGGCAGTGGTGCACATACACTAACCTAGTGGTTGTCAAACATCTGGCTCACGGGTGGTGTATTTATATGGCCTGCATAACATACTTAGATTATCAGGCTTTCATTTAAAAAAAAAATAAAGTCAGTTTCTACCTATTGTGGCTTCAGAAACAACCTTCTAGATGTGACCTTCTAGATTTTTTTCCAGAGATTACAGATTGAAAACTTGTCTGTAAGCAAAAAACAAAGAAACAAGAACAACCTATCCCTCCTGACACTGAGTATAAGCGAAGCAGGAAGGACTGCCTGAGTCTGCAAGCGGCCTGAAACAAGGACTTGGGGAACTGGAATGCTCCTGCCCCGGATCATCTGCTTGAACGATCGACTTTAGACCCCAATGGTGACACCTCAGTGTCAACATTAACTATTTAATTGCTGATTATTTTAGTGGCTGGAGGGGACCAAGAGTGGGAGCTGCTGCTGGGAAGGAAATTCAGGGAAGAGGAGAGTACCGAAGAGAGGAGGATGCTGCCAGTAGAGGGCAGCTGCATGCACACACTAGCCAGCAGCCGAATGGTGACTCACCTCCTCAGCAGTAGTTTGGGGTGGTTTTTGCTCTCCAAGTTCTTGTCAATGAGGTCAGCCAGGAGCTGCTTGAGGACATCGGTGGCATACTCCAGCTTGCTCTGCAGCACGGTCATGATGAGCGAGGCCACATTGCCACGGTCCCGCATGGAGAAGCTGCGCTGGGACTCCAGAGTGCGGATGAAGGACAGCAGGAACACCTTGTTGTTGATGAGTTGGGCGAAGAGCTTCAAGCCCTTCTCTACCCGCTCCTGCCGATATCCAGGGACCTGTGAAAAAGAGAAAAATGGCTTCCTTCATATTCAAGCCACCATAGGCACTGACTCCATGGGTGCTCTGAGGCTCATGCATACACAGAAAAAAATAGGGGGTGCTGAGCACCCACCAGCCACAGTGGTAGGGTAACCAGATGTCCCGATTTTATAGGGACAGTCCCGATTTTGGGGTCTTCTTCTCATATAGGCTCCTATTAACCCCCAACCTGTGCTGATTTTTCATACTTGCTGTGTAGTCACCCTACACAGTGGTTCCAGCCCCCCGGGCTGCCCACTGATCAGCTGTTTGATGGGCCCAGACGTGGCCAGAGGAGCATCAAGCGGCTGGCAGGAGGTACTGGCGGGACCTCGGGGAGGGGGCAGAGTGAGGGCAGGGCCTCAGGGCAGAGCAGGGGGTGGAGCATCCCCAGGGAAACAAAAAGTCAATGTCTCTGAAAGCCACTAACTCTCCCCTGATTTCATGGTCTGATGAGGTCACGCTGCAACACTGCACACCATTGTAACGAGGGGCCAGGCCATGCCAGCTCCTACTAACCCACCCCACCCATGCACTCCACCCCATCGGCACTTGGCCCATGCCAACCATGACACCAAACACCCCTGTATTCACACCCTCCACACAAATCATCTTTGTACAAAATATAACTGCCGAGGTATCATTTGAAAACTAACAACTCACTGATCATTAATATTCTTGCATAAGGTACGTACATGATGGATATTAAGGGTTGTGAATCTATGCTGGCATTATAACTGACGTCTGTGCCCAGGTCCACGCTAGCGGGGGGGTCGACCTAAGATACGCAATTCAGCTACGTGAACAGCGTAGCTGAAGTCGGTGTATCTTAGGTCGACTTACCTGGCCGCGAGGATGGCGGCGAGTCGACTGCTGCTGCTCCCCCATCGACTCCACTTCCACCTCTCGTGAGTTGGAGTTCCGGAGTCGACGGGGAGCGCAATCGGGGATCGATTTTATTGCGTCTACACTAGTGAAGACTTGCCCTGTGTGAACCAGCTATGTCAGGGGGAGTTGTTATCCTAAATAAAGGAAGGTGTGTTTACCTCAGTTTACATCTAACCAGTGAACAGACCCATCAAGTTAACGTGAGGTGGAGGCAAACCGCACATATACAAGTAGGGGAGGAAACAGGATGGAGTGTACATCCAGTAAGAGAGAGGAGCTGGGGTTGGGTTTTACTTTTCAGAAGACTCAATTTCAAAGGTTTCCTCATCTATAAAGACAGGGGGGTTGAACTGTAAGTGATAAGCAACTGAATCAGCTGATTGTGTACAATATTACTGTATTGTACAAGTATCAGAGTGAGGCCTTTTCTGAAAGCTAATGACGCACAATGATTAATGCCACGTGAAATGTCTGTATTAACACTACGTAAGGAATTATGGACACTCATTGATATTAGGCTGTACAGTCTACTCATACAGGAGGGGATGTCACAGCTCTCTACCTGTCTCCTACATACATTAAGCATGGCAGAATTAGAAACAACGGAAGCCCCATTTACACAGGGGGGATGGGAAGCCCATGGGAAGGGAAGAACAGCATGAGATCATCTTGCCTCCTGAAACAAAGTCATTTAACTTTGGAAGATATAAGCAAGGGCAGACACCATCTTTGGCATCCATCACTAGGCAGACAGAAGATGGTAGGGCTCTTGCAAGCTGAGAAAGGAGGGTCCTTCAACCAAGGGGGGTTGAAGTCTCTGGAACGGAATATAGGTGAGAATCCTACTTAGGCAAAGATCTTTCACCTAAGACGACAAGGGAAGCCAATACCTTGTACTTCTGTGGAAGGTCCAGACTGAGGGAGTTAGCCATGGCTGGGAAGAAGAATGACTGATGAGAGAAACCACCTGGAACAAAGCCCATATCTTGCTAGATTAAATCTTAGACTTTTAAAAGCATATTTTCTTTTGTTGTACTTGTCACTCTTTCTCCTTTCATTCCTCACACATGAATTCACTTCATCCTATGTACATTTTGTTAACAAATTCATTTCATTTCTACCAACAACCCACTCTATGCTGTGTTTAAACCGGAGGGGGGATTTACCTGCGTTAAATTAATAAGTTGTGATGTCCTTTCCTGCAGCAGCCCCTTCTACTCTGGTTCACACCAACGGAGCTCCTCTAGCCTTCCCCTTTGCATGCACTGTTTGCAATCCAGCCCCCACTCCAGCTCACCAACCCACCTCAATCCTCACCTATTGCAGTGACTATTCCAATCCTGCCCCCGTCCAAGAGCTCCGCCAGTGCCCCTCCCAGTGCTGATTTGCAGCCCCTCCCCCCCATGTAATTCCATTCCTGGGTTCCTGAACGCAGCTCAACCGATAAACCTAAAATCTGATGACCTGCATAACCCCTGCTAGTCTAGTCCTGGTGCATGTTCCTGTATGGAGCCATGCCGAGCTGCATTTTCCATTCCACACCCCGTGCCACGGTCCAGGCCCGGGGACTAGACAAAGGCCCCAGGCTCATTTCCACACATCAACTGAATCCTGAATGGCAGCTTCCCAGGAGCTGCCTTCGCTCCTGGGACAGCTGTCCTGCCAGGCGCCTGGCTGCGGGATGGCGCATCAGTGCTGCTGTGCAGACTGATAGATGGACTGAGGGTTCAGCTTTGATGCTTCCACATTTTGTGTTTAACTGCCTCACTCCTTTAGAGGGGTCAATTTTTTCCCAGAAATTACAGATTGCAAACTTGTCTGTAAGCAAAAAATGGAACAAACAAGTACAACCCATCACCCCTGCCAGCGAGGACATAATTAGCCCTAACTCGCGTGCTTGCATGTTTAATACTGGCTAATCCCATGGAAATTTTGGAGCAGCATAAAGTTTATTTCAGCTGTGTCTGGAAGTAGTTAATTAGTTAAAAAGGTGGGAATGAGAACCTGCTCTGAATAGGCCCCGTGCTGGGGCTTTTTCCCAACTGGTACCTTCATCAAGCTGGCAAGGCATGGGGTGTGTTTGTTTCATACACTTTAACTCTTTATTGGCGCTAGAAAGAAGGTAGCAGACAGGGCTGGCTCCAGGCACCAGGGAAGCAAGCAGATGCTTGGGGCAGCCAACGGAGAGGGGCGGCACATCCGGCTCTTCAGAAGGAAGGACCTGCCACCGAATTGCCGTGGCAGCGGTAGAAGTACCAATCGCAGCTTTTTGTTTTTTTCCGCCACTTGGGGTGGCAAAAGCACTGGAGCCAGCCCTGGTAGCAGAAAAGACCCTGCACTGGCTTCTTTAGCAAAGCAGATTGGCAGTGGAAGTGCTGCTGTTGCCTACGAGGTGGAAAAAATGTGCCTGGATTTGAATGATGGGGAAACAGAGCAAGAGGTCAAAGGGGTCAGAAGAAATGGTTTGATTTCTGAGCACTGGAAGGTTTGGTTGTCTGCAAGGCACTTGGGAAAAGCTCTCGCTCTCTGTGTACGTGTGTATATGGGAGCATGCACTAAGTGCATTGGATAGGCCAATTTCTATTCTAGTCCATTGGTGTTTACTAGTGTAAATGAGGGCAGAATTTGGCCCTAGGTGTGCAAGCACCTTTGTGTGTGCACGTGTGTGCAAATGCATTGTTTGGGGGAAACTGTTTATTCAATAAAACCAAATGAGGAGAGCTTGGGGAGAGCAGGACAAGGCCCAGGGTACATCTGTGCTCCGGGTACGTGGCTGTCCCACACTCACCAATAAAAAGCCACTGGGCCACTGATTACCACAAAGTAGCATCTGAGCTGCTTCACTACTTCCCTTTCCTTACTGGGGTGCAAGAAACAACTGGCCTCCCTGATAGCCCTCCTGGGAAGACGCTGGCAAATAAGGAAGCTTGAACGGTCACTGCTCTATGCAAGCCTGTTCCTCTAGCGTTAGCTGAATTTCAGCCCCCATGAAGAGGAGTGAGAGCACCAGCTCCATCCAATGACTCCACAGTCCAAGGTAGAGCCTGTGCCAGCTTCCCCTAGGCAGCTCTGCCAATGCACCTCCATCCTGGCCTCAGGCGTTCCCTGTTAGCCCATTCCTGGGCTTCTCCAGCGCACAGAGCCTGCCAAGATTGACAGGGAGCTCTGCCAACGCCCCCCTCAGGCTTGGCTTGCAGCACGCCCAGCTATCCCAGCCCAGGTCTCCCTGAAGCAGAGCTTGGCTGCTGCGCCAGACTGACGTGGTCTCTGCAATGTGGACAGCTGCTCATTTGGGACTAGTATAAGGCTCACAACACTCACTCCCACCAGTGATGTGCTGCACCGCACCAACCCGCAGCCCCTGCTCAGCCGCACGATAGGGAGGTTACCTGGGTAGAAAAAGCCCAGGGAAACTGAGCTCCCTCCAAGCCCAGGGAGCGTTTGAAGCTGAGCACTAACGTGGTTAGTTGGTTATCTCATCCCGAAGAGCAATACCGTTACAGAGCACGTTTTACATGTTAACAAAAGATCTTCTCTGGGGCTGCCAAACCTTTCTGAAAGTACTGCAGTGTGCATGGGCAGCCCAGATATCCCAGGTGTGCCGCGCCCACGGGCCGCGCAGACATCTCGAGTGAGCCGCGCCCACGGGCCGCGCAGACATCTCGGGTGCGCCGCGCCCACGGGCCGCGCAGACATCTCGGGTGCGCCGCGCCCACGGGCCGCGCAGACATCTCAGGTGCACCGTGCCCACAGGCCACACAGACATCTTGGGTGCGCCGTGCTCACGGACCGCGCAGACATCTCGGGTGCGCCACGCCCACGGGCTACACAGACATCTTGGGTGCGCCGCGCCCATGGGCCGCACAGATGTCCTGGGTGTGCTGCGCCCATGGGCAGCGCAGAGGTCCAAAGGGCCACTGTGCCCATAGGCAGCACAGACGTCCCGGGTGGGCTGCACCCACGGGCCGCGCAGACATCCTGGGTGTGCCATGCCCACGGGCAGCGCAGACCTCCCGGGTGTGCCGCTCTCACGGGCCGCGCAGACATCCCGGGTATGCCACGGCCACGGGCTGCGCAGACATCCCGGGTATGCCACGGCCACGGGCTGCGCAGACATCCCGGGTGTGCCGTGCTAGTGGGCAGAGTAGACATCCCGGGTGTGCCGCGCCATGGGCTGCACAGACATCTCGGGTATGCTGAGCCCATAGGCAGTGCAGGGGTCCAAAGGGCCACTGTGCCCATAGGCAGCACAGACATCCCGGGTGTGCCGCACCCACAGGCTGCGCAGATATCCCAGGTGTGCCGCGCCCACGGGCCACGCAGACATCCCAGGTGTGCCGCGCCCACAGGCCGCGCAGACATCTCAGGTGTGCCGCGCCCACAGGCCACACAGACATCTTGGGTGCACCGCGCCCATGGGCCGCGCAGAGGTCCAAAGGGCCACTGTGCCCATAGGCAGCACAGACGTCCCGGGTGTGCCGCACCCACAGGCCATACAGACATCCCAGGTGTGCCACGCCCACGGGCCGCGCAGACCTCCCGGGTGTGCCACGCCCACAGGCCGCGCAGACCTCCCAGGTGTGCCGCGCCCACGGGCCGCGCAGGCCTCCCGGGTGTGCCGCGCTCACGGGCCGCGCAGGCATCCGGGTGTGCCGCGCTCACGGGCAGCGCAGGCATCCCGGGTGCGCCGCGCCCACAGGCCGCGCAGACATCTCGGGTGTGCCGTGCCCACGCGCCATGCAGACATCCCGGGTGTTCCGCGCCCACGGGCCGCGCAGACATCTCGGGTGTGCCGCGCCCATGCGCCATGCAGACATCCCGGTGTCCCGCGCCCATGGGCCGCGCAGACATCCCGGGTGTGCCGAGCCCACGGGCTGCGCAGACATCCCGGGTGTGCCGAGCCCACGGGCCGCGCAGACATCCCGGGTGTGCCGCGCCCATGGGCCGCGCAGACATCCCGGGTGTGCCGTGCCCATGGGCCGCGCAGACATCTCGGGTGTGCCGCGCCCACGCGCCATGCAGACATCCCGGGTGTGCCGCGCTCACGGGCCGCGCAGACATCTCGGGTGTGCCGCGCCCATGCGCCATGCAGACATCCCGGTGTGCCGCGCCCATGGGCCGCGCAGACATCCCGGGTGTGCCGTGCCCATGGGCCACGCAGACATCCTGGGTGTGCCGTGCCCATGGGCCACGCAGACATCCCGGGTGTGCCGCGCCCATGGGCCGCGCAGATATCCCGGGTGTGCCGTGCCCATGGGCCGCGCAGACATCTTGGGTGTGCCACGCCAACGCGCCATGCAGACATCCCGGGTGTGCCGTGCCCACGGGCAGTGCAGAGGTTCCAAGGGCCACTGTGCCCATAGGCAGCGCAGACATCCCGGGTGTGCCGCGTCCACAGGCAGCACAGACGTCCCAAGGGCTACTGTGCTCATAGGCAGTACAGATATCCCAGATGCACTGTGCCCATGGCAGCGCAGACATTCTGGAAGACACCAGAGCCCTGGTTAGTGCAGAGGTTCCTGAGAAGGTGCAGTGCCCATGAGCAGCGCAGATGTCCTGCCTGGAGGGCTGCACAGACGTCCAGGGGCCAGCGTGCACATGGGCAGTGCACTTGCCAGGGAATGCTGCAAAGCCATGGACGGGTATGTGGATCTGCCTGGGGCCCCATGTCTAGTGTCTGTTCAGCGAAAAACTCAAGAGCACACTCCAGCGGGAAGAGGACCCGATCTCATGAGGAAGTTAATGCAGTGGAGACAGAGAGACAGACAGACACACGCACACATATCCTGGCACTCTTCAATATGGACGCACCACTCATCCCACCACTGGTGGAACGCTCCCTTTTTTCCGGTCTCCCCCCTGTGAGCCTGGCATCCGGGCTCATCTGGGAGACCCATTATTTCAGCTGTTGCAGAGCAGCCTCCCAGTGAGCTGATGTGGTGTCTTTATGCTGCATTAATACAGATTAGGCATGTCACAAGGCAGTGACCTCGTGTGTGTCACTCAGTGTCACGGTGCCGTGACAGACAAAATGGGGAGGCAGGGGCTGAGTAGGCAGCCGGAGGGAGGAGATGGTCATTGTTCCTGCTTACCTCCAGATCCCGTAGGACAGGGTGGTCTTCAATGCCAGGGAAAAGCACTCTCATGGTGTAGGTGCGGTAATCAAGGAAGGGGATGCCAGCGCCATCCAAGTCGCTCGTCAGCTCATGAATGTCTGTCTGAAGCTCTGCAAAAGCTGAGACAAAGAAACCAATCCCCAGTGAAGCGATGGTCCAGATCCACCCTGACCCTACCCGCAAGGAGGTCAGGCTAACACCTGTATGGGTGTAACCAGCAGGGCCGTCCAGAGGATTCAGGGGGCCTGGGGCAAAGTAATTTCGGGGGCCCCTTCCATAAAAAAATGCAATACTACAGAATATTATATTCTCATGGGGGCCCCTGCGGGGTCCAGCGCAAATTGCCCCACTTGCCCCCCCCCCCCCCCCCCCCCCCCCCCCCCCCCCACAGGCAGCCCTGGGAAAAATAAACCTTCTGTATCTTGGCACAAGCCCAGTTTTGAGAAAACTTCTTTACAAGGTATCACTGGTTCTCAACATCGGCTAGTGCTAAAAGGCACTAAAGCTCATTAAAAGGTTTGGACAAATATTTTCTGTCAAAACTTTTTCTGGATCGAAAACTAGGGGGTTTTAAAGAGCAGAAAAAAATCATGGACAATGTCTGCTTTCCTTCAAAATTTGTTGTGGTTTTTTTAATTGTAAAGCTGAAATTAGTCTGCAAAACCTGAATATGGTTTGGGGTTGCAGAAGTGTGTGGCCAAATATTTGCTGCTTGCAGTGTTTGACTGTTTAAGTAAACAATAAAAAAATTCTGCTAAAAAAAAATCCAAAACTTTTGAACCACCTCAGCTTGTGATCAAATGCCTGAGCCCATCCAGTCTGAGCTTTTTCCAAGTTTCTGATACTCTGCTGGCTTCCTTGACTCATATCTGTCTCTATAACTTTGGGTTCATTTAGCTTAGAATATAATAACAGCCATACTAGGTCAAACCAAAAGTCCACCCAGCCCAGTATCCTGTCTACTGACAATGGCCAATATCAAGTTCCCCAGAGGGAGTAAACCTAACAGACAGGGCCGGCGCTTCCATTGAGGCGAACTAGGCAATTGCCTAGGGAGCCAGGATTTTCGGGGGGCGGCATTTTGCCAGGGGGGGCGGCAGGCGGCTCCGGTGGACCTGCCGCAGTCGTGCCTGTGGAGGGTCCGTTGGTCCGCGGCTCCGGTGGAGCTGCTGCAGGCATGGCAGCGGCAGCTCCAATGGAGCCTTGGACCAATGGACCCTCAGCAGAAATGGCTGCGGCAGCTCCACCGAAACCACGGGAGCGGTGCGCAGGGCGGCGAAATGGCCGTGCACCTAGGGTGCGAAAAATTCTAGTGCCAGTCCTGCTAATAGATAATGATCAAGTGATCTCTCTCCTGCCATCCATCTCCACCCTCTGACAAACAGAGGCTAGGGGCACCATTCCTTACCCATCCTGGCTAATAGCCATTAATGGACTTAACTTCCATGCATTTATCTGTTTCCCAGTGACTGGCTCCATGGGGTCCCTCACAAACTGGAGACTGTGGGTTTGTCTTTACTATAGCTTATGTCCATACTCCACGAACTGAGCATTTGAGCTTGGTCCAGAATCTGGGATAAGCCTATGTTGTGAAAACTGAAATGCTCAAAATAGCACATGCATGTGAATGGACACAGGGTGCTAAAATTAAATTAACCCAAGGGGTCTCAAACTGGGGATTGGGACCCCTCAGGGGGTCACGAGGTTATTACTGGGGGTTGCGAGCTGTCAGCCTTCACCTCAAACCCCGCTTTGCCTCCAGCATTTATAATAGTGTTAAATATATAAAAAAGTGTTTTTAATTTATAAGGGGGGGGGCGCACTCAGAGGTTTGCTATGTGAAAGGGGTAACCAGTATAAAAGTTTGAAAACCATTGAATTAACCCCTCTGAAGCCTCAGGGAATGCAGGAGAGAGGGGGGTCTCCCTTGGTAGGGTTGGGAAGGATATTGCTCTTCTCATGCGATCCCTCCCCCAGTGGCTAATTTTAAATGAAGCTACCCTCCCTGGACATGAATCTCCCTATGGCACTGAAATTAAATACAGACTATAATTTGGCATTTGAGAAGTGAAAGGGATGGTAGCCATAATGGAAAAGCTAACAGCTTGGCTCTTCTGCAAGCCTCAAACTGCTGAATGAGCTTTAGGGTAGGGAAGGCTGTGCCTCCCAAACAGCCTGGCCCTGCCCCCTATCTGACCCCCACCCACTTCCTGCCCCCCGACTGCCCGCCTCACCTTCGAATCCCTTACCCATCCTGCTCCTTGTCCCCTCACCATCCCTCAGAGACCCCACCACCCACCACCACCACCCAGGGACCCCACCCCTCTGTTCCCTGTCTCCTGACCGCCCCCCCAACCTCTGCCCTCTTCCTGTGCCCTGACTGTCCCTGGGATTTCCTGCCCCTTAGCCAACCCCCCGGCCCCAGCCCCTTACCCCCAGCTCCCCCACTCATCCGGAGCCTCAGCCCATCCAGGAGCGTCCTGGACAGCTGCAGCGTGGCTCCGGCGGAGCCTGAGCTTCTCCCTGCCCAGAGCCACGTGGTAAGGGGAGCGGCGTTGCGAGCTTTGGGCGGAGTGGAGGGAGCTGAGCTCAGCCTGGAGCTCACAGCCCTGCCCCCTTACCACGTGGCTCTGAGCGGGGCGGAGCTCAGGGGCCTCGCCGGAGCCACACTGGAGCTGTCCCGGGAAGCTCCTGGATGGGCTGAGGGTCCAGGTAAGGTGCGGAGATGGGGTCAGATCGGGCTGGGGCCGAGGAGGGAGCCTCAGCCATTCTCTTGGGGGCCCCTGCGGAGCCCAGGGCCTGGGGCAAATTGCTCCACTTGCCCCCCCCCCGCCCGTGCGACCCTGGTAACCACTGATGGGGGAGGAGGAGGATGTGCAGATGGAGAGATAGGTGGGGAAGGAGCAGGCTGCACTTGCTCACCTACCAGCCTCTGCCCATGACCTAATGCCAGACAAAGGGTCCATCTAGACAGAGCCCCACCCTCATTTAGGAAACACAGTTTTAACAGGGCTCCAGCAAAGCCCGTTCTTATCACCATTTGTCCAGCCCGGGTGGATGGGGCCAAACCGTGTCAGAACCAGAGATGGGCCTGACTGGGTCCGAATGCTCCTGAGCTCCAAGGATGACTGGCTCCTGTACTGGATCCAGATTCAGTGGCTGAACCGTATCTTTTGAATGGACCCAACTGGATCTTGGATCTAAATTGGCCAGAACTTTGGAGAAGGGTGATCCAAAGCCAGATCCGAACTTGGTAGATTGGGGTCCTCTAGCTAGAGCTGTGTTTTCACTGCAATCATTCAGGGACCAAATATCTTCCTTTCAGCATGCCCTCTGCCAGGCCTGGGGGCCCCGCCTCTCCGTCGTACCTTCCTTGCACTCCAGTGCCACCCTGGACTCCAGGTTGTCCATCTGCATCTGCAGTCGCTTGAGGGTCAGGTCGCTCTCGCGGGACTTGCGCTTGTACGCAATCAGCACGGCCACGATGAAGATGATGAGCAGGCCACCAGCCACGGCAATGCTGACGATGGCCGGCAGGCTGAGTGGGCTGTCGGGAGAGATGTAAACCATCCCTGGGGAGAACTCCAATCCTCCCACTCGAGCCTACAGGGGAATTAGCAAACAGACACGTTACAAACACCAGCAAACAGAACCTCCCAGAGCCTGGCTACTCCTCTGAGGAACTCTAACCACCTCAACCTGCAGCAATAGCACCTAAGCCAATGACCTTCCCTGCTCTCCCAAGCTAAACAGTGTCTGAAGCACTCAGTGCTCGGATGGGAGACCGCTAACCCCAGAAAAGTGGTGCCAGAGACACAGGGAGGTGGCACACTTCCTTCTGACTAGATACTGAGCCCAGCATGGTGCTAGAGGCTGGTGTTAGCAGTAAAGTTCACGTGGCGTGTGATGTATAAACACCTTGTGCGAGCAGAATTATTAGTTCCAGTGTCCTGGCTGAACTGCAGCTTGGGTATGTTCTGTCATCAGCTCCTGACCCTCTTGTGCTGTTCTGTTCTGCGCTGATCCCCACCCTGTCCCAGAATGTGCATCGGCCTCTCAGCTGCCTTCTGAGACAGCCCCGGTTACTGGGCAGGGTGCTAGGAGAAGCCAGCTGACATGTCAAATCCCAGGGACAGTTTGCAGAGCTGGCGGGAAGAACAGTCTTCTACTGATTTGTAAAACTGAACAAACTGGATCCAGAAGCCATAGGGGACGTATAAACACAGAGCCCAGCATGTCTCCTGAGGGTAAACATCCTCATCAGAGCCCCTGCTCCGTTACTCCAGGGTAACGCAGAGCAGGGCTAGGCCCTAAGGTGTTGCTTTGACCCCTTAGTGCCCTTGGCTATTGCTTGGAGCCACAGCTGGAGCCGGAGCCAGAGCCATCCCTTGGGTACCCAGAAGTGACGGGTCAGTCCTGGAAGTGATGGATTCATCACTTCCACCCTGGGCCCTGCATCCCCCTAGGGACGGCCCTGCTTGGAGCTCTAGGTGGCCTTCTAGGGGTCACTTCCTGGTTAGGAGATACCATGTAGTGGGCACCCCAACAGATCGTGCTGCTGACCCCCAGAGGTTTGCACCCCCAGATCACCTCTGAGACGGGGCTGGTGTGAGCCCGTGTGCTGTCAGAGCCTGCCCATAGCTCCAGACTGCAACCCTAGAGGGTTAGTTGTTAAATGCTGTTCCCAGTCATTTTTACAGAGTGGGACACACTTGGACCTGGGCAGCATTACCGCCTTGGGGTAGAGCCCCACGAGCAGTGGTGGCAGACAGGCAGCAGGGGAGGGGAAGGCAGTGGCTTTGCCTACAGAGCAGCGTATGTCACTATCATCCCCCGGAGCTTTGTGCAGGGCCTGTGCCCCAGTCAGCCTTGTCGCTGGGGTTAGCTGATCCTACCTGAGCTCTTTTTCCCTGCCAGGCACAGCAGGCCCTGCCTGAGATGCTGGCTGCTGCTGAGGAGCACCCAGTGTATTCCAGCAAAGCCTTGGCGCCAGGCTGGAGCCGCCCCGCGTCACATGGCCCAGCTGCCCGGCAGCACGCAGCACCGACAGCCGCACCACCCAAGTCGTCCCCTGAAACTGGGATTGGGCAAGTGCTCTCAGCATGCGGCCTGGTCCCTTTCTAGCACAGTTCCCTCCATCTTAATATGAGCCTCCCACCCCCATATTCCCAGCCCCCACAACCATCCCCCCGTCCCAGTCAGGTGGCCAGCCTCATTCGCCCTGCCTGTTCTCAGCTGGCAGCCTGCTCCCTGGCCTGCCACCTCACTCATCTCTGCCCCATTTCACTCTCCATGGTGGGGGCACACAAGCCACCTCCCTGTGCTGCAGTGGGCGCCGACTGGCACCGGGAAGCTTGGCGGAGGGAGAGGGTGGAGCCAGGGCAGCAGGTTATATGGGCTCGAGGTGCTCGAGCACCAGGAATATTCAAGGCTCGGGGCTGTGCTCCACCAGTATTTGGAGCTGGGTTTCTCCCCTGGCCCTGCCTGGAGCGGGCCCTGGCCCCCCTCCCCCAGCTCGGAGCATCCTCCCCCCAGCCTCAGAGCTTCCCTGCCTGGAAAAAAAAAAACAGCCAGTGCCTCTCTCCTTTGCTTGTGCTGCTGGCTACCTGCACTGCTTCTGCCTAAAGCTACAGAGATCAGCGGCCGGCAGTCTGTTGGAGCACTGGGGGAGCGGGAGAGGGAGAGGGGAGGGGGGAGGAGGCACGCATGTGCTTGGGAGCTCTCTCTCCCGCCCCCCTGGCACCCACCTGGAAGAGACGCCAAGGGGGGTTCCAGCCAGGAGACGGACATCTGGGGTGGACCTCACTCACCTGAGAGGCTGCTGGGGCTTCGGTGAGGTTTGACCCTGTGATCCACCCCCCCCGCCGCAGCCCCCACTCCTGCCCAATGCTGGGCAAGGGGCAGCCCCATCCCCAGTGAGACAAGGGTGAGGGGTAGCAGGCTGCAGCAGGGGAGGAAGGAAGCCACATGTGCTGGCAGTTCCCCCCGCCTCCCATCACCCACCCACCTACCACAGGGGAGATGGGGGAGGGGAGCTTCCTAGACCTGAGCAGCTGGGGCTTGGGTGAATTTTGTGACACCTGTTGTGACAAAGTGGGAATGTTCTTAATGTTTTCTCTGAATACTGTGTGGGTGCCTCAGTTTCCCCTGCAAGGTGCCAACTTGAAGGTGTTGGGGACAAAGAGATCAGGTGGCCTCCTTGCCCAGTGTCTGTTACAGCTGTCCCCCTGCTGCATTCCTTTTTCCCCTCTCCTTTCTGTTTGTCCTGTGTGGCCGCCCCTCCCGGCCATTGTGCTAACTAAAGTCACAGCCCTATTCATAGGAATGGCTTGTACAGACTAACTGGAGCCATTGCTCTGCCTAGGGAGGGGGCTTCTTGCTTCTTTGTTTGGCTCCTTTGTTCAGACCCGGGCTCGGTGTGGGGGGCGCTGCCCAGAAATGCAAGACCTGAAGTGGCCAACTAATTAAGCATATGAGTCATACCTGTGGCTCAGAACATGCCCAGGCATGCCTATGCTTACCTGCAGCCTTTCCCTGCCTTCTCTCCTCCCCTGTATCAAGAGGAGCCAATCAAAAGTACTGGTGGGAAACTGCCTGAGTTTGCCTTTAAAGCCGGACATTTTCTGATCAGACCTCGGAGAAGGTCCTTGCTTTGCCACCTGGTCTGATCAGCTAGGGGTCTTTGGGGGGCCCTCTCCCCGCTCTCGTTTGTTTTTGAGCGTACCCTTGTTTTTAAACTCCCCTCCCACGAACAACAAATTTGTGCCTGGAGAGCTCCTGATTATTGTAAGCGAATCAAGTCCTCTCTCCATCCTCCGATGCTATTGCCGTTCCTGCCTCTGTGCTTGCTGCTGTCCTGGGGATTGGTAAGAACTCCCTCTTGCAGACTCCCCCTGTCCTAGCTGCTGGCCTTGTTTTCCCAGCAGATAGACCCAAGCTAACTCCTTGGTCTGTTTCTGTAATCTGTTTCTTGCTCCGCAGCGCCTTTGCTGCTAAAAATAAGCCTGTGCCGCTGCTAAGCTGTGCCTTCCTGGACTGTATCCTGGGCCTCTGGCTTGCAGCCGCCCCACTGCTGCAGCCACACCCCGCCCAGGGGCTGTACCCTGGGCACACACCACTCTGCCCTCTGGAACTGCTCCCCCTCCCGATCAAAGAATCGGCATAGTATAAGGTGCACCTATTAGAATCAGGTTCTTAGGCTAGATAAGTTGTAATTTCATTTTGCATAGCTGTGGTTACGTTAGGTTTAAAGAATTGTTTGTATTGTGCTCTGTAAGTTAGGTTTAAAAAAGAATTGTTGCATTGTGTTCTGTTACTTGCCAATTTGTGTAGTCTTGGTTAAGTTAGATCATAAATAAGATTTTGCTGTGTTCTGTATAATTGTGGTTAAGTCTGTCTTCCCGCTGCCCTAACCCCCCCCAAGCTTGCCCGTGTCTCCCCCCGAGCTCCCTAGTCACTCGTTGCAGTCTCTCTGCTGTTTAAACTTGCAGCCTGCCTGCTCTCTGTGTCTCCCTGAGTTTAAATCTCCCTCCGCAGCGCCTCTGCCTTTGGTCTCTGCTCCACCATGTGCTCCTCTTCCCCCATCCCCCAACCTCATTCCTCCACCACTGCCTTTCTCTCTCTCTCTCTTTTAATCCCTTCCCCCATGTGTTCACCCCACTCCTACTGCTGCCAAACCTCAATTGTATTACTGAAGCCTAGCATAAAACCCCATTGGTTACCCTTTTTCTCTCTGACACACCTCACATTTTACATTTACACCACTGTGACACATTTTTACCTAGAGTTGTTGGTTATTTAGCACATTTTACCCATAACTGTTAGTTGGTTATATGCTGCTGTGACACACCCTTTACATAGAAATTGTTAGCTACCTGTTACATTTATACTTCAGTGTTAATTGGTTACCAACTGTATTGTACCCTATTGTATTGTACCCCACTATTGAAACCCTCTATACTATTTACTAAAAGAAACCCCTCTCCAACTGTCTACTGTAACAAACCCCATACCCCTCACTATTGAATTTTCCCTGTTTTTGCATTTTCTTAATAAAGTTTATTTTGCACCCCACCAGTGCAGTAGTTGTCCCCCAAGATCCCCTACCTGCTGGCAGGGTCACCCAGAAGAGACACTAAGGCTAGAGGAGGGAGTATCAATTTGGAGCTGGCTGGGGAAATGGGGAGAGGCCCAGAACTTGGGTCTACGCTCCCCACTCCCCAAGATGGACCTGACTGAGGGGTCCTGTTTTCTGTACCAACAAGCTCTGTTTTAGACTGTGATCCTGTCGTCTAATAAACCTTCTGTTTTACCGGCTGGCTGAGAGTCACGTCTGACTGCAGAGTTGGGGTGCAGGGACCTCTGGTTGCCCCAGGACCTGCCTGGGCAGACTCGCTGCAGAAAGCGCACAGTGTGGAAGAGCATGCTGAATGCTCTGAGGTCAGACCCGGGAAGGTATAAGCTTCTTGCCCTGGAGACAGTCTGCTCAGAGAGAGGAGGCTCCCCCAGAGTCCTGACAGGCTTTGTATGGAGTAGTTCCAAAGCATCACCTTCCACACCATGCACTTCCCGGAAGCCCGCACAGGCACTGACACTCCCTCCTCTGGCCTTGGTCTCTTTTCCAGGCATTAGGAGGCCACCTGATCTCTTTGTTCACCAACACCTTCAGTTGGCACCTTGCAGGGGAAACTGAGGCACCCACACAGTATTCAGAGAAAACATTAAGAACATTCCCACTTTGTCACAACAAGTGCAACAAAATATAATATGTATACTGAAGCAGGCAAGCGCTGCTTCTGACTTTCCACTTTTAGTTGCCTCTTGTAATCTTGTGGTGCCGACGCATTGTAGCTTCATTTTATATTGGCTTACAGGGTGGGAGCGGGGGAGGAGGGCACTATCATTTTGGGTACCACCAAAATTATA
Source organism: Gopherus flavomarginatus (assembly GCF_025201925.1). Taxonomy (NCBI): domain Eukaryota; kingdom Metazoa; phylum Chordata; order Testudines; family Testudinidae; genus Gopherus; species Gopherus flavomarginatus. The sequence goes on along the minus strand of NC_066617.1, from coordinate 10,391,523 downwards.
CAAACCTGCCACCTATGGGTGGGGCCAGCAGTGGGCAGAACAGAGGGGAGTGGGGCAGGGGCTCACAGTCCCCGAGACCCTGCGGTGTCCCTGCTGAAAAGGCTGGCAGGAGGCACACCCAGGCTCCTGGGCAGGCAGTGATCCTGGAGAGCCCAGATGTGGCTCTGAGTTGTCTGAGAAGAGACCACTCCTCTCGTGCCAGCTCTTTCCTCCTCGCATGGAGGGACCTGTTTTTCAGGCAGTACTCTGCGAGAGCCGACAGAAGGAATTCTTCCCAGCGGAGCGCGACTCTCGTCCTACACGCGCATACTGCCGGTCATGCTGCAGGAATGCAACATGCCTCACACACTGTGGAGTTACACACAGTCCCAGTGGGGTAAGAACAGGGGTGATCCAGAAAACAAGTGCTGGGGGAAAGAGATTTTTTTTTCACAACAGGCTGTGGGGCAGCATGTGCCAGGGATTCTTTCATGGCCACACAGAGCAAGTGGGACCTTGGATTTCATGGTCTTGTCTGCAGGACTCACCCACAGTAAACAGCAGGGAACTAAAGGGGCCAGATCTTCAGGGGGTGTAAATCGACACCACCCCTCTGTGCCGTTACCCTGACTTGCACAAACTGAAGATCTGGCCCAGCGTGTCTACCATGGGAAGGTGAAGGGCTGAGTGGGCACTGCTGGGATTGGGACCTGCGGCTCCAGGGCCTCTGCATGTAGAACCTGCTTATCAAGAGCTTGCTAAAAATGAAACACCCGCTCTAAAGATATCGAAGGGAAGCCTGGATTTCCTGCAGAGCGTTCTTGCGAATGCATGTGCCATGCATAGTGAGAGGCAGCTTTAGAGGCAAGGTCACTGGATGAGGAGGAGAGCAAGGTGTCTGTCCTGGGGAGTGTACAGGAGCTGCCGAGAAGCAGGGATGAGATTAAGGAACGGGAAAGCTAAACTAAATGTGAGACAATGCTCCCTACCAGAGAGACGTATCAGCTCATTGGCTTGTCTCCCAAAATGAGGCTGCCCTGTTGCAGGGACTAGTTAACATGGACAGTGCTGCCCAGAGGATTCCGGGAGCCTGGGGTCTTCGGCGGCGGGAGGCCCCCGCTTCGGCGGAAGGCAGCGGGGGGTCCTTCTGCTCCGGGATTCGCCGCCGAGGTGCCCCAAAGACCCGCAGTGGGAACCCCCCGCTGCCAAATTACCGCCCAAGCGGGACCCACCGCCTAAGTGCAGCCAGGTATTCGGCAGTAATCTGGGGGCAGGGGGCCCCTGCCACGCGTCTTCGGCTTCACTTTGGCAGTGGGTCCCGCTTTGGTGGTAATTCAGCGGCAGGGAGTCCTTCTGCCCTGGAGCGGAAGGACCCCTGTCGGCAAAGACTGGGAGCAGAAGGAGCTCCCGGGGGCCTGGGCCCCGTGAGAGTTTTCCGGGGCCCCTGGAGTGAGTGAAGAACCCTGCTCCAGGGCCCCAAAAAACTCTCGTAGGGGCCCCTGTTGGGCCAGGGGCAAATTGCCCCACTTGCCCCCTCTCCCCTTCTGGGTGGCCCTGAACATAGATATGATAGAGCAATCTTGCCCTGCCTGGAGGACATACTAGATGTGACCAGACAGTAGGGTGACCAGACAGCAAGTATGAAAAATCAGATTGGGGTGGGGGGTAATAGGAGCCCATATAAAAAAAAAGCCCCAAATATCAGGACTGTCCCTATAAAATTGGGACGTCTGGTCACCCTACCAGACAGGTTGATCAGTAGCTCCTAGGATTCTGTGAGTTAACATCCTTGCTCTCAGCTCTGGCTTCACAGGAAGCAATCTGGTTTCCTTGTCAGTTTCTTCTTCTCTTGCCTTCTTTGACCTCTTGTTTGATTTCACTGCACTGAGGCTAACAATCTGAGCCTCTTGCAAACATATTGCTCAGATCCTTCCTGCAATTTCGAGGACTAGTGGGGAGGGGGGGGCAGAAACCAGCGGAAACCTGGAATCCTGCACTTTATATATGGTCCAAGCACAAAGCAGATGCCTCCATATTCTTTCAACACACAGAAAGCGTGGCCAAGGACTTTGACCTGGACATACTTTCTGGGAGTGAGACTCTGTGTGGTATCAGGTCTTTCCTACAGCCTCAGGTCAAACTGAAATTCAGCACCAGTGGCAGTAGATTTGTGCCAGATCCTCTACTCACAATTTAGCTTATGATAGGATGATCGTTGTGCTAATTCTATTGTTGCAACAGGACTCTATACATCCCAGCACATGCTCCCTCCCGCCCAGACCTAGCCCTGGAGACCTGACCTCCACACAGGAGTGACTAAGGATTTGGGAGACAGCCTCAGTTGAGGTTTCCATGCAAACTCTATTCTCGTCATCCATTTCCCCCCCAAACCTCCTCTCACATACTGTACACCCATCTCTCTCCTCTGCAGCTTCTCCCCTCTGGAAGAGCCCTCCTGTGCCTCTCACTTCAGTGACCCTTTGCCCCTTTTCATAGCTCATCTCAAAACCGTGCACTCGATCCAGGTCTTTTAGCTTTCCCTCTCCTCCTGTTATTTAACTCTGTCATTGTTTTGCTGATCCTTGCACTGAGAGCTGACCAAGGGAGGGAACATGCTGACATCAACAGGAAACACTGTCACCGTGGTTTCCTACTTCACTATCCCACTTTGCAATTGTTCATACGTTCTCACAAGCCCTTGTGGACCTAGGTAAGTGTTACCACCCCCCAGCTTCCCAGCAACGAGGATGTTTAGTGATTTGCTCAAGATCATGCAGCGTATCACTGGCAGAAGGACCCAGGAGATCTGACGGTTAATTTCCACACCCCCCGTCCTCACAGTGGAGTTCCAGTGAAACAGTCAGGCACTAACATGAGGAACAACAGTGTCATACTGGAGTAGGCATTCCCCAGAACAGCTGTTTCCTTGGTTAATTCCAGCTTCCGTGACATTCCTAAAACAGTGGCTTTCACTGCAGGTGACCGTCTGTCCTTGATTCGCAGCTCAGCCATTATCAGAGCAATGGCTCTGTGTTTGCAGATTTGTGGCATTAACTCACCCTTAGTGCACTGGTTTCAGAGGGGTAGCCGTGTTGTTCTTTTTGCTGATACAGACTGAGGAGTCCTTGTGGCATCTTAGAGACTAACAAATGTATTTGGGCATAAAGCTTATGCTAAAATAAATACATTTGTTAGTCTCTAAGGTGCCACAAGGACTCCTTGTTCTTTTTGTTGTGTTACTGATGCTCACAAACATGTTTAAACGCAACCATCTTCCCACGTTTCTAATGGGGCCTTTCCTGTACATGGGAAGCCTCACTCTATGACTCTCTACCTGCCCAGGGCTGCAGTGATCAGAGAATCCCTGTGTCATGGAAAGGCCCGATTCTGCTCTCAGTCCCACTGAACCCCTTGGGTTCATTTGCCATCTTCCTGCCTCTGGGCCTATCTCCCAAGGCCTTGGCTTTGCCAGCCCCTGACTGAGCACCCTTTTAACTACATCCATGAAAATGCTGGCAGACTCATTATGGGCTATTCAAAAGCCTTGGAATTAAAGCAGAGAATGGCATCCCTAGTGTTTCCCTTGGAGGATCATAATGTGCTCTACAACTGTGGATTAATTGAGCCCCGCATTATGGCTGGCACGGATTATCATCTCCATTTTACAGCAGGAGAAACTCTGGCATAGGGAGGTGAAGTGACCAAGGTCACACAGTGAGTTTGTGGCAGAGTCAAAAATGGACACCTGGGGCATCCTAACCACCAGCTCTCTGCTATAACTCAGAAAACACTCTCTCCTTACGTGCCCAAATATTATATCTCCAGCAACCTCTACAGATTTCTCATCATTGAAATTAGAACCAAAACAATCTACCCTACCAGCTTGCTGACTGTTGCTGCAGGCAGTGCTAAGTCAAGCAGAGCAATCCCCTCCCAGCTCCAGCCCCAGCCCCCACTCCCCCCACAGGAGCATTTGGTGGCATGGAGGCATCATGCCACATACATGCAGCCACACTGCACAAGTACTTTGGCACCACATAGCTGGTACCATGCAAAGCAGAGAAGTGAGCTTCTGCTGAAGGGACTCCCTATAATGGAGGTGCCAGCAGTGGAGGCTATTCGGGGCTGTATGCTTTTAAGAGATCCTGCATGAGCTACAAGGGTCTCCCAGTTTGTTTCTTTTAACACTCTCACCCAGGACTGGGGCGTTGCCTTCTGGAGAGGGTCACCAAGTTCCTAGTGACTATCATAATGGGATCCAAATGCCAAAGGATCCCAGAATTCTCAGTAGTTCCCATTCTCTCGGGGTTTCCCATTAATGCCCGGCTTACCATCACTTTGTGCCGTCCAATGAGGTTTGGGGACTCGCACAGCAGCTGCACATCTGACACGGTCACCAAACATGGCTTCTCACCTATCAGCACAGTGTAATTGAGCTTGGCGTTCCCTCCAGTCACCGGCGGGATTAGGTTCTTCCCCTGGACCGAGAGAAGCAAATCCACAAACGTCTCAGCAGGGTGTAACCTGCCACTGGATTGTCCCTGTGATGTGAGTGCCACCACTAGACATGCCCTCCTTGGCTCGTCATTTATGGCCTTTCCCAATGAGAGTAAATCCTGACCCACTCCTGGAAGATTGGGACAGATTGGTACAGGGCTCCCCTGCACCTTGTCTCTCTGGAATTACAGGCCTATATTTGCAAAAATAGGTGCCTAGTCTGTGCCTGCACAAGCCGCTAACTGGACCCACAAAACACACTTACACCTGCAAAATAGTTACCTGTTTTGAATGTGAAAGTGTCTTTTGTCTGTTTGCACATACAGCAGGCCCATATTGGAAAATGTAGGCCATAAAGTGCTCTTGCTTGCTGTCTGGCTCACAGAATGTCTCAAACCACAAAAGGGGCTGTTCTCAGATTTGCACAAATGGCGAGTGAGCAAGCTTTATAATTCCAAACGTGCTGCATCTGGCTGTCATAATACACATACTGTCACGTACGGCAGAGACATGGGGCCAGATTCTCAGCTGGTGTAAATCAGTGTCGCTCCAGGAAAGTCAACAGAGCTATGCTGCGTTACACCAGCTGAGAGTCTACTCCGTGTACTTCCATTAGGGTGAACTGTCAAGAAGTGAAAAGGTTAGTTGTTCGAAGCTCTGTCCCTTGCGGTTACAATGTTATGGAATATCATAAACGTTCTCGCTCCATGCTTCCCTTCTCAGTGCAGTTTCTGCCGCTGCTAAATCTAATCTGTACACCAGGGTCCTACAGCACAAGGTATATCTGCTGTGGTTTGGGGTAAAGTTAAGAACGCTGTGCTGCGATTGGTGGGAGGTTAGCAGGAGCAGTGCTGCGATTGGTGGGATGCTGGTGAAGGCTCTGTTGGGACTGGTGGAATGTTGGCATGAGCTGTGATTGGCCGGATGTGTTCCTGGAGGGTATCATCATTCTCTGATGCTGCTCCCTTACCCCCATCTCCTCACCTTTAGTATGATGGGCGTTCCTGGCTTCAGCTCCAGGATCCCCGAGGGGTTGAAAGCCTCAAAGACTGGGTTTGGGTAGTAGGTGAAGTTGGTTTTGTTGAGGATCAGCTGGGACTGAACATTATCCAGGATAAAACCAAACTCTTCTGGGCGCTCAGTTAGCTCGGACTGGTGATTTGGGTCCATGGCCAGTGCTGGGGCCTGGCAGGTCATCTCCGTGGCATTCTGTACCTCGCAGATCTAGAGGGCAGGAGCCAAGGGGGAGCGTTATCAGAGCAGCCCCTCCCCCAACAGACACTTTGCAAGAGATTGAATCCCTTCCAATAAAACAATACCCCACCCACGGCTGGGGAGAGGAAGGTACTGGGCTGCTGGGAGGGACCGGCTGGGGCACCACAGTCACTCCACCACTGCAGTCAGCACCTTGAGAGCACACTCAGCCGGGGCCACAGCTGGAAAGGGCATGGGGAGTCCGTCGCTCCTGCAAGTGAGTCCTCAGTGACTCAGGCTCAGGGCGGAGGCACATTGTGGAGGACAGTGTGAGGGCAGCTTGCCCCTGTTCCATGGGGGGCTTTGAACTCCAAGGATGCCAGCGTCAACACTTTCCCCCTGCAATGGAAAGCTCTGCCTTTTAATGCAGGCAGGCCCAACCCGAGCTCCAGATTCCCTTCTCCCTGGTAACTGTCCAAAAGCTGCACCTGCAGAAGGATCTCAGTTTTGTCAGTGGCCACAATCCCAATAATGGGCTGGTCGACTGAACCTGCCTTCCCTCGCCTCTCAAAGTTTGGGGTATCCAAACTTTGGCTCCGGAAGGTGGCCTGGCATTTAAGGCACTGCACTGGGACCCAGGAGATCTGGGCATTCAGAATAGGCACTCTTATTCCAGAAAAGAGTGTCCACACCTGGTGTTAATCAAGAAGAGTTATTCTGGAATAACTCCCCATGTAGACAAGGTGCTTCAGAGCCTCACCTGTAAAATGGGCGTAATATTACTTTGTCTGTCCTGCCTATTTGGACTGTTAGCTCTTCAGGGCAGGGACTGTCTCTCATTAAGCATATGTGCGGCCCCCAGCAAAGGGGACCGTATCTCAGCGGAGGTCTCTCAAAGTTACTTTAGTACAAACAATCATGATCCCAAGCCTGGCTTTATGATTTTCCTTTTCAAACATCCTTTTCACTGTTTGCTACAATCCTCAAAGAGCATTCAATATTACGTCTACTTTAATACAGGGGCTGGAGTCGATTTTGCCCAGATTAATTCAGATGAGAAAAGTGATTTGGACCAAATGAAATGCAGAGGATGCAGCCATGCAGATGAGCTGCACTGGGACAGCTCTGCTCTAGCACTGAAAGGCTGAAGATCAGTCTGTGCACAGGAGATCAAGCTATGACTGGGTACCAAGAGCTCTCACCCGCCCAGTCAACCAGAAGTTCGCAAGTTTAAATCCCTCTCCAGGAGTCATCTGCCCATGACAGCTGGGCAGTCTACATGGGGCCTGATTCTGATCTAAGCTTGGTGTAACTCCAGTGGCGATCTGCTGGTTTGACACCTGAGTAAGTGAAATTACAACATGGCCTGTTGGCCAGGACCGGCTCTAAGTTTTTTGTTGCCTCAAGCAAAAAAAAGTTCCCTTGCCAACTCCAGCCCCGCCCCTTCTCTGCTCCATTCCAACCCTTTCCCCAATTCCCCGGCCCCACTGCCTCCCCCAGGTGTGCCACGTTTCCCCTCCTACCGCTCCCTCCCAGCTTGCCTGGGAGGGAGAGGGGAAAAGTGGAGCGGCGGAGCGCTTGGGGGAGCAGGCAGCAGTGGAGCGGAAGTGAGCTGGCAGGGGGAGCGGTTACTTCCTGCGGCCCTCCCCGCACCCCCCACCGCTGCAGCTCACCTCCGCTCAGGCCTGGCTCCTGGCTTTTTGCACCTCAGCCGGAGTGCCACCCCTTGGAAAGTGCCGCTCCAAGCACATGCTTCGAGCGCTGGTGCCCAGCGCTGGCCGATGAGGGCACTTATAGCTTGAGCTAGTCACTAGGTGGCCCAGCCTCACGTTGCTCCCTCTCAGGGGGATGACGAGTGCTTGCTGAAAGGGATGAAGCATTGCAGGCAGCTAGCTCCGAATGCAGGAGAATCTATCGGCCAAGTGACACTTGGTTAAATACAACAGGATAGAAAAATACCTACCATGACCCAGGATTGCCCCCAGAGGTTATTGTAAGCGGGGGGAGGTCATGGGAGTTGGAATCAGGGTCCAAACCGACTCCATGTCTCGGGTTCAGCTGAGAACGTGCTTCCCACACCCTCTGTAGGGGCCGAATGCTGGGGGTCCACAGGCACCTGGAATACTTATTGAGCCAATGGGGCTGCAGGGGCTCAGCCTCTCTCTGGGTTTGGCCCTACCTCTCAGGCTAGGAGCCATTACATGGCACCGCTGGGATAAAGGGAGATGGCAGGACAAAAGGGGAGGAGTGTTGTCTAGTGGTTAAAGCAGAGGATGGGAAATCAGGACTCCTGAGTCGTATTCCTTGCTCTACCACGGATTCACTGGGCCAATTCAGGAGCAGCATAGCCAGCCCTCCGCAGCCAGGAGACCCACCAGGACTTAATGGCCTGGTTCTGCTGCCACTTACCCTGGTGTAAATTGGGAGCAGCTTTACCAGCCAGAGGTGTTACACTAGTAAGTGAGAGAAGAATTTGTTCAGTAGCATCTGGGGTTTCAGAAGCTATGAACACAGTACAGCTAAAGTCAGTGGGAGCTGTGAGCGCTCAACATCTCTGAAAATGAGGGTCATTTGGCCTAATTTTCAGAAGTGCCAGGTACCCCCAAACCTCAAGGATCCCATGGAAGCTGGAGGTGCCCAGCATCTTTGAAAATGAGGGCCAGGAGCGCCGCCAGCTTTTTTGGTGCCCTAGGTGGCGGAAGGTCCCGCCCCCGAAATACTGACGACAACCGGGGCGGCCGCCGCCCCCCAAATGTTAGCCCCCTAGGCGACAATTTAGGTTGCCTAATGGGTTGCACCAGCCCTGATGAGGGCACTAGTGCCTGTAAGGCTATTGACAATGTGTGTCCCTGCAAAGGTAAAAGTGAGCAAAGCACGGGGAGAGGGGCCCAGTAGTATGAAAGAATCGATGTCAAACTCCCTGAGAAAAGCCTGGGCCAGTGTCTGCTGGTGTCCCCTGCAGCAGAGACCTATCCTAAAAAGCCATCTCCGTGTATAGCAAGCAGGGCCGGCTCCAGGCACCAGCATCCCAAGCAGGTGCTTGGGGTGGCAATCTGCGAGGGGCGGCAGTCCCTGTGTTTCTGCCCCCAAGCAGCGCTCCGAATTGCCGCTGCGGACAGCGGGGGCAGTCCATGTGCCGTTAGGGCGGCAGGCACGTTTCTGCAGCAGCGGCAATTCGGCGGCAGCTTCTATGTTTACCTGTACGCTGCGGCGCAGCTTCTGTCTTCCAGCTGAAGAGAGAAGCTGCCGTCGAATTGCCGCCGACACGGAATTGTGTGTGCTGCCCTAACGGCACACAGACTGCCCCCGCCGTCCACAGCGGCAATTCGGCGCGCTGCTTGGGGCGGCGAAAACAGTAGAGCTGGCCCTGATAGCAAAGTAAAGCAGGAGGCACTATGAAGCTGATGCTAACCTCCTAGCCAGTCACAATGACCCTTTCTAGTTTGCATCCTTTTAATTTCGCTCCAGAATCACTCAGGGATGTCTTTGGGTTTTATTTGTTATGGGTTTGTTTTGTGTATTTTTTTTTTTGCTTGATATTCCAACATCCGGACGTGTGGTTTCCTTTGGATGAGACGTGGTTTTAAGAGAAGGAAGCTCATTTCTCCCTCCCTGCCCCCTGGCTCCTTCAATCTCTGCTCCTCACAGCAACAAGCCCTGATTAAAGCCTGCCCCTGTCAGTCTCCTCGCCCTGCCGTGGGGACTCCTGAGCACAGACAAATCTCTTCTCACTGCCATGGCTGGCCCGGGCGGTGTCACTCCAGATTTAGCTCAACATGAGCACTCTGGGAGCTGGCACAGAGCCTAATAGAGAGTGGCTTGGCCTATTATACCGGCGAGGCGGAAGGGATGGGGTGGGAGAGGACGGCACTGGCTCTTGGTTTATTGAAGGCATGAATTATTGGAAGGGATTTGGAGCTTTCAGGGTAATTTTTGCACCAGTCTGTTCTGCCAGGCACACAGACCTTCACAGGCTAAAGGGATTGGTGGCATTTTGCAGGGGCTTGTAGGTAAGGAGGCAGGAGGGATAGCTCAGTGGTTTGAGCATTGGCCTGCTAAACCCAGGACTGTGAGTTCAGTCCTTGAGGGGGACCAGTTAGGGATCTGGGGCAAATCAATACTTGGTCCTGCTGGTGAAGGCAGGGGCCTAGACTCAATGACCTTTCAGGGCCTCATTCCAGCTCTATGAAATAGATATATCTCCACATTTATATTGTTTTTAAGAGAAAAACAATCTGTGCCTTGATAGATGTAGTTTATTGCTGTGCTGTTGCAGAGGCAGAGAAGAGGTGCCACGGAAGCCAGGGTATGGGTTTAGCTCCTCGTCATCACCAACCATCAGGGGAGAGGATCCACATAGTAGCAGATGAGGAATTCCACCCTGGGACTCCCTGGGACTTTGGTTGGTGGGCTGAGGCAGGCCTCTGTACCTGCCTTTGCCTCCCTCACTCAGAGTCTGGGCCTGATCCCAGCAGAGGCAGAATGCCATCAGCTACTCAACCCTTCTCAGGCTGTGCTCAGCATCCAGCAGGATCAGGGCCTTGGCCAGCAGTGCTAGGGCCCCACGTCATGCCCAGGCTGGACTATTGTGTTCACAGTAAATGGAGTCCAGCCACTCCCCTGGGTCAGCAGCCTCTCTCTGTAACTCGCTGTGGAGAACACATCAGGGATGGCTCCAGAAGGCGGGGGACAGCTAACATTTTGAGGGCAGGTGTATGGGACATCTGGTTTCTCAAGCACTCTCATGACTGTCACTCTTCATGTCAGCAGAAGGGCAACACAGCTGCTGCCTGCTTCCTCTCTCCGTGAAAATGGGCCTGACAGAGCCTCAGCCACAGTGTGAACAGGCAGCTGGACTCTGAGGCCTCACTCAGTGCTAGCTGCCAGTGGGCAATAAGCATGCAAGGCCACAGGCCTGGCTGAGTGAGTGTGTGGGTGTTTCATAGGGTCTGGAGCTGGTAGTAAGAACAAATCCTCTGCTCTTCTCTGTGGCTTTTTTTCCAAGGGTTTTACAGACTCGTAGAACTGGAAGTACCTCAAGAGGTCATCTAGTCCAGTCCTCTGCATTTAAGGCAGGACTATGTAACACCTGCTAGACCATTCCTTGCAAGTGTTTGTCTTACCTGTTCTTAAACACCTCCAAAGATGGCGATTCCACAATCTCCCTAGGCAAGTTGTTCCAGTGGTTAACTACCCTGACAGGAAGTTTTTCCTAATACCCAACCTAAACCTCCCTTGCTGCAATTTACGCCCATTGCTTTTTGTCCTATTCTCAGAAGTTAACAAGAACAATTTTTCTCCGTCCTCCTTATAAAACCTTATATGTACTTGAAAAACTATTATCATGTCTCCCCTCAGCCTTCTCTTCCCCAGACTAAACAAACCCAGCTTTTTCAATCTTCCCTCATGGGTCACGTTTTCTAGACCTTTTATCATTTTTGTTGCTCTTCTCTGGATTTTCTCCATTTTGTCCACATCTTTCCTGAAATGTGGCACCCAAAACTGGACACAATACTCCAGCTGAGGCCTTATCAGCACAGAGCGGAGCGGAAGAATTACTTCTTGTGTCTTGCTTACAACACTCCTGCTAACACATGCCAGATGATGCTGATTTTTTCTGCATTAGTGTTACACTGTTGACTCATATTTAGCTTGTGGTCCACTATAGCCCTCAGATCCCTTTCCGCAGGACTCCTAGGCAGTCATCTCAAAGCACTTTGCCAACATTAATAGGGTGTTGCTAAAGTGACAGCAGGGTGTTTCCAGTCCCTGCTGCCCCAGTGTGCCCGACTTACCTTCCACCCAGCTAGGTGACCCACATCATTAATATCGGAATGCAATGTGGGGCCTTGTGTGCAATAGGTAATCGGTGACAATTCCTAGATGACAAGTGTCCACATAACAGAAACTATCTCTGCCACTAACTGTTGCAGCAGAGACTGGGAACCACCTGGATCTTGGAGAATCAACTCTCCTCTCCCCACTGCAGATTGATTTGAGGCACACTGGGCAGGAGGGCTTGCTTGGGCTGCTAACGCTCTGCCTGTTTTGTGGCTAAACAGGAGACTCCAATCTCCAGTGCTGTCCCATAGCCCCTTTCACCAGCCCGGCCACGTTCCTTAACACCGCTCCTGTTCCCAGCAGCAATACTCACATTGACATGTTCCTTCCCACCATGCTTGGCCCGGATCTGAGGGTTCTGGATAAGGTCCAGGTGAGTTCCCCACACGGCTATGGGGGTGTTTCCACTACAGAACAGAAAGAAGGAACAACAAGAATTGCCTGTTATCGAGGCCCAGAACTGAATGTTGCAGTGATGGGTGATCTGCGAATCCCTTGGACAGACAGGCAGAGAGGGGCTTCCACACCCCTGGTCTGGGAGGTGATGCCCCGTCTATCAGGTCCAAACGTTCACACAAGCATTTCTGCTGCCACGTTACATTGTAAACCTCAGTCTGATTTGCTGTGACTCCCAGGTACTCCCCTCCCAGCTGACCACCTGTGGCTTGGGTTCTTTCTCATTACGGGTATTAGCTGCATCTCTCCAGGGTGCATCTTGTTCTGTTGTTTCTGTGACAGGGGACTCAAACTGCTTTGAACACAGAGGCCCCCACCCTCTGGTGCTCTCCTTCTCAGACCTGTCACCTGCTTTACACTCACTTCCTAAACATTTATTGCAAAGTGTATGAATGAGTTGATTGTGTCCTTGTGGGCACAGTGACCTCTGGAGATGATGGCAGAATTGAAGGGTATCTCTATATAGCAGCTGGGAGGTGTCATTCCCAGTGCGGAGAGACATACCTGCACAAGATGTGCTCACACTAGTGCCTCGATATTGCAGTGACATGGGCAGTGATTCGGGCTAGTTGCCCTAGTATAAACCTGCTTGAACACCTCGCTGTGTAATCAGACCAGCCACCATGGCCACACTGCTGTTTTTAGGTGCTACCTTGAGCAGAGCTAGAGTGTGTCTGTCTACCCATCTCCTGGCTGCTGTGCAGACATGCCCTAAGAGAGAGGCTCCAACCACAGCATTCAGTTTGGCTCTGGTCCATCCCATTAGAGAGAGGAGGCAACTTGCAAAATGTCCATTTGGATCTAGGCTTGGCTCTCAAACCCATGTCCACACTGCAATCCAAGATGTGACTGCAGCCTGGGTAGACATACCCGTGGCTAACTTTACATGTGTGTAAGGTGGTGTTTACCCCACACCAGTCTGGAAAGCTGAGGAAAGGGCCTATTAGTGAGTTTACTCTGGAGAAGCAACCCCTGATTGGAAGAGGCAGCTCAGCTGATCAGAGCACTAACAGACCCCAGCCTCAGGCATGCACAGCAGCACATTTCTCCCTGGTCCCATCCAAGCCCGGTGCAAGGAAGTTTCGCGCCCTAGGCGAAACTTCCACCTTGCACCCCTCCCCAGCCCTGTGGCAGCTCCCCGCCCCCCCACCGAAGTGTGCCGCCCGCCCCCGTGGGAGCTCCCCAACCCATGGCCTGAGAACCCCTGCGGTACCTCCTCACCCCAGCTCACCTCTGCTCCGCATCCTCTCCAAGCAGGACTGCGCAGTGGAACCCCTGGGCTGGCGGCTTCCAGCAGCGGCGTGCTGACCCAGGGGACCTCCCTGGGTTGCCAGCGGCGCACCAGGGCAGCCCAGAGGATTCCGGGGGCCTGGGGTCTTCAGTGGCGGGGAGCCCCCGCTTTGGCAGTAATTCAGCGGCGGGGGGCCCTTCCGCTCCGGGACTGCCGCCCAAGTGCCCCGGAGACCCGCTCCGAGGCCCCCCCACCGCTGAATTACCGCCGAAACGGGACCCACTGCCGAAGCGCAGCTGGGTCTTCAGCGGTAATTCTGTGGCGGAGGGCTCCCGCCGCAGGTCTCCAGAGCACTTCAGCGACTGGTCCCAGAGTGGAGGGGCCCCCCCGCCACCGAATTACCGCCCAAGACCGGGCTGCATGTCGGCAGCGGGTCCCGCTTTGGCGGTAATTCACCGGTGTCCTGGAGCGGAAGGACCCTCCCCCGCCAGCGAGGACCGGGAGCAGAAGAAGCTCCAGGGGCCGGGCCCCACGAGAGTTTTCCGGGGCACCCGGAGCGAGTGAAGGACCCCACTCCAGGGGCCTCGAAAAACGCTCGTGGGGGCCCCTGCGGGGCCTGGGGCAAATTGCACCCCTTACCCCCCTCTCTGGGCGGCCCTGCTGGCGCACTGACCCAGAGGAAGCCCTGGGCTGCCGGCAATGGCGCCCTGACCCGGGGAACCCCCTGGGCTGCTGGCTGCCACGGCGGCGCCCTGACCCGGGGAACCCCCTGGGCTGCCGGCTGCCAGCTGCCGCGGCGCTGCCCTGACCCGGGGAACCCCCTGGGCTGCCAGCTGCCACGGCGCCGCCCTGACCCGGGGAACCCCCTGGGCTGCCGGCTGCTCCGGCGGTGCGCACTGACTCAGGGACCGGGTCAGTGCGCCTCCATGGCAGCCGGCAGCCCGGGGTTTCCCTGGGCCAGGGGATCCCCTGGGCTGCCGGCTGCCGCGGCGGCGCCCTGACCGGAGGGACACCCTGGGCTGCCCGCAGCTCATACTCCCTCTTTGTCCCAGCAGCAGCTGCCAGTCAACCATTTACAAAAAAATTTGGGGGCGCTTTTTGGCACCCCCAAATCTCAGTGCCCTAGGCAACCGCCTATTTCACCTAAATGGTTGCACCGGCCCTGGTCCCATCGCTTTCTGCCAAGGCTTTACTTCTGTGGCTGATATCAACCAGGTCCACCTCCTGCCTCTCAGACTAGCTTGGCCCTTCCTTCTGCCCCTTCCTCTCTGTCTTGCTGACATCTTCACTCAGCCCGCTCCATCTTCCCCCCAGGCTTTAGGTCAATCGGGATTTTCCCCAGCTGGAATCCCTGAGCATCTCACTTGGCAGTAGCTCAGAGCACAGTCACCCTGGGCCACGGGAGGATGAACAGTGTCTCTGTTTTTAGAAGTGAATGGAGACTGTTCTCAGTGGTAGCTGATAACAGAACAAGGAGTAATGGTCTCAAGTTGCAGTGGGGGAGGTTTAGGTTGGATAGTAGGAAAAACTTTTTCACTAGGAGAGTGGTGAAGTACTGGAATGGGTTACCTAGGGAGGTCGTGCAATCTCCTTCCTTAGAGGTCTTTAAGGTCAGGCTTGACTAAGCCCTGGATGGGATGATTTAGCTGGGGATTGGTCCTGCTTTGAGCAGGGGGTTGAACTAAATGACCTCCTGAGGTCCCTTCCAACCCTGAGATTCTATGATTCTGTGAGACACCAGTAGCTCTGTCAGGATTTCTCCAGCACTCCCTGACCTCCCTGCTGTGGTGAGAGCTTTCTACCTGACATTAAATGGCCATCTCAATCTCTCTCTTCCTTTATTCTGCATGCTGAGAAATGGAAGGGAAGAAACTATGGGATGTTGAGGACGTGACATTGCATTAGGTGGAGAGATGATGCCTGTCTGTACAACTCCTCACCTCCTACTCTCCCCACCCCACCTATGGCTCCGGGCTTGGCTGGGCACATCTCACCTATGGCAGATGGGGACGCTGCTGATAGCTTGTGTGTCAGATAATGCTGGGGTCCGGGATTTTTCTCAAGTGGATCCCTGACTGGACGGGAGGCTCTATGATGTCTTCTTTACTCTTCAGAGCCAGCTGATGCTAAATGTAACTCAAATCAACCCCAGACCATATGTTTTAATGGAGCCTGGTAAAATTCTACTCACCCAGCGTGAGTAATATTTTTTGGATGTATAAGTCAAATAAGATCCGTTTGTTTCTATTATTGCCATGGAAAATGGCAGGTGAGTGGAATTTGTGCCTGGCCTGATACAGACTTTGCAAGGCTGGTGTAATGACACTCATTCATCCTTCAGAGATCTTAACTCAGAAGTCAGAGGCAAGTCGAAGAGAGACCCATAAGTTGCTGTGATGAAGTGTATTGTACGATAAAACTCTCTCATCTGGCACTCTGCCCTCTAGCAGTGGACAATACCTGCTGCTTAGAAGATGATCTTTCCCCTGCCAAGAATGCAAAACTATAGTAGAGGCAAGAAGGAAAATTCTTCCCTGACTTTGGCAGTTGATCAACTTACAGCCTCAAGCATGAGGGTCAATTAAACCACTCTTGATTTAGTTCAAAGAGCTGCACATCACCACTGGCCATACAATGATCCAGCCCTTTCTGAAAGCCCTGCTTTGCTGTTTGCCTCAATGACTGTCTGTAGCGGAGCGTTCCAGAGATTAGCTCCACACTAGGAAAAGAGATACTGAGATACAGTGCTAATGTAGGATGCTCTGTCCTGTCTCCCTTCACCGTTCTCCAAGGCTTGGACCTCAAGAAGAGGCTCAGAAATGGAAATGAAGGCAGGACTGAGGTGCGCTGGATGCCTTGTAATAGATTGCCACACTTGCTGGCACTGTGCCTGATTCAATGTCAAACTGAGAAGTGGATAATGAGGCCAAGTGTTTGAAACAGCGGTGGTCAGGCCTAGTGGTCAGGCTGGGGACCAGAGCCAGGGGTCAGAGCAAGAATCAAGAACAGGGTTGGAACAAGGCCAGGGCAGCAGCAGGCACAGGCAGGAGCAGGAGCAGCGTGTAAGACCCTCCAAGCAGCAGGAGATACTCCGGGCGAGGTAGTGACATTGAGCACACTGGAGTGGCTGCTCTCAATGAAAGCACATATCCGTGGCCTTGGGGACTCCTGGTTAGACCTGAGCCTGTGGATTGGCTGAGCCCTGGCAGATAGACGAGCAAGCTGCAGCTGAGGGATAGCTCGTCAGCTCAGCGGCCCTAACCTGGCGGGGCTCAGCGAGCACTCGTCAGGTTCAGAGGTGACTCATTACACTCAAGCCATTGCTGTTCATCTCCACCAAATGAACACTGGTGATTCCCTCCTACTAGCCCCTTAGAACAGCAAGGGGCGGAGGGACTAACTGGACAGCGAGATGCATCCTCCCGTCTGTCCATGCTACCCAGCTGGCAGCTGAACAGACAATCAGTCTGAGGGCACCACAGGTTTTTATTTCTTTCTATAGCAATGGAGCACTGCATGGCTCAGGGGAACGGGCACTGGGAGGGGGAGTCTCTCCACCCTGCTATTCCAGTCCAGAGCCTCCACATAGCTCAGCCAACACACCTCAAGCTTCATCGGCAATACCTTCTGCTAGTCCAGTGGTTACCTAGCCGCAAGCTGCAGCCACCAATCAGTTTGGACTGTACAATGGTTCTGTGAGAACTAATGTCCTAAAGCAGAGGTGGCCAATCTGAGCCTGAGAAAGAGCCAGAATTTACCAATGTACATTGCCAAAGACCCACATTAATACATCAGCAGCCCCCCAGCAGCTTCCCGCATCTGCTCCCAGCGCCTCCCACCCACCGGCAGCCCCACTGATCAGTGTCTCCCCTTCGCTTCCCGCACATCCAGATCAGCTGTTTCATCACATGCAGGGTGTATGTGCGGGGGAGGAGAGGGGGTAAGGGCACAGCAGGGGAGGGGGGAGGAAGGGGTGGACTGGAGGCAGGGCCTGTGGCAGAGCCAGAGGTTGAGCAGTGAGCACCCCCCGGCACAGTGGAAAGTTGACGCCTGTAGCTCCAGGCCCAGAGTCGGTGCCCATACAAGGAGCGGCATAGTAACTTCTGAGGAGCCGCATGTGGCTCTGGAGCCACAGGTTGGCCACCCCTGTCCTAAAGGCACCAGGATCAGCCCCACCAAACTCGCTCTAGGTCAACTCTGCATCACCATTTCCAATCCAGCTCTGACTGGGAGCACCCAACAATAGGATGCGTGCTTGGGGGGTGCACGTGAGTGGAAGAAGAGGACCCAGTCCAGGCCTGATGCCACCATCTCAAAATTCCAGAGCTGACACCCTGGTTGGCACCTGCAGCAGGAAGTGCCAGGTCAGGATGGGCCAAGAGCAGACGCTGTTCCTGGCTCTCCATTAAGCACAGAGAGTCCCATTTCACATCACAACTCGACTCGTGCTAACTAGCTCTCTTGTTGGCAGCTTCAGCAGAGAAATCCAGGAGCAAACAGGCCCTGCAGAGTGAATTCCCTTTTCACTTGTGGCCAGGGCATCGGCAGGGTGGAGGAAGCTGCCTGCTCTGTCACTTTCCTGTGGATAATGGAGGGATTCAGTGCCCAGCGCTGTAAATCCAGCGCCTTTTGCCAGCACTAAACTCGCTTTCACCGAGGAACAGAGTAAAGGGCTTTCTCATTTCAGCGATAATCTGAACTCTGTGACTAACAACTCCCCCAAATGGAAAATCCAGACGCTGAAGCCGCAAGCCCAATGTGGAAAGATTCAATCTGGCAAAATTGGTAAATTCCCCATCGTAATTAAAGTCATTAATTGATTTGAGAAAACATCTTCGGGATGGGAGCTGAGCCGGGGTATTTACAAGACACGACCTAATCCCCAGATACTCCAATCACTCCAGGTTGACAGGGGAGCTGAGAGCTGTGATGGATGGATGAAAAGAGACTCATATTTCTTATTTGGTATCTTTTAAAAGAAATACTAGAGCATTTAATGACCAATTTCTCTCTTCACTGGGCCAGTCTCACAGGCTTGTGACAGTATTTGTCTAAAGCTTTGCTTCCTTCCACACTCAGGGCCAAAGTCTCCTCTCAGCTATGCTTCTCAGTGTGACCCCGCTGGAGTAAATGGGGTTGCATCAGTGGAACTAAGGGGAACAGCTGGGCCTGGTACAGGTCAGGGCCATTAGAATGTGGACCTTGGTGGGCAGGGGCCATGTCTTTCTTTGTATCTGTGCAGCACAATGGGGTCCTGGGGCCGCTGGGTGCTACAGCAAAACAAATATTAAAACAGTCACAACGAGGTATGGAGCAACTCAACACTGAGTGACCGGTGCGGTGTGGACCTCTCTGTCCTGAAGGAAACTCGCGAGGGTTCCAATGGCTGCGAGGTTTGGTTAGGATGATGGTTCAAATAGGGAGGCATCTCCACGCTATCTGAACCTTTTGGGCCTGCAGATGTGGGCTGGAGATCTAACGAGAGACCCCACCAGGCCACAAATAGCCTTCTCGTGGAACTTCGGCGCTCGCAATTTGGAAACCAACTGGAGCAAGTGCAGGAAAGAAGTGGAAAGTAAATGGCTTGTCTGTGACGGGGTAACACGCACTAGGAGCGTGTGATTTCTAAAGTGCACATTAATTGGCCAGTGTAGACACTGTTGGCGGGCACTGAAGATTCCCTAGTGTGATTTAACAGAGCACAGTTTCAAACAGCACAATGTTAAAGCACACAAGGGAACCTTTACTGCTGACCGGCAGGGTCTGAATGGACCAAGTAATGTGCAACGCGTTTGTGCAATTGAGAAATCATGCCCCTGGAGAGCACATTACCCTATGGTGTAGAAAAGCTCAAAAAGGAAGTAATGTGATGCAAACTTGCTCGAACCTCATTCAGAAAGGAGCAGTTCAAGTTCCAGAGGGTTTTTATTTTGTCTGCCAAACACAGAGGGGATCACGAAATTCTCTACTGAATCCTCTGGGAGATACATTAGCATAGGTCTAGCCAGCCACAGGGGAAAGTGGAAGAGTCTGCAACAGAAAAGAATCCAGTCCTTTTCCCCTACCACTTATAAGGAAAATCCTGGAGTTAGGAGGCAAGCATGGAACTTGGGGAGTGGGGGGATTGGCATAAAAGTGGAGGGTGAAACTCTCCAATCCTCAGTACTGGGGCAAAAATCTCTAACCTCAGACACGAGACCATCTTGTAATTAAAACCATTGCCACGGTATTTCCAAGACATACATTTGGCAAAGGCTCCTGTGTGGATTTTGCTTCATTAAGCAGGGAAGTAGTAGTGTCCTGCTGGAGGAGATGCAGAAGACTTCTTAGACACAAGCACTACACAAAGTCCCCTTGTGGCTTCTGGAAGGAACACAGCTACCATCCGAAGTCACCTCGAATTCTTCCTAGTCAATGGAAGATCTTCCATATGCATGGCGCATGCGCACACACAGACACAACACATAACGTGCTTTGGGAGTTGCCCCGCTGAAAAGCACTAGATACAGCGTAAGGCATCGTTACCGGGCGTAGCCCTGTGAGCACCCTCCGCTCCCATTAGGCTCTTTGACCCTCATTCGGCAAAGCACATGCTTAGGCACCATTGAAGTCAAGGCCACATCACCTAAGTCCCACTGGAAAGTGCATGGCTGAACTGGGGTCTTAATCAGCAGGAGAAGCCCACCCACCTGGATCCAGCTGTGCAACAGAGAACAAACGGGAGCCAGGGACAAAGGAAATGGGGTCTGTATTAGTACCTGATGATGCTCCACTCCGGCTCAATCCTCAGGACGGTGGGGTCCTCCATGTACTCAAACTGCAACTCCTGATGTATCTTGGCCTTGTCCACCCTCACGGACACCTTCACCTTATCAAAGCCATCATCCGAGGCTGTGGTGTTACAGACAATGTACTTGGTGGACCTCCTGTGAGCGGAACGAAGCAAGAGTCAACCAGGCATAACCAGTGTGAGCAAGACAATGTCACCATGAAAGGGCTCTGCCAGCAACCCTGCTGTCCAGTCCCCATTCAGTGCTTTGTAACCAACCCATCCCTAACCTGGGGAATTCCCTACTGTGGACTTTGTGGGAACAGAATAACACGTGTATCTGAATAAATATTAGCATCTACATTCACACTAGCTAGGATCAAACTGCAAGGGCTCTCAGTGCTCAGGCTTCAGGGCATAAACAGAACCCGACAAGAAACATTTCCGTCCAGGGACAGCCCCGCATGATTAAGAGCCTGATGAGTGTTTGGTTTCTTCCTTCAAAGCTTCAACAGTGACAACTGCCATAAGAAAGGCCATGTGTTGCTTCTGCATCAGCCTTCCCATCTGCAATATGGGATGACACCACCCACTTCACAGGGGGATTGGTGGGCTCAGCTAATTAATGTTCACAGTGCATTTTGGGATCTTTGGACAGAAGGTGCTAATGCACTGAGAGGTATTTTAATGTAATTAGAGTGGAGCTCGAACCAAAACCCCAGTTTGTGGCAAGGGTCAAACGACGATTTAGGTCTGAATTTTGCGGCTGGTCTCTCCCTCTGTAATGGGT
The DNA here is from genome assembly GCF_025201925.1 of Gopherus flavomarginatus. Classification (NCBI taxonomy): domain Eukaryota; kingdom Metazoa; phylum Chordata; order Testudines; family Testudinidae; genus Gopherus; species Gopherus flavomarginatus. The sequence goes on along the minus strand of NC_066617.1, from coordinate 10,370,766 downwards.
GGAGCAAAGACCCAAGGTCCTACTGCCTTTGATTTTTAGGAGTCAGTGATCAGTGACTCTAATTACAATCACAGGAAGATCAAACTGAGCTCGTTGTTACCTGCATGCTTCACGTTTGCTCCCTTTCTGTCCTCCGGCCTCCCTTCAGCTGCCTTCACATACAGTATCTGTCTACAAGCTCCACTGCTCCTTGAACACTAACTGTTCACTCTTCTTTGATTTAGTTGGGGATTGGTTCTGCTTTAGCAGGGGGTTGGACTAGATGACCTCCTGAGGTCCGTTCCAACCCTGAGATTCTATGATTCTTTAAGCAGTGCCAATGCAGCTGAAGTGTACAAGTGAATTCCTAAATCCCAGGCTGTTATCACATGACCATAAATTACAGGCGTCAGGTCACCACACGCCCGTGCATGACTCATAGGGTTGAAAAATGCAATAGTGACAGCCGAGGAGACTGATGTCTTGTAGCCCCAGAACAGATGCAGCGTGGGCCATGATAGCTGTGCAATTTCCCCCTCCATCACCTTGCCAATGTGCCTCAACCCTGCAATGGGCAGCCTCTTTGGAGGCGGGAGAAGCATTCAGTCTCAAGCCCTGCTCAGTGTATGCCCTCTTTGGGAACCACTGGTTGCTAATTGCTACATTAGTGTTGATTGTGGGGATGGTAGGTTTTGTGTTGTAGATGCCACTAAGACCTGGACTTGGACTCCTTTTCACGTGGATTAAGGAACACCCAGTAGAGGACACTGACTCTTGGACACCACCGTCCTGGAGTGGAAGTGAACTGCTGATCTAGAGCTGAAAAGTTCTGTGTTCTTGTCTCCAGCTGAGCCATCCATTTCACCATCTTGCAAGATTATTTTTAGAGATGAGAGAATTGTTTTAATACTTCGAATCAATCAGTTTTTTCCCTGATAAGACAGGGATGTGGGATGGAATCTTTTGCACTGTACACCCACAATGACTAGCAGAGCATGGGTCCCGCGGAGAACGGTAATGAAATTTAACCAGGGACCATGGAAAATGTACATCAAATACTAATCAAAACAGTGAAATGAATTCTGTCTTCCCACCCAGGGACATGCACAATAAGGATCCTCTAATGGACTGCAGGAGGTAGGCCTCTATCTGCAGAACAGAACTGACACACAACAAGAGATGTGCTTGTGTGAATAGAAGAGAGAAACTATAATGGGCCAGGCTACTGTGATTTATATCTGCTTCACACCTATACTAATACGGTCCTCAGGGTGCTTAGGGAAGGTCCAGCCAGTCTTTGGTTTCATGTTTCCTCCCTCTTGAGTTACATCTTTCATAGTGATTTTTAATTTTAATATAAGCTGTGCCTGAATGATTTTGGTACTCATAGATGCAAGCGGGAGGAAGTGACAGTACTATCCTGACACGGTCATTCCACTTCCCCTAAAAGCGCTACCCATGCAGCTCAGATGTGACCAGTAACACTCCCAGCTATTCCAGTCCAAAGACTCCAAGCGTCTCAGCCACTGTACCTCAACCCTCATCCGCAATCCCCCCTGCTAGTCCAGTTGTCACCTCTCCATGAGCTGGGACCCCCTGTATGGCGATTAGGTGAGGAGAACTAATATCCTATAGGGACCAGGATGAGACCCAATGAGCTCTCTTTCATATGGGGAAGGTGCTGGAGCACTGTAACCATGTTCCACATGCTCAGCCCAGCACCAAGGATGCTGGACAGATAGAGGGGGGCTATTTCATAGCCTGGTGCCCCAACAGTTCCATCAGAAAATGGTGCCAGCTACATCCCTCTGTTCGCAGCTCCCTGCCCCCAGCACGAGCCGCAGGGAAGGATTATGTGCACACCTGTAAAAGAGACAGGGCTGCCGGCCAAATGTCACCACAACGTTGCTGCCAGCATTCAGGTTGGTGCCTGTAATGGTCACCTGTGTGCCCCCCGACACTGGACCCCGCTTTGGCTTCAGGTCAGAGAGAGTCAGAGTCTGTGGAGAGAAAGGGTCACATTGAGAATGTATCGGGGGTATGTTTGCCGGTCGGTACCACTAGGAATGGGGTGTCTTTAGTATTTGCCTTATTCTATTGGGCTGGTAAGCAACAGAGGCCATGAGCCTTGGTGACCATAATCCTATTGGTTTATCTTGTCTTGTCTCTTACCTTTTCCCTCCTGAAACTGGGACAGATGTCCCAGCTGCTCATAAACGTTCAATGATTTCAAAAGGGAGTTGCAGGCATAGAGCGACCACAGCCAAGGGACCCAGGTCTCCCTTGCCCTTCAGAGAAAGCTCAGAAGTAACTTTGCTCTGATACAGCAGCGCCCCAGGAAGCCAAGCCATTCAGATCCTGCACTGGCTAAATGGATTGGAAGCGGCACTGAACCTGTGTTATACCAACCTCATGAAGAAATCCGACAGGGCGTAACAGAGACAAAAACAATAGACACATTACTCAAAAACCCAGTTGATCTTAATAGCAAATGAGCTCCTTTCTATAGATTTCGAAGCCAAGGTATAGAATGTGACAGAGGATAATAACCCTGCTATGGAATTCTATAGGGGGGCTGAACATTCTGTAGGAAGCTGACCACTCCCTAGTCGATTACATAGGACTGTCCCATAAGGGAAAAAGGAAAGGAAGGGTGGCCTTGTGCACTGGGGCTCTGAAGATCTGGGTTCAACACGTGGCTCTGTCACAGACTTGCTGGATGACCCCTGAGTAAGTCACTAGGTCTTTCTGTGCCTCAGTTACTCATGTGTTAAATGGGGGTAATAATACTACCTGTCTTATCTAGTTAAATAGTGAGCTCTTTGGGGCAGGAACTGTCTGGGACTGGGTGTATGTACAATGCCCGGCACAACAAAGCATTTATCAGTATGTGCTACCCAAACACTACTAATAAGGGAAGGTATCATTTCCAAATAATCATTTCATTTAGTTCGTGCCCACTTTTTTTTTGAGCTGCTCTTCAAAATATGCCCAGATGCTGGACAAATGTATCTGAAAAGATTCCTTAACGGTCAAGAGAAAATGAACTCCCCCCACCCCTCCAATCAAGATACAATCATCATACTGCGAAGGCACAGATTACAATGATACCAAAACACAGAGGAGGAGGAGTCCATTTTCAGGGAGAAATTTGAAGTTACAGTTTATTCTTTCATTAGCATTTTAATAGAAAAACTTTCCACTCACTCCCAAGTGAAAAGCTACTATCTGCATTTAAATGAAGTTTTTTTTCTTTTTAAGAATGATAGCGCAAAAGCTTGAAGCTCTCCCAGCTCCTCTGAACAAGCAGGTACAATACATTATCGTATTCCTGAGCTTTGGAGACCATTGATAAAATTGTATAAAACCACCCAACACACGTACTGGTTCCCCCTTTCAGCCCCCACATCACCAGCTAATCATTTTGAAAACACACTGAAACACAACAGAAACCTTTCTGCTCTGCTTTCATTCCAAATGAAGTTAGCACTTAGAAAAGGGGCTGAACTGACAGCAGCCCAGGAGAGTGAAGTTTCTCTACACAGCAGGGTAAGCTCCCTGCATTGGCACTGTGCTCTCATGGGATCATCCTTTGGTGAGATGCAGGCGCAATCACCATGTCCCACTGATTGATTCCTTTCAGAGCATGTCTACATCTACAATTTTGCAGCGCTGGTTGTTACAGCTGTATTAGTACAGCTGTATAGGGCCAGCGCTGCAGAGTGGCCACACTTACAGCAACCAGCGCTGCAAGTGGTGTTAGATGTGGCCACACTGCAGCGTTGTTGGGTGGCTTCAAGGGGGGTTCGGGGAACGCGAGAGCAAACCGGGGAAGGAGACCAGCTTCGCCGCGGTTTGCTCTCGCGTTCCCCGAACCACCCTGCAAACCGCAGGGAAGGAGACCTGCTTGCTCGGGGGTTTGGGGAACGCGAGAGCAAACCGGGGAAGGAGACCAGCTTCTCAGCGGTTTGCTCTCGCGTTCCCCGAACCACCCTGCAAACCGCAGGGAAGGAGACCTGCTTGCACGGGGCTTCGGGGAACGCGAGAGCAAACCGGGGAAGGAGACCAGCTTCCCCACGGTTTGCTCTCGCGTTCCCCGAACCACCCTGCAAACCGCAGGGAAGGAGACCTGCTTGCTCAGGGCTTCGGGGAACGCGAGAGCAAACCGGGGAAGGAGACCAGCTTCGCCGCGGTTTGCTCTCGCGTTCCCCGAACCACCCTGCAAACCGCAGGGAAGGAGACCTGCTTGCTCGGGGGTTCGGGGAACGCGAGAGCAAACCGGGGAAGGAGACCAGCTTCGCCGCGGTTTGCTCTCGCGTTCTCCGAACCACCCTGCAAACCGCAGGGAAGGAGACCTGCTTGCTCGGGGTTCGGGGAACGCGAGAGCAAACCGGGGAAGGAGACCAGCTTGATTACCAGAGAGGCTTCCTCAGGTATGCTGGGATACCTGCTTATTCCACGGAGGTCAAGAAAAGCGCTGGTAAGTGTCTACACTTGATTACCAGCGCTGGATCACCAGCGCTAGATCCTCTACACCCGAGACAAAACGGGAGTACGGCCAGCGCTGCAAACAGGGAGTTGCAGCGCTGGTGATGCCCTGCAGATGTGTACACCTCCTAAGTTGCAGCGCTGTAACCCCCTCACCAGCGCTGCAACTTTGTGATGTAGACAAGCCCTTAGTCTCTCACTCAAGACTGCCAACCAGGGTGCAAATTAGTGCTGACTGTCAAAGTCCTGGCTTTGATGCAGTTTTCTTTCTAGCTAGCAGGACTTGGACTGAGAACTACCAGCTCATTCCACATAAGCCACTGAGCAGCTATTGGATGTTGGCTACTTTCAATCACTAAGAATCCCAGTGAAATTTGCCCCAGTGTCCTGAAGGTGACAGGCGATATCCCTCTGTCCCAATTTCCTGAGGCACCTTTCTCCTCCTCTGTTTAGTTTTACATGAAACCTATCCAAATGACTTCACCAGCCTGCATTCAATGGTCCTCAGCAAAAAGGAATCCCAACCAAGATGCCCAGTGGCAGAGGGTCACTGAGTTTTGGGAGGTATTATCAGAGGATTTGTGGTTCAGGGTATTTGCACTAAAAATCAGACTCCAGACTCTTTACCATTTCCTTGTTGGCAAAATGCAACCGAAAATGCACGGAGGATTAGTGGAGCTGTAAGAGGCTGAACGGATGGAGATGGAGATGTCCAATTCACTTTCCACAAACAGTGTGTGTCCTTCCTTGGTGCTTTCGTCCTCTCTTCCCTTTATTTCCTTCTTGTGAACCCACTTCCCCACCCTGTCACTGGCACAATCTGCACTTACTGATGTTGCCATCCAGGGTATCCTACTCCAGAGCCTCCCTTCTCTGCCTGCTACCACCATGCCTGACCTGGGGCCACTCTTCTCCCAATCCTTCCTGCTCCCGTGGCAGCTTCCCGCCCTTAATCACTGAGCATCGCTCTGTCCTTGCAGCTGCTGTCCCTGAGTCTAGTATGTCAAATCCCGCTGCAGCCTTGCAAGGCCTGTCGTGATGTGTAGGTAACGTAATCATCTCCCTGGGACTGGGGCTAAGCAGAGTCAGGAATATGACTTGCCGACAAGGGAGCAATGAACATGGGAGAAGGCATCAGATGGGTGGGCTAGAGAGCATCTGTTTTCCCTGTCTAGCACAACGGTATGGAGGTTTTCAGCAAAGAAAACCTCACTGACGTTAGACTCAGGCACGGGTGGAGTAACTGGCAGCCAAGAAGGCAACAGCCAGCGGAAGAAGCTGTTACAAACGGACAAAGGTAACAAGCTAAAGGGTAATGTCTTGGAAGAGCCCTTCTGTCTGCGTGATGGGAACTCTCTGTCTAGGCCAGGGGTCAGCAACCTACCGCACACGTTCCAAAGGTGGCACACGAGCCAAGTTTTGACGGCACGTGGGGCAGGCTGAGCCGCTCAGCCCACTGCCGCTCTGGGGTTCCCACTGCTGGTCCCTTGCCAGCCGAGGTCCTGCCACTGCACCCGCTGCTGGCCTGGGTGAAGGAACCCTAATCTGGCAGCGGGCTGAGACCCCAGCTGGCAGGAACAAGCGGCCAATACCCCATAGTTGGGCGGGCTGAACCCCTCAGCCTGCTGCCGCTCTGGGGTTCCCGCTGCTGGCCCCTTGCCAGCTGGGGTCCCACTGCCGGTCCCACTCAGCGCCCACTGCTGGCCTGGGTGAAGGAACCTCAGGCTGAGACCCCGGCTTGCAGGAGCCAGTGGCCAAAACCCCAGAGCTGGGCAGGCTGAGCCACTCAGCCCACCTCTGTTCTGGGGTTCCCGCTGCTGGCCCCTTGCCAGCCAGAGTCCCGCCACTGGTCCAACTCAGTGCCCGCTGATGGCCGGGGCGAAGGAACCCCAGGCTGGCAGTGGGCTGAGATCCCGACTGACAGGAGCCAGCAGCTGAAACCTCAGAGCAGGGACAGGCGGAGACACTCAGCCCACTGCCACTCTGGGGTTCCGGCCACTGGCCCCTTGCCAGCTGGGGTCCCCACCACAGCCCCACTCACCTGGCTTCCAGTTGGAATTCCAGCGCAGGGCCCCTGCCGGACAGGGTCCAGGCTTCCGGCCCTGCTCAGCCCTACCAGCCGCCAGCTCCACTAACCTCAGCTGCCGATCTGGGGTTCCAGCCAGTTAACACTCAGAAGCCTGTGTGCAGCTTAAAGTATCCAAGTATGTGCCACCAGACATTGCAAAACTCAGCAAGGAAAAGCAAGGGCAAGGATCATACTAAACTAATAAGATCTGCATTTTGATTTAATTTTAAATAAAGCTTCTGAAACATTTTGAAAACCTTGTTTACTTTACATATAACAGTAGTTTGGTTATATATTATAGACTTACAGAGAGACCTTCTAAAAACGTTAAAATGTATTACCAGCACGTGAAGCCCTAAATTAGAGCGTATGCACGAAGACTCGGCACATCACTGCTGAAAGGCTGCTGACTCCTGGTCTAGGCACTTCTCTGTCCCCATAACCGTAGCTTCTGAATAGCACTGGGACAGCTAGAGGTTAGCAAAACATCCCTTGCATAACGTGAAAACTGCAGCTATTGACATTTCATTACCAATGCCAGTTCTGGTGAAAAATGATGCTCAGGTGCATTCAAACCCCTTTGAGGCGAAGCCAGCTCTCTTTGAGAATGAAGACAGCATCTCACTGAAAACACATCGAGATCTGCTGGCTTCATGTATGCACGTTCACTGACACAAAAAGGGCCAAGTAAGCCCAGCACACCCTAGCAAGGGGCCTTAACAGGTCTCTTACACAAGTGGTCCATGATGGAAGTGAGGAGAGATGGAGTGAGGGGGAGTTGACTGCACACAGACAGACGATTCCCTTCTCACATCAGTTTTACATCAGTGTCACTCCACTGACATCACTGGCATTACTCTTAATTTACATTGACGTAACTGAGAGCAGAGTCAGGCCCAGAGCCTCCTTTTTGCCTCCCACACCTTATCGCGAACTGATGCCCTGGGCAGAAAGTACAAATCCACATGCTTGCTGCTACCACTTTAAAACAGTAGCATAGCTGCCGTGTCCAGGTGGACATTCGAATACGAAGTTGACTCCAGATAAAACCCAAAGCACAGCCTTTTGTTCTGGGGACAGCGGGAATCCTGCACATCCCCTTCTTCTGAGACCCTTCTTTGCAGAAATAAGGGATGGTAAAAGATGTGCCATGCTTGAACGTATGGGCCCAGGACAATGGATAGAGGCACTATCAGAGCTGAGCCCTGGGCTCTGACCACATCTCTCTTCAGCCCCACACATCAGGTTCAGGATGGTCCTCTTGGAACATATGGCCATCCCCAGGACTGCAGCCAGGGCGGGGTGACTGTCCATGGAGTGGCGGTACTAAGGATCAGTGTGTATCCCATACCAGCAGTGCCTCTCACCTGGGTGGCGGTATCAGTGAGCTCTATTGCCTTCCCCCACCCCCTTCAGCAACTCCCATTAGTTTCCCAGCTCCTTTTCCAGGGCTGGCTCCAGGCTGCTGCTGTGACTGAAATGCTCATTAGCACTTATGCTGCAGTGGGGCTCCTCTGGGAGCAGCAGGCATGACCCACCCCGGCATCTACCATGTAGTTAACGATGGCATCTGCAGGCATAAGTGACCCTGAGAGCCAGGGTGGCGACACAGTCCCTGATGGGGTTTGCAGGGTGCCCACTGGATAGGCCGAGAGTTTGCTCCCAGCTGTCACCCGAGCTGCTCTCTTCAGCTGCTCACTCTCTCACAACACTGTTAGCATGGCGAAGAGCCTTTCAGTCTTTGCACTGCTTTCTTGCAATTAAATTCTGGTGCTGTCTGGCTATTCCTTAGCCTTTGTAGTCCCAGGCTTGGGACACAGGACGGCCTCTCAGGCCCAGAAGAACCAAGTGTGCTCCACCCGCTTGGCCCAGGAGATCTGGGCCAGCTCTTCCCCCATCGCCCCTCAGGCCCAGCAGAGCTAGACCACGTCCCTACACACTGCCCCTCAGGCCCGGGAGAGATGGGCCAGCTCTTCCTCTCCCTCGACACCCCTCAGGCCCAGGGCTAATCACTAGTTCTCCTCAGGATTTGGTGGTAGGTGGGAGGAAGGTCTCACTGCATCAAAATAGTCTGAATACCAAGGTTCTTGTGTTTTAAGCCAGGCTCATTCATCTAGTCTCTCCCCATCCCCATCATCTCCAAGTGCTTGCTATGGTGCCTGGAACAGGAAAAAGAGGGCAGCCATGATGAGATGGAGAATATTTGAGATGGGCTAGAAAAGCTCCTGAGGATGGCAGTTGCCTGGATCACACACTAAGTTCCCTTCAGGCAACAATCCTAGCCCTTTCCCTATTGGTTCCCCAGTATAGTCTTCATGGCTGCAGCGATGGGGTTTCCTCATTTTCCTTTGGGAGACTGTTCTATAGTCCAGTGTATCCCACCATTCAGATTTCCGGTTAATCAGCCCAAACTATCCTCCAGATCACAGCACTTCTTTCCCCAGTGCACTCGGAAGGCACCAGCACCACTTGCTACAGCTGTTGCATCCTATAGGAACACCAGCCAATGGCATGTAGATTTCTAGCGGGAAGGAATGGTCATACATGCTGAATATGGGTCCTGCTGCTGGGGTGGAGGGGAAGGGGGAAGAAGGAGCGTAGAAGAAGGTGAGAGAAAATGACGGACAGACTTCATTCCTATTCAAGCTCAATGGAAAGACGTTAACGGATCTAAATGGCAGTTGGATGGGACCTTAGTTCCTTCTGAACCCAGGGGGATGCTCTGTTATGGGACTTACCATAAAGTAGTACAGCTGGGAGGACCTGGCCATGAACTCGGGCTTACACTCGGCCACGCAGATCTCCACGAATCCGGCGTGCTGGCTGGGTTTGGCCTCTCCCATCTCGCACACTATCCTGCATGGAAAACATAGAAGGGAGGGCAAGGGTTTCGGGTCAGTTCATGCTGGTACAACAGACCTGTCTCTGCAGAGCCCGCAGCCCTGGGGACAGACCTTGCTCACTCCTTGCAGGGCTGGACCCAAAGGAATCCCTGGGGAAAGCTGTTCTCTGATCAGGTATGTCTCTGGACCATTTGTCCAGCTCCTCAGCTTGTGTAAACCAGCAAAGCTCCACTGAAAGCCATAGAACTAGGATAATTTACACCCGCTGAGGATCTGGCCAGTTAGTTTCTCCCCTCTCCTCTTACCAATCCATTTGCTAGTCCAGCACAGCAGTAGGACTCACCTTTGGGTTGGGCTGTGGATTCCAAACCCACATCAGCTCTTGGGCTCCCACTCATTGCTGGCCACTGCAGTGCAAACTCAGTTCTCAGTGCTTCTGTCCTGAAGATGGGACCTAAACCAGCTCTCTTCTGCCCATCGTTGGTGGCTGTCAACCAAGGTGGGGTAGAGATCCCAGGAGTAGGGGACAATCCACATGCCATTACTCAACAAAACCGGGGGGCGTGGGGGGCATGGGAGCTCCTGCTGGGAGCATGAACAGGGAAGACCACAACAGACTCACTGCCACGCCATAGTCTAATGCAGTGCTTTGGGAATGACTCTGTGATAGCTGGAGTAGGAGAGGAGCTACGCATTACCCAACCCTCCTCTTCCTGGGCTGTTTGTGTGGGGTTTGTCTGCACAAAGAATACATTAAAATACTGGCTTCTCCTGGCTTCCTGGGGGCTCTGACTCCTCCCACGGAGCTAAGGGGGAGGGGGCAGCAGAGGCTATTACTGAGCACTTTGTTTCAAAATCCAGTACAAGTCCAACTTACTGTTCTGCTGGGATGTAACCTTCCACCAGTGGTTTGCACTCCACTCCAGCCACTTTGACATGAGATGCAATGTCCCGGAACTCTAGGCCCAGATTCTCCCCCCGGATCGTCACTTTGGTTCCTCCTTCCCGAGGACCCGTCACTGGGATGATCTGAAGAAAAGAGGCAAGAGCAAACAGATAAACACATTGGCATATCAAAGGCCACCAAGGCAGGAGGGTATCAGCATCTCATAGACTATCGCAGGCTCACGTGACCGTGAATGGCTCCCTCCCAAATACATCTAGAATCATAGTATATTAGAGTTGGAAGGGAACTCAGGAGGTCATCTAGTCCAACACCCTGCTCAAAGCAGGACCAGTCCCCAAACAGAATCTTACCCCAGTTCCCTAAATGGCCCCCTCAAGGATTGCATTGTTGTGTCTCGCATCTGGTCCCAAACACATGGTTTCCAAAATTCCACCCCATGGGATACATCCCGTTGCCTCTCCCACGTGAGCAACGCTGCACTAGGCCAGCTGTGCATGCGGCCTACCAAGGGACACCTGGGAACAAGTCTATGTACTTGTGCAGGGGTGGGACTTTTGCACTGAGGTTAAGCTCCAGGTTTTGTAAATGTCCTTCAGCCATAAAACTTCATCAGTAGAAAGCTGTGGGGGAGGAGAGGGAGCAGGGGGAGGAGAGGAAACCAAGACAGAAAGGTCCAACCAATCTCTCCTACATACTCAGGGCCTCATCCAAGGCCCATTGAAGTTAGGACATGGATTCCCATTCAAGGAGCTTTGGATCGGCCTAAATGGGACCTAAATGATTTGCCATATGAGATGATGAAGGAAAAGTGCTTCTCACGATAGTTCCAAAGGCCTTTGCTGCCCATTCAGATGATGCCCTGGGTGCCATCTGCCAGCACTGGCATGGATCACGCCACTGTGAAATGACAGGGCGTGGGAATTCCCTGTTAGATGTTCTCACCTGTTTGCTATTAGCACTGCCAGCTGAGAAGCCATGCTGGCAGCTAGATTCTTGCCTTGCAGTTTCCCTGGCAAAAATATCCTAGATGCTTGAAAGAGCTGGGAGAACCTGGCTGCTTTCTGCTGCTTTCCAGTGCTGAGTTTGAAACACCTCCCACAAACTGCACTGTCAAGGCCCCACCTGCCATTACTGTGGGCACCAGAGTGATGATGAATCCCATGGGAGAGGATCAAGGACTGCAAAGGGGTATGGTATTGGGGTCTGCAACCCATCTTCTACAGCTATAGGACTGCTCCGCTGACTCTCCAGTATCTGTGCCACCAACCCAGTTTGTACCAGCATGCAAAGGACAGAGACTGTATATAAGAGGAGAGATGGTGAGTTATATTCCCTAGATCATGTATGCATAGATAGCTGGCAACAGTGGGTGTGTAGCTGAATTATAGCCCCAAAGGGTGCCAATCAGTAACAACTCAGGACCCAGATGCTACAGCTGCTAGCTAAATGCATACAGGCAGCATATGGAATAGAACTGACACTCTTCTGCTGCAAAAGCAGACATCTCTACTCTGTGCAGCCCTTGGGCTTCAGAGCGTAAGTGGGTGAGACACTGGCAAATCCTGGAGCAGATCTGACTGTACTCTATCCAGCAAGGGGCAGCTGTTCTTGATCAGTTTAAGTTTGAGAAAGCTTGATTTTGCAGAAGCCCCTATAACAGGCCCAGCCTGGAGACGGCACAGTAAGCACTGGTGCATTGGACAACCTGCGGCAGCCTGCTCTTTGCAATGAAAAAAAGAGTTTTTCCAGTGGCGATGAAGGTCCTCGCCGTATCATCCCCACCAAACCTGGCAGCTCCAAATCACCAAAGTGAGAATGATCATTTGTTTTGTCCATTGGTGTTTCTTTGAGAGCTTCACACGGGAGCCAGTTTGAGCTAATCCCCTAAATCCAAGAAACCCCTGCTTCACAGCTGACCGCAATTTCTACACCAGGCCAAGCAAAAAAAGTCCATATTCCAATGCCCCTGAAGTTGGAATCTGAGATTCAAATCCCAGCTCTGTGTGTCACTCCCACCTCTGACACCTAGTAAGATACTTAATTCCTGTGGGATGGTGCCTTGAACACAATGTTTTCAGAAACAGCTGAGGAGATTTTCCTCACCCTTGCCAAAGATTTCACCTTTGGGTGGAGATGCTGTGGTGCTATAGCTACGGAAAAGCAATTAGAGAGAGAGATGAGAATTTTTCAGAAAGTGAGGAGTATGTTTAAAGAGTAGAGCTAGCAGAAATAAGAATTTTCTGTCCAGCAGGAAACTCCAAAATTTTGAAATTCTCCTGTATTGCAACAAAAAGTCAAAATCTTGAAATGTTTCCCAGAGTGGAAACCTTCCATTACTGTTGTTCTTCACGATATGTTGCATGTGTCCATTCCACTCTAGGTGCCTACGCGCCCCAAGCACAGTTGCTGGAATTTTTTTCCCTCAGCGGCACTCGTTGAGGCAGCTTGAGTGCCCTCTGCTGCCGCAGGCAGTTAGTGCCAGTATAAAGTGTCCAACCGACCCCACAGCCCCTTTAGTTCCTTCTTTCCGGAAAACTCTGATGTAGGGGGGCAGGAGGGTGGGTTGTGGAATGGACATGTGCAGCACATCTTGAAGAACAACAGTTACGGAAGGTTAGTAACCGTTTTTTCTTCTTCGCATGATTGCACATGTGCATAACACTCTAGATGACGCCCAAGCAGTTGACTAGGCGAAAGGATTGGAGTAAATGAACACACAGACTGCAACAGAGCTCAACAGTACAGCTCAACCAAAAATGGCAGCATCTCTGGAATGCTGAGGGATGGCGTAATGGGAGGAGAATATGTGCACTGATGACAAGGTTGCTGCTTTACAAATATCCTGAATCGTTCAGTACCAGGGTTGATACCAGAGTCTGGACTGGCTGCTGCCTGATGGGACAGTGGTGCCCATCTTTGCAAGGCCACCGAATAGGAGTACCTGGAATACACCCTGGAAACTGGGGGAAAACCCCCATGGGTTCCAAAATGACCACTGGACTGGGGTAGGTCCCCAGTGACCTCCTGACCAACCACTCAATGTTATTCCTATGCCTGGGTCCATGGAAGGGTGGAAGTGCCTGGAGGAATAATGAGAGCAGCTCTTAGGATGGAAGGACTAGGACCTGATCTCCCACTCGGAAGAGGACGAGTCTCTGTCCAGTGCCACGGGAGTGCCATTCCCACCAGTGCCGGAGATCGATGCCATAGTGGAGAGGTCCGCTCCGTGGCAAGCATAGCTGGTTTCCCTTTTGACAGTACCAAAAGGTGTGGTACTGAATGTTGAAAGGACCCAGTAGGTTCACTCCTCTGCACCAGTATTGATAACACCGACTCCTGTACTGTCGGTGATACCGGTACTGACAGCGAGAGAAGGTCCTTGGCAGTGGCAAACGCCTTGGTGTGGTAGGTACCGAGATAGCATTGGTGCTACATGCTTCTGCAAATATAGAAGGCTCTTCTGGGACCAAACTTAATGGTGTCAATTTCCGTGTTATCAAGGCAGAGGAGTGCTTTGGCTTAGATCACACTCTACTCTGATCCCCATGCCTGGCTGTCTTCAGTGCTGGGGATTGCCCCCTTTTGGCCGGCCCTTTCTCATACCTTTTTCTAGGCACTGGGAATAGTGATCGGTCCAGTATGAGGAGCACTCCTTCCCGACATCAAGGCACTCGGTGCTGAGTCTGACTGGCCTGGCTCAGATTGGGGTCTCAGTCGCACTCCCAGGGCTCATCCCTCACATCACTCCTGTGCTCATTAAAACTAGAGATGGGCAAGAAACAAAAGCTCAGATCCCAACATGTGAGCAGCTCGGGGAGCTTGGATCTGGGTGCAAACTTTGCTACACTGGGCCCCTCTGGGCTCAAACAGTAGGATTTTCAAAAGCACTCTGCGTTGATTTAACTCTGCTCCCAATGATGTCAGTGGGAGTTTTACCAGCTGACTTCAGTGAAAGCAAGTTGAGGCCAACACAGCGCTTTAGAAAAGCCCATTCACACTTGTGCAACTTTGGCCAGTGCCATCAGTAATTAAACATGGGGGAGGCCTCATTTCTTAGAAGACCGGATTAAGGAGGCTACCAGATCAGCAAGCTGAAAACGGAGTGTTTGTGCTAAACGTAAGCTAAAAGACAGAATGCCTGAGCAAGCTGAGAGAAGAGGGGAGACACCCCAGGAACCAATTACTAAGAGCAAGCTAACAACGGGCAAGAGAATCAGGGGTGTAAACATGAAGTAAAGAGTAAAGTCGAACATGGACAGCGCATGGACAGAGCACGCTGTGTATGGGTTAGTTCCTGCAAAGTAACCAAGCCAATCCCAAAACGCGGGATGCAACGGACAGTGAATGTAATGTGACGTGTAAAGGTATATGAAGGAAGGGGGCTGCTGTGTAGCTTTGGATGTGTGGTATGCCCTGTACCCAGCCCCTACGTTTCAGCCTGATCAACTCAAGTGTAGTTTGACTGTATGGCAATAAAGAAACCTCAGTGACGAGTTCCGAGTTGAGCTGAGCTCTTGGGAACTGAGTGGATAAGGTCTCCGAGACGACTGAGTGGAGAAGATCTGAGAAGCCACCCCAACAAACTCCTCAGAGGTCTCAGAGGCTACCCCGACAAAAGGCCTGATCCAAAACCCATTGAAATTGAAAGATTCCCCATGACTTCAATGGGCTTTGGATCAGGTTGCCCAGGTATTCACTCAGCTCCTGTGGGGCAGTGTTCTAACCTGCAGACTATACACTCACGCATAGAGGAGAGCATGTTATTGCTTGAGTCTAGATTCAGAGAAAAGAGAGAAGAACTGGCCACACGTTTCCATCCTGGTTCAAACAAATGGGTAAAGGACTGTCAGTTTCAGTCTGGGAAGCAGAGGGAGGGTGACTGAAAACTGCCAAGAGGCCTAGGCACCGCCATAAATACATCCAGCCAGGAGACCCCGTGTCACCATTTACACCTGCTGCTAACGACAGCCTAATGCTACAGCTCTCACTTGTCATTCTTAAAGAGCAATTTTATAGTCCTCTAATTTCATTGACTGGCAATATAAATGCAGGAGCCAGTAAATAACCGGGGAGCTTTTGTGTTGTTGTGTGTGTGCATTTTTAATTTTCATCCGCTCTACTCCTCGTGGATATTTTCTTGGCTCCCCGCCAGAACGAGAATGCTCTCACCAACTGCTCCAGACATACCATTAGCTGCAACATATATCCAGCCACTTGAGATTACTTCCATGCTAATGGCTCAGAAAAAGACTTTCCAAGAGCTACTTATGAGCATGCCAGACAATCAGAATATTTCATGAGTGAATAGCGAGATGATCTGGAGGAACCGTGGGGCCGTCGTGGCCTGGAGGAAATGCCATCACAGACAGCAATGCACCTCCCTGCTGCATCTGAAGGATGGAGCATGGATGCTTTACAGCCTGTTGCACAAGCACAACAGGCACAGGGAGGAAGCCTGGCGCAAAAACAGGGGGTGGATTCTCAGAATTGTCAACTGCAAGATATGGGCTTGATGGAGGGACTGTGGGTGGAGTTCTCTGGTCTCTGTTATGCAATAAGTCAGAGTAGAGAATCGTAATGGTCCCGTACAGCCTTAAAATCTCTGGGTCTATGAGAAAGTTCTGAACTCTTGGTGGGATTTGGAAAAAATAACTTTGGAAATAGTTTTCAACTTTCCCCCCACTTTAAATTTCAAGTGTCCTGGGTGAAAGTTTTCAGAAGTAGCCACTAATTCTGGGTGCCCAGCTTGAGATGCATTGGCCTGGTGTTCGGAGCTGGGTGAAGACAATAGGAGCTGTGAGTGCCAGGACCTTTGAAAAATCAGGTACCCAGAAATGCAAACACCCAGAATCACAGGAGTGCTTTGGAGTAGGCTGGGCAGTTTGTTTGGGATGGACAAGGATGTGCTGAACACAGAGAGAAGCTCTCCTAACAGAAGTTAGGACCCCAGTGGAACTACGTATAAAGGATCAGGATTCCCACCAGGCTTTGTTTTCAGGAAACTTCCAGCCCCAGACCACACATTCAGACAGACTTTGCTACAAAGTCTGTACCTCTGGATTCTGAACAGAGCTGGCAGAGCCCTTGGAGATTTGCTTATCACCAGCTGAGATCCCTGGACCCTGAGAAAGAAACCCGCTGGCAAACCCTACCATTTTTTATTTGCAAATAACGCATTAGCCATGGCGAGGACCGGCTCACTTCAGTCCTGTTTCATCCCAACAGGCCAGATTGCCTACTTTGTCCCACTTTGACCCAGACATAGGACCTTTGTCCTCTGGGGGCTGTCTTTTGCCCTCCCTTGACCCTGCAGAAACTGCTGCCCACACACCATCCCCGCACCGCGAACCCCAAGAACAATGCTCATGTAAGTGTCCTTTGGAAAATGGAGACAGTGACTAATCTGGGGGAGGGGCAGGGTCTTCTCCTTGATGGACAGGTCTCCATAGATCTCCCAATACCTGCAGATTTAGGGGGTCAGTTACCTAGGGAAGGAGAGTCAAGCCCTTCCATAGTGGACAGTTTGGTAGACATCTGGGAACTCCCCCTTCTTGTGTTTTGTGCCACCTAGAAGATGATATAGGCCTGTATATTCAAGGATCAGTTCACCTTCCACCGCCACCCAGCCACATCTGGGATGGAAGGCACAGCAACACCACACCAGGGTTCATTCTTAACACTGTATTGCTGCAAACAGCTGGGCGGGCACTGAGCACCAAACATACCACTCGGTCACAGGCACTTTTATTTTTCCTGGTGGGTGCTCCATCCGCGCTCTGCCCGAGGCCCCCTCCTTCTCTGCTCTTTTCCCTGAGGCCCTACCCTCGCTCTGTCCCTCCTGCCTCTGTTCTGCCCCTTCTGCCAATGCCCTGCCCTCGCTCTGCCCCTCCCGCCCCTGTTCTGCCCCCTTCCCTGAGGCCCCCTGCCTGTCCGTCGCTCTCCGCAAGCCACCAAACAGCTGATTACCGGGGCGCCAGGGAACAGCTGTGATGGGTGGATGCGGAGCATCCACTTTTTTTTCCATGGGTACTTGAGCCCACGTGGGGATTCTCAGTGGGGGCAGTCATGTTATTTCATCAGGTCCCGACTCTCAAAGTTGCTGTTTCTAATCTGTCTCTCTCCCACTCAGAGCTCTCCATCTCTCTAGTCATAACCCTCCCTATGCACTTCTGGACGAGTTACTCCAGATCTTACATCCCTAGCACCAGCAGGGAGGAGAGGAATCTCTCTGTCTACCTAGGGAATTATATAGTCCTCATCATTAGTGTTGAGATCTGTCTTAACTACCTGGTGACTATAATGGCACTCATCATCACAGTATCTGAGCACCTCCCAAGAGATAACAACCAAAACCACATGAGACCAGAGACCTCGTTTTCCTCTCTAGTTCCCCACTTTGTCTCCCCTTGCATTGCCCTCTCTAGTTGTCTTCTCTCTCCTCCCATCTCTCCTACTGCCCCTCTCACTTTCTTTCTCCCTTCACCTCTTTGTCCTTGAACAATGCAGATGATAGGAAACTCACAGGAAAGCACCCCATTGTGGGTTCCCCCTGTTTCACTGAGAAGGCATTCTTCCTGAGAGCAGCCTTGTTCTCCCTTTGCCAGTGACTGACACACCTCCAAGTTCTCTTGTTTTGGCCAGACTTGTGTACTCTGGGATAGCTTTTTTTCCATCTGCTTCCTCTGAAACATCAGGGATGGCGGCAGCTGGAGATGGGACATTGGGTGGGGTGGGCCAGGGCTCTGAGGTGGCACCGAGCATGCTCTCTTGCTTGGCTGGACTGGTTCTTGATCACATGCTCAGGATCACCACATGTGGGAGGGATCGGGAGGGAATTTTCCCCCAGAGCAGATTGGCAGTGAGTTTGGGGATGTTTCCCCTTCCCCTGCAGCATATGAGTGCGGGTCACTTCCTAGAATTATCTGGGTATATCTCACTTAAACATTTCCCTGCCATTGCAGGTCCTTCCATGCTCTGTTTATGGCAGAGAACAGTCTAGTCTCCTGTGGGCTGTGACACTTCAGTCTCATTTAGGTTGTTGGGTTTTGTGTGCGGGTGCTGGGTGGTGGCGGTGACCTGTGGTGTACAGGAGGTCAGGCTGGATATGCTAGTGGTCATAGAAGCATAGAATCGTAGGGCTGGGAGGGACCTCGAGAGGTTCCCCTGCACTCACGGCAGGACTAAGTATTATCTAGATTGTCTAACCTGCTCTTAAAAGTCTCCAGCAATGGAGTTTCCATCCATCTGGCCTTAAACTACACAATTCTGTAATTATCTCACTCATGTGAAGGCTTGAATGCTGGAAGGCCCATGTTCTCCAGGACCATGGTGCCTCTGAGGGGGCTTCCCACTCATAAACAATCAGGTGGTGTAAATGGATGTCAGTGGAGTCCTGCCAGTTTACACCAGGTAGGCCTCAGATCTCAGCATAATTTAGGCAGTGGTTGTCTGTCTGTGCTGCTGGTGTCAAGAAGCATTATTGGCAGCCTGCACTTTCATTTCACTTCACACTCACAAAGTGCACCGGAGACTGTGAAGTTGGCAGGATGCCTGGGATCAGGGCTGGGATTCAGCAGCCAGCTCCAGGTGGGGGCGGGGGGGCTGTGTCATCTCAGCTGGGCTGCTGTCATGGAAGGCACCAGGGGCTCCTCCATGAGACACGTTGAGTCTGACCTCCCATCGTGAGAGGCAGCAGGGGCTCTGCTTGAGCTGACAGAGCTTAGCCCTGGTGCAGTTCCAACGCTGAGCCAGAGACAAAGCAAAGAAATCAACCAGCTCAAGAGAGATGGGCTCTTTAAACTGGTTACCTGACACTAACGAGAGTGCGGAGAACAACTTACGTCAGTGATCCGGGGATTGGTGCATTTGCCTTTGGTCCCGGATAGTTCCAGCCACTGGTTCTCCGGGATGGGGCAGTGGTGCTTCAGCGTGCACTGGTTCTGTCCCTCACACCAGCCGCACTCGAAGTCTGGGTCGGCTTTCAGGCACAGGCCGCAGCTGTCCCGCATGGCCCCACATTTGTACAGGTGCACTGTGGGGACAGCAAAGGAGAGAGATCCTGAGGGGTATATGCATCATGGAGGGAGGAGGAGTTTGGATGGAGGGCTGAGAGGCGTAACTAGGAGCAATGGATGGGAAATGAACATAGGGAAACATAGGCCAAATAGAAGTTATTATATATTCTATATCCAATAACATATTAGATGGAGGGAGAGTCTCCCAAGGGGAATAAAGAACAGAAGCCCAGTTGCTACAATCTTAGGTTGGGCAAAGATCAGGAATCTCACAACATTTTACTTGCATCAGAGCCAGGAGGAAGAATGCGCTAGTGGTCAAGGTACTGGGTGGGGAATCAGGAGATAAGGGCTCAGTTCCCACCTCTACCACAGACTCCCTGTGGACCTTTGGCAAGTCACTTAGTCTGTCTCAGCCTCGATTCCCCATCTGTAAAATGGGGGATAATTATCCAGCTTCTATCCCACTTTTTAACTGTCTTGTCTATTTGGATTGTGCCCCTTTGTGGGCAGGGGCCATCTCTATGTGCATTCACCACGCCTCAGGCAATGGGGATCTTTGTTGGGACCTCTAGGTGCTATCACAGTACAAATAAATAATAAAGAATGATAATTAATACAACAGATGCAGAATTTCTGGGCATTGGTTTGAATCCAAAATTGAAAATGAGCATTTCACCTTCTTCTGCCACCTCAGGAAATGTAGGAGTTGAGGGACTAACTTTGGTCCTTCCCTAACACAAATGCCAAGGATTAAAACTCATCTTTGATTTTTGGTAGAATAATATGCTATTATGAGGATGTGAAAGCATTTTCCATATTGCAACTAACGTGCCGTGATAACTAAAGCTACACAAAGAACTGATTTTTTGGTTCCCTGGCAATTCGGGGGGGGGAAATTAAAAAATGGTTTCGGGTCAATCCCAAAAGGCATCTCCAACTCGATCTGCAAGAATCCCTCACTAACCCCAGACCTGGGTCCATTCTCAGCAGAGACTGCCTGTGGAATGGAGTAGTAGGGTGGTTTGGTGATGGGCCTCAGATCTCAGCATAATCTAGGCAGTGGCTTTGTCTGTGCCCATCTGGGACTTCGCTGGGCCAATCAAACCCCACGATCATTGGTGACTTTGACCAAAACCTGGACTCCCATCTCCAAAGAGGAAAGGCCAGTGTTTAACAATGACATTGCATTACCGAGTGCACTAGCCTAATGGAGTTTGTAGTGGGCCCTCTCTGGGGTGACATCTGCTCTCGTTCTCGGAGTCACAGTCAGTCTGTCTGTCTGTTGGACTTCACCCAGTGAGCCCATAGCCTATGCTAAATGTACTGAGTCGAGTCTCATGGAAATCAGATAATCCAGTGATGCTGAGCAGAGAGCATCCTCGCAGGGAGGTATTATTTGTACGGCACCTAGCACATGCTGAGCACGGCATAGGCAGTCATTGCCACTCAGAGCTTGTAGTCTCCATATGGAACAGTCTGTGGCAAGCCCTTCTGCTCTCTGCAGACTGCAGCATGGTCTCAGGCTCACAGCATGCTTTTAGAACAGCTGATTAGAAGGGCTGGGTTTTTCCCACTGTGAAAATTATACTGTTAACTTGGCCATTCATGTGCCACTGATGGAAAACCCCTTTGATTCCCTCCACACAGTCAATAGCCATTCACGCCCATTACACTCCATGCCACTGACTTTCAAAAGACAGCAATTCAAGATATGGCTTTGGGGATCAGTAACAGGCTTCGGGGCCTTTTGCCTCTAGACTGAGGATTCAAACCCAGTCTAGGTTGGTGGTGACCAACAATGGTGACTATGTGATAGTTGCTATAGGGCCACTAGGCTTGAAGTCACAGTCCAAGGGATAGTGGCCAGCTAGGGACACCACCGATGGCCTTCCCTCCTGCCAGCCTCATCAGAGAGGCCCAGGACGGAGTGGACAACGGACAACTGACTCCCACAGAGCAAGCCAGGCAGCTCTGCGGCTGTATAGGAAGAGGCTGCTCTGCCTGCTTAGAGCCTGGTCAGAGCAGCGCTGATGTGCTCGGCCACGAAGCTGCCAGCGGAGAGGAGGGCCCTGGCACATTGTCCGAACAAGCTGATCAGCAGCTTAGAAGAACTTGTCACCTGTTACTAACTGATTACCAGCCGCGTCCCTGACAATGTGCAGGCAGGAAAACAGCTGCACAGGGGATCCAGCAAAGGGGCAGAGATCTTGGAGGAGGGTGCAGGGAGAAGAAGAGGGAACAGGGGGGCATCCTATGTGGGAGAAGACATGTTGCCCTCCTGTTGCACTCCAGTCCTCACTCCCACAGTGCAGCATGGCAGGTTCTGGCGAGAACCACATCCCCAAATCCCCCAGCCAGAGGGAGGGCCTGTAGATGCCGTAGGGAAAGCAAAGTGGGAAGATGCAGAGCTGAGGAGTAGGAAGGAAGTAGGAGAGAGGAGAAGCGAGTGAGGGGAGAAGCAGGGGGACAGGAAAGGGGAAGGGAGGGGGAAAGGAAAACCTTTAAGGGAAGTGAGGGAAGGCGAGAGAGGATCTGAGAAGAGAGGGAGCCCAGGACCACTGGATAACTGAGGGCAAGGGGCAGGAGGGAAGGAGAGGTTGGCGAAGAAGTGGAAAATCCAGCTGCAGTGAAACTCTGGACTAATACGCTTGTCTCTGGGATGTGGCTGAATGGGTGATAGCTCCCCAGTGAGAGTCAGATGAGCCTCTGGCCATCTGCTGCAATTAACCGGAGCCAGGCTCTCTGGCCAGGAGTGGGCCTCAGTCCTTTTCCATTATCACTTCACTTCATTCAACCTTTCCTCACCGGCACGCTGCCCCCTCCCCTCCCTGTTCATTACCACATCACATCTGAACTGAGACCAGAGACGAGTTGCCGGTGCATTAACTTGAAGAGCCCTATTGAAAGGGAGGTGAAGGGGAGAGAAGGAGAGGGGGAGGGATAGGGAGGGACACAAGAGGAGACAGGGAGAGGAAACAGAGAAGGTGGAGAGCGTGGGAGGGAGCGGGGGGAGGGGAGTCCCACTTCTCAGGTGCTCGGAGAAAAAACAGAGCACAGAAATTAGTAATTTGCAGAGTGCACAGAACAACCATGAGGTAGATTGCGCAGATAAACGGTGGCTGCTTTGTTAAGTGTGTGGAGTGATGTGGTCTGTTGCTAAGGTTACCGCTTCCAAGGACAAGTTGAAATAATTCTTTACCTTTGTTCTGCGCTGGGTTGTCAATGTTGAAATTCCCATTCCACACGACTGTCAGCTCCACCGGCAGGCTGTTAATCTCCATCCCTTCATATGAATACTAAAAACAGGAGAGAAAAACAAAACATCAGGCCCAGCGTGTGGGGCAGCCCCCGCCATGAGCCCCAGATACGGGAAATGGCACCCGGGCCTCTCCACACGCCACTGACTGCAGAGACTCCCATTGCTGAGCTCTCAGAGGGATGGTGACCAGCCATTCTCAGTGCAGGGAACTTCTCTTTCTCTCAATGTCTAATGGCCCTGAGGTGCTAGCAGTTAAGGGAACACCCTAGGAGTTAGGTGGCTCTCTTAGGTGTGTCCTTCTGATTTTGCATGTATCTCTGAGGTGTACCTTGTAGCTGTTGGGTGTATTTGTTATTGAGTGCATCTCTGAGGTGTACCTTCAAGAGATTGGGTGTGCTTTCTTGTTGTTTCATATATCTTTGGGGTGTCCCGTCCAGTTATTGGATGCATCTCCGTGGCATTGGGTGTATCTCTGAGGCGTTGGGTATATCTTTGAGGTGCTAGGTATATCTCTGTGGTGTGGGGTGTATCTCTGAGGTGCATCTACATGGGGCTTGGTGATGAAATGGACATAATCCCACAAAAAGTAACCGTATATCAGCTAGAGAAGACTTATTCCCTTACAGCATCACAATCATTAGAATAGATTCCGTCAATTACAGCCAGACCAGAAAGACCAGCCCAACAACTAAGCACTCATTTTCCTGTATTTTACAGAACTGCCTGCTGTGCCACATCACTGGCATTTTACGTTTGCATGGCATCTTCCACCTCAGAGACAGAAAATGTTTTACAAGCTGGGTGCAAAATGCAGCTACCTCTGGGGTGGAAGGTGGCAGCTGTTTAACAGTGCAGAGCAACACTACACAGCAGAGCAGCAGGATGTGAAGAATGCTGTACTGAGTTGACACTGGAAGGGGGATTTTAATCTGAATACAGATACCAGGACTGGAATTCTGGTAGGCCACCAAGGCTAACATCCCTACTGTTGAGACAAGACTCATAGGATTTTTAATGGACACAAGTGGTGAGAATATGGGTTTCCTATCTCATTTAAAAGACCCCACCTCAATGCCCCAGGCCCACATGCCTGCATGACTGCTGCCCTGTTTATTCAGAAGGAAAACCACTAGTGACCAAGTCACCAAGGCCACAGTGCATGACACCCTCTGCTTCCCCACAGGGCTTCTCTCCCATCACCAGACTGAGGCAGCCCACCTGGAGCAAGGCAATTCGAGCAGAGAGCATGGTGTTCGTTCTTTACTTGCTAATTCAAGTTAAACTCAGACTCTAGCTGGGGGTGCCTTGAAACTTGTAAACAAACCCAAAGCAATGGCTTGGTCGCAGGGCTTAAACGAAGCCCTGATCCTACCCAGGGCTCTGGGATAGGAGTAAGAAGCTCCGTTCCCGACCCAGCTCTGCCCTGCACTCGCCTGGGAAAAAGCAGGCAAGTCTTCTTAACTGGCCTGCTGGCACCTGATTGGTTATTGTCCCTTCCTCACCCGCTAGGCCCTGGAGGGCTAAATGTTGTGGTACCCAGGCCTGGGTAGGTTTTTCTAGGCAGAGTGCTGAGGACTCTAAAGAGCCTGTCACATGAACCCACTTCCAATTAGCTGTTGAGAACTAAGATTACAGCCCAGGGCCCATAGCCCAGATCCTCACATATCTAGGTACCTAACTCCCATTGATTACTTGTGGCTGTTCTTGAACCTCTGTGGTGCTGGCCCCTGGGCACCCCCTGTCACGGAGTCACCGAGCGATGCTCTGGAACTGCTCCCCACAAAGCCAGTCAGGACTTTGGGGAGCCTCCTCTCCCTTGGAGCAGACTTGTTCAGGGCAAGAAGCTCACACGGCTTCACCTCCTGGGTCTCTCCTTGGAGCATTCAGCATCCTCTGCCCCTCCGTGCGCTTCCCACAGCGAGTCCACCCCAGCGGGGTCCTGGGGAATCCACCGGGTCCTGCACCCCCACTTTGCAGTCAGATGTGACTCTCAGCCAGCCAGTAACACAGAGGTTTATTCGATGACAGGAACAGGGTCTAAAACAGAGCTTGTAGATACAGCGAACCGGACCCCTCGGCTGGGTCCATTCTGGGGGGCAGTGAGCCAGACCCCCAGGTCTGCCCTCCACCCTTGGCTCCAGCCAGCTCCAGACTAACCACCACTCCCAGCCCCTCCTCTCTCCTCAGCCCCTTTCCCGGGCCAGGAGGTCACCTGATCCCTTTGTCTCCAACACCTTCAGCTGGCACCTTTGCAGGGGAGGGGCCCAGGCCATCCGTTGCTAGGAGACAGAGGGTCAGGCATTTAGGTGCACTGGCCCTTGGCTCTGCCAGATACTTAAGAACTGCCATGGGGACACTGAGGCACCAATACAGTATTCAGAGAAAACATTAAGAACTTTCCCAGTTCGTCACACCCCCCTTGGGTCCATACTGTACTACTTTGTTGCTCGCACTGTTAAGGACTAGCCTGATGCTTTTGAGGGAGGCCTGTGAAACAGAACCTGATGGTCAAACTGGGCTGAGCAGCAGCTTCCATGACAACGATGATTCCAGAGCCTACTCTTAAGAGGAGGGCAAGCTACTTTCAGGGATGAGAAAAGGGATTAAGAGCTGATCTGAACCTTCAAGCAAACTCAGCTGGGAACCTTTCTTGAGGTTTGAGTCACATGTGCTCCTTTCTCCCCTCAACCCATTATTTTATGCTGCGTCTTGCACTTCCTGCGAGACAGGAAGCAGAACTGCTGACAACCCACAAAGAACGGTGAGGGATCCTGGGGTGCTTACTCCAGTTTTGCTCAGTCAACACTCGGGCCAAACTCCCACTTGACGTCAATGGGAGTTTGTCTAGGTACAGACTGAACACAAAGTTAGTAAGGCCCCACGATTTGGCTTGGGATATTTCTGGCCCAGTGTAAAGCACGGGAAAGGTGTGGAGACCCCACAAGATCACCCCCTCACATGAGATTCCCAGCCTGATTTCCAGACCAAATGGCTGTGCGGAAGCCAGCGCTCTGAACCTTTTGCAGGTGGGTTCACCCAGGACTACAAACTGTCATGTAATTTCAGGGTAAAAGGTATGATGATTTCTGCCCATTACAGCAGAGTTAGTGCTAGTTACATAGTAATTTCTTTCTGAGCAAGCTAAATGCAATTAGCCTGTAATCTGCAGGAACCTGTGATTATGATTTAGTTGCAGGGTATTTATGGGTAAGAGCTGTGTGGTTACCATGGAGGTAAAGCGTGCTTCCAGGATAGCAGTGCCCTGTACTGTATAGCTGCACCCACCAACCTGCTCTGTATTCGCATTTTTATGACACTTCTCCATGTCACTGGGAATAAACGGTGGGAAATTCAAAACAGCCTCTCCCACAAACATTGATTTTCCTCAGAGCACCCTTTCACCACAGCAAGGCCAGAACAGCCTGAGACACAGGACTGCCGGACAGGAAAACTGAGGAATGGATTCTCTGCACTTCTGTAGCACCTGCAGATCTCAAAGCACTTTACAAACACCAGTTAATTAAAACTGGCAACACCTTGTTGGATAAGTAGCTGCTAACGTCCCCATTTTACAGGGGAAACTGAGGCACGGAGCGGTGACATGATTTGCCCAGGGTCAAACAGTGAGTAAGTATGAGCTGTAAAGAGAACTCAGGAGTCCCGGTGCCTAGGTCTGCGCTCTAACCACTAGACCACACTCACCAGGCAAAGAGAAGCTGCACAGCAGCACACACTATGCTTCTCTCCACCAGCCCACTTTGAGGGACCCAGGAGATTTTGAGAAGGGTCTGAACTCTGGAGCACTTTCCCAAACCTTTTAAAGTCCCCATCATCACTAATTGACTTCATTGATTAAACGGCAGAGGAAGCCCCTAAATGCTAAAACAACCTAGTGGTTAAAGTAAACAGGTGAGAGCCAAGAAACCTGGGTCCTTCACATCCTGGTTCTGCTGCTGACTTGCTGTGGGATCTTGGGCAAGTCACTTTGGTTCTCTGGGCCTCAAATTTCCCCACCTGTGAGATGGTGATAAAAATACTTCCCTGCCTCTTTGCACCATTGTGAGAATGAGTTAAAGCCAGGAAAGCCGTGGGAGATGGCACAATGGGATTCCTATCAGAAAAGATCACAGGGAAAGCCAATGAATGTATCATCTCCCCAGGTGAACTGGCTCTTTCCCACTGCATGTTTTTAGTCTGCAACCCCCCACCCTCTGCTTGAATCAATGCCTTCTGCCCACATTGCTGCATGGGGAGATGCCCAGCCAGCTTCCAAAAGGAGCCTTCATCTTTATGAGACAGTGAAACGTGTCAATTTGTTTTGAATACATCCTGAGCCTGCTGCTCTGTCTGAGGCTGCCTTTGCAGACAATTGCCTGATGACAGAAAAGGACTCGCACCAGATGAATGAAAGCCAGTCGGAGGGAGGGGAGGCTTATTCCTCGAGCCGCGATGGCTGAAAGTGTATTGTTCGTTGCACAGGATGGTTCTAGGGAGGCAGAACTGTCCTCTGCTGCTCCCTCATGCAAATGAGATGCCAGCGGGAGCTTCGTCACCTGCCGCAGCTCCAGTGTGAAACCCACGCCTCGCTCAGGGCCAGTCAGTATGAATGATCAGACGCGTTCCTGGGCCGCATAGCACCAGGGGCACTTTTAAACACAGGTATAGTCACATGAGTGACTAACAATATGCACCTTCTGCCTCAACAGATCATCTCCCTGAGCGTGCTGGGAGTTAGCACTGCAGAGCCAGCACAGTAGGGAACAACCAGCTGGATCCCATCCTGCCTCTTCTGGAGCCTTCCATCCACTGAGGATGTCCGTGCCAGCAGCAAGAACTCAGCTGGCTTTTTAGATCTTGGGCTGTTTGCATTACTGGAAGTTGTGGTGGGGATGACATTTTTAACTTAACTCAGCAGAACTGATCTGCAATCAGAATCAACTCAGAGGGAATAAACACTGGGAGTCACAGATCTCTCTTGGCAACACTCCTTCGACTCGGCCAGTCTGCATCTGTTGAGGAGCTGAGCCCAAGGTTGCTGATCTTACTGTCGCTGTCCTGGGTTTGAAGGCTGTTCTCAAAGGAGTAGAGACCTTTGAGGACAAAGCAATTCACAGGGCAAAACAAAACCACAACAACTCTTGGTCCTGCTTTCCTGGTTTGACTCGGAGTATTGAGGCCCCAGTCCAAAGCTCACTGGAGTCACTAGGAGTCCATCCATTGGCCCTAAGAACATGCATTGAGTATGTTGGCGGCTAGAGAGAAGGGCCTCTCAGTCTCTGGGATCTGTGGTGGAGAGGCAATTTTCCTGTGGTTTGGAAAACTCAGAGCATCAGGGTTTGTGTCTGTATACTGCTTAGCGCAGCTTTCCCCAGGGTATTACACAAGGTCTATCCTTCCCTGGCTATGCACAGGTGACTCCTGTTGACATTCATGCGTGCTGCTGCACACACGGAGCAGAACTGATCCCAAAGGGCTCATGGAGACTGTCCTCTGCCCCTTGTAGGCCCAGAAGTTTGTTGGAAACCATCTGATGGGCCAATACAAAGGGGTCATATTAGCTGCAGGTAAGTGCCTGACAGAATCAGAGTTAGCACGTTCAGGGTTCCCAGCCATTTCCCAGGCCTCTCTTGCCTCCAGACACTATCACAGCCATGACCGCTTCGTGGGCACTTGGAGAGTGCAGTAGGTGTACAGTGCTACTTCCTGCCCACGTGGCTCTGCTGCACTCAGGGAACATGTTACACCCACACACCAGAGGCTGCACTGCCCTCCAGTTAATTCCCAGGTGCATTCCAAGTGCTGCCTCTCTTTGACAATGGTTTGGCTCTGGCTAGCTCAGAGACCACCTCTTTCTTTGCACACAGAGGTTCAGCATTAGGCCCGGGAACCACTTATGTCCCACTTCAGTACTATTTTGCATGAGACTGATGGTGCCATTCCAGCTAGGACACCCCAGACACCAGATTGGTATATTCAGCACATTCTCAGTGGTAGGCTCTGGAGTTTGCTCACAGCCCACTGAGTCTGTTAACCTTCCATTTGCCAGGGACAATTTGCCCCTGTAAAATAGATATCGGTAACTGTGGGCTGGCAAAAATTAACCGTGAATGCAAATCTCAGCCCTTCCACCTCTAACAACCGGAGTCACAACCACAGGTCGAGTGTGTGTGCAGAATAAGCAGCACAAATTGCAGAGGCTCAAATTGCACCTGCAAAAGACAGGCTGCCCTTTCACAGACGTAGCTCAGTGCTCACGAGCTGATGAAGGGCTGCCTGAGGAAGCCATTTGCAGACCATAAGAAGTTTGATCGGTCCTACAAACTCCAGAAATGATATATATATATTCTGGAGTACCAGCTATTGTCTCTTTATATACTGTTTACATATTCACAGATAGAGAGCAGCCCTGTGATATATACCAAACAGCTTCTGGCCACAGTCCCTCTACATAGCTTAAATCCTTAAGCCACAAGGCACTCTACGCAGAATGGCTGTTTGATGCAGGGATGGTTAAACTCTCTGATTATTGCTGCGTCTAGAGAGAGGCTGGGAGTAGAACAGTAAAATCAAGTCTATCGCTACATAACAGAACTTTACAAATGTTAACTGTTTAATCCACAAAGCCCCTCTCGTTTTCTAGATGGGGAAACCAAAGTGAAGAGACTTGCCCAACGTTACACACACAAGCAGTGGCAGAGATGGGATGAGACATTAGTGTTTCTGCCTCCCACCCCCAGACACTATTCACTAGCCCCCACTGCCTCTGTCACTGAAATGCAATCGGAAAAAATGCTCCAGCATTTGCAGCTAGGAAAGAGTGTGCCACAAACCAAAGTTTTTACGTAGTTCACCAAATGCAGAAGATAAGAATTGCCATACTGGGTCAGACCTATGGCCCATCTAGCCCAGGATCCTGTCTTCCGACAGCGGCCAGTGCCAGGTGCATCAGAGATAATGAACAGAACAGAGCAATTTATCAAGAGATCGAGCCCCGCCATTCAGTCCCAGCTTCTGGCAGTCAGAGGTTTAGGGACACTCAGAGCATGAGGTTGCATCCCTGACCATCTGATCTAATAGCCATTGACGGACCTGTCCTCCATGAACTTCTCTCACTCTTTTTTGAACCCACTTCTACTTTTAGCCTTCACAACATCCCCAGCAATGCAGGTTGATTGTGTGTTGAGTGAAGAAATACTTCCTTTTGTTTGTTTTAAACCTGCTGCCTATTCATTTCATTGAGTGACTCCTGGTTCCAATGTTACGTGAAGGGGTAAATAACGCTTCCTTGTTCCCTTTCTCCACACCAGCTGTGATTTTAAGGACCTCTAGCCTATCCCGCCTTCATCCTCTCTTTTTTAAGCTGAACAGTCCCAGTCTTTTTAATCTCTCCTCAGAGGGAAGCTGTTCCACATCCTTAATTATTTTTGTTGCCCTTCTTTGTCTTTTCCAGTTCTAATATATCTTCCTTTGAGATGAGGCGAGCAGAACTCCATGCCGTATTCAAGGTGTGGGCATATCATGGATTTATATAGTGGCATTATGACATTTTCATGAGCTGCAGCGTGGGGAGGTGTGTATATGGGGGGGAACGAGGCACAAATGGATCTTTAACAGGGTCCATATGTCACCCGTCTTGATTTAACATCTGGTTTCCATGACTGCTTTACACATTTCTGTGTAAACCTAGACTGAGCCTGGAGCTATGAAACCTCGACAGATTCTGTGGGGATTTTATTACCACAAGTACCCTTAATTAAAAACCCAACATCAGTCTAGCAGGCCTATGAGACTGCATATTTCCATAGAGTTAGGCACGAGCAGTTAGAGAACCAAACACCCGGCTTGTGTGAAGAAAGGTCAAAGGTTAAGATCACAGGACAAATCCCATTTGTGGCCAGCCTCAGACCAGCACACCCAGGGCAGTGCCATGAGGCCAAAGTGTTTCATCGCCCCTCCACCCAAGGCTTGGCCTTCACAGGGAGCGGGAAACATCCCCAGGGAAGCTGCACTGTATTTTGATTTAGTACGTGCTCTTGTGTCCCCTTAGTATGGTAAGATAGAGGGAGGGTGTTCTTGTGTCGAAGACTCTGGGCTGAGATTCCAGAAACATGTGTCTGGCTTTGCCACAGACTCCCCGTGTGACCTTGAGCAAGTCATTTAACCTGTCTCTGCCTCAGTTCCCCACCCATCGATCAGGGATAGTAACCCTTCTGTTCTCCCACCTCGGTCTGTCTGCTCTAGGTAGATCCCAGCATCTAGCACGGGGGAGGAGGGGTCCTGATCTTCGCTGGGCCTTCTAGGTGCTATTTTAATATACACAAATAAGAATTATTAATTCTGAATTAAGATATGTGTGAGTGCCCAACCCTCTGCCCATCTTTGATTTACACATAAGAGAGCAGTTCTAATGTCTCCTACAAACAGGATCACGTCTCCCACTCTCTCTCTCTGTGCCACTCAAACACTCCTGAGCTCAATAAACTCAAGTGCAATAAGTTGCCATTAAGGCAGCTCATCCTCACTCGGTGTGGAGCTACACAGGGGTCTCAGGCACACAGCGCTGAGGCTCACGTGTGCAAGGGTATGACGAAGAATAAGATGCAGCACTGGCAAGGAATTAACGGCCAAGGATCAGTCCATGCAGCTTGCGAGTGCTGGGGCCAGCCAGGGGCAGAAGATCAAACCGAATGGGCGTGTGTACACAGATCACAGGAGTTAGTGATGGCAAAGACCTTCCTGGTCCCCTAATCCATCTCTCACCCACCAGCGAGCTGCCTGTGCATGATGCTTGCTGAGAGCTTTGGCCAGTCCAGCTTCAAATGACTGCAAGCAGCAGGGCTCCCACTGCTTCCCACAGAGCAGACTGTTCTGCGCGCTAACAGATCTCACCGTTACAGCCATTCTTCCTGAGAGGTTTTTTTTTTTTCCCAGCACTCCTCCTAAACGCTCTCTGCTTTCATCTCCTCACTCTTGGGCCAGCCTGGCTGCAGCACACAGAATAAGAAATGCAATATGTAATGGCAGGCAGGGTCTGTCTGGGTGATAATTGCATGCCTTGGGTGATGTGATGGAGCACGAGGCCCAGGCTGAGAGGCTCAAACCACCTGACAAGAGAAATAATTGCTCCGAAATGCACTGCCTGGTGTGACTTATTGCAGTTATTAAATGAAATATTGCCACGAAGGCCAGAAGACAAGGCAGAGCTGGACTCAGCCTTCCAGAGGCAGAGGTGCGTACAGCATCACTCACGGCCACTCAGAGAGGCTGATCCCCTTCCAGTGGCCTCAAGACATTTCTTAACTGAAGCTGTAACTATTTAAAACAAGAGGGCCTTATTCTGATCTCAGCTACCCCAGTGTAAATCCAGAGTAACTCCACAAGGCCAGTAGAGGAAGAGCCCAATTCTGCTCTCAGCTACTCCAGTGTAAATCCTAAGCAGCGCCCATGACTTCAGGAGAGTTTCTCCCAATTTACTAGTATAACTGAGATCAGAAATTAGGCCTAGCATTTCTTTTTTTGTGTTGAAGAGCTAGTGGGGCTGGTTAGGACAGGGCTTATTGGGGGAAATGAGGGGGTTGGCGAAAGCATGCCGCACCCTAGCAGTTTGGGACTGCTGCCATAGCCTGTAGAGGAACTGTTGTAGCAGAGTGCAGGTTAGCTCAATCCCTGGGGCTGCTCTAGCTTATGCCTGGGACCAACAGAATCTAGGAGGCACAAGGGTGGACTAAAACCATCTCCTTTGCTCCTGTGTTCAGACCAGCTCGGCTGGAATGGAGAATCTGGCAGCACCAGCACAGGCAAATCCACTCCCTGCCCTGAAGAGCTCAGTTCCCCGGGACTGATGGCTAAGTAACAAAACTCATCAGCACAAGAGGGACCCTCTTGGCAGTCCCAGCAAGGAAGCCAAGGCCTGAAAGAGCCATGCAGATGGAATGTCATTTTCACCTAGAGAGGGGTAGCTGTAGACACATTGAGAGGGGCATAAGGGGGAAGCGTGCCCTGTTGCTCCCTATGGCCATGTATCAGAGGGGTAGCCGTGTTAGTCTGGATCTGTAAAAGCAGCAAAGAGTCCTGTGGCACCTTATAGACTAACAGACGTTTTGGAGCATGAGCTTTCGTGGGTGAATACCCACTTCGTCAGATGCATGTAGTGGAAATTTCCAGGGGCAGGTATATATATGCAGGCAAGCTAGAGATAATGAGGTAGTTCAATCAGGGAGGATGAGGCCCTATTCTAGCAGTTGAGGTGTGAAAACCAAGGGAGGAGAAACTGGTTCTGTAATTGGCAAGCCATTCACAGTCTTTGTTTAATCCTGAGCTGATGGTGTCAAATTAGCAGATGGACCAGACTTCAAAGAGAAACTGCTGAGCTTCAGTTCATCTGCAAATTTGACACCATCAGCTCAGGATTAAACAAAGACTGTGAATGGCTTGCCAATTACAGAACCAGTTTCTTCTCTCTTGGTTTTCACACCTCAACTGCTAGAATAGGGCCTCATCCTCCCTGATTGAACTACCTCATTATCTCTAGCTTGCCTGCATATATATACCTGCCCCTGGAAATTTCCACTACATGCATCTGACGAAGTGGGTATTCACCCACGAAAGCTCATGCTCCAAAACATCTGTTAGTCTATAAGGTGCCACAGGACTCCCCATGGCCATGTAAGGTATCTCAAGCTGGGCCCCCCTAAAATGGAGACACTCTAAGTCACTGGGCACATTTGAAAATCCTGACCTTCATCTCTGGGGCTGCCAATCCAGCACCGGATTCACTGTGTCTATATCCAGACTGATACTGAACCATCTAATAGTGTCCCTGGGAATTCACTGCGTAGACTGGCTGGCTACTTTCTCTCCCCACTACAGCTTTATGGCCAGCTATAAAGACCTTAGTAGATCCCTCTACTATTCCTCTTAACTTCCGTCTTGCACTCACATGAAAGGAAATGGAAGGTGTTTAATGGGCTCTTCATTTTTCAAACCACAAATTTCTGCAAAATCCTGACCTCAAGTGCTCCCCAGTAATGGAAGCAGGGGGACAAACAGGGGCTTTGATGGGGAAATGCTCATTTGTAACTGATCATAAAATGCGGTTAACGGCCTATAACCTTCAACATGCTGTTTAATGCAACAGAATACTGCCTGAGTTTGAGCGCTGGAGCTGGGAGGAAGTGGCTGATGCCTGTAATTAGGCCTTTGAGTAATAAATCATCAAATAACAATAATAATAATACAGCAAAATCTATACATGAAATCACCCTGCCTGGGCAACTTGAAAGACCCTTCCACACTCTCACACACTGCTGGAAAACCAGCTTCAGTAAGAAACCACTTTTGCCTCTTGAGACGGGTTTTCTTCCCATGATCCTCATATCCAGCCTGTGAGGCCGGGCAGAGTTAGTAATCCTGGATCACACAGGGAGGAAATTTAGCACAAAGAGGCAAAGTGACGTGCCCAGAGTCACACAGTGAGTCACACACCACTTCTCGCTCTGGGCCCTTTAACACTTCCTGTTCTTTGTCTGCCCGTCTATCTGGGTTCTCCTTTGGCCCCATCACAGTGGCACTGACTGTGTTAACCTTGATTCTTCCCATTACTGTGTGAAATATGCTCCTTTTACACCTGCTGCTTTGGCTTCCAATTGATGGCCCTTCTGAACAAATGCTTCATCTGTTTGGCTTCTTCTGCAGGACAAACTGTGCATGTCAGGATGCTCATGACTAGTGAAGTAGGGGTCCAGGAGTTAGGACTGAGTTCACTCCTGCTGGGTGACCTTGGGCAAGGCCCGTCAACTGTCTGTCCCTCAGTTTCCCCATTTGTACACTAGAGACGATGATCCCTCCCTGATAAGGGATTGTGAGGCTCAATCAACTAATGTCTATAAAGCTCTTTGAGATCATTGGATAGAAGATACTGCAGAAGTGCTCTGGATTATAACACTAGGGTAATAACTTGATAGTGTGGTGAAATGGAAGGGTCTGGAAGATGTGGTAGGTTAGGACTGGAACCACAGGGGCGGCTGCATGAGAGTTGAAGAGACCTGACAGAGCAGTGGATGGCACTCCAACATTGCTACAGCGAGGGGCGCTGCAAATCAGGATTGAAGTGCATTGGCAGAGTCGCATGCAGCACCCAGCACTGTAATGCCAAGAGGAGCAGAATGGCGGGATTGAAGCGCTGGAATTAGCTGTGTGTGATGCCCCAGGATGCTAAAAGCAGCGGATCTAGTCATAAAACCTAGCTTTGATGTAGCACTTTTCATCGCTAGATCTCCAAACACCTCACAACCTTTAATGGATTCCGCCTCACGTCCGGCAGGGGAGCAGAGAGGTGCTGTTAGCCCTCTGTTACAGAGGGGGAACTGAAGTAGAGAGGGTGGGCTTCAGAAAGGGAGTCAGGGGCCATTGAAATCAATGGGAGATAGGAGCCTAACTAATATTGGGAATCTGGGCCTAAGTGACTTGCCCTGGGCCACACAGGAAGCCTCTGGCAGAACAGAGAACTGAACCCAGGTCTCTTAATGCTTAGGCTAAGATCCTAATGACTGGACTGAGGTGCACTGGCAGGGCTGGGCGTGAAGCTCAGAGCTGAACTGGCAGGGGGGGCTTCAGCCCTGGGTCGAAGTGCAATAGCAGTTGTGCGAGGACAGCCTGAGCAGCTTCCTCACAGGTGTTAGGCAGCACTTCCTTCACATCCCCACGATCTCAAGCCAGGCCAAGGGAGCTGTGAAACATGGCTCCCATTCCTGGGAATGAGGGTGAGGCGCACGCTGTGGTGTCGGTGAGGGGCCCATCCGCAGTGGTACGTGTGGGGCTGATCTCAGGGCAGCTTGTTCCCTGCAGTAAACAGGGATGGAAACTAGGAATTTGTCACCTTCCTTCAGGGTTCCCACCGGGCCAATACTGTGGGGCTCCTTCCCCTTGCCCATCCCCACCCCGCTGCAATGGGCCCGCCCGCGGGACTCCCTCACCGAGGTGTTCTGGCACTGCACGCTGGAGCTGTTAAACCTCAGGGCGGGGACCCGCTGCTCGTTGCCCTGGATATTCAGGATACACTCATAGCCCCGCTGCCCCGACTGCGGCTGTGGCAGGTTCTTGGCTTTCAGGGTGATTGGCTTGATCACTTCCACCGGCACCAGGATCTTGTCTGCCTGGAGCAACTGAGGACAGTCCTGGGGGGAGAGGAGAAAACATGCCAAGCCAGTTAGTAGGAGGTCCATGCCCCAGACTGAGTCCTCCTGTGCTCTACATATACCTCCCAATTCCCCCTCACTCCCCCACACACTGCAGGCTTGGCCTATGAGGAGTGGAGGAAGCTCCATATGGAACTCCTCAGTGCCTGTGCCTTAATCAGCTGGTGGGAAACTTCTATAAAGAGTCCCTCTCCGCTGGGACTCAGCACTGCTCCACTGCCAAGGCACTGAAAGAGAAAGGCTGGGTGTAGGCACAAAGCACCATCATCCTCACTAGCCAATGAACACTCAGTAGAAAAGCTGGTTCCAGCTAGACATGGGATCATGCCACAGAATGTAAGTGCCTTAAATTTGGAGGTGTTGAGATCGGGGGTTCAGGCTTCACCTACTACAAGGGGAGGGACAAATAATGGATGAATCAAAACCCTGGATCCAAATATCCTGAAATGTTGGGAAAGTTCAGCACTGAAAGGGAATCTGATGGCTCAGGCCCATCTAGGAGGCTCTGTCCTGAGCTAGTCAAGTAGAGCAGCCCCCAACAGATGGGTTGCCCCTGCCTTTCAGAGAGGAAGGAATATAACCCTCGTAGATTCTTTGGGGGCACTGGGAAGGCAGTTTGGATCAAACGGGCTCTGCGAGCATAAGACCTGCTCTACACACACACAAGGAATTAACGGCCAAATAAACTGATTTAGCTAATCCAGCGCAACTCTGCAGGTGGGCACTTTACCTGAGTTTAAGCCTTAGGCCATAGCTACACTCACACTTTACAGCGCTGCAACTTTCGCGCTCAGGGGTGTGAAAAAACACCCCCCTGAGTGCTGCAAGATACAGCGCTGTAAAGCGTCAGTGTAATCAGGGCGGCAGCGCTGGGAGCATGGCTCCCAGCACTGTACGCTACACCCGTAAAGGATGTGGTTTACATGCAGAGCTGGGAGAGCTGTCTCCCAGCGCTGCCGCTCCGACTACACTCACACTTCAAAGTGCTGCCGGGGCAGCGCTTTGAAATTCCAAATGTAGCCAAACCCTCAGCCTCGCCAGCTAAACCAAAGCAAGCCAGGTTTAACAGCCATGCAGAGTGTCCCCATACAAAGTTAGGCCAGTTATCTACAGCTGTTTAACATCACACTTTTAGTTACCAACTTCTATATGCAGACAAGGCCTGAGAGATTATCATCGGGACCTCTCACTGCTCTGCTCCCAATCCTTCACACCACCTGCCCTCCGCCAGGATCAGAGCACCATAGAGCAGAGTCTGCTACATCAAGCACACCGTGCAATCTGGTTCACTTTGTCTTTCTTGTTCACACAAAAAGCACCTGAGAATACAATCTTTATAATTTATACGGGCAAATGCAGGTGAACCACGTATGTCCCTAAGCTATTGTGTAGGTTGCATGTAGGGGTGTGGGAAGGGGAGGTTTAGAATGACTGATGTAGGAGTGGGGAGGAAACTGGAAGGCTTGAGAGTGGGATTTATGGCTTGAGAGAGTCTGGGAACCTGTTCCTGCAGGTGCTGGGAGTACCTTACGGAGGCAAATATCTAAGGAAGATGGAGAAATGGATTCGACATGTAACATCGGCACTTACACCAGCTAGGAATAGAACGATGACGGATATCAATGGTCACACTGCAGTGTGAGCTGATTCGCTACAGGGGTGTGACGTTATGGATATAATCTGGCACCAAATATTGTGCAAAGGGGGTCATATAAAGTGCATAAAACCAGATTATGGGTGGCTGGTTAAAATTATGGTGTCTATATGTAGGTATCACATTATAATTGAAGTTATGAGTAATGGTTCTATACTGTCTGTATTTTAAATTGTAATGGCTCTATACTGTCTGTATTTTAAATTTTAAACTCACCAGACAAGTTGGTGTTAGCTCTGACTAGCCTGCCTGATGGCCAATTAAGGACCATCAGCTACACAACTGACCCATTGAGAGAAGGCAGATCCACCTTGTAACTCAGCAAAGTATGCAGGGACTTGCCCATGTGACTTCAGACTCCATTTTGCTGTAACTTTCCACAGTAAGGACAAAGAGGTTGTTACACCTGGAAAAGTCTATAAAAGGCTGATGCCTCGTCTCCATCTGGTCTTCAATCCTGCTTCTTACCTCTGGAGGAACTTTGCTACAAACTGAAGCTCGGACAAAGGACTGATGACCCATCCAAGCTGTGGATGTACTCCAGAGACTTGATTTGAACCTGCAGTTTACTCCATCACTGCTACAAACCTGGACTAAGATCTTTGCCATTGCTGTATGTAATCGATTCCATTTATCCAATTCTAGCTCTCATCTCTACCTTTTCCCTTCTACGAATAAACCTTTAGATTTTAGATTCTAAAGGATTGGCAACAGTGTGATTTGTGGGTAAGATCTGATGTGTATATTGACCTGGGTCTGGGCTTGATTCTTTGCGATCAAGAGAACCGTTTTCTTTTATTGGGGTGTTGGTTTTCATAACCATTCATCCCCAGGACAAGTGGGACTGGTGGTGATACCGGGAGACTGGAGTGTCTAAGGAAATTGTGTGACTTGTGGTTAGCCAGTGGGGTGAAACCAGGGTCCTCTTTGTCTGGCTGGTTTGGTTTGCCTTAGAGGTGGAAAAACCCCAGCCTTGGGCTGTGACTGCCCTGTTTGAGCAATTGGTCCTGAATTGGCACTCTCGGTTGAGTCCCACCAGAACTGAATCGTCACCAGGGGTCAGGAAGATATCCCAGCCACACACACCACGTGGGATAAGTTAGATGCGTTAGGGTGTGGGAGGGTTCACCCCTGCCCCGAAGCTTCGGCAATGGGGACACTGGACCGATAGTCCATTGATCTGTCCTGACATTGCCACCTGTATGCACCTACATCTATGCTATGTTACTAAGAGCCTCAGAAAAGCTGCTGCCAAGAGATGAAGTGATGCGGGTCTGCCCGGGACTCCTCAGATGACCAGCACAGCTGAGAAGAGGCTGGACGTGACCACCAGGGGAGCGGCCTCCCTCAGAGGAGCTCCTGCTGAGCCACAGCCCGGTTCAGAAGTTGCCTGCCCCTGGCAGAACCTGCTCTCCCCCCAGACAAGCCCCCTCCCACCTTTGCAGAGTTGCCCCCCGGAGATACAGGGGTGAATCCATCCAACAGCATTGGCACTGTTAGGAGTAATGGATTCTCAGTAAGGGAACAGCCACTTTGCCTTCAATGAGGCTTTGCCAAGGCTGAGTTCTATATGGGCTTGAATGCACTTAGCACTGTGGCAGGGCTGGGCAACTTCCCCTAGGTATCCCCGACAGGAATGCATCCAGCCCAGCCTTGAACAAAAGGCCACTCTGGCAGCACTAAGGGGCTATACTGTTGCCTTTGATAACCAGAAAAAATTTTTCTCAGTATTACGGCTCCACACCACCCTCACCAGAGCCTCCGAAGCAGGTAGCACCTCACCTCAGGCCTGGCCCAAGGGTTAAACTGCTACTCAGTGGTAATGTTATAGAGATCAACAGAAAGGCAGATAGTTGTGGGGGCAAGTGGAATGGAAATGGGGAGGCTCCCAGAGTGAGTAGACCCTGGTCATGGCTCAGTTTTGCAGAGACTCGGGGATGAAGATATCTGTTCATTTGGATCTGCCTGGGGTTCACTAGAGTTACAAATCCAAAATCTCAAATGGAAATGCCACCAGAATCCATGAGGGCCACCATGTTTCTGGTGAGAATCATTCAACCCTGTGCAGTTCTCATGGTCTCAATGCAAATTCCCTCAGCAGGCCCCAGGTTTTCTTGAAAGCAGGTGCCCACTCAGCGATCGCATCAGTGAACATGGTGTCCGAATTTAAACTCTAAGGGAGCCAGGCACCGGGCGCGCTCTGCATCACTTCCAATTTGATCGCTAGCCATGCTGCTTGGCTTTCATTGCACAGGATTCCTGCTTCCAAAGGCGACTGAAAGCCCAGGTTTTCTCCCTGCCTCAGTAGGAGCTCGGCCCTCCAGCCAGGGTCAACAGTGGCAAAGCTTCCCATAGAACACATCCCAAAATCACCCCCTGCTCCCACACCACCCAGAAACCCACCCCAGTGATGGCTTCTGCCTCTAGCTACAGGATTGCAAGCGGGGACACATTTACACAGCAAATCCTTGGGGCAGAAAGGTGGGCAAACCCTATCTATCACTGGGGCGCGGGATTCTCTTGACATACATCAAATGTAAAGGCTTAAGAACCAGGTGGGAGGTTGAGGGGGGGGGGAAGATATTATCTGGGAGTCACTCCAAGCCCCAAAGACTGAATTTTCTTGTTTCCCTTTATCCCCGTCCCCCGCATCCTGCCACCACTTCCGCCGTCACCGTCAACCGCTCCCCACAAGCACCGTAACCTTTCTGGTAACACTTGTTTCGAGTTCATTAACAAGCGGTGGTTGTGGCAACCCCAATAAAGGACTCCTTTGCATATAAAAAGGTTTGCGGCTCTGTTAGAAAGTTCATTATAGATAATTGGAGAGGCGAGTGCCATAAAGAGGAAATTCTCACAATGTGGCTTTATCTGATTGACCTAATGTTCTTTCTAATTGAAATTTAAAAAGGCAATTTCTTTGGCTGATGTACAGTACAAAGCCAGGGCACTCAGTGCTGGCCCCGGGTTCGAATCTACATCCAACACTTACTTCGTACGAAGTGTCAGGAGGAACTAGCTAATAACCCTGATCCCGAAGATACTCTGCGGTAATTAGTTATGAGTGTTCGCTCAGAACTGTACCTTTAAAGGTAAGAAGACTGCCTGCTAGCAGCAGGGGGATTCAAGAGAGTGAAACGTACACTGCCATGGACACTACATTTGTTCTTCCTTTGTTGTTTTCCTTAATCTGAAATACATGTCACCTAGGCTGGAAAAGCACCTCTTGCCCTGTGTGTATGGAAACCATAACAGACCCATCCTGAATGACTGAAGCATGTAAGGGCCTGATCCCACTACCGCTGATTAGTAATTAATGGGAGTCTTTCTGCTGTCTCCAATGGGAGTTGGATCAGATTCCAAGAGAACAAAAACACACTAATCTCATTTACACAAGGCATGAATTGCAGAGTGGATCCTTGTTAATTTATTTAACTTGTGTAGTTTAATTCTATCATTTCGTGTAACTCTTTATATTAAGCTAATAAGCACACACTCAAAGCTTGTAATTCGCCCTGTTGGCACAGACACCCACTGCAAATGGCTGAATTTTGCCAGTTAGCAGGTCAGTGAACAGAGAATAAAACCACCAAGGATGCTATAACATGAAATAGACTCCTCATTTTGTCAATGGTAGTTTAGTTTTCACTATTTATAAATCCTTGTAGTATGCTCTAAAGCTTCAAAAATAACAAAGTCTTATATAAGAACAGCCATATTGGGTCAGACCAATAGTCCCTCCAGCCCAGTATTCTGTCTTCCGACAGTGGCCAGTGCCAGATGCTTCAGAGAGAATGAACAGAACAGCAATTTCAAGTGATCCATTCC
This sequence comes from Gopherus flavomarginatus, assembly GCF_025201925.1. Lineage (NCBI taxonomy): Eukaryota > Metazoa > Chordata > Testudines > Testudinidae > Gopherus > Gopherus flavomarginatus. Next base: position 10,329,527 of record NC_066617.1, on the reverse strand, counting down.
CTAACTTCCAGTCCCAGCTTCTGGCAGTCAGGGGTTTAGGGACACCCACAACATGGGGTTGCATTTCTGACCATCTTGGCTAATAGCCATTTCATGGACTTATCCTCCAGGAAGGTCTCTAATTCTTTTTTGATCCCTGTTATACTTTTGGCCTTCACATCTCCTGACAAGTTCCAAGGTTGACTGTGCATTGTGTGAAGAAGTACTTCCTTAAGTTTGTTTTAAACCTGCTGCCTGTTAATTTCATCAGATGATTCGCAGTTTTTGTTCTGTGAAGGGATAAATAACACGTCCCTATTCACTTTCTCCACACCATTCATGATTTTATAGACCTCTATCATATCCCCCCACAGTCATCTCTTTTGTAAACTGAACAGTCCCAGTCTTTTTAATCTCTCCTCATATGGAACTGCTCCATTTCAGGCTCCTAATCATTTCTGTTGCTCTTATCTGCACCTTTTCCAATTCTAATATATCTTTTTTGAGATGGGACGACCAGAACTGCACTCACTATTCAAGATGTGGGCATGCCATGGATTTATACTGCGGCATATTTTCTGTTTTTAAGTTTACCCTTTCCCTAATGGTTCCTAACACTGTTAGTATTTTTGACTGTCACTGCACATTGAGCAGATGTTTTCAGAGAACTATCCACAAGGACGCCAAGATCTCTTTCTTGAGTGGAAACAGCTAATTTGCCTCTAATTTTATATATATAGTTGGGATTATGTTTTCCAATGTGCATTACTTTGCATTTATCACCACTGAATTTCATCTGCCATTTTGTCACCCAGCCACCCAGTTGAGTGAGATCCCTTTGTAGATCTTCAAAGTCAGCTTGGACTTAACTATCTTGAGTAATTTTGTATCGTCCACAAACTTTGCAAACCTCACTGTTTACCTCCGTTTCCAGATCATTTATGAGTATGTCAGACAGCACAGGTCCCACTATTTACCTCTCTCCATTCTGAAAACTGATTGTTTATTCCTTCCCTTTGTTTCCTATCTTTTAATCAGTTACTGATCCATGAGAAGACCTTCCGTCTTGTCCCATGACTGCTTAGTTTGCTTAAGAACCTTTGGTGAAGGACATTGTCAAAGTCTTTCTGAAAGTCCAAGTACATTATATCCACTGGATCCCACTGGTCCATAAGTCTTGGCAATATGAGACTTCTGTCTATCTTCTAATATGGGCTTCACCACTACAGTATGTGAATGACCCCTCTACAGGAGCTTCTGTTAAAACTTTGCTGACAGGTGGAAAAAGATCTCCAATTTTGTGCGGACTATGATAGATGTGGCTTAACAGAGAGCAGATTAGTGACTTTCTTCTGCATGGTTGCACCTATACACATTAATGAAGTTTTGACACCTCACCAGAACACTGTTCCACCAGAGCTAGCATCTGGCCAGGATTTGGGTTGACACTCTTCCTCTTATGGGAAAAGCATTTGGGGATCTTTGATGGCCACATATGATCAGGACCTTCATTTTAAGTGTCATGGCCAAATTGTTCCATTTTCTGGACACTAAAGGGGAGAAATTTGTTTAACTATTTTAAATTTCAGGTATTTTAAATGGGAAAAGGTACCGCATCCATGAGGTTGGCCACATACATGCATCTCTCAATGTCCTCTCTGTGTCCTTGGGTTCCCGATTTGGGAGAGGTAAAACCACATACCTTCACCTCTACCATCTGGTCTCACACAAAGCATTCAGGTGATGAAAGCCCCACATCTCCCCTCCATTAACTCTCTGCTCTTCTCCCCGCATTGCACAGCTCTTTTGCAGTGAGATTCAGGCAGAAATGCCACTTAAAGCCCAGCACCAAAGGGTGAGAAACAGGCTAATACAAACATCACGTGGACTATGAGGATCAGCATCAGTGTTGGAACTAATTGGCTTGACACCCTCACTGAGAGTCTCAGCAGGCACTGGTACCCATGTACCAGTGATATGTGCATTGGAGAGAGACCAGCAAATGACAAGACAGACAGAGCTAGATCTTCATCCCCCATTTGGATTACCAAAACCTCTTCCTTTCTGGCTTCCACTCCATACAAGACACAGCCACTAAAAGCATCTGCCTTGGCTATCCAACTGAGCACAACACCCTGCGTTTTGGCTCTATCCACCAGCTGCTTCTTCTCCAGTAGGTCACATTCAGATTTCTTTTCTTCACCATCAAGGCCCTGCACACCCTTGCCCCTCCTGACTGAGTTGACCTGATCCCTCATCATTCCTATCCATCCACTCTGCCAGGGCCGCCATCCTCAATGCCTGGTTTGTCCACTCCTCCCACCGCCATCTTTATGCTTTGTTCACTCAATTTCCTGTAACTGGAATCCCCCTGCTAGACTGATACCCCTGGCCACCATCACCAGACCCTCCTCATTCAAACCCCACAAGACCCAATGCCCAGGAGAAATGGGACAAAGACATTTACCTAGCGCATATACTTTGAAAAAATAAATCTCTGCTCCAACAGGCTGTGTATTAGCCTTGGCTGGATGACTGCATCTATTCATGATGATGCCTATCCCTGCCCTTCCACCTCATGTCACCGCTGAAATGAGACAGTAAGTGTCATACAGCCACCCTGTGACTGTAAGCACTTAGGGGCAGGGACTCTGTCTTCAAAACTGTACTGTGCAGAACATGGCTAATGACTGCTGTGCCAGTGAAAAGGGCTGGATTTACAGTCCTGAAAACAGATGTCTTTTACTCACAGAACAACTACAGCATGGAGATGCTATGCTGATGGGCACAGAATAGCTTGATAGAGAGGAATTTTTGCCACTGATCTCAGTGGTGCTAGGACTTCATCCAGAGAGAGAGAGAGGGAGATGCCAATGGCTGGATGGGCCATTCACTGATCTCCCCTATCCAGTACTGGGGTTACAACAGCACCAGTGGTGCTGTGGTGCTGGGTCCATACGCAGAAGGGGCCCTGCCACCCATCCCCCACGCCACCCCAAGGCCCTACCCCTGCTCAGCCTCTTCCCCCAAGGCCTTCCTCACTCGCCCCTTTCTGCTCCTTCCCCCCATTGCCCCCTGTTTGCTCCTCTCTGCCCCCTCATGCAAATGGTGGTGGGATCATCGGGAGGAAGACACTGAACGGGGACAGGGCCTCAGGCAGAGCAAGGGCGGATCCTTGGGGAGAAGAGCCCAAGCAGGGACATGGCCTCAGTATGGGCGAAGCAGGGAGTGGGGCCATGATCTGGGCACTGGGACTCACAAAAGATTAATCCTGCCCTGCCCCTCTCACCCTTAAAGCTCATCCCTCCAGGTCAGGACTGAGATAGTGGGAAGGCAGAGCAGGGGAAGTTTTCCCTTGTATTGACCCACAATACGGGTACAGCATGGGAAAACACAAGGCTTCAGTCTGTAAGGCTGGCAATCTGGCACCTTTAGACTCCTTTAAAAAAAAACAGCCACTCTGCCAAAAAAATCCCAGTGGAATAAACCAGTGCAATTAGGTGAAGCGATAAGCAAGCCATCTCTGTACATGGAGCAAGTGGACATTGTTGATTTACAGCGCACACTATGTTTACATTATTACACCACTAATTCTTATTGCTGTAAAATTAAATTTAAAATTTACAGGAAGGGTATCAGGGAATGTTATTAGGTTATACAGTGGAATCAGGTCAATGCTTTGCCAGCAGGATTCCAGGCTTCATAAATTTCTGGATATACATCCTCCAAATTTACATCGGCACTGGCAGCAATCAAACTGGCTCCGAAAAGCTCAAGTGGCCAAAGCATTGTTTAATGCACCGTATATTTTATCTGTATTTCCGAGGTTTTTATAATGCCATTAGAGTGACTGAGGGAGATCAAAAGTAATAATATATATAAAAAAATGCCCATAACCTTAAAGGCAGCTGATGAGGAGAAGGCAGTGGGATTTATGGAAAGTGTAAACATCTGCAGAGATAACAACAGAATAATTGAGGACTGGCATAACTGTGGCGACCAGCAACTCTGTCTTAGTTAAGGGTCTGTCAGGGATTCCATTACAAAGACCAGCTCTGTGTCCTTTGACACTGAAAGTGAATTCAGTTTTGGGTTAAAAGCTGATTCAGCCTCCGAAGCTATACAGGGTGCACTCCTCGCGTTTCAGGGCGTACACCACGCCCGTGGCCGTCACCGTCTTTCGCTTGGTGTAGGTCACCGCATCACGGATCACGTTCTCCAGGAAAACCTTCAGCACCCCACGGGTCCCTTCATAGATCAGCCCCGAGATGTGCTTCACGCTGCCACAGCGAGCCAACCAGCGGATCGCAGGCTTCGTAATGCCCTGGAAGTTGTCGCGTAAGACCTCGTGGTGCCTCTTAGCACCTTCCTTACCCAGCCCCTTTCCACCTTTGCCACAACCGGATATGTTTAGTGCTCGGGAAAGGTGCCTGCCTGACAGCCCCGGAGGCTAGCCCTCTATCCACAGAACAAATACTTGTCCAGTGCCAGATTTGTCTACTGTGTTCTAGCACTATGTGTCAATTGTCACCTGAAGGGACTACCATACTAGGCACTGCAATACTGGGGTGGAAAGACAGAAAATAAATTCAGGCTTCATAGTCCATTGTTTGGTGTTGTGACAGCCATAGAGGTGGGATGATATATGATGGTGGTTGCAGTGATGTCGGCCCCCCTGCACCAGGAACTACATTAAGCCCACCTCATTTTGCACAGGTCACTAACAGCCTTTAGATGGTACCTTGAGGTCTCTGCTGACTTGGGATGGATTCATCCCTCCGGGTAATTCAAAGAGAGGGTCTTCAGTCTGGCAGCACCAACTCTAACATACAGCTGGCCAATATGTGGAGGCAGAGTATGCAGCCAGACTGGGGACCAAGGTACAATCCTGAGCTTGCTTCTTTGTTGTGCAGGATGGGAGGGGCTGGAAACATGGTGCTGTGAGCACCACCTGTCCTCCAGGGAGGAGCAGGGGGAAGAGCCAGTGTGCCAGGCCCTAGAGTGAGGATGAAGGGTGCACTCTATCTTACACAATCAGGAAGGAGAGGAGACTGCCACAGTGCGAGACCATTGCCATTGGAGATATACTGGGGGAAATCTGACAGGACACCCCCATGTGCTCACATACACTTTGACAAAGTGCCAGCTGGCTGCAGTGTTGAGAGAAACCTAGGGCTAAGGAGGGGGATGAAGAGAGTGGCTAACATGCTCCTCTGGTCAAGGGAATCCATCTCCCCACCATTTCTGATTCCACGAAGCCCCTTCATGCCAACTCTACATTCTTTCGACAACATGGCTTTCAGGGACTGAGCTGGGGATGAGCAACTCTCCACGGCAACATTCACCCCCTGTAACACTCTGAGGGTCTCTTGTCGCAAGATCACAAGATCACGCTGATGCTCTTCACATTACATTATGCAGGTGTTCTCTCTATGCTGTCCAACTCTAGAGAGATAGGCTATTGGCCAGCTGGGGATTGCATGTCAATATGATTCCTGACAAAACCATGGGGGACAGGAGACCTGGGGGGAAGTACAGAGGCTCTGGGCCTTGAGGAGAAAGCATTCATCTCCTGTGAATAACCTGACATCCACTACATGAGCTGATAGACCCAGCCCCCACTAGGAGAAATTTAGTGGCCTCCATTTCTACTCTGAAAAGGGATTGAAAAACAGTGGCTTGGCCAGTTCTCACAATTCTAACACATTTTACACTTTGCTTAAAGCCCCAGCTTCTGGAGTCATGTGATCACCTGAGAATCTCAGCTTTCATTTTTTAAAAAGAATAAGTTTCTGGCACTCATGCAGAGAAAAGCTTGGAAATGAGACCAAATATACCTCAAAGGCTCAAAAACCAAATAAAATTATTTTTTAAAACAATTTATGATTTGTGGGGGGGCTGACATGATTTTTGAATGTTTGGCCATGGCAATCCTGAAACTAGCCTCCTGGGCAGCATATTTATTGTCCCTCGGTGATAGAGTGACCAGATAGCAAGTGTGAAAAATTGGGACACAGGGTAGGGAGTAATAGGCACGAATATAAGACAAAAGCACTGAATATCAGGACATCTGGTTACCCTACACAGTGACTTTGGTTACAAGCACCCAGACCTGCAAACTCCTCCAAGGATCTGAGAGTCAGCCTGCATCTCTCCCAACCCAGCTGAAGTGCACTAGATGTGTACAGAGGTCACGGGGCAATGGAGAGGCACATCTCTCCATCCATTGCTAGGTGCAGCTCCTGTAGCTGGAACACTTGGCCGTTCTCTTGATGATGCATGTGGCCGTGCTAACAGACATAGCAGTAGTGCCACTTTATTTCTCTCTCTAAACCAGGCTGCTACAACTCTGAAAGCATCCACAGAGCTGAGCTGTCAAAGGGACTTATGATTTAGCCCCTTTGCTACAGATACAAACCTGAGGCTGCTTCCTGATATACCAGCATCCTGGGCTACAAACAAGACGCAAGGTGTTTAGTAGCTGAGGATACAGTAATTATCCACGAAAGGGGAAGCGCACTCAGCTCGGCCTCATGCTGAACTGACTAATGATCAATGGAAGACAATTGGGAGCAGTGTAAGCTTAGAGGGCTCTTCCAAACTCTGGTGATCCTCAGCCACTTTCTCTGGCTACTGCAAAACTCTCAGCCCCAGATGACTCTTCTCCCTGCTCCCCACTCCTAACGAGACTTCTGAAGGTCTCAGTTGATGGGTGGGTGACACAGCACCAGGTGGCATGAGGCTCTCTTCCACCCTCTCAAGAAGCAACTACAGGGCTTTATCCACTCCCATTTTCTGCATGTTTCCGAATACTGGCTGAACTGATTCGACCACTGAAGGCCTGATCAATCCATTTCATTATACTGGGTATTTATTCATGGTCCACAGCAACAGGAATATGGAGGCCAGAACCATACCCTTCACTATTGAAGACAATGGCAGCTTTGTCATTGATTTCAACAGGAACAGGAGCAGCCCTGCTGAGGCCACAAGGAGACCACCCCTCACCTCCAGTGCAGGAAGATTGGATCTGGCATTCCTGTTTGGGCTGTTTATAGAGCCAAGCCCAAGGCTTGAAGCTCAGACCTGGATTCAAACATTCCCCAAGTTCAGGGGGTTTGGATGCACACTTCCTGCTGGAGATGCTCTCTGATTCCTTGTAATGAGGGAACGATCCCTCCTACTCTAAAGGAGGGAGCTGCACTTGAAAACAGGGACATCTCCAGGGTGCTGGTTGGCAGTGGTTAAAGAGCATCATTTCAGGAACCAGCTTGAAACGCTGTTTCACTGCATGGTGCTACTTATTCCTTTTACTTGGGCACATCCCACAGCGACCAATGGGCCCAGCTCACACCACTGATCATTGGGATTTTGCATGGGAAGAGTAAAAGGCTGCAGGACAGAGTGTAGGAAGTGGTTGCACACATCGAATTCCAGGGCTGCTGCCAGCATCCCTGCAGGGTTCATGGCATTGATCTAAAGCAAGAAACAATAAGACACAAGTGCCTCACTCAGATGTTAAAATTTGGGGCGACAACTCCAAAGGTGGGTGCATAACATAGGCAGCTAGCTGCCCTGCCCTGGAGCCACCTCCCTGAGCTCTGTCATTGCTGCTGATCTGGCATGGAAGAGTCACATCACTGTGTTGCTCCTGAAGGTGGCTGATGGGGATGGATAGAGGCTAAATGTGTTAAGCACAATGAGGCTCTGATTTTGATTGAGATTTTAAGATTTTACTGAAATACTAATAATAGGGTCTGTTGTTGATCAAAAACACATGAGCCCCTGAATGGGCTGGTGTCTGTCACAATCACAACTGAAGATGGGATGAAACACTTTCTAAAGGCTGGGGTCTGGTCTGAACTCCCCATTCAACTGGGCTTTCACTGGCACGCTGGCAGCAGGCAATGTAAACTACCGTGGGTTGACACAAAGAGGAAGTTTTGGGAAGAGATGGCAGGGGTAAATCTGAATTAGAGAGGTTGGGGAAACCTTTTTTCCCCAGCCCGCAAATATTTGAGAGTTCAACATCTTCCCACCTCCCTACTCTTACTCAATATTACCCTGTTTATATATCCAAGGACCCCATTAGCCCTATTGCACTGGGAGCTCATGTGCAGCTGACTAGCCAACATAATCCCCCAGTCTTTCAGACTCACCCCTTCCCAGGATAGCCCCCTGGAAGTAGAGTTTACGTTCTTTGTTCCTGGATGTATGGCTTTACATTTAGCCCTACTGAAAAACATACTATTTGTTGGAGACCAGCTCATTGAGTGATCCCGATCGCTCGGTATCAGGAATCTGCCCTCTTCATTATTTACCATGCCCCCAATTTTTGTGTCCTGTGCAAACTTTCACACTAATGATGTCACGTTTTCTTCCAGATCATTTATAAAAATATTAAATAGCATAGGGCCAAGAACCAAGCCCAGCGGAATCCCACTAGAAACACATCCACTCTATGATGATTCCCCATTTCCAGCTACATTTTGAGACATTTCAGTGGGACAGTTTTTAATCCATTTAATATGAGCTGTATTGATTTCATATCATTCTGAATCAAAATGTCATGCAGTACCAAGTCAAATGCCTTACACAAGTCTAAGTCTCTATTACAGCAACTCTATTACCATTATCAATCAAACTTGTATTCTCATTAGAAAATGAAATCCAGCTACTTTAGGTCCTTATATGGCCCTATAGCATTGAAGCCCCTCACAGTCTTTAATGGGTATTGTAACAGGGGCAAGACTCACCCCTGCAGTGTCTCCTGTCAGTCCTCCTGGGAATTAGCTCCTTTGACCTAGAGCATTCTCTGCAGGTTGGTGCCTCACTGCTGCTGGCCCCTGTGCCCCTCCCAGACCTGGTGCCCCTCATCCTCAGGCACTGCCCCCTGGCAGTACACCCACTTTCTGGGTCTCCCCACCCAGGGGAACCACCACCTCACCTCAGTGGCTACTGCCAGTCATCATCTAGCTCCCTTTCCCTGGGGCTGACTGCAGTTCGTATAAGCCAATCACCACAGGCTGCCTCTGCCTACCCTGGGCTGCACTCTAGTATCTTTCTGGCCTTTAACAAGGCCACAGCCTGGGGCTTTTCCAGGTGAGAGCTCCCTTGCCCTACTCCCCAGCCCTGTTCCCCTCAAGTGCCCTGTTCAGATTCCCAGCAACCAGGCCCTTCTCCCTCTAGAAACAGAGAGAGCCTGACTCTGCTCCTGGCCCACTGCCCTCTTATAAGGGCCAGCTGAGCCCTGATTGGGGCGTGGCCACAGCTGAGCATGCTTCCCCAATCAGCCTGGGAACTGCTTGCTCTCCCGGCTGCTTTAAGCCCTTTAAGGCCAGAGCGGGTGACCACCCCCTACAGGTATTCTTACAACACCGCTGTTAGGCAGGGCAGTGCTATTACCCCCAGTTTACAGGTTGAGAACAGAGGCACAGAGAGCCTCAAGGGTATGGCTACAGTGCACACCAGGCATGGGCTCTGACTCAGGTTTCAGCCCAAGCCCTGCCCCCATCCACACAAAAATCAGTCTGACTCAGGTCAGCAAGCACTCAGAACCCAGGCCTCCGCTAGCGGGATGGGCCAGAGCGCAAGTCCCACTATGATGTGGGTCCAAGCCCTGACATTTTGGGTATGGATGCAGCTCAAGCCACAGATCCATGCCAGAAAGTCTGCGTATTTCAATACGGACATGTTGGCACGGCTGTGAGACCTGAGTCTAGAAATTGTAAGCCTGGGTTTACAATGCAGAGTGGACGCTCAAGTCCAGTCTTGGAAACACTAAGTCCACAGACCTGGGTCCCACAGACTAGGGCTGCCCAGAGGATTCAGGGGGCTGGGGTCTTTGGCGGCAGGGGGCCCCTGCCACAGAATTGCCGCTGAAGACCCGGCACTATGGTGGTGGGTCCCGGGGCGGAAGAACCCCCCGCCGCGGGTCTTCAGGGCACTTCGGTGGCAGGTCCCCAAGCAGAAGGACTCCCTGCCACTGAATTGCCACTGAAGATGCTCCGGGGGCCCGGGCCCCGCAAGAGTTTTCCGGGGCCCCTGGAGCGAGTGAAGGACCCCGCTCCAGGGACCCCGAAAAACTCTCGTGGGGGCCTCTGCGGGGTCCGGGGCAAATTGCCCCACTTGCCCACCCCCCCGGGCGGCCCTGCCACAGACCCAAATTGACAATGCAGTGTAGACATACCCTGGGGAATTTGCCCAAAGTCACAAATGAAGTTTGCAACAGAACAGAAAATTACACCCAGGTCTCCCAAGTCCAAGCCCTCTATTCTAATTACTGGATCATGCTGTCCCTGAAGTTAGTTTGATAAGATCTCTTTTCCATAAACCCATGTTAACCAGCATTAATTATACCACTCTCCTTTAATTCTTTATTAATCAAGTCCCAAATTAGCCATTCCATTATTTTGCCCAGGACTGATATTTAACACTCCTATTATGGTAGCACCTAAAGGTCCCCTTGCACTACGTGTCGTGTGGACATGGGCTCACACTGATTAAACTGTGAAATAGCTCTCCAGGGAAGAGGCGAAAGCCCCCTTGCTTGGGAATTTTAAAAATGGATTGGACAAAGTCGTAGAAACTGTGGCGCAGAGAACAGTTCTGCACAAACTGGATGACCTAATAACGTACATCTTTCCACCTCTAGTTTTGATGAATGTGCGTCCTTCTTTCTAGTATGGACTCCTTTCAGTGAACATGGATACTCATCTTCAGTACTTCTGCAAAGACTTTTATCAGAGGATCTGAAAACCCTTTATACACATTAAATCATTAACCCTCAGAACAGTCCCATAACATTGTAAGTATCATTGTATAGATGGGGAAACTGAGGCACAGAGTGGTTAAAACCCATAGCCACACAGTGAGTCCTTAGAGGTGCTAGCAACAAAAGCCAGATCTTCTCATTTCCAGTCCCCACTACAGGAGCTGTTACAGTGGGGCAGAGATGAAAGGAGCTGTCGTGCCAGTTGGGCACAAGTGCCCTTGCTGCAGTGTTTTCAGCCCTTTCGCAGTCTCCGCTTCTTTCTGCCTCATGGTTGCAGTGAAGTTGCAGCAGAGAAGGGCAGAGAGCATTCGGGAGGATCTTGCGCATGGTCTGCTGCCCATCCAGTGTGATAGCCCTGGATAAAAGGAGAGTGTGAGTGCTCAATGAAGGGCCAAACCACATGGAGACAGGGTTACTTAATGTACCTGAGCCTTTTTTTCGGGGCACCCCATACACAAGCCTCAAAAATGAGACTATATGTGACCAGGAGTTTGTAACAGGGTCTCCACCTCTAGAGCGTCCCTGCATGGCCTGGGACAGCCCTGCAGACGGCCTGCCTCCATTTCCCTCTGAGGTTTGCAGAAATCATTTTCCCAGCACAAATCTTGAAAACAACATTCCCACTCTCTGGGGAGGGGGGTCTAGTTTGTTTAACCTAGTCCAGCAAAATGAGCCCCTTTTTCACCCAGGGTTTCCACAGCCCTCCTCCTGGGATTACTAAATCCTGGCCAGCCTGGCCCACAAACTCACCCCTTTAGATTAGGGTTTCAAGCCTTCCTTCGAGGCACTGTGGGTTGGCAGCGTTGTTCTTCCTTCCAGCAGTTCCTCTTGCTCAAGTTCCGCTTGACTCAAAGCCTCTCCCTTAGCCACCCCTGAGCTCTGATTCAGTCCCATGGCCACATAGGCTTCATTTTACCCTCCTGGGGAGGAGAGCTGGCCCCGTCCAGGTGGGGCTGAGACCCGTCTCCCTTAAAGGGCCAGCCACCCTGTGTCAGAATTCTTGGGACACTTCCATTTTGCACCCAAAGTGTTTTAGCTGCATGACTCCATCCTCCCCCCAGGCTACCCCTGTCCTGCTCAGTTACTCACCTGGTCCAACAGAGCTCAATGACAAATTTCCTGTTGACTTCAGTGGGATCAGGCTTTACAGCTTTTATTTTGAAAAAAATATGGAGTTGAAACCCTTTGGCCTCTGCAGTTGGAAGGTCAGGAGAGTGACAGTGGGATTGTTCCCACCCTCCTTCTCCCACAGATTGGTGACTGCAAGAGATAAAGCCCAAGCCAAAGCAAATAGATGTGTGGCCAATGGGAGGGTCTGGCCACAGACTCCTGGGACTATGGGAAAGGAGTAGCCCAGGCTGAGTGAAAGACGTATTCCAGTATCACCTTTTATCTGTTGGCTTAACATCACCCCTTCCTGAGAGCTTTTCCCCTTGGCTGAGGCCCAGAGGCTCAAAGCTCCCAATGGAGCAAATGCAGCTGAAGTTAAAATGCTGGAAAGACAAAGCCACATACTTCAGAGGCAGGTGAACACCTAAAGCAGGCTCTGAATGGTGGGGTTTTTCCTTCTTCTTTGTACTAGTGGCAACTGCCGGCTCCCAAATAATACTACACTCCTGACGTTCTGTGTTGTAGACTGCAAGCTAGATAGTCAGAAAGTCCCACAATTGCTCTGGGCATCACAGTATTGTGACACTGTATCAGTGCATGAGGTGAAACAGCATCATCTCACATCAATGCAACGTAGCGGTGGGAAGAGTGAAACGTTGCCACGCTGCATTCTGTGATTATTTTGTCCTACGGGATAAATAAGCTCAAACCGCTACAGCAACTAGTCCAACTGATAAGAGTTAGGGGTATGGTTAGTATCTGGTGCCAGAGGCTTCTTTCACCTCCACCATACCACCTCTCAAGCACATCACAGCAGTACGTCCTTGGTTAGCCACTACTCATGGAGGCCAGGCAAATTCCCCAACAAGGAGCAGACCTGCAGAGGCCACATTAGGTGGCTGGGAAGGGGAGTGGAATGGCAAGATGTGGGGTGGGCACTGGGAGACCAAACCTATTTGAAACAAATCTCAATTCCTGTTGCAATTTGGCAAGAGACCTCGGCAGAGAGAGCAGCTGCAGAGCAGCCCTGAGCCAGCAGCGATTTCCGGCAGATACAACTCTACAGGAATAAGGAATCCTGATAAGACACAGATGAGAAGCAGATGCAGTTTTCGGTGCGTAGGCTGAAAGATGGTAAGGACAGCAGGCATGAAGGCAATACAAAACCAGACTTGAGTCACACAGCGCCGGGTCACATCTAGTCTCTCTTCTACCCCATCCCATCCCCGGCCAGTATAAGACTGTTCCCTAAAATCAATTCTCTAGCCCAGTTCTAAATGTCCCAAATGACAGGCTTATTAATACTATTGGAACTGCAATTGTACCTGGAAGCCACATCTGAAATCAGAGCCTCATTGTGCCGGGTGCTGTACAAACACACCGTAAGAGACAGTCCTGGCACCAAAGACCTTACAATCTAAATAGATAAGGGAGTGAGGGAACCAGAGCAAAGAGAGAGGAACTCACTTTCCCAGAGCAAAGAAAGGGGAGCTGGTCATTGGCACAGCTAGAAATAGAAACCGCATCTCCTGAGATGCCATCCAGTACCTTATCTACTAAACCACACTGCTTTTCAGTCATTTCCACTACACCCTTGTCTACTTCTCAGTCTAACAGATCTAAGATCTAATGGATAGGGAATGTCTTTTGACAGTCCACATTTTCCTTATTTAATCTCATCTCATTACTCTGTTACATCTCCCTTTTGAAGATCCAAGTCCTCTCCTTTCTTGGTGTTTGCAGTAGAGATGCGCTGAGACCAAGCCCGCATTTTGGAAATTCCCTCAGACTCTAGGGAGTCCAGAGCCACATCTAGATTGAAATCGGTGACTCTGGACCTTCTCCAGCTTCCATATTTCAAATACTTGGAAAGGACGGTCCTCTGTAAGACTGTGCCTTTAACTATCCTGCACTCTAGGGGGTTTCCAAAGACTTCAGCCAATTAGAATGAAAGTATCGATCCTTTCTCCACTTGCATTCTCCAGCTGGGGACACTGTGGAGGCCAAGCTCCAAGATGTCTGCTTGACTGTGTCTTAATTGAGCTGCTGTTGGCAGTTGGCTCCCAAATTCCGCTCTCATCCCTTCACCTTCACTCCTCTGACAATCCTCTCTTCATGCTCATGCAAACGCAGCAGGTTGCCTGCAAGTTGCTATAGTAACAAAACCTCACTCTTTTTTCTTAATGACAGACAGGTGCCAGGGTAAATGAGTGGATAATCAACAAGAGGGGAAGAATTAGAGGCAGCGATATTGGCATCTCCATAGCTGTCACTGGATTCCCCGTGGAATGACGGCCCCATTAATCAGCAGAAATGGAATTTTTCAGCAGTGACACCTTAAGCAGCTGCGTCTCAGGACAGGGACAGTAGCTGGTAAACTAGGCACGGGTTGGAAGTTGAGTTGTTGTCACAGTAACGACTGGACATGTATCACTTCAAGGCCCTGTCCACAATACAAGTGCAACCAGTCCCTGACACTAATCAGAAAACAGACAACCACAGATGTCTCTGCACAGGAGTCTTTTCCCAGAACACAACCATGATGGGTTATTTGTGTCTGTAGCAATGCATTCTGGGGAAACATGGGTTCCTTTGCCGTAGTGCCTTAGGAGGGGATAGAGAGCCCAGAGGGCATTCACACAAACCAGTGAGGCATAGGGCAATGCACTATGGGAAGTAGGATGACCGGTGCAAATTGAGTTACATGGGCCTGGGTAGAAAGTCCCAACTACACTACAAAATAACGTGCCCAAGAGGTTACAGGAAGTCCACCTCGTGCCACCTTAGCATTGGGGATATTCAGGACAGGACAGAGGTGCATTGGCAGAGCTGGGAGGAGGGGGAGAGGGAAGACTTCACCGGCACCTGCCTGCACATCTTTGACCAGCACCTGGTTCCTAATGTCACTCTCCGTCCCCCTTTTTCACAAGCACAGTCACCCGCCCCCCCATGTTTACTCAGTCAGAACAAGCAGGGAACAAAGATAAATCAGTGCATTTCACCGCAAAGGCCTCTGGCGCAGCTCCTCATTGAGTGCGAGGCAGGCACAAGCACTTGGAGACTGGGTGCACGGCTCCTCGGCAGCTCTTCCCCAGTGTGCGGTTCCCAGGGCTTTCTCTTGCTTTTGACAAATTAACATTTGAAGCAGTTGCTCTTTTATGTGGGTTTTACTGTCATTAGCACGTACAACTCAACATAAAACACTTTGGTGCACGGGTTTTTTCTTCTTTTCCCTTTTAGATGACAGATGAAAATCCTTTTAATGAAAAGCTTGTTTGGGGGAGGAAGAAAAACACATACACACTCACAAGCTGGATGAGCATGGAAAGATGAAAACCTCCTTCAAGGTAATTAAGTGATTATGTATCTTTTAAACCCAGCAGATAAAGATTTGTTATCTGGGTTAGCTTTTTGCGTTTCTTTTTTCCATACAAAGCTAAAATTCTTGCAAGGACCAGAACACGATAGTGTTCATCTTACAGAGCAATACAGCACAAAAGGAACCTTAATTCTTTATCCCATCAACTCAAGTAGGTTACTCCTGGCTTACCATCAAGCCTCAACATGAGAATGCCATTCTGGATCAGAGCAGATTTTCACTATAGGAGGCAGCATTGCTCTAGTGGGTAGGGGCTCTGCTTACTAACCAGCTGTGTGCCCAAGGACAAATCACGTTGCCTCAGTTTCCCTTCTTACTCCTTGACTGTCTTGTCCATTTAGATCAGGGGTAGGCAACCTATGGCATGTGTGCCAAAGGTGGCACGTGAGCTGATTTTCAGTGGCACTCACACTGCCCGGGTCCTGGCCACCGGTCCGGGGAGGGTCTGCATTTTATTTAATTTTAAATGAAGCTTCTTAAACATTTTAAAAACCTTATTTACTTTACATACAATAATAGTTTAGTTATATATTAAAGACTTATAGAAAGAAACCTTCTAAAAATATTAAAATGTATTACTGGCACGCAAAACCTTAAATTAGCATAAATAAATGCAGACTCGGCACACGACTTCTGAAAGGTTGCCGACCCCTGATTTAGATTGTAAGATCTTTACGCCTATACTGTGCCTAGCACAGGGGCCACGATCTCAGTTGGGGCATCTAGGTGCTACTGTAATGCAAACAATAGTCTCATATGCTGTCTCTGACACTGGCTGGTACTAGATGCTTTAGAGGAAGATGCAGGACACCTACCTCTGGAATAAACTACCTCTCACCTTTTTCCTAAGGGATTCTTAAACCTCTTTGGCTTTTGTAAATGACTCCTTGGACAAAACAGTTTAGTATTTAAATCTCTGATCTGCTTCCTCATTTTCCGTCTCCTCTCCACCCAACAGAATAATATCAACTCCTTTTATAAAGCCGGATCTCGCTTGGTATATTTCAAGCCGGCAGACTTAGCCTTCAAAAACCTGCTGTAAAAGGAAATTATATGTCAGGGTGAAGTATTCCTGCCACAAATCACCCTGAGACATCGTCAACTCCATTTGATTGAGTTCAACGCCATAATCATAAATACTCTTGTTTTATGGGCCCTGCTGAAGTTCTTAACCAAAAGCAAACATGCCTTTTCCAATCAGCTTCAAAACAACTTTATTCATGCCCACCCTTCCAGCGCTGATTCACCAAATTCTTGCCTGGTTTAGGCATGAGATGTAGAGAAAAAGTCCTGACAGCGAACATCTGTCTGTCTGTGTAATTTACAAAGCACACGCCACCAGAGTATCTAGGCACTTTCTGCGAGCAGAGTCAGGGCAGTATCCTGGCTGAATTCCAAGAGCCAATTCTGCACTCTTAAACTAAGCAAAACTACTATTTAATTAAAGGGCCACAGGCAGGGCCAGATTACCCATAGGCTAATAAGGCTATAGACTTAGGCCCTCCTACTTTTAGGCCCTAACTTTTAAGCCCTTTAAGCCCTCCATTCCATATTGAAGTAACCGCTGAGCGACGGTAGCGGGGGCCATTGGAAATTTTTTGTCTCATTAGATATTGCTTTGTACAAATTGATCCATCAAAATTGCAGATTCAGCTGATGATGGTTGTGATTTTGTCTGTGTGGGCTAAGTAAGTGTTTGTGGACCCAAGCAATATTGAACTTCGTACAGAGTAGGCTTACGCTGCACGACAGAAACTATGTCGAAGAAAGGAAGATGGCAGAAATTGAAGGAGGCCGAAGAAAGATGGGAAAGATAAGATGCAGTGCTGAAAGATATTCTCTCTCTCTTCTAACGTTTTTGCCTCCTACTAAGTCAGGTGGTGAGGAAGTCCAGGCGAATACCAGCCCAAGTGAACCCACTGTGCCTGATGAAAAAGACCGGCTTCCCGTGACTTCTCTAGCTGCAGTCTCACCCCACTCCTCTTAAGACTTTCCCAGTGATTAAATACAAAAATATTCTTCTCCAGTGATCCAGACGAGTGGGACATGACTTCTCAAGATCTCATGGCATATTGGACTGAGAAGGGCTGACAGAAATGCCAGAATCTAGATGCTGCCTTTTCATTGACAAAGCAAGAATACGCTAATCAGAATCATTATCTGACCAAATCGGTGTTTGAATATGTGAAGCCTAACAGATTGGCAAGCGAGAATGGCCCATCAATTCACCTTCTAAGAAGAAAGTGAACTGTTTTTATTGCTGCTTGGTTTCTGATACCAAAAAGTGGGGAATGTTCTGTGAAGGTGATTGGAGGAATACTGCATACAGTACCAATCATGCAATGAGTGAGCAGCATGCATTGTCAGTTAGCAGCTACCATGTCCGAAAGAAAGTTAGTGGCAGAATTGATACCCAAATGGAAAACCAATTTTTGGAAACTCGTGCTTATTGGAAGAACATTCTCAGATGAGTAGTTGAAACCACAGTTTTTCTTGCTGAGCGTGGTCTGCCATTCTGTGGCTCAGATGAGACTGTTGGATCAAAACACAATGGCAATTAGCTTGGCATTTTAGAGCTAATCCCTAAATTTGACTCTTAGCTCTGCATCAATGAACACGCAAATCATGGAAAAGGCCATACACCACATCTCTCAAAGACTGTTTGTGATGAATTCATTGCACTGCTGGCAAAGAAGATGCTATCAGCCATTGTAGATGAGATCAAAGATGTGGGATATTTTTCAGCGTCCATCGACTTAACACCGGATGTGTCACATGTAGATCAGCTGACTGTCATCTTGCGTTATGTCTACCCAGAGGAACAGTTGAGTATTTCATGACTTTCATAAACATCACCAACACAGGGGAGAAATTTGCCTTGTACCTACTCCATCGAAAATGGGATTTGATGTCAGCCTTTCTTGGGGCCAAAGCTATGACAATGCAAGTAATATGAGTGGCAAATATTCAGGGATGCAGGCCAAGACAAAATGGTTGACTACATACCATGTGCTACACACTCACTCAACCTTGTTGGCCAGTCTGCTGTTTATTGTTGTGTTGAAGTAGTCTCTTTTCTTTTGGATTTGTCCAAGAATTGTACATTTTTTTTCTCTGCATCAACCAGTCATTGGTTGATTCTTAGAGATTCACCACCCAAGGGATGCCTACTGCCCAAATCACTCTCAGGGACATGGTGGGGTGCCAATGCTGAATAAATAATATGTAAATATGTGTGTACAGAAATGGGAAGAGACTGTCTAGGAAGGAGTATGGCAGAAAGAGATCTAGGGGTCATAGTAGACCACAAGCTTAATATGAGTCAACAGTGTGATACTGCTGCAAAAAAAGCAAACATGATTCTGAGATGCATTAACAGGTGTGTTGTAAACAAGACACGAGAAGTCATTCTTCCGCTTTACTCTGCGCTGGTTAGGCCTCAACTGGAGTATTGTGTCCAGTTCTGGGCACCACATTTCAAGAAAGATGTGGAGAAATTGGAGAGGGTCCAGAGAAGAGCAACAAGAATGATTAAAGGTCTTGAGAACATGACCTATGAAGGAAGGCTGAAGGAACTGGGTTTGTTTAGTTTGGAAAAGAGAAGACTGAGAGGGGACATGATAGCAGTTTTCAGGTATCTAAAAGGGTGTCATCAGGAGGAGGGAGAAAACTTGTTCACCTTAGCCTCCAATGATAGAACAAGAAGCAATGGGCTTAAACTGCAGCAAGGGAGATTTAGGTTGGACATTAGGAAAAAGTTCCTAACTGTCAGGGTAGTTAAACACTGGAATAAATTGCCTAGGGAGGTTGTGGAATCTCCGTCTCTGGAGATATTTAAGAGTAGGTTAGATAAATGTCTATTAGGGATGGTCTAGACAGTATTTGGTCCTGCCATGAGGGCAGGGGATTGGACTCGATGACCTCCCGAGGTCCCTTCCAGTCCTAGAGTCTATGAGTCTATGAGTTTGATGACTTCATAATTTTTTTTTGCAATATGTAATTCATACTTAGGCCCTTCCCTCCCATGAGCCTTAGGCCCCTCATAACCTTAATTCGGCCTTGGCCACAGGAAACTGGTCCCAAATTAGGAACCAAATCTTGAGGTCTTTATTCCAACTTGTATTGACTTCAGTGGGTGAGAACTGAGCATGGAGCTCAAGATCTGACCCTTGGTAATTATATTCTGCCTGTTTAAAATTCGCCCTGCATGTTCAACAGGGTATTCTTCTCTCCTTCTGTGGATCTCGTTCAGTGCTGCTGGTGCTGTTATAATGGCTGCCATGTTCCACCCCCAGGGTTGTCACATGCCATGTCCTAGGCGGTGAAGAGGAGCCTATACTGCAAGGAAAATCTTGGCCCTGCTAGAGGTGAAGTAGATGACCTCACAGCCCATAGGATTTAGGGTTTAAAAGAGAACTAGATAAATTCATGGTGGTGAGGTCCATAAATGGCTATTAACCAGGATGGGTAAGGAATGGTGTCCCTAGCCTCTGTTTGTCAGAGAATGGAGATGGATGGCAGGAGAGAGATCACTGGATCATTACCTGTTAGGTTCATTCCCTCTAGGGGGACACCTGGCACTGGCCACTGTCGGTAGACAGGATACTGGGCTGCATGGACCTTTGGTCTGACCCAGTATGGCCGTTCTTATGTAGGATAATTCTTCAAAGCAAGCTGGTACCCTATCAAATCAGTAAATAACAATAAAAGATACAACAGTTCTCATCAGAACATACTGTACGAGACTATGAGAGAGACCAGCAAGGGAGTCAGACCTATATATACCAGGAGACGTGAGGAACATCCGAGGAAAGTGGGACATAGACACTAGCTTTGACTACACAAGCCCCTGAGAGATCTTTATCAGCACTCCAGCACATAAGAGGGGTCATGAATATAAGCACAGTCAGAACATGTGCTACCAGAGTGGGAAGACTGAGTTCACACTAGGCCTGGGGTTTGGTTTCAACATGCTGCAATAGGAGATGGAAAGACAGTCAAATTAAGGTGAGTGGGGCAGCAAATGGGCCAGATTGTGGGGGAGGGAACAAGTCTGATATGCTGAAATGCTGATTAAATAGGAGGAGTTGCTGGCAATTGCACATGTGATGAAGTTCCGTCAATGCTTGTTTGCTTGGCAAGAAGTCACTAAACTGCTTAGTTGTGTGTCTGCAAGACTGCAAATGGGATGCTCCGTCCACCACACTAGGACTTTAAGGTGGTATGAATGCCTGCTCAACTGATACTCAGATATATCCTTCTCCCAAGTGGTATGCAACATCCCCCTTCCCTGGGGAAGTGAAGAACTTCCTAAAACAGGGAAAGTGCACATCATGGTAGCAAGAAGGACATTAGGGATGGAGAGGAAAGACCAACAGAAAAAGGTTCACTTAATGACATGGTGTTTTGGATGCTCTGGAAGATGACAGAAAGAAGGCAGGCTGTAGAGGAGACGGAAACTGGGTCCCAGCTGATGCCCACACTGGGCAGTGAAACATCTCATTCACATTCATGAAAGGCTCCTGATGGTAGATGAAGGGATAGCCATATCTGAAGAAGCTTGAAGGCCATATGGCTTGAGGAACCAGTGCTCCAGCACAAGCAGTTACTGGGCTTGGCAGGAATGGTTAAAGGACTAGAATCAAAAAGGACACAACTTGGAGACATGGAATGGAATTAAAAGAGGAAAATATTGGGCTGAATAACAGGAAATACTCACTGGAAAATCTCTCAGGCATCGAATAATGTCTCCAGGAGGTGGTGGAAGACCTGCCACTTGTGAATTTTAAAGGAGACTGGACAAAATAATTCAGAATATGCTCTGGGCCAATCCACCGTTGGCCTTTGTGGAATGGACTAGATGCTCTAGAAGGTCTTTCCTAGCTCCAGTTTCTTTGATTCTATGGTGTAGTTAACTGAAGAATGCCAAACATGTGGAGACCAGGCCAGCAACCGCACAGAACCTGCCCTGCAGCCACGTGGCACTCCTCATGCTTCCAGGCAGCAAACGACCATAGTTGATTTTGATTTTGGAGGTTGTTCGTCCCTATTGATGCTGAGTCATCTTTCCAAATACTCAGCGGTGCTTCATCTACATGAGGCATCAGGACAAAGAATGTCATATCCTGATTTGACTGCTTTTTGCCAGATGCTGGGTCCAAAGTGAAAGATGATTGTGCCTGTGCCTCATTTGTAAACCAAGAGACTAAGATTTTTCTCAAGCCACTTAGGAGAATACTGTAACTTTATGGGAATATCGTCTACCAAACGGGGTGACTGAGAGTGCAATTCACACAGCCAAACATATGCTTTATCTCAGAAACAAATCAGCTGAAGGTATGAAGCAGCCACCTAAACTGCTGCTTACTTGTTCATGTTTTGAGAGAATAAGGCTACCAGCATCCACTCCAGTTCTCAAAAGCAGGAGGGTGGCACTCCATCTAGATGGCACCAGTTGCAGAGGAAAGGACCATTTTTGATCTAACAGCACTGCCACCTACCAGTTTTCTTGACCGGATAACTAGGAAACTGCATGTGCATTGCAGCTTGAACAAAGGGATGGCCAAGGATCCAAACCACAGTGGCATCGCACTGCAGCACCATCAGAAAGCAGAAACATGTGCAACAGAAAATATTACCTATGAGACGAGTTGAGGCCCCACCTGATCCAGAGGTGAAAGGTGGAAAGAAGCTGTGACAGGCAGGGGTATTTGACAGTGGCCAATTCCTGATGATGCTTGATCCTGGGGAATAATAGCCATCTGGTTGGGAAAGAACTACCAGAAACACCAAACACTGGACTGACGGACGGAACAGCTTGTCTTCCTGCCAAGTCCCCAGCAAGTTTCAAAGCAGACTAACAGTGAAGGCTGAGTCCCAACAGGCCAAGTACCGGCAATCTCCTGTCCATGAATATTAATGTCCTGCACAGTTGTCACTGTAGTTCAAGATGGCTGCCTCCAGGATTGAACCGTCAACCCACAGGCATGCTAAAGAAAGGGGTGGCTTCAGAAGTGAGAGGAAAGAGGATGGAGTAAATGTGTGGAGGCCCAGCAAAAGGACTGGGGACAGATTGGCTGGGTCACAGACCAGGGTACTATCCTATAGCCCCCAGAGATGCAAGGGTGTCATCTCAACATTGTCAATTTAAGGTTTTATACCTTACGAACCTTCACGGCCAGGAAGAACGGGATTCTCAGCTTTTTGCTGTAATTCAGCAACAGTCTCTGTGCCCGGTGAGTCATGAGATATCAGACCTTGTAATAGATACTGGTCCCTCTGGAGAGGCGAAAAACAGGCCAGCTCGGGTCCTTTACCCGCCAGGCCAGAACGCTTTCATGCTTCTCCTCACCACAAAGTCATGAAGTGGCTTTCCATCTGTATTCTCCTGAGCTCCACTCGCTGTGACTACTCACTGGGTTCCGGCCAGGCTGGGCGCAGCAGCTAGTTCTGGTGCTAATCCGTAGGGCCCAATACAGCCCTGTCTTAGGCAAGCGGCACTGAGGCCTCCCCTCGCCTTCCAGGGCAGCTGCTTACAGTGGTGATGGACTGGGAAATCAAGGCTCCCAGTAACCAGGAGCACAAGCCTAAAAGCCTCTTCCTTCCCCCAGCAGCCCCCCCTCACCCGTACGAGTGTGTCCTATCTTTGCAGCCCCCTTGGCTTCGGGAGCCAGGAAGCCTGCTTGTCAGTGAGCAGTGGCAGCTGTAATGGCTTCCATCACTAACGCTCCCTACGTTCCTGTCTTACATTCGGATGCAGGCCTCCAAGTCAAGCCTGGGAAAGGCTGACAACATATTATGTATCCGCGGCGCCTGGTCCGCCATGCGTGGCAGGGACAACAACCCAGCTGGGGAGAGCTCTTGGCTCAGCTCAGAAATGCGGGCACTCAGACGCTGACAGCGAGCCATACCGCACCGGCTGGCGGCAAGCACCTCTGCGCTTGATGCCCTGACAGTTTGAGAACGGACTCAAACACACAGCAAGCCCCGGCGATGACAGCGCTTGAAAACCGAAGCAGAGCACTCCCCTGATCGAACAGCCTGTTCTTTTATCCCGCCAGCTCTCTCTCCAGTGGTAGCACTTTGATCACCCTCACCTCTATTTCTGGCAGCTGGCTTCATCTGTCAGACATTACAGACAATACCCATGAGCGACCTGTTACCGTGCTAAGAAATTGGGGTAGCCAGCCACCCGGCTGGGGTTAAGTTATTTGGCTTTCAGCCTGATCTCAGAGATGCTGACCCACATCAGCAGGTATCCAGCGCACAGAGCAGCAAGGGCCGGGCTCAACAGAGTGAGGGGAGAGTAGGAAGAGGCAACAAAGTGAGGAAGGGAAGGGGAAGGTGAGTTGAGGGGAGCATGAGACTGAGGGGTGGGAATGAGGGAGGGGGAGTGACAGGGAGAAAGTTGCAATGAGGGGGTGGAAGGGACAGAAATGGGGGATGGGGAGGGGCAGGGAGAGTGTTGCAGTGAGGAGGTGGAAGGAACAGGAAGGGGGAGGGGGAAGGATAGAGAAGGTGTTGCAGTGATGGGGAGTAAGGGGCAGGAATGGGCGAGGGGGAAGAGGAGGGCAGGGACGGTGTTGCAGTGACAGGGAGTAAGGGGCAGGAATGGGCGAGGGGGAAGGAGAGGGGCAGGAAGGGTGTTGCAGTGAGCGGGTATAAGGAGCAGGAATGGGTGAGGGGGAAGAGGAGGGGCAGGGAGGGTGTTGCAGTGAGGGGGTGGAAGGGACAGGAATGGGGGAGGTGGAGCAGCAGGGCAGTGTTGCAGTGATGGGGAGTAAGGAGCAGGAATGGGGAAGGCAGAGAGGCAGGGCAGGTGTTGCAGTGACAGTGTAGAAGGGACAGGAATGGGGGAGGGGCAGGGAGGGTGTTGCAGTGAGGGGGTGGAAGGGACAGGAATGGGGGAAGGGAAGAGGCAGGGAGGATGTTGCAGTGAGGGAGTGGAAAGGGCAGGAATGGGGGAGGAGGAGGGCTGTTGCAGTGAGGGTGTGGAAGGAACAGGAATGGGTGGTTGGGAAAGGAGGCAGTTTGTTGGTTTCAGTCAGACATAAGCATTGCCCTGCCCCCGAACCTGGGTGTCCCCCCAATGTCCCTTCCTACCTCTGGCAGCTTGACTCGCCCTTCCTGGAAGGAGCAGGAACGGGGGTCGTGGGTGCAGATGTGGCGATATTTGCACCAGTGACACCGATAGGGGCTCTCCACACAGGACAGACACCTGGGGACAGAGAGAGAAGAACTCACTAAACCCAGCCAGCCCTCAAGAACCCAGGGAGCGCACACACTCCCTTGTCAAGGGCCCCCCCACCGCAGCCCTACGACTCAGAGGGGAGCACAGTCTCCACTGCCCATTCAGTCCTTGGTCTCTCTGTTGAGGCTGCCAATAAGGAAACTGGTTCATGCACGTGCCAGTTATGATGGTGGTTTTGGTCCGTGGCGGTGAGCAGAATGGGCACGGCCAATGCTGTTGTGAATCAGAGACCTTAGGCCTCATTCCAAAGACACCTCGGTAAACCCAAAGTAACTCCAGAGAGGTCAACAGAGGTACCCAGGTATTACACCCTGTGTCAGAGAACAGAATTAGGCCCGTTATGACCCTTATCTGCCTGTATAAAATGGCTCTGAATGCACCTTTCCATCTCAGCTTTACTGACCCACTTTCCAAGTGGAACAGGGTACAACTCTCTGGTGAGCACAGGGTTAATTTGGCTCCACTCCCCTCTGCCCTGGCACAGGGTGGACAGGGGGAGGGCTATCAGAGCAGCTACTGGGGAGACAAGCTCATCACCCAGGGTCAAAGGACAGGTCGACTTTTTTGTTTATTTTCCCTATATGTTACCATCTCTTGCTTTCTTGGGGGAAAGCCAGGCTGACTGCAACTGCATGTCCTTGCTCATTACTTCTTTGTGTCTTGTGTGGACTCACTAGGAACTGAACTGAGATCAGCGCCATCAGACGGTGGGACTCTCAGTTGCTCCCTGCTCACATGTTCATCTGGCCAGGATGGCCAATGCAGCTCCCACCCCTGTAAGGGAGGGTTTAAATAGTGCTACAGGGGGAATTTCACTAGCACTGACGTGCCATTTGATCCTTTAAACATGCATGTGTGAAAAAAACCACCCAGCCACATCAGGCAGACACCATTTCTCCGTCCTCTCTGAAATCTTGCTCTACGTCAATCCACCCTAAGCTCTGATGCAAAGAGCTGTTTTTTAAATCGGTAACAAGTGCTTACTCTGATAAATCAAATTAAAAATGGATAGCGTATTATAGTTTGTCAAGTCAGAAACCAAAACATGCCATAAATATTTAACATCCCATCACTTTCTTTCCTTTCCCCCCCCGGCTGCTGCGGGGACAGGGAAATAGGATTTGCCTTTGCTTGTGAATCACTGCGCTGCAGTAATTATCGCCTCTTGGCACTTCCGGAGCCCTGTCTGGGAAAGATGATGGCCTGGGCACGGGGGCACAGCCCATCTGCCTTGCTCAGGAACAGAGCAATCCACTGAAGAGGGGTCCGTCTTCTGCCTTGGCATATGAATCCTACATACTCATCTCCTGTGCAGTGACGACTCTAGTCCCACATCAGATGTTCTAAAGGAGAAGTTCTCGGTGGATTGGTCCAGACCACCCTGCTCTTCCCATAATGCTTAACAGGATGGGAGCTCCAGCCAGATCCCAGATACACAGCAGGAGGATCCAGGATGGAAAAGGGGTTCCTGGTAGGAAAAGATTATTCTATGGCCAATCAGCCTGTGGTATCAATCCAGTTCCTAGAGAACAGTGTCCACATCACACACAAAAAGAAATTTACCATTAATTGGCCCTCTGTCCATTCAGGGTCCAATCCTGCCAATACTTAGTACCGAGCCAGGGGCTAACTAACTGAAGTGGTCCCAGTGACTGGTGGCATGAGCAAGGATTGATAGAGCACAAGAGTGTGCAGGATCAGGTTTCACATGAGTAACCACTAAAGTCCATGTGGCCATTTGCCGAAGTTGTGACTCAATTTCCACTCAGTCAGTCTTCAGACAAATCCCTGCTGATGTGGTGTTTTGCCTGAGTACAAACCAAGTCAGCTCAAAGTCCATTACTAGGAAGTTTAATAAGTTGTTTCCATGTTGTCCCACATGTTTCCAATAGCAGGGTACCTGTCACCAAGCATAGGCTAATCTGTGGGACAGATGTTCTACCAAGCCCCAAGAGACATGACTGCAGGTCTCCTCGACACCTAAGTGGCCATCTCTGTGCTACCTGGAACAGCTAGGGTGGGCAGCTGGGATGGATTCAAAGCAGCATGATAAGGTTGTGAGGGGAAGATGCACGTCAGGGGAATACAAACTTACGAGTTGTGGACGCTGCAGTTGTAGAAGACAAAGCTGGTGCTGGCAAAGGTCATGCCTGTCTCCTTGGACTTGAGCTGGAGCTGGACAATGTGATGGTCTCCTGGGGAAAAAGCATAAAGATCATGAGAGGTGACTGGATGATGGTATTAATAACCAAATGAATCATTAATGGCCAGGTCAAAAATCTGCACCATCGCACAGCCCACAGCAATATGGCCAAATGGGATCAAGAGCTTTATGGCACAATTTTTAGGCCCCCAGCTTGGGATGTCTAGGACTTGATTTTCAGAAGTACAGAGCACCTCCTGCTTCCTTGGGTTTCAATGGAGGGCTGGGTATTCCACTGTTAGGCCAAAAGTGTCTCAAGCCAGATGCCCAAAGATTGAGGCACCAAGAATCAGTGGTCACTTAAGAAAATGCTCTTAATATTCTGAAATCGTATCCCAGTTGCACCCAGAGGCCCTAATTCAGATCAGAGGCCTGCACAGAGGTAGAGACAGTCTCTACCCCCAAAGAACCTGCCATCTAAACACGCAAGACAGAGGTGAGATAGGGAAGAGACACAGGCACAAAGAGGGGAAGTGACTTGTGCAAGGTCACACAGCAGGTCAGTGGCAGAGCTGAAAATAGAGCCCAGGCCTCCTGGCACCCAGTTCAGTGCTGTGTGTGTTTGATCTGAGCTGTCTGCCCCTAATTCAGATAGTGAGGTCCTGGAAACAGGGTCTGCCTTTGTGTTTTGTACAGCATTACTCACACTGATCGTGCGCGACAAATAATGACCAACAATACTACTTCATAACACTGCTCTGTTGCCACATCCCCTGCCTGCAGACTCTAGACTTCTCCACGCAGGAGGCTGGACTCGATCTAATACTGCAGGGTCTTTGCCAGCCACGGCTTTTATAGGCTTGTCTACATTTTAAATGCTGCAGCAGCGCCACAGTAGTGCTTCAGTGTAGACACTACCTACACCGACAGGAGGGGTTCTCCTGTTGAAATGGGTAATCCACCTTTCCAAGAGGCAGCAGCTAGGGTGACGGTAGAATTCTTCGATAGACCTAGCACTGTCTACATCAGGGGTTAGGTCGGCTTAACTAAGCCACTCAGGGGAATGAATTTTTCACACTGTAAGCGAAGTTATAGTGATCTAATTTCCTAGTGTAGACCAGGCATAAGACTGTACCTCAAATTGCTTATAAATGTTAACTAAACTAAAGCTTTCAATACCTCTGTGAGGGAGGAAAGAGAGAAATAGAGATAATTCTACCTGTCACTGAAATGCAGCTGCTTCTGGAGTGGAATGTAGCTGCTCTTAACAATACTATGCACCACTGCATGAATAATAAACTTCAGTAGACAGAAGCCTGCAATGCCACATGGTGGTAGGAAATAAAGCCAATGGGTAACATTTTCCAAAGCACCTAAGTAACTTACAAGCCTAAATCCCATTTCCAAAGGCACATATGCATTTGTGACTTAGGCTCCTTGGTCATTTATAGAGCCCTGTAAATCCATAGATATTCACTTTGTATCCACAGACCATTTTTGCAGATGGCAGATTGGATGCTGATACAAATACAGGCCTCTAAATATACGCTCTCAAAGGCAGAGAAGCAGCTTTCTGCAGCTCATAGCCTATGAGGCTGCTTCTCTGCCTTCCAGAGCCTATATTACTCCCAACCCCCTAGGGAGAAAGAGGAAGTGATAGATCAAGACAGGAAGCAGAATCCCCCATGCTCCTATCATGGCAGTTTAAGCAGCCAAGCAATTTTGGAAACCCCTTCTGACTTCATTGCCATTCCAGGTCAGTCAGAGAGAGAAGCCAGACTGACTGTACTCTGCAGAAACAGCTGCTCCCTCGCCAGCTGACTTGGTATGGCACAAATTAATCAATGGCTGGGCAACCAGAGAGCACCCTTGCCCTCCTCCTGTACACCTAACTCTTGCACCCCCCTTCTGAGCCCACGTGGGGAAACTGACCTAGAATCACAGAGCACCTGTCGTTGCTCCTCACTCCCTGCCACAGCCGAGAGGTGCCGGGGCTCAGCCCTGGCAAACCCTGACAAAAAAGCACTGTAGCCAGTGACTGTATTCCCCTGGCATGTTTCCACAGGGAGAACAGTGGCTGATGCAAAGAAACTTGGATTGGTGAACTCTTTAAACCACAAGTTGAGGACTTCAATAGCTCAAACATAGGTCAGGGGGTTGTTACAGGAGTGTGTGGGTGAGATTCTGAGGGCTGCGTTGTGCAGGTCAGACTAGAAGATCATAATGGTCCCTTCTGACCTTAAAATCTATGAGTCTATGAGACTTAATAAATCACAAACTAAACAGGCCACAGACTATTTTTATTTCATAGCTCAGTTTGTGATTTTGAAGCATTATTGAGGTGAGAGATTTGTTTCATTATTTTTAATGTAAAAAGCTATTTGTTCTGATGCCGGTTGTATAATCAGATTGATGTTTAAAATAACAATAACGATAATAGTAATATTAATGTGCACGTTTATTAAGCTATATAGCTTTCTTATACAGTACACAACACATGCACACAGATACTCCAGGTAGTGTGCTGCTGTGGGTGTGGTGCATATGTGGATACAGATAAAAGACGAATTGTGAATCGCGGGGTGAATACAAGTTGATTCCTGTGGACATGGATCGGATGAAGATCCACATTTCTGTATCCGCACAGGGCTTTAGTCATTTAGGTGTTTTGGAAAACATTATCCAATGTAATTTTTAGCTGTATGTGTTATCACATCATCAGGCTGTCAGCTTCCACAATGATGGGTGTGTTGGGGTAAGTACGGGATTATTCCAATTTTACAGAAACTTGTTTTATAAAACAGATTGTATAAGGTTGAGTGCACAAGGCCACACTAAGTACATTAATTTGGTGGTGTGCATCCATGTACTGAGGCTAGCGTTGATTTCTGGAGCGTTGCCCTGTGGGCAGCTATCCCATAGCTATCCCATAGTTCCCGCAGTCTCCCCTGCCCATTGGAATTCTGGGTTGAGATCCCAATGCATGATGGTGCAAAAACAGTGTCGCGGGTGATTCTGGGTAAATGTCGTCACTAAATCCTTCCTCCGTGAAAGCAACGGCAGACAATCATTTCACGCCCTTTTTCCCTGGATTGCCCTGGCTGACGCGATAGCACGGCAACCATGGAGCCTGTTTTGCCTTTTGTCACTGTCACCGTACGTGTACTGGATGCTGCTGGCAGAGGCCGTACTGCAGTGCTACACAGCAGCATTCATTTGCCTTTGCAAGGTAGCAGAGATGGTTACCATCCCTATTGCACCGTCTGCCATTGTAAATTGGCGATGAGATGACGGTTATCAATCATTTTGTACCGTTTGCAATTGGAAAGTGGCGATGACGGTTATCAATCATTTTGTACCGTCTGCTGCTGTCATGGGTGCTCCTGGCTGGCCTCGCTGAGGTCGGCAGGGGGCGCATGGGCAAAAATGGGAATGACTCCCCGGGTCATTCACTTCTTTATGTTTTGTCTAAAAATAGAGTCAGTCCTGCCTAGAATATGGGGCAAGTGTACTAGAGAGCCAGAGAGCACAGCCGCTCCAGGTCAGAGCCCCAGAGATCCCGCAGAAATGATGAGCTGCATGCCATTCTAGGGGGTGCCCCTGCAACAACCCACCCGTTGCTTCCCTCTTCCCACACCCCTCCTGGGCTACCGTGGCAGTGTCCCTCCATTTGTGTGATGAACTAATAAAGAATGCAGGAATAAGAAACACTGACTTTTTAGCGAGATAAAATGAGGGGAACGCAGCCTCCAACTGCTATGATAGTCCAGGGAGTACAGAATCTTTTCTTTAGACATGAAATGGGGGGGCTGATGGAGCTCAGGCTCCAGCTGCTATGATGAGGACGGTTACCCAGCATTTTGTACTGTCTGCCAGGAATGACAGGGAGTCATTCCCATTTTTACCCAGGCGCCCCCGGCCGACCTCACCGAGGCCAGCCAGGAGCACTCACGGGATGATGACGGTTTTCCACCATTTTGTACTGTCTGCCATCAGGAAAGGAAGGGGAGGGGATGCTGCTGTTCAGTGCCGCAGCACCGCATCTACCAGCAGCATGCAGTAGACATATGGTGACATTGAAAAATGGCAAGAAAAGATTTTTTTTCCCTTTCCTTTCACGGGGGGGGGAGAGGGGTGGTAAATTGACGAGATATACCCTGAACCACCCCGGACAATGTGTTTGACCATACAGGCATTGGGAGCTCAGCCAAGAATGCAAATGCTTTTCAGAGACTGCGGGGACTGTGGGATAGCTGGAGTCCCCAGTCCCCACTCCCTCCCTCCATGACCGTCCATTTGATTCTTTGGCTTTCCGTTACGCTTGTCACGCAGCGCTGTGCTGAGTCCCTGCTGTGGCCTCTGTCTATCATAGCCTGGAGATTTTTTCAAATGCTCTGGCATTTCGTCTTCTGTAACGGAGCTCTGACAGAACAGATTTGTCTCCCCATACAGCGATCAGATCCAATATCTCCCGTACGGTCCACGCTGGAGCTCTTTTTGGATTTGAGACTTCATGGCCACCCATGCTGATCAGAGCTCCTGTTATAACCTTAGTCCCAGATTTGGACCTTAGCGTCCAAAATGTGGGGGTTAGCATAAAAACCTCCAAGCTTAGTTACCAGCTTGGACCTGGTACCTGCTGCCACCACCCAAAAAATTAGAGTGTTTTGGGGCACTTTGGTCCCTCTGAAAAACCTTCCCTGGGGACCCCAAGACCCAAATCCCTTGAGTCTCACAACAAAGGGAAATAATCCTTTTTCCCTTCCCCCCCTCCAGGTGCTCCTGGAGAGATACACAGACACAAGCTCTGTGAATCCAAACAGAGGGACTCCCCCTCTCCGTTCCCAATCCTGGAAACCAAAGTACTTTCCTATTCCCCCAGAGGGAATGCAAAATCAGGCTAGCAATCCAACACACAGATCTCCCCTTGATTTCTTCCTCCCACCAATTCCCTGGTGAGTACAGACTCAATTTCCCTGAAGTAAAGAAAAACTCCAACAGGTCTTAAAAGAAAGCTTTATATAAAAAGAAAGAAAAATACATACAAATGTTCTCTCTGTATTAAGATGATACAACACAGGGTTAATTGCTTAAAAGAATATTGAATAAACAGCCTTATTCAAAAAGAATACAAATCAAAGCACTCCAGCACTTATATTCATGCAAATACCAAAGAAAAGAAACCATATAACTTACTATCTGATCTCTTTGTCCTTACACTTAGAAACAGAAGACTAGAAGGTAGAAACTGCTTCTCCAAAGCTCAGAGAAAGCAGGCAGGCAGACAAAAGACTTAGACACTCAATTCCCTCCACCCAAAGTTGAAAAAATCCGGTTTCCTGATTGGTCCTCTGGTCAGGTGCTTCAGGTGAAAGAGACATTAACCCTTAGCTATCTGTTTATGACAGCTCCACACTGGACAAACAGGAAATGAAATTCAAAAGTTCGCGGGGCTTTTCCTGTCTACCTGGTAGTGCATCCGAGTTCAGATTGCTTTTCAGAGCGGTCACAATGGTGCACTGTGGGATACCGCCCGGAGGCCAATATCGTCGATTTGCGGCCACACTAACCCTAATCTGACATGGCAACACCGATTTCAGCGCTACTCCTCTCGTCGGGCAGGAGTACAGAAACCAGTTTAAAGAGCCCTTTATATCGATATAAAGGGCCTCATTGTGTGGATGGGTGCAGGGTTAAATCTGTTTAATGCTGCTAAATTCTGTATAAACGCGTAGTGTAGACCAGGCCAGAGAGAGATCGCATTCGGAATAGCGCATCCAATTCTAGGCACCTCAGACCCAGAATGGATCCTTCAAATTGAAAGAATCAGAGAATCATAGAATATTAGGGTTGGAAGAGATCTCAGGAGGTCATCTAGTCCAACCCCCTGCTCAAAGGAGGACCAAGCCCCAACCACTGAAGAGCAATGAAAGGGCAATGAAAACTCACATGGAAAGATTCAAGAGGATTAAATATGTATGGCTTGGCCAAGCAATGACTAAGGACTGTCCCTCTAGATTTTTAAACTACATGCATCACTGTGCTATCAGAGCATGGTGTTTCCTAAGCCTCGTACGTTTTTTGAAATTTAGACATGTTGTGGTTGAACCGGTTATGGTACTCCAAGGAGACAGCTACGAATAATGGGCCAGATCTGGAGGACCTCACACAGGCAAACCTCCCAATGATGTCAGCAGGAGCTATGCCTGAGTACAGGCCCCAGGACTAGGCCTGATAAGTAGAAATTGCGCACAGGAAAATGTAGGTAGACTGGGCCTGACACCTGAAGTCCTTACTTCAAGAAGCTCAGTCAGTGGGAGTAAAATCTAAGATAAGAGCACCAATACGAGGAAAGATTTCCAGGTCTCTTTTAGATGGTGGACTCTTCTCAGTGGTGAGAGTCCCATCTCTTGGGTCATTTAAAATCAGCCTGGGGAAAGTTTACCATTGGAAATACTCTTTCATACGCCAATGGGGGAGCTGGACTGGCCGGGGCTGGCCAGGTCTTTTCTATCTCTTACTAATCAGAGTCTATGATAATTCAGGCCAACAAGTGAGAGCGGAGAGAAGGAGAGAGCGATATTAGTGTGGAGCTACTTGGACTAAGGAGGACATGAACACTAAAAGCTACAGCAATGGTGCTTCATTCTGCAGGCTGAGGGGGTCACAACATGCCCCCAGGAGGGGAGGCCGGGTGGATTGCAGGATGAGTGGCTGGCCTGCTGAGCCTTGTGGTGTCACAGGAATGGAAGGGCATGCCTGTTCTCCTTCGCTGGGGACTCATTTTCTGAGTGAACGTTCTGCCCCCATTTATTTCTGCTGATTGCTGCTAAAGGCTGGGAGCCTGGGTGGGGTGAGTGTGACCCAATGGGGGTGCAGTGCTACATTCACAAGTGATGAGTGAGAGGTGTAAGTTAAACTCCCTTACAGACAGGCCCTCCTTACACCTCCTCTCCTGAGTTGGGGTGAACCCAGGGACCAGCCTGCTGGGGGGACGTGCAGTACCTCAGGTGGAGGTTCTCCTGTGAACATCATACTGTGCTGAGTCCCGAAGCGGGTGCCCTCTGCGAACTCCACCAAGGCCGATCCCTGTGTGAATAGCAGCCCCGGGGGCTGGGAGGAGCTGCTGAGTTCCCCAGGGGATTGCCATGCTCAGGTGTATGTTGAGTCTTTAGGGGGTTCCCCGGGGAATACCACACTGGGGGCTCAATACCATGCTGAGGTCTCTTTTCCCCACCTAATCACATCTCTTTGCTTCCTTCCATGCTGCTCCCCTCTGAGCATGCTCTCCCAGAGCAACCTCCATGCACCACTCTCATCCCATAGGGAACACCCACTGCTCACAGGCTGCCAGCCCCCCATCCACAGCAGACACTGAGCCTCCCTTGGAGCTGACCCCTCCCCCCATAATCCAGCTCCCAAATCCACCCACTCCTTTTCTCACTCCTCATCTACCTGCATCCTCCGACCACTCCACTATCATTAATCCTTTCTGCCTCTCCACCAACTCCAAACCCCGCACACCTCCCAGTCGGCTCCCTTGGGCCCACCAGCAGCGGATGTTATATGCGTGAAGTAACTGCAGTAATTTTATGATGAAGGAGCCCATGTTTAATTCAAGGCTTTGACCTGGCTGGTCCTTCCACCTCTATTATTTTCCTCCTCACCGGAAAGATTCATTAATCAATCAGACCAAAGCAAGTTTGACAATTCATCTCCACATGCACTTGTACACACACACGCACACACACTCCTGAATACATTGTGCCACCAGCACTCGACTCTGCTGCCCACCTGCGGCCGATGGCTTTGACAGCTCTGTTAACTGCTTCATATTTAACAACTTTGCCAGTGCTCTGGGGACTGGCTGGCTCCGGGGGTTGGGAACAAGCTATGGAACCTCCCACCCCTCTCTTCAATCCACCCTCTGGCAGTCTGCACCAAGGGCTGTATTTTCAGAGGTGCAGAACACCAGCCATCGACGGTGATGGGAGCCGTGGGAACTCAACTGCTCTGGAAATCAGACTCTAGAAGTGCCCCTTTTTCTTCGTCACTCTAGTGTCACTCCTTTCGTTTGTTCGTGGCTCTGAGCCGGGTCCCTAATGGACAATGGTCCACACCAGAGAAGTCCCTATCACAAGTGCTGCTAGCTAGCATCCTTCTTGGCAGGCTAGTCAACAGCAGGCAAGGATTGAGTGGGAAGTGGAGACAGGAACTGCCTTCTGACTCCTTAGCTTACTCCAGAATTGAAGCGCATGTGGGGAGAGCTTGTGGGCCTCCAGGCATCTTTTACTGGGACTAAATTCACCGCTAGAGCTCACAAATAACACAGAGAATAAGAATGGCAGCTTCTCCCTGCACCTGCCCACCTGCCTGTGACCCAATTTAAGGCCTTGGGGGAAGCCTAGCAACATAGGCACATCTTACAGTGTCTTGCTGTGCAACTAGGGGGAGCTAGAGCCCTACATGCACCTGAAATATTGCGTTCATTTCTGAGTGCCCCATTGCAGAGGGCTGTGGACAAACTGGAGACAACAGAGGGAAGAGAAACCAAACGGATCAGGGGCTGGCATGGAAGGATAAGCACATCTGGCTTGGGTAAGGGATTATTATGGGAAAGGGATAGGATAACAGACTGCAAATACCTAAAGGGTGTAAAAGCCAGAGAAGAAGAGACTGATTTAGGGAGCTGCATGCAGAGATGTAACTAGGAGGAGTGTGATGAAATTAAGGAGGGAATCATTCAGGCAGAATAGCTGGATAAAGTACCTGACACGGAGATGTACTGGTCTGGGATGCAAGCCCCATCATTTGACATGGATAAGACTGGACTGGACAAAATGCTCGTAAATGTGCTGTTGCTACGCCAGCACCGTTAGGGCCTGTACGGACACATGCCCAACCAATAATGTGCTGTTCTCCCAGCTGCTGTGCTCTCACCAGCAGGTCAGAGGGAAGCAGCGCACCCACCCCAGTGTTCACGTAGGGAAGGCCTGAGACACTCACCGTTCTCCATGATGATCTGGGGCACCTCCTTGGCAGCTGGGGAGATGCACTGGATCTGGTTCCCCACCACCAAGCCGTCCATCTCGGAAAGGTCCTCGAAGGTGCAGTTGACCCCTGCTGACAACTCAGGGACGTTGTAGGTCTCCAAGACCAGCTGCAAGCAAAGGGGAGAGCGAAAGAGAGTGCTGAGCTCAATGACAGACAGATGAGGCCAGCAGAAGAGAATTACACTGGAGAGGTTGGACAAAGAGCCTCTTGCTAGATAAAGGATCCTCCTTCAACAGAAAGCAGCGACTCTGGGGAGTGGGGGATGGAATGCAGATGTAAACACAAGTGGCGTGTGGCTATGCAGGGGCGGTGGCTGCTGCTTCACCGTGCAGGGTGAGTTCAAGTCGGGTCAGTGGCGTGGCGTGGTGTGCTCGACATCAGTCATGCAGGTGTAATATTGGCAAGGGAGTCTTTGGAATAGGCTGTGAAGACTGGGGCTTGCTGGCCCCTTGGCACAAGGTTTCTGAGGAAGGTGACTATTACTCACAAGAGGCACTCTGCGGACTACAGAGAAACTGTAGTGCTCCAGTCTAACTCTCTACGCCTCCTCTCCTAGCATCACCAGCAGAGGGAGCTCTCTGTCACCAACAAGTTCCTGTGTATAGAGAGTCCAGTTACAGCCTTCAGTAAGCCACCAGTATCCGCTCCCGCTAGTGGGCCAGCTGAATTACTTCATTTTTACAGGCAGCTCAGAAATGCCTGCCCCGTTCGATCACTCGGTTACAGGAGCAGCAGGCCCCGAGGTCACGATGGGTTAGGGCACTAGCATCATAATTAAAAGGACACTCTGGAATCCCTGACATCCACTGGCTTTGCCACTAATAAAGTGTAATGAAATAAACAAATCAAACAGCTGGTTTCCAGGACATTCACGTTCTCACAAAGCCTCACTGGGTTTCTTACCATTTGGAATGGAAGATCCATTTTATATGAGGTCCTGCTTATGATTCTAATTATAACTCTGCTCTCAGTCAGCTGCATCCACCCCACCACCCCCACATGCCATGGTAATAAACCATGGCCACAAATATACAGATACCAATAGTGGCAGCAGGGTACTTCCACACTAGTAGCACAAGCCCCCTGCCAGCGATCTAAAGGCATTACTTCGCTCATGGTTAGTAAATACCAGAGCCTTACCCTTGCTTGGGCCAACCACTAGAGGGTGACATGATCACATATGCTCAACCAGAGTATTACATGCTCCCCCATTACATAAGCTAGTTCTGAGCATGAGGTCCGTGAGAGTCTGAGTCTCGTCTAATACCCAATCACATGCAGCAGGAGTGCAGCTACCGGGATAATGGACTTGTCCCTCTGCCCATCCATGAAGCAGTAGAAGGAGGGAACAAAAATCCCGCTCATTGCCTTCCCATGGTATGTTCTCATCACCCAGTGAGGTTCATTATGGGAGTTGTGTCCCTTCCCCTAAGGCATCCAGCATTATGCAAGATTAGTTATTCTTTTTTCTTCTCTGAGTGATTGCTCATTGCATTCCACTGGAGGTGACTCATAAAGTAGGAGGAGGGAGAGGCGCTTATGTGCACACAGACTGGAGTAAAACTCATCAAAATGTAGCATCATATCTGGAGTACCAAATAATGCCGTAATAGGATGTGAAGGTGTGAAGGCCGCTCTACAGATCTCCTGGATAGGGACTTGTGCGAGGAATGCCTCCAAGGCTGCTTGTGATCTTGTGGGATGTGCCACCACTTTGCTTGGCAGGGAAATACCTGCTGAATCCCCCACAAATGCAGGAAGTTATCCAAGATGAAATTCTGTGTGAAGAGACCAGGAAATCCTTCCTTCTGTCTGCTATGGCCTTGAACAATTGAGTTGACAAACAAAACTGTTTAGTCATGTCTATGCAAAATGCCAGCACCCTTCTAACATCTCACGTGCGCTGATGTTGCTCCTCTCTATTGGCATGTGGCTTTGGTAAGTAAATTGACTGGTTAATATGAAAATTCGATACCACTTTGGAGAGAAATCTTGGATGAGGGTGCAAGTACACTTTATCCTTAAAAAAGATTGTGCAGGGCGGTGTGAATGTCAGAGCACACAGTTGAGAGATAGGTGCAGTAAGGAACATGTTGTTAGAGGCTAAAATGGTGACCTCATGATCTTCAATAAAATTAGGTTCAAGTCCCAGGGCAGGATAGGTTCCTTTATTTGAGGGTACAACCTTTCCGGGCCCTTCACATATCTGATTATCATATCATTAGAGCATACAGAATAGTTATCTACATGAGTATGAAAAGCTGATATTGCTGCCAGGTGGACCTAGATAGAAGATATTACTAACGCTTGCTATTTTAGGTGCAGTAGATAATCCAGGATATGCTGGAGAGGACTGCATTGGCTAGGCTGCAGACTGACAAGACCAAACAAAAAAATGCCTCCATATTGACACGTAAGCAGCTCTGCTAGAAGGCTTTGTACTATTTAACAAGTCATAGTGAACTTGCTCCGAGCAAGACTCCTCTCTAGAAGTTAGTCATGGAGCCTGCAGGCCATTAAATGAAGGGTCCACAGGTTAGAGTGGTGCAGTCAACCATGATCTTGGGAGATCAAGTCCAGGTACAACAGGAACGAAATTGGAGCCTCCACTGACAGATCCAGTAGAGTGGAAAACTAGTACTGTCAAGGCCATGCTGGGGCTATTAATATAATCCAGGTCTGGTCCACTTGATCATTCTCAGCACTCTATGTATGAGTGGGATTCGGGGAAAAGTGTAGTAGAACTTTTTCATCCACAGTAGCAGGAAAGTGTCTGTGATGAACCAGGACTGTGGCCTTGTAGGGAGAAAAATTATTGGCATTTCCTGTTGTCCTTGGTTACAAAAGTCTATCTGGGGAGTCCCCCACTGCTGGAAAATGCATCTGGCAACATCCAGCTGGAAAGACTATACATGGTGACTCGTAAATGATCTGCTTAGGCGGTCCGCCAGCTCATTCTGCACCCTGGAAGGCCTCAAGGTTGATTGAATGGGCAATGCAAAAGTTTCATAGATGAACTGCTTCCTGACAAAGCAGGGAAGAGCGAGAGCTTCCTGGCCTGTTGAGGTAAAACATGGCTGCCATGTTGTCTGGGAGAACAAACAGGCCTTTTCCCTTGATGCGCAGTAGGAAGGTCTGACAGGCTAGGCAGACAGCCCTTAGCTTCCTGACTTTGATATGGAGAGAGAGATTCCTTGAGGACCCCAAACCTTGAGTTCAGAGAGGGCCCAGATAAACCCCCAACGCCAGGGCAGATGTGTCCATCACCAGTGTCTGTGAAGGCTGATGGTGGATAAAGGGAATGCCCACACAAACGTTGAGTGAATCAGTCCACCAATCTAGTGAAGTCAGAACGTGCAAGGGAACAGTGAGTACAGTGTTCAGATGGTGCCAACTTGGTGATTAAATGGAGGCCAGTGAGACCTGAAGAGTCCTGAGGTGCAATCTGGCATGTTGGACTACCTATGTGCATAAGACCATATGCCCCAAGTGCCTCACACCATTTCGAGATGCTGTGATTGGGTGAACCTTGAAAACGGTCACAAGACAGCAAATCGTTTCGAATCTTAATGTTCTGGCTTGGGTAGAGTCCAGCACTGCTCCTATAAACTCTATCCTCTGAACTGGACAAAGAGTAGACTTGTCTATGTTGATCAGTAGACCCACAGCTCTGAAGATTGACTGGATGAGTTGAACACTAGAGAGAAAGTGACCCCTGGACCAGACCTTGACTAGCCAGTCATCCAGGTAAGGGCAGACTATGTACTCTTAGTCTCCTCAGGAAAGCAGCTGCCACTGCCACATGTTTTGTGAATATCCAAGGAGCTGCTGACAGGCCGAAAGGCAGCACAGTCAACTGGTAATGAAAGTGCTTTAGTAAGAACCCGAGAAACTTTCTGTAACCTTGATAAACTGCCACATGAAAGTAGGTATCTCTTAAATCAAGGGCAGTGTATCAGTCTCCAGAATCCAGGGAGGGGATTATGGAAGCCAGGGTGACCGTGCGAAACTTTATCCCACACCTCTCTAAGGACACAGAATAGGAATGTCTCATGTATGACCTGTAAACAGTGGGGAAACCCCACAGATTCCAAAAAAGCCACTGGACAGGTGGCGGCAGTGACCCCTGGCCACTCACTCAATGGCACTCCCACCGAAGGCTCCCTATCAGGGTAGTAGTCCCTTGGCGGAGAGTAGCAAGAGTGGCTCTGAGAGTGGGAAACGGGAGCCAATCTCTGATTCAAAGGACCAAGGAGAGGCCACTCCCAACAGTGTCAGAGACCAATGCCTCATCAGAGACGGATGCAGTGCAGCCAACATTTCAGTCTCCCCCTTCAGCGGTACCGACGGACGTGCAGTTTGAGACAACTGAGGCTGACACAGCATTGAGTGCTGCACCAGTGTTGCTGGTGCTCCTCGGTCTGCAGATGCTGAGCAGAGCGGTCTCCTGCACCGCCAGACATACCAGCACCGAAAGGCTCAGAATGTCTCTCTCCAGTGGGGCTAGTACTGAGATGGTCTCGGGATGGTGCAGTTCCGCAGATGTAGAAGGTGCTCCCTCAAGCCCCGGACTCGATGATACCTGCCTTGGTGCAAGAGCCAACAGTGCCACAGAAGAGGAGTGCTTAGGTTTCTGCTGCACTCTACTCTTTTTCCCACACTCCTCTGTCTTTCCTTGTCTGAGGCGTGAGGCCTTTGCAGATTTGGCAATGATCCTGAATACTAGCTTCCCCGAAACACTTCAAGGTACTTGAGTGTGGGTCACTCACGGGCATTGGCCTCGTGCAAGAGATGCAGGTCTTGAAGCCCAGTGAGTGAGGCACCCCTTGGTACTGACTAATGGAAAAAGCCCCAAGTGGGGACCAAAACAGAAAACGTACACTCTCTACAGTATTAACTAAGATGCTATGATTCTAGAAACTGATCTGCAATTAATTTGCAATGAACACCCTGAGAGCACCTGCTAAGGTAAGCCAAGCAATGTCAACGACTGCCACAGGTAGTTAGAAGGAGCTGAGAGGTTTTGGGAGTGGCTGGGCCCTTTATACTGGCACACAGTGGCACGCAGCAGCAGAGGGTGCTCAAGCTGCCCTGTTGGGTACCACTGAGAGAAACATTTCTGACGACTGTGTGCGGGGCATGCACACACCATGAGTGGAATGCACATGTGCAAACACTTGAATAAGAAAGATCCCCTCCATGTTCCTAATTGGGAACAATCAAAGTGGAGACTCTCCTCCCTGGGTGAGACCCCAGTGTATGTCAGGGAGCACCCAGGGAGACAGTGAGTTCTGTGTAGACATCCAGCAGAGCAACAAAGCTGCTAGTCCTTCCCACTGAGCCTGAGTGCATCAATGAATGGTTACGAGTAACTAGGGACATAGTACTGACAATGAGGATGAGACCTCTTTAGGCGTCCCTGGAAGGAGAAGACACTGTGGAGATGAGGGTCAATCCTGCTTACCAGCACGTTGTACTGGGAGACGGAGATGTTGTTGGGATGCACGGTAAGCCGGACACACTGCTTCATCTCCGAGGCGAATCTCCGAGGCTCGCTGGAGCGCTCACACCGTTCCTTCCTGGTGCACCTAAGAGAAAGGGAACACACAGAGCCAGAGATTAACGACAAAGCCGCATGGCACGGAAAGTGATTGCCATGGGACAGAAGAAGAGAATCTCTGCCATGGGGGCTGCCACCAGCTAAAGAGAAGGGGGTCAGTGCCATCACCCCTTCACCACAACCTCACAGGATCATCTGACTGTGTCTCACCAGATTCTGCATGGCTGGCATTTAGCAATGCACAGCAGCCATTTCAGCTAGGAAGTGCAGCCCATATCCAATCAAAACTACAGGGGGAGTTTTAAGTGGGTAGAATCAGTGCACGTGCAGTGCACTTCACTGGGGGGTTATCTGAGCCTTGGGCTAAAAGCATCTGGTGCCGTCAGAATGCAGCACCTGTTCTGAGGGATGACGTAGCTACAAAGTGAAGCTACACAATGCTGTGTTGCAGGAGGTGCGTAGAGAAGATCCAAGCCCAGCCCCAGGAAAAGATGGACAGCTCTGGAGACTGGTCCTCTACTTACGGACAGAGCAGGGCAAGCTTCCCTCACTATGGAACCCTACATACCTCAACCCTGACCTCTGGCAGAGAGAGCTGCCCAGTCTGCATGGCACATTTAATTCTTGGCCTCTCTGCCCGTTAGTACCTCTTCTGTTGGTGACTTTTGGGATGTGGATACTTGTCGATTGGAAATGGCCTGAATCCTCCAACTCAGTTCCCACTGGCCCCTGGTAGCCTTCGGAGGGTAACAGCTTTGGATCAAAAACAGCCTAGGGACCAAGCAGTTAAAGATCACATGCCTCTTTACCAGCTAGGCTGTGGGATACCAGATCAGGATTGGACACAATATGGGGTACCAGTGGCTGCAGCAGTCATATTGCCAGGTACATTCCCTTTGCTCAGGTCACTGCACCTAGGTAGCCTTGGGAACAAGAGGTTGCTGCAGGCAGGAGAAATCATCTGGCAGTTGGAAATCCTAGGGTACTTCCCTCACCATGGAATAAAGAATCCTCCAACAGGAACATAAGAACGGCCATACTGGGTTAGACCAATGGTTCATCTAGCCCAATATCCTGTCTTCCAACAGTGGCCAGTGCCAGATGATTCAGATGGAATTAACAAAACGGAAATTTATCAAGTGATCCATCCCCCGTTGTCCAGTCCCAGCTTCTGGCAGTCAGAGGTTTAGGGACACTCAGAGCATGGGGTTGCATCCCTGACCGTCTTGGCTAATAGCCACTGATGGACCTGTCCTCCATGAATGTCTCTAAATCCCTTTTTGAACCCAGTTATACTTTTGGCTTTCATAACATACCCTGGCAACGAGTTCCACAGCTTGACTGTGCGTTGCATGACGAAATACTTCCTTTTGTTTGTTTTAAACCTGCTGCCTATTAAGTTCATTGGGTGACTCCCTGTTGTTGTGTGAAGGGGTAA
Source organism: Gopherus flavomarginatus (assembly GCF_025201925.1). Classification (NCBI taxonomy): domain Eukaryota; kingdom Metazoa; phylum Chordata; order Testudines; family Testudinidae; genus Gopherus; species Gopherus flavomarginatus. The sequence continues at coordinate 10,286,840 of NC_066617.1, read as the reverse complement.
ATAACACTTCCCTTTTCACTGTCTCCACACCATTCGTCATTTTACAGACCGCTATCAGACCCGCCCCCAATCATCTTCTATCGAAACTAAACACTCCCAGTCTTTTTAACCTCTCCTCATATGGAAGCTGTTCCATACCCCTAATCATTTTTGGGGCCCTTCTCCGTACTTTTTCCAAATCTATTGTGTCTTTTTTGAGATGGGGTGACCAGAACTGCATGCAGTAATCAAGGTGAGGGCGTACCATGGATTTATATAGAGGTATTATGATATTTTCTGTCTTATTATCTATATCTTTCCTAATGGTTCCTTACATTCTATTTGCTTTTTGGACTGCCGCTGCACATTGAGCAGATGCTTTCAGAGAACTCTCCACAATAACTCCAAGATCTCTTTTCTGAGTGGCAATAGCTAATTTAGACCCCATCATTTTGTGTGGATGGTTGGGACTGTGCATTACTTTTCACTTATCAACAATGAATTTCATCTGCCATTTTGCTGCCCAGTCACCCAGTTTTGTGAGATCCCTTTGTAACTCTTCGCAGTCAGCTTTGGATGTAACTCTCTTGAGTCATTTTGTATAGTCTGAAAACTTTATCACCTCACTTATTACCCCTTTTTCCAGACAATTTATGAATATGTTGAACAACATTGGTCCCAATACAGATCCTTGGGGGACTCTGCTATTTATGTCTCTCCACTGTGATACCTGACCCTTTACTCCTACTCTTTGTTTCCCATCTTTTAACCTGGTACATCCCTTCCCAGAAAAGGACATAAGGGATTCCCAACTTTCCCTGGCTCATTAGGTGTCCGGAGGCAATTCGCTGAGGACACAGTTTTCAAAAGTGGCCACTGATTTTGAGGCTCCAATGCCCAGAGATTCTCCGAGATGCTAAACAGACACGATACCAGTCAAACTCAATGGCAGCTGCGAATGCACTGGGGAAAACCAGCCCTAAGTGTCCCAATTACGCACCCCAAATCACCAGTCACTTTGGAAAATGTTTGCTCTAACACATTTGGGTCTCAGTTTCCCCATCCATAAAATGGGGCTAATAATATTCACCTCTCTCCCTCCCAGACGCTGTGAGGATGGAGTAACGGTTGGACACTAGTTTGAAAGTGTAAAGTGTTCCAGGGGTGCTAATATTATCTGTGCTGTTTTAGATTGTCTCGGATCATCTCAGGAGGGCCCCGTAAACATGGGATTAGAATATGAATTGCTAGGCTTGAGACAATTTCCATCCAAATCTTTTTTCAACCAGCATGAAAAATACAGGCTCGATGCCTGTTGCCCGTCACATTCAGCGGGAGGAAGATGTCTGCCTAGAAACCCACAGGGCTAATATAACAGGACAGCTTCAATTGCATGACAATTACCTTTTGCCATTAAGCTAATGGTATGAATTTGCAAAGGTTGTTTCAATGGATTGTATTATTAGCAGCAATATTGCTTCAATTCAAATCTGCTCAGAAGTTTAAGTGTGGGTGTTAAATTGTTCACCTACTTCCAAACTTGCGTGCAAGGGGAGGGACTGAGAAGTATCTGTACTAAGACACCTCACTCTTTGGAGCAGGGATGATTTCTTATTATGAGTATGTACAGCACCTAGTGTAATGGGGCTCTGGTCTTTGAATGAGCTCTCTTGGTGCTACTGCACGACAAATTATGTCAATTAAATAATCAGAATATTATACAGCAAAGTGCAGCTGCAAGGTATGAGATAGAGATGGGTCCAACCCCCCTGAGCATGTCTGAGATTTGGGAGAGCCTAGATCTGCATCCAAACTCTGGCCCCTAGGCTTCTTTCTTGTGGCTGAGCCTGGATGAGACAAGAATCATCGTCCAAAGCCTAAATCACTGATTGGGGGAAAGTTTCTCACTTCCTGGGTTGGGCTGGAAGCGTAGGAACTGGAGATCTCAGCTATTCTCATGAGATTTGCAGCCTGAGTTAGCAAATCTGGAACGTGACTGCCCATTATCTTTGCACTCGTATAATATACCTCCTTCTTGCTAGGAGCCAATGTTTCATTAGTCTTCTTTACTTCTGCTGCAAGCTGGATGGGGAATTTTAAATGCTGGGTCTCCAGAGGGCTGAAAGGATAGAATGCTAACTGCTCTGAATACAAGTCAGCCCTCTCCGCTGGAATGCCAGTGGGAAATGCTGCTGAGAGATTTCTGCACACCACTCTTACAGCAGAAAATGGACAAAAAACACTGGAGGAAAAGCTGTGACATGAGGAGTCTTCTCCTGGGAATAGCCCAGCAGGGCCGGCCTTACGGGTGGGTAATGTGGGCAGCCACCCAGGCTGCTGCGGTTAGTGGTGGCACCATGATCAAGAGGCAAGGAGCGTGGCGGGCCTAGGGTGCAGGGCCGCAGAAGGGAGCTCGAGGCAATTGGGCAGGGGGAGGCCAGCAGGGCCTAGGGGAATGGGGGAGGGGAGCCTGGGAAGGCAGAAGGGAACAGGGACCATGGGGAGCCCAGGGATGCAGCGGAGGCTGGGGCAATGGGGAGATGGATGGGGAGCCCAGGGAGGCAGTAGGGGCTGGGAGGATGGGTGAGGGGCCAGGAGAAGCAGTGGACGCTGGGGGAGGGAGGATAGGGGAATGAGTGGGGAGCCGAGGGAGGCAGCAGGGGCCAGGGGCAATGGCGGTCTGGGTGGGGAGCCCAGGGAGGCAATGGGGGCCAGGGCAATGGGGGGATGGGTGGGGTGGGGAGCCCAGGGAGCCAGTGGGGGCAAGGGGCGATGCGGGGCCGGGGAAGGCAGCAAGTCCAGAATGAAAGGCTACTGGCCTGATGTCAAAAAGCTGATGGAAGAGTTATTTGAGGGATATACACATCTCATGGGCAATTCCTCTCATTACAGCACTAATGAAATGCCCTGCTTTGCTGAAGTCAGTCAGGCAGACACGTAGGCTCAGATCCTCAAAGGTATTTAGATACCGAGCTCCTGTTGATTTCAGTAGGAGCAAGGCACCTAAATACCTTTGGGGATCTGGGCCCTGATCAGAATTCTGGTGATTGTAGCCAAAAATGTGTTCCAGCTCTCAGTCAGACTGCACCTTTCCTCCCACTGAGCAGCATGAAGGGACTTCCAAGGGGAACTGGTGAGACAGCATGGTCCAGGGCAGTGGTGCCCAAACTTTTCCCCTCGCACTCTCCCTTTTCAGTAATGGAATCTCTCTGTCCCCCCCCCCCGCCCCCCATTACTGCACAGTTGGCTCAGCAGCGGAGTTTGGAATGAAGGCGGAGCTGGGGATGAGAAGCTGGGACTAGAGCCGGGGCTGGTCTGGGAGCAGAGAGGGAATGAGGGCAGAGCTGTGCTGGGGGTGGAGTGGAGCTGTGGCTGGGGGCGGAGTGGAGCTGGGCTGGGGGCAGAGCAGGGGGAGTAGTGGAGCTGTGGCTGGGGATGGAGCTGGGTTGGGGGCAGAGCAAGGGGCCAAATGGATCTGTGGCTGGGAGCAGATCTGGCTGGGGACAGAGCAGGGCTGGGTGGGGCTGGGTGCTCCCTCCCCACCTCCTGTGGGCGCTGGCCCAGGCACCACTCTGCACCTCACCCCCGACTGTTCCTCTGCACCCCCTAGAGTGTATGCCCCACCAGTTGGGGACCACTGGTCTAGGCCATTGGACTGGGACTCAGGAAACCCAGGATTTATTCCCAGCTCTGCCACTCACCTGCTGTGTGACCCTCCCCTTTGTCTCCTGTTCCACCCTATGCCAGTCATGTCTATTTAGACTGTAAGTGCTTCAGGGCAACGACTGGCTCTCAGTAAATGTTTGTACAACAAGCTGGGACTTCAAGTGCTGCTGTAATATAAATAATTATTCTATCCAACGAACTATGTTAATATAATGTCAAGGTTGCAAAGTCAAGCACTCAAGAGTTAGGATATGCCACAATTGGGTTCCCTCTGCACCCTTAATTTGCCCTCCGCCCCCGTGCACATGCATTATGACACAGCCTTTCACTGTGTGGTCACACACTACTTTTCCCCACACAGTCTGAATTCTACCACTTGAGTGCTAGATTCTGCAGCCTTAACATTTTATTTATTTGCTTTTTAAATGTAATTTCCTACTTTAAGAAATGCAACAATGTGACCAAACAGAAATTATACGCAATGGCGCCATAGTGATCCCCAGCTTGGGTCACCAGCAGGGTTCTGCCCATTAGATCCACAGCACAGACCTCTACCACGTGAACTAACAAAGCAAGTGGCAGCAGTTGCAGGTTACCCTTATGTGGACCAGCCACTAGAGGAAGATGAGACACAACCTATGCCAGAAAATTTCACAGCTGTTCACTGACAGCAGAGGAATGGTGAGACTCGGACTCCTGGGTTCAATTCCAGGTTCTGGAGGGGAATGTGCTTTAGTAGTTATAGACAATTCTGCCCTGTTCCCTGCAGCTCCTATCTGCCCCACCTTGGCTCCTGTCCCTGTATCCTTGCTCCTGTCCCCATCCACTCCTTGGTTCCTGCTTTACTCTTCCCATTCTCCCATTCTGCTGCATTCCAGTCAGGCAGCTTTCTCCTGCTCCTCCTCCCTTCCTGAGTGCCAGCAGAGGGAGCATTTGAGAGAACAGGAGAGACTGCTAGAAGAGGCCATCACCCTCCCTGATTGAACTAACCTTGTTATCTCCAGACTGATTCTGGCCTGCATATTTATACCTGCCTCTGGAAATTTCCATTACATGCGTCTGACGAAGTGGGTATTCACCCAGGAAAGCTTACGCTGCAATACATCTGTTAGTCTTTAAGGTGCCACAGGACTCTTTGTTGCTCCTTGCTCTCAGTATCTGTGCCCAACACCATAGACAAATCTGGCTAGTGGTGGGAACAATTGCAGGGAAAGTCCTGCTCAGACCCTCAATCCCTGGGCTGGAGCATGCCCATTGCAGACAGAATCTTCAGCAAATTTAGGGGCCAAACAAGTCACTACTGAGAATGTGCAAACAGGTTGTTGTATTTTTTAGGCTTGTAATGTGTCCAAATTTGGGTGGATTTTCATGGGGCAGCAAAAGGCTCAGCCCTTACAAAAGGCAAACCCTACATCAAGTTTCAAGTGCCTGGGTCAAAGCAGAGAGGTGCTAAAGCATTTTCCCCAATCTCATTCTCAGAAATGGCTGAACCATTCTACCTGAAATGTAAAAGTATTGAAATAAAAGAATCAGCCTGAGGCAAATACCCGGCATGGAAAATTTCAGCCGAAATGATTTAAGTTAGGCAAAGTTATAAGCAACTGAAAACAGGGTCTTATAATGGGATCTGTCATCCAACCTTAACTATAGGCATCACTACCAGCTACATGTATGTTAAGTAAGGGTTGTTGAAATATATGTCCACTATCAAAATGTGAGTCATGAGAAAGAATTACAGCCTGTCTAAACAGCTGAGCTATTTGAGGGAATTTGAGACAAGTGGACTGAATAGATTAAAAACTAACCACTGATATGACTTCTCTGATAAGACCTTGCATAGCCCCAAACCTCATAAGGTTGCCTTGACTGTTGTATTCCCTTACCCAGTGCATCTGATGCCGTCTTTATTACTGCGTATCTAGGAAAATAACCTGTGCTGCCAACAATTCTGTTTCCCTGTAATAAAACATCAGTAACTCTAAAATATCAGGTCTGCCCAATACACGGGGATCCTTTTTCACTGCTGTTTAATCTAATTCAGTGCTGTTCACACTGAAATTAGCTTAGGCATTGTTTCTACCCAATGGCATCACATTACATTTAAGACATATAACATGTCATATTCCTCCCTGGAGCCCATTCTCATAAGATTATGGTGTAAAAGAGCCGCTTCCCCCTGTGCTTTAACCACTCCTGTTACGTCCGTATCGGCTGCACATTTAACAAACAAACATGTCCTGGCTCTGTCTGTCTAATCAATACAAAGATTAAGGAATCTGATCCCAGCCCAGAGCTGGATGGAATCCCAGCTCTGGGCTGGGATCAGATTTCTTTATACGGAATCCCATTTCCTCACCCGCTTCCATGAAGAACAAATGGTGTTAACTCCAACTCTCTAGGCTCTACCCATTGATCGATTATTTTAATAATATGAAATTTATACTTTGCACTTGTACAGCATCTGGTCCACGGATCTCAAAGGGCTTTGTTCAGAGCTCATTAATCATCACACAACACCCCTGCGAGGCTGATATTATTCCCATTGTACAGATGGGAAATGGAGGCACAGAGAGAGGAAATGACTTGTACAAGGTCACACAGCAAGTCTGTGGCAGAGGCAGGAACAGAACTCAGTGCTCCTGAAACCAAGGTTGAGGTGAAGGCATTGCACCGGGACTCAGGAGATCAGGGTTCACCTCCCAGCTCTGCCCGAGACGCCATTTGGAACTTTGGGCAAGTCACATGATCTCTCTGGCCCAGGTTGTGAGACCCTTACTCTGAGTGAGTAGTGAATTCAATGGGATTACTTGTGGAGTAAGGGTCTATTCAACGTTAACAAAAGGTTCACAACTTGACTCTATGTCTGTGCTGCAGAAAAAACTCATCGCAGCAAGTCTCAGAGCACAGGTTAACTGACTTGGGCTTGTGGGGCTCACGCATTAGGGTTGCCAACCCTCCCGGACTGGTCAGGAGTCTCCCAGAATTGATCTCCCGGTGGCTACTGAAACCAATCTGGGAGATTTTAATAGGCTGCTCAAAAACTGGTCGGTGGCGCAGTGTGGCTAAGGCAGGCTCCCTATCTGCCCTGGCTCCGCGTGGCTCCCCCAGCCCAGAGCTCGGACCCTCTCCCGCACCCCAACCACCTGCCCCAGCCCGGCAAAAGTGAGTGAGGGGAGAGTGAGCGATGGAGGGGGGGGATGGAATGAGTGGGGGTGGGGCCTCAGAGAAAGGGCAGGGGAGGGGCCTCGGGGCAGGGGCAGGGCAAGCGTGTTTGAGTTTCTGCGATTAGACAGTTGGCAACACTCCTCATGCTATATGAGTGTAGACATTCCTCCTTGGTCAAGGGCCTGGGGCTTTGAAACCTGCCAACGGGGGGTGGGTCTAGACCCCCGTCTCTCGCCCCAGTGGTATCGTCTACACTGGTATTTTTCACTAGGCGGGTGGTGACACACTGGAATGGGTTACCTAGGGAGGTGGTGGAATCTCCTTCTTTAGAGGTTTTTAAGGCCTGGCTTGACTAAGCCTTGGCTGGGATGATTTAGTTGGTGTTGGTCCTGTTTGAGCAGGGGGTTGGTCTCACTAGATGATCTCCGGAGGTCCCTTCCAATCTTGATATTCTATGATACTGTGATTCTATGAAACAGGATCATCTCCAGCCCCAAGAGCGAGAGAGAAACAGGATCCAGGGGGTCTCCATCCTTTCGCCCCAGGAGGAAAGCAGTGATTTCACAGCACTGGCCAGAGTGAGGGGAGCAGGATGGTGTATTTGCAGGTGGGTGGCAAAGGGTCCAACTGACAGGATTCTCCCCCTCCTTATTCAGGACTGGATGGGCAGCCCTGGAGTCCAGGGATCAGTATACTCAGGTCTGGCTCCCCCATCAGTCTCAAGAGGAGAATAGGAGAGTTCTTCCCAAATTGAACAGTGCAGGAAGCTCTGTGTCTCCAAGACCTTGCACTTGTACAGCACTGGCATCTGCTGCTTTCCCCGAGTTCCCAGATAACCCATGGGTCTGATCACGCACTGCGAAAGGGCTAGGGGGAGCGGGAAGGGTTATGGTGTCACTAGAAATGCTGATGCAGGGTCTCCAGGATGACACTTACAGAAATATGCAGCGATACGACAGCCTGCCGCTGACCCTAATGTGTTTGGGCACAGTATGGGAACTTGCAGAGAGATCCCCCAAGACCCAGAATGACACCAAATTGCAGATGGAGACCAGTTCCTTATACAGATCCTGGTCCCAGTTTCTTCATGAGCCCTGATTCTAATCCTTTTCTTTAGTGTTTTCATCCAAAGAACCTGACAAAGGCACATCAGTATCATCATCCCCACTCCTCACAGGGGCAAACTGAGACACCGAGGAGCTAAGTGACTGGCCTGCGGTCATACAGCAAGTCAGTGGCAGAGCAGAGACTAGACTCCACCCCCAGGTGTCTTGAGTCCTGGGCCCATGTCCTAGCCACTGACAGGATGTCACTGTGGGATGGAGCCTCATGCTGAGTGAAATGAGTGGAGGGTACTGTGGACAGAGTCAGGGACAGTACAATTCTTACCCACGGCTGGGCACTGGCTTATCTGAGCAGATTGATGCAGGGCCGCCCAGAGGAGGGGGCAAGTGGGGCAATTTGCCCCAGGCCCCAAGTCCCAAAGGGGCCCCATGAGAGTTTTTCGAGGCCCCTGGAGTGGGGTCCTTCACTTGCTCCGGGGGCCCCGGAAAACTCTTGCGGGGCCCAGGCCCCTGGAGCTTTTTCCATTCCGGGTCTTCGGCGGTGGGGGGTTCTTCCGCCTCGGGACGGAAGGACCCCCCACTGCCGAATTACTGCCGAAGCGGGACCAGCCGCTGAAGTGCCGGGTCTTCGGCAGTAATTCGGCGGCGGGGGGCCCCTGCCGCGGGTCTTCAGGGAACTTCGGCGGTGGGTCCCAGAGTGGAAGGACCCCCTCCACCGAATTACCATTGAAGCGGGGACCCCCCACTGCCGAAGACCCCAGGCCCCCTGAATCCTCTGGGCGGCCCTGGACTGATGTGCCAGGTTTGCCTACACACTCTCTAGAGCTCTGAAACCCGACAGGACCCAACTACAAATGTCGACTTCAGGTCAGGTCAGAAAACAACACAGCCCGCTTGGGCTTGCGTCAGGTCACCTCTGATGGCCCCCTTCTGCCCGTGGGGTTGGCGCGGCAGCTGCATGCCCTGCTCCTGCCGGCCATCACCACCTCAGCTGTTACCGGCCTTTGCTGAGTAAGTTCCTGAGTCATTTCCCGCAGATCAAGCCTTACACAGCGACATCTCCCCAGACCCCTCTCTCCTAGCTCTGTAAACAGCCCTCGTCCTGCTTGATTCCACCTCGGCCCTCTGAAATAAGGAATCCCAGTCAACTCAGAGATGCCATTCATGAACTGACCAGCAGAGGGAGCTCTATGGAAGCCAAGTGCCATCATGATCATGGCATACTCAGCCAGCAAAAGGAAGGCTCGCCTGAGCCTAGAGATGGGGCTGCATGACATTGGGATCAGAAATTCTTTGGTGTTCAGAGTGGTTTGCATGGGGAGTTGGGCTCAGCACCATCTTTCCTGTTAGTCTGTCTGTAGTGCGAGATGGAGCGTGACAAGATGAACTGCTTTAGGGGATGGATTTTGCTTCAAGATGTCAAGTGCCAGATATGGAACAAATAAGCTGGTACCAGGCCCACAAACTGGTCTCATATAGGCACTATAGAAAACCAGCCTCATCTCTCCTGAGATCACCCTCCTCTCCTAGCCTGGAAAGATGGTGAGGCTGGGGCAGGAGGGAGGAAGCTGAAATTTGCTTTTCCTTCTACAGGATCCTGGCAATTTTCTGGCTGGAGTCGAGAAAAGGGATAAGGAGACAAAACTGCTCTAGCACGTAAAGTTTAAGGTCAGCTCTTGCAATGTTTTGACATTTCCAGTCTCCCCCAGGGTCCTAAGGATAGGAACACTAGAAATGTCGAGACGAAGATATAATTGACCTTAAACTTTCTGTGCTAATGTGGTGAATCTTGATTCTTTCCACCCCCTTTGCCATCCCCTTGCATCAGAGTGGGTGGGGGCGGGCGGCTGGTTTGCTTCCTGCTAGAGAACCTGCAAGGCCTACCCACTTCAGGCTGAAAGAGGTTAAATTGCCCCAAAATATCTACCCCGGGTGCTGTCATTGCAGGGTGGAAAGGCTGTAAACACCCCAGAGAGAGAGAAGGACACAACTGGGGGAGGAAGGATGAAACTCAGCAAAGGATGCATCCGAACTCTGACATCCATTAGAGCAGGGAATGTTATCACGGATGCCACAGCAACACCCGCTCAGATCAAGGCACCATGTGCTACAGAGACACTACCCCAAAGGGCTTACTAGCTAAATTGACAAGGAGGAGTTATTGCCTCCATGTTAGAGATGGGGAACCCCGGCACAGAGTGGCTAAGTGACTTGGCCAAGGTCACACAAAGAGTCTGTGGCAAAGCTTGGAACTGACCTCATGACTCGTCCACTGCTTTACCCACAAAGCCTCCTTCCTCTCTAGTAGCCCATCACTTGGGATATTTAAAAGTAGCCTGGAGAAAATATCAAGGGGGGCTGGTCTACATGGCATGGTTAACTGATCGACAGCTGGGGTAGTCAATAGGCAAACCGCCACCCAAATCCAGACCACCAGACTCTTTTGAACGGATCTCAAAATCTTTTTATTTACTTATTATCGTTATTGTCTGGACCTTGACTAGACCTTGACCAAGAAATTTGGATCTTGACAAAAATTAATTGACTACCCCTGACCTACAGTAATAGACCTTTTCCATCTCTGACTCCTAGGATCCTTGCACTCGCAGCCCGTGGCATTACCGGGAGAGCCCTGTGAGCAGGGGGTAAGAGGCCAGTAATCTTGCAGCCCCAGGAAGCGGTCCAGGAGGGCAGAAGCTGGCTCCTTCACCTGCACATCTCGGGCCTGCCCCCGACCCTGTCACTTAGCCAAGCAGAGTGAAGAAGATAATTGCTCTGGCTGCTAATCTATTCTAATACATGGTAATAGAAGCCGAATTGCTGCCCTGATAACTCGCCCGGCTCATGCTGCAGAACCTCAGCGCAGTCTCTGTCCTGTTATCTCTGTCCCCAGGTGGGCCCCTCCCTGAATCGGAGTGATTTAATAAACGTTCCCCCAAGGCCTCGGGGGCATGTGTGCAAGGGATTTGCTCTCCCGCCTCCCGCCCTACAAATTCAAACATTTCATAAATAATACCCCTGCTCCCGGGGGGCCTATCCCCTCCCTCTTTCTGGATCTGCGGATTGTCATTGCTCAGCTTACCCATGGGATGTGGGTAAAGGGAGTGGCAGCCCAGTGACTCTCACCCCCCAGCCACTGAAGGATCCAAGCTCCATTAGGGGCCCTGGGAAGCCCAGAACAAGCACTCTTGGTTCTGAGATGGCCCAGCAATGGCACTGACCCACACTAGACAGGCTCCCGATGAGGAAGGGCCAGGGGTGGGTTGCAAGGGGGAGTGGGGTCGTCTATGGTTCATTAATGCCAGAAATGAATGGAAACACTTCACATGCAAATCCCTGGAAATTCGGAGCCTTTGTCTCATGAAAAATTAGAAACATTTTGCGGGCCTGGGAAATGAGTGGGGAGGAGGGAGGCTGGGGACAAGGAAATGCATCTCTCAGCTGGCCCTCTTCAGCGTGACAGAAAGACCCCATTTCCCCCTTTCCCACTGTGTGACAGTCGCCGCGTTTTGAGAGGGCTCGAGAACACAAACCAAGCCGAACCGGGCAGTGTCAGAGCTTCAGTCAAGTGTCAGGGTCGGCTGAACACATCAAGCCAGGCTCCATTAATCCTTATGCTCACATTGGCACTCGAACCACTTTGTTCAAGTGATGACCACTTCGGGCATGCACCTACGCTACCATGCCTGCAGCTTTCTGAGATACAGCCTGGCATCCTGAACCACATAGGTACACATTACCATGTGATCTAGGAGGCGGCTGAGTGCTGTGATGAGAGGATATGTTTTCAGTCACGGCACCAAACCCCATAGTGCTTCAAACCTGGCTTGTGGTAGCAAGGCCTTGGCCTTTGTGAAGTCTAAGACCACTCCAGTAAGTTCTATTCTCTGTACAGGTTTCAGAATTGATTTGTCCCGATCTCCTAGGAACCCCAATCCGTCAAATGTGGACAGGATGACAGATACACTGGATAACACCTAAGCTTCGGTCTGACGCCTGATCAACCAGTCATCCAGATACACACCACCTGGATTCCTGATTTTCGTAGATGTGCCGCCACCATACCAGACATTTCATGAACACCGAAGGAGCAGCTGAGAGACTGAATGGGAGCACCGTGAACTAATATTGGGACCCATTTGCCCAGAATTCGTTTACATCTCTTAGATCTAAAGTAGGCCTGAGACCTCTTTTTGATTGGGGAATCAGGAGGTAGTAGGAGTAGAAGCCGTTCTCCTGGAGGATCAACAGGACTTCCTCTATGGTCACTGCCTGAGGAAGTAACTGGACTTCCTGCTGAAGGATTATCTCTTCACAGTGGTCCCTGAAGAGGGATGGGGCAGTGGGAAGGAGAGGTAGAAATGAACTGGAGGGCATAGCTCAGTTCCATGATGCTTAAGACCCAAGCATGCAAAATTACATGGGCCCAAGCACGTAGGAAGAGGGATAAGCAATGTGTAAACAAAAGGTGGGAAACAGATGGATCCACAGTCACTGGCACACAGCCCTCGACCAACACATCAAAATGTCTGTGTAGATGAGGCGGCTGGATGGGATGAGCCCGCCAATGCTGAAGAGGAAGGTGGCAAATGTCATCTCCTATAATCCCTGTCCTTTCTCCTTGGTGGATCTTGAGGCCCTGGAGGAAAACCCTGGTGTTTGTATGGCTGTTGAGGATGGAATGGTTTCATCTTTGTCACTGGAGCATAGATTCCAAGAAATTTGTCGCCCAAGTGCAGGGAAGTGACGTAAGAACTCTCTTCGTCCAGGGACAGATGAAATGCTGAAAAGCTGCCCTGGTTTCAGAGTCCAGATTAGGTTCAAGTTCGACTCTGACTCATGAGCTGCCCACCTCCTGAAAACAGATTCCAGTCACATCCAGACTGAGAAATCGGCCCCTGCTGGACTTGGCTCTGGCCCAGAACCATCCCACAGGGTTGGGTTCAGATCCGTGGATTCAGCTTTGAATCCGCTCACAGCAGACATTCAAAGGTCTCAAGACTCAAGGCTCTGATTGTGACCTAAAGACAAAGAAACACTCTAGCCAGTCCAGACACCTCGATGCTGGGGGAGGTGCTCTCACAGGGTGTCATAACTTTCCTACTCAGATCTGAACCTTAGAGTTCAGAACATGAGAAGCTAGCATGAAAGCTCCAAACTTAATTACCACCTTGGATCTGATATCGCTGCCACCAGCCAGAAAATTCCAGTGTCTGGCTCACTCTGGTCTCCCCAAAACCTTCCCTGGGGGACCTCAAGACTCAGATGCCCTGAGTCTCACCACAAAGGGAAATAACCCACTTCCCTTCCCCCTCTTTACCTCCTCTCAGATTTCCCCGCCCTGGGTTCTCTAGGATATCCCCTGCTTCAAGTCCTTGAAACGCAAGTACCGAGAGATCAAATCTCTCTCTCTCCTTTCACCCAGAGAGTATGTAAAGTCAGGCTTAGTAAATCTAACACACAGAGATTTTCCCCCTCCCTTTGTTCCTTAGCCTTAACCAGTGAAAAAACTCCAACAGGTCTTAAAAAGAAAGCTTTATATAAAAAGAAAGAAAAAGACATAAAAATGGTCTCTGTATCAAGGTGACAATACAGGGTCAATTGCTTAAAAGAAAAAATGAATAAACAGCCTTATCCAAAAAGAATACAATTTAAAACATTCCAGCAACTACACACATGTAAATACAAAAAAACAATATAAACCTATTGTCTTACTATCCTTGTACTTACAACTTGGAAACAGAAGATTAGAAAGCCAGGAGATAGAGAGAGCACTCTCAGAGCCGAGAGGGCCACCGAACCAAGACAAAGAACACCCACCCAAAAAAACTTCCCTCCCTTGACATTTGAAAAATCCTGTTTCCTGATTGGTCCTCTGGTCACGTGTTTGATTCCCTGTGTTAACCCTTTACAGGTAAAAGAACATTAACACTTAGCTATCTGTTTATGACACAGGGGCACAGAGCAGGAGTAACTCCACTGAAATCAAGATGCAAACCCAGCATAAGGGAGATTCAAATTAGGCCTATTCACTGTCTGTAGAGACAGGGGAATAGTAACATCTATAAAACTAGAGCTAGGCAGGCAGAACAGAGGACACTGGCACTGCCCAAAACAGAAGCCTCTTGGTGCAGACACCAGCACCACCTCACCCCCTTTCACTCTGCCGTAGCCATCCCCGCACTCCGAGGTGCTAAGCACCATTTGAATATGGCACAAGGTAAAGGTGTTATTATTCAAGTCAGTGGTTCCAGTGAGATTATCCAGTCTAATGGAGCAGCTTGCATGGACCTCCTCTAAGCCTGAACTTTCGCTGTTGGAGAATTCCCAGCCAAGTGGAAAATTAGAACGAAAAGGAAAGAGAGGATTGTAGGGAGGAGAGGATGATTACGTTCTGCAGAACTTAATTGGTAACTACAGCGATGGAAAGAATAACTCCCAGCACCAGTGGACAATCCCTGGCAAACATATTTCAATTTAGAAGCCGGCTTTGCTGCTGCCGCTACAGCGTTATTTGGTGCCTGGCTTATGCTGCTCTTGTTGATTTAATTTTCCACCCAAGATATCGGCTTTGTCCCCAGCCTGTGGATTCTGCCTCCTCCCTGCCAAGGCTAGAAGAGTCCGTAGCCCTCTCCCCACCCACTGCTGCCCTGCCTGCTGACAGCTCGGCCACTGTACTCGGTGCCGGACAGGTCCAGCAGACTGGACTCAGGGGGTGGACAAACCTTGTAGTATTACAGCAAGCGAGAGAGAGGCCTGTGATTGACACACAGAGAGACAGCTCACCTAGCTACTATGGTCAAAGCACATTAGAACACCTGGGGTATGTCTTCACTACCCACTGGATCGGCGGGGAGCGATCAAGCAAGCAGGGATCGATTTATTACGCCTAGTCTAGATGCAATAAATCAACCCTCAAGCGTTCTCCCGTTGACTCCTGTACTCCAGCGCCGCGAGAGGTGCAGGCGGAGTCGAAGGGGGGGCGGCAGCAGTTGACTCAGTGCGGTAAGACACCACGGTAAGTCGATCTAAGTACGTTGACTTCAGCTACGTTATTCATGTAGCTGAAGTTGCGTAACTTAGATTGATCCTCCCCCTAGTGTAGACCAGGGCTATAAAATGTGAAGGGGAGAGAGAGAAATGGGAATGGGAAAGTCCAAGTAGGGCTTAGAGGACGCACCCATGGCCACTTTAGAAAACAGTGCAGAGCTAAGGACAGGGATAACATTGAAGGGGAGGGGCTACATATGCATTAGGGTTGCCAACACTCCAGGATTGTCCTGGAGTCTCCAGGCATTAGAAATTAATCTTTAATTATAGATTATGTGGTGTGATGAACCCTCCAGGAATATGGCCAAACAAAATGGGCAACTGTCATATGCATGCATGCCACAGAGGCAAGCTCATCCTCTCCTGCTCTGGTGAAGGTGGTCAGCCCATGCTGGGGTTTCTGAGACCATCCTGACTTTCATGGCTCTGTTCTCCTTGGACAGTCTGAGAGCCAATCAAGTTCAGGAGCTTGGTTTGTGACCTCAGGCAAAAGATGATTCGTGCAGCGGCCCAGAACTTCTTCCTGATGTCCTGCTGTGACCAGGACAGAGAGAAAAGCGCCCCCTACTGCATCATCATCACCACTGCCTGCAGTAGCAGTGGTTCTCAAATTATGGGGTGGGCCTCCCAAGGGAGGCACAGGAACGTGTCAAGGGAGGCACGAGCTGTGCAGAAGGGCTGTGCACATGCAGAAGAAAGGGATGAGGGACAGCCGGAGCCCCCTCCCCAACCTGGGGCTGACAGCTGGAACCCCGCCACCTGGGCTCAGGCTCTCCTTCCCCCCTCGCCACATTTCCCAATCCCTCACCCAGAGGCAATGGCGGGGTGACAGAGCTGACAGAACGGGCTATTGGGTCTCCAGCTGTCAGTCCACGGGCGGTAAGGCTCCAGCTGTCAGCCTTGGGGTGGCAGCAACAGCACAGAAGTAACGGTGTCAATGGGGCACTAAATCTGCTGTGAGAAGTGACATTGACAAATATCACTTTCCACATTGCTGCCCTTCTGCGCTGCTGCAGGTGCAGCGCTGTCTTCAGAGCTGGGCACCCGGCCATCAGCCGCTGCTCTCCCCTCCGTCTTCAGAGTCGGGCACCCGGCCAGCGGCCGCTGCTCTCCCCTCCGCCTTCAGAGCCGGGCACCCGGCCATCAGCCGCTGCTCTCCCCTCTTCCTTCAGAGCTGGGCACCCGGCCATCAGCTGCTGCTCTCCCATCTGCCTTCAGAGCCGGGCACCTGGCCACCAGCCGCTGCTCTCCCCTCTGCCTTCAGAGCCGGGCACCCGGCCATCAGCCGCTGCTCTCCCCTCCGCCTTCAGAGCCAGGCACCCGGCCGTCAGCCGCTGCTCTCCCCTCCGCCTTCAGAGCCGGGCACCCGGCCAGCGGCCGCTGCTCTCCCCTCCGCCTTCAGAGCCGGGCACCCGGCCGTCAGCCGCTGCTCTCCCCTCTGCCCTCAGAGCCGGGCGCCCGGCCAGCGGCCACTGCTCTCCCCTCTGCCCTCAGAGCCGGGCGCCCGCCATCAGCCGCTGCTCTCCCCTTCGCCTTCAGAGCCGGGCGCCCGGCCAGCGGCCACTGCTCTCCCCTCCGTCTTCAGAGCCGGGCGTCCGGCCAGCGGCCACTGCTCTCCCCTCTGCCTTCAGAGCCGGGCACTCGGCCATCAGCCGCTGCTCTCCCCTCTGCCTTCAGACCTGGGCGCCCGGCCATCAGCCGCTGCTCTCCCCTCTGCCTTCAGAGCTGGGCATCCGGCCAGCGGCCACTGCTCTCCCCTCCGCCTTCAGAGTCGGGCACTCGGCCAGCAGTCGCTGCTCTCCCCTCTGCCTTCAGACCTGGGCGCCCGGCCATCAGCCGCTGCTCTCCCCTCCGCCTTCAGAGCCGGGCACCCGCCATCAGCCACTGCTCTCCCCTCCACCTTCAGAGCCGGGCGCCCGGCCAGCGGCCGCTGCTCTCCCCTCCGCCTTCAGAGCCAGGCGCCCGGCCAGCGGCCGCTGCTCTCCCTCTGCCTTCAGAGCCGGGCGCCCAGCCAGCGGCCGCTGCTCTCCCTCTGCCTTCAGAGCCGGGCGGCCGGCCAGCGGCCGCTGCTCTCCCTCTGCCTTCAGAGCCGGGCGGCCGGCCAGCGGCCGCTGCTCTCCCCTCCGCCTTCAGAGCTGGGCACTCGGCCAGCAGCCGCTGCACTCCCCTCTGCCTTCAGAGCTGGGTGGTGGTATATGTACTTGTGTGGTGACGGGGGTGGTGGTGATGGGCTACACACACAACAAAGAGGGGCCAGATCAAATACATTTGAGAATCACTGCCTTAGAGGGCTCCATCCCAAGTCCTGGGCTGACCCCAGCTACTGTGTGTGATCTGCCAGACTCACAGCACAAGGGACGGGCATGGACCTAGCAAGCCATAGACTAGAAAGATCTCTCTCTAAGACCCTACCCAAGGTGCACACATGTGACTCCGCAGAGGACCTGACAGACTAATGGAGCATTTCACAAGCTGAAATAGTTTTTTAAAGGAGTTAGATAAGAACACAGGTACTAATGCGACAGGAGGGCTTGGGCCTGTGTCCAGATGTTGGGGAGCAGCACCAGAATCAGCTCTGATATCAGCTGACTTAGCCTGTGGTATGCAAGAGTTCAGACTAGATGATCACAATGGTCCCTTCTGACCTTGTGGGCCAGCTCCTAGTTCCATGGGAAGCTACATCGGTTTACACAGCTGAGGATCTGGTCTTATGAACTACAGCTAACGTGTAGAACTATAGCTATCAAGGCATCAGGGCCATTAGTTCACCTTGATTTCCCACATGACCCCATGTGCTGATGTGAAGCATAGCCTGGCTGAACTCTGACCCTAAACCATTTCCCAGGGATTCCATATATTCCTCAACACAATGCTCTGATCACCTGGTCTGCAGGGGAATGTGCCTGCACACAAACATAGATGGTGCCTGGAAGGCCAGCAGAGAGCTAATTTTGTTTACCTCATTCCCAGAGGCATGAAATATAATTTTGCCTTGAAGGTTAATTCTCCCCAACGAGGAAAGGAGGATTGAATGAAAAGCTCTTTCACAACGTCTCGCTCTTCCCCTTGGAAACAGGCAGGAGACTCTGCTTCTCCTAGCCCCTGACTGCAGCCTGCACCAAGTACCCTCCTGTCTGTGAAGCTCATGCTAACAGGCAAGCCACACAGGAAGGTTGCTCTTGTGGCTTAGACACTGGACTAGAACTCAGATCTGGATCCAATTTCCAGCCCTGCCACAGACATCCTGTGTCACCTTGGTCAAGTCATGGATCTCCCTGGGCCTGTGTTCCCCGCCTGTAAAGTGGATTCTAATTCTCTACCTCACAGGAGTGCTGGGATGAGATGACGGGCCAGATATACACCTAGGCAGAAGGAGAAGGGTGACCCACTGGTGAGCCACGCAGTCCCTGAAGCCAGGGCCAAGAGGAGAAAGGTAAGTGTTCTCAGCAGTCCCGCTTCTAGCTAAGGAGCATTAGTTTGCTCCTTAATCAGGGACAAGAAAACCTCTGTTCATTCTTGGTCTGGAGCTGATGACCCTCAAATCCCACCCTAGCAACTCTACCAGTTACACTACAAGATAATCCCCATTAGCTAGTAGCAGTAGCAGTCCAGATAGTTTTTTTTGTCAGATCTAGAATCCGCACAGGGTGACAGCACTTCCATGTGGACTATTTCCTTCCTCCTGTCTCCAAGCCAGGGGATGAGCACCCTGCCTAAATGCACTCCTGTTCCTACTAGGCTGCAGTGGAGAGAGCTGTGACTTGTAACTTGATGGCCTGTCCCAGGTGTGTTTTTAAGCCTCTAGGTTCCAGTCTCTGGTGCCTAGGGTCACCAAACAAGGTCTCCTGAAGTCCTGGCCTGGACTTGTCAGTTATGGAACAGGCTGATGATTGCACTTCCCAGAGTGGCAATCAAGGCAGAATTACTGGTGGAAGAAATGTAAAATATTAGACTCCCCTTCAAGCCCTGAGTGTCCTAGTCAGCCATGGAGTACAAGACCAGTCTCTACACTCCATTCTGGTCTGTCATGAGCAATCCACTAAATCCATCAATTTCCCGCATCGCTCAGGAGAGGATATGAAACACAAAAGGTGGCAGAACACTAATCCATTCTCTCTATAAAACAACCAATAATAAGCGGAACATTTCCTATTACCTGCCACACATTCAGACAATTACGCTGATTGATTCCAGTCAGGTTTTACACCCCACTTTATCCATCAGCAAAAGGCTTCGTTGCCATTTAATATAACAGAACAGAACACGCTTAATGCAGCTTGGCAAACTGCAAAGTATCAGCATTACCGGTCACAATAATTGATGAAGTAACACAGCGTTAGTATGGCCAGGTTTTGTGCAATCTCTGTATGGAAAGTGAAATAAAAAAATCTATTAGAACGTCCACACAACGAGTCCTCCAATAATTCTTCTCTTATTTTTAATGAACGTAGTGCTGGTGGAAAGGGCTGGTCTGACAGTCTTGGAGACAGATGTCTTCTACTCTCAGAACAACTACAGCCCTGAGATACCATAGTGATGGGACAGGATAGATACAGTAGAACCTCTGAGTTACAGACACCTCTGGAATGGAGCTTCTTCGTACCTCTGCATGTTCGTAACTTTGAACAAAACATTCTGGTGGTTCTTTCAAAAGTTTACAATGGAACAAGGACTTAATACAGCTTTGAAACTTTACTATGCAGAAGAAAAATGCTGCTTTTCCTTTAGCTTTAGCAGTTTATGTTTAACACGGTACTGCGCTGTATTTGCTGTTGCTTTTTTGGGTCTCTGTTGCTGCCTGATTGCAGACTTCCGGTTCCAAATGAGGTGTGTGGTTGACTGCTTAGCTCGTAATTCTGGTGTTCATACCTCTGTGGTTCTACAGACAGAGAGAGATTCCCAGTGTTGTTGTAGCCAGATTTGTCCCTGAGATTAGAGACACAAAATGGGGGAGGTGATATCTTTTATTGAACCATCTTCTGCGGGTGAAAGAGACAAGCTTGTCCTGCCTAAAGATAGGACTCTTCTTCAGGATCTGAAAGGCCTAGTATGGTTCAAATTAGAATCAAGCATTTAGATGGCTAACGAGAACATCCACAGATACCTTAGTGCAGGTGTTCTCAAACTTCACTGCACCGTGATCCCCTTTTGACAACAAACATTACTTCACGACCCCAGGAGGAGGGGGGGGGACTGAAGCCTGAGCCCACCTGAGCCCTGCCCCCCGGGTGGGGCAGGGGGCAAAGCCTGAGCCTCACCACTCTGGATGGGGGGGTGGGGAGCAAAGCTAAAGCTCAAAGGCTTTAGCCCCAGGCAGGGGGCCTGCAACCTGAGCTCCCCCCCGCCCCCACCCCAGGACTGAAGCCTTTGAGCTTTGGCTTCAGCCCTCAGCAGTGGGGCTCAGGCTTCAGCAAGTCTAAGCCAGCCCTGGTGACCCCATTCAAAGGGGGTCGGGACCCACTTTGGGGTCCTGACCCCCAGTTTGAGAGTCACTGCCTTAGAGAACTATATATGTATATAGTTCTTGCATCCTCTCTGAAACAGCTGGTACTGGCTACTGTTGGAGACAAAATAATGGACTAAACGGACCAGTGGTCTAATCTGGTACAGCACTCCTATGTTCCTTCTCCTCTAATACAGCTAAGGTAAGCAAGGAAGTTCAGGTCTTACTGGAGAGCGGGGATGGCTGGGTGGGTATCGAGGGGGCTCTGCAGGAGTTGGGGTTAATCCAAGTCAATGCTGAAACTACAAGAGCTGGTTCACATCCTGCCCCTGCAAATTAAACCACAGGGCACCTATCATGAAATCTGCACATTAGTAGAGCTATCACTCTAGCCAATCACTAGCCTTCCTCCAACCCCCAGCTCCATCTATGGTAAACACCCTGTGTGTCTCTCAATCCAGTGATGGAAAAACGCCTATTAGCTAATGCAGTCTATTTTCTGCCAACAGAGGGTAGGTCCCTAAAGCACATTCACTAGCGTTTTGTCCAGTCTCTTGTTAAGATTTCCACCACTTGAACTGGAAAGACAACTCCGCAAGCTGACGGATCTCACTGGCAGGAACTTTCCTCTGACATTCAGCCTCCACTGTCCCGTTACTCTTAGTAAACACTCCATGTATTACATTATCTAATCCCCTTCCCTCCTTGCTATTCACACCCTTCCAGTACTTGTGAACTGCTATCACATCTCCTCTTATTCACTCAGTCAAGCTAAATGTATTCGAGCTCTAACTCTCTCGTTAGCAGCCAGCCCCTCCTGCCCCCTAATCATTTTTAGTTGCTCTTCTCTGCCCGCCCTCCCCTTTGTCAATCCCTGCCTGGCGCCTGGAACTGAACGTGCTATTCCAGGTGCACTGGCAGCAGCATCACCCAGACCACCCTCCTCTGTGATGTGATGCCCCTGAGCACGCACTGGACTTTCTTTAATGAGGTATCGAACTGCAGACTCATGGACAGATCACTAGCTGCCGGTGAGTTGTGCTTCCTTCCATCAGGGCTCAATGTAGCCAGTATGGCCTGGGTTTCCAGAAGCACTGAGCACTTGTGACTCCGCACAAAGTCAATGGGAGACGTGGATCATCGGCACCTCTGAAAATTAGACCTTGAATCGCAGTTACTGTCCACAGGCAGCTTTGACTCACCATCGATGTCCCTGCTCTCCCAGGCTTCTCTGCCCTTCTGAGTAGATTATCTTTCTGCAGATGTATTAGCTTGTATTTTTCCAAGTGGAAACACCCCTCTTCTCCTACAAAATCAAGCAATCAATCAATCTAACAAAGCCCTGCAGGCAAAGCATCTTTGACCAAGGCCCTGTGTCATTTTATCAGATGCTGAAGCAATAGAGGGAGATGCATAACAGCCAAGTCCATTGAACAGCGAGTTCTAGTCTTGTTTATTAATCTGTGCACCTAGCACTGGCTGCATTGTGCAGAAGGGTCTATAATATGGATTCCAAATAATTAGAGGAAGGTCACTGTCAGGTATAGACCTGGGCAATCCACAGAAATAGCCAGCTCAGGCTGAGCAGACAAGGGGATGCTGACCTCAGCTGTTCTTGGAAGCCTGGCTTCCAGGGGGGGCAATTCAATAGGCAATTAAAATGTGCACAGTTCTAGCTGGGTGGTTTGTTGTTGGTTTGTTTTTTTGTTTTAAAGGCTCATCTGCTAGACTGGCAGCTTGTGTGAAAACTGGCACACTAGTAGAAAAGGCTCCCTGCCCCTGACTTGGGAATCCACTTCTCCACTGTTTGGGAATAACCAGTGGAACACAATATGGTCCCCTTTTACTGCACCTTTCATCTAAGGACCTTGTAGTAGGAAGAGGGCCAGCAACATAAGCCCTCGTATCAGAGGCCTGGGCTAAAGTAGCCGTCAAAACTTTGCTGATATAAAGGCTGTGAGTTAGAGGCAGACCCTGCTCACAGAATCTGGCAAGAACAGGGCTGACATTGCAAAAATACTCATTCCTAAGAAACAGACCTAAGGGTGCTCTGCAGACATTTAGCTTCACGACAGCCTTGTACAATTATCTCCTTGCCTTATGGAGGTAAACTGAGGCCAAGAGTAATTAACTAGTAATTTGATCTAAGGGCACACATCCAGTCAGTGGCAGAGCTAGGAATGAAACCCAGGAACACTGGATCTGCCACCCGTAAACCACATATCCTGCAGAACTCAGGGCACAGACGGAGAAGCTAGAATACAGAGGGAACAATTTATGGTGGCTCTGCCACAGACTCCCTTTGTGTCCTTGGGCAAGTCACTGAATCTCTCTGTGCCTCAGTTCCTGCATTGTAAAATGGGAATCATAATACTCTCCCTCCCTCTCTATCTTGTAAACTCCTCAGAGCAGAGACTCTCTCAATGTGTGTATGTACAGCATCTAGCACAACAGGGTCCTGATCTCTGCTGGATCTTCGAGGTCTTATCATAATACTAATAACATAAATAAAGAATAAGGTTGGTTGAATATTTACCATCAAAACAATATTTTAACAGAAATTTGGGTTTTTGTGTAAACATTTTTTTTTCATGGAAAGGGTCTGTTTTCCATGGAAATTTTGGCTTTTCATTAAAAACAAAAAACAAAATATATATATATTCAGAAATGCTACCACAGTACCTCCAGGGGAGACATAGTCCAGGTGCCTCATGCCCCCATTCTCCTCTGCAAACCAGGTTCCCCAGATAACCTCCATGATGCACCGCAGCCAGGGACTCCCATGATGCACCACAGCAGCTCAGCAAAGAGGGGAGACTGTGATGCATTATGGGAGATGTAGTCTGGCTAAGGACACTGGCTCATAAAGGGTAATGGGAGCATGAAGTGTCCAAACTACAATTCCCAGGGAGTACCATGGTGGTATTCCTGAATCAGAAAAATTTGAGTTTTGGGCAAAATATTCAACCTTTTGCTGAAATCTCAAAATTTTCTGTGTCAAATGCTGATGAAAATGTCCCCCCCTCCACCCCATTTTTAATTAAATTTTCAGGGGGAAATTTTTTTTCTAACTAGCCCTAATAATAATAATAATAAAAAAATCCTGCTGGTCATGATAAGAATCAGTGCCCCTAAGAAACAGATTGCACGGTGCTGATACCCACAATGTATGCCTATCTACATACTGCCTCCCAGCCTTCACTGCTCCCAACCAATCCTCCAGCCACTCAGACACAACCAGACAGTCATGGCTCAGTCTCAGCCAGTGTTTGCCCTAATGATTTTCTCTCTCCTTCCCCAACGTCCCCCAAAAATAGTGACTAGTTCCAAAGGAGATGGGGGGAAAGGGACCATCAATAACACAAGATAATGCTCTGGGTGCAGCTGGGAAGGAGGAGGCCAGAATGCAGAGCCTGGAAAAGTTGGCTCACTCTTTGGCTCTAATGAGGGGCTGCTCTCATTAAAATATGAGCTGGATCCAACCATCTGTTCCTGCCCTGGCCTGTGATGAATTTGCACCAATCTCCAAACTTACATGGCCTCTAACTGGTACCTTAAGAAAAACTAACAACTCCGTTAGCAGGTCAATGTCAAGGTGAGATGCAGCAGGGGTGTCCAGATATTTCCCAGTAATGGGAGGAGACAAGATTTAGATCCAGGGGGATACTTTGGCTAGCTCCTGGCTGGTTGCATTTCTCAGGTGATTCTCGACCCTCAGATCCCTTGTGTCCCACTAGAGTGACCAGCAGGCTGCATTTGAGACCAGTTTGTGACAGTGACTTTGAACCATCGTATGTTAGGAGTGATGGCATGAGGGGATATCCATGCATAACGCATCCATCACCCATCTAGAGGCTTATCTAAGATAAGCTTAGCATGTATCTTACTGGTTAGATGAGGGAGAATATGGCCCTTTGGCTAATCACATTACAGATGGAGAACTTGGGGCACGGAGAAGTGACCTAACAAGGCCAAAGTCACAAAGTAAGTCAGTGGCAGAGGTAGAGACAGAACTCAGGAGTCCTGATCCTTTGGAATGACACTGCTTTATATTACACTCACAAAGACACCGCTGGTACAAACCTCTTTCTCAACCGAAATCAAAGAAGGAAAAAAGAAAGGATGAGAGAGCGAGCAAAAACGACTTTAACTCGAGCCAAGCTGAACACACATTTTAATGGGCATCTTTACTCCCCGCTGTTGCTGCTGAAAGGCTTGTAAAAAGATCCTGGCTTCCCCTTCATGCAGTCAGTGAGCTAATCAAACACAATTCAGAGAAGGCGCCTGACAGCAGTTCAAAGGCTGCAACTAATAAAAGGAAGTTGAGGTTTCTTAGCAGGACCACTGAGTAGCTGAATGGAAAAGCAGCTCCCTGCTCCGGGGCAGCATGGGGGAGCTGCCAAACCCCATCCTACTCCAATGTCATTTCAGAGCCAGCCCTGCCTGTTGCATCCTGGGAGAAGTAAGGAGCAGTTTAGCAATTACCTCTGTGGGAAAAGGTCCCAAGCAAGCCCCTTCTGGAACAGCAGGGGCTGAGGTTCTCCTCTGAATTCCCCAGCGTAACTCCATGATTATGTGTATTACAATAGCACCTATAGGCTTCAACTGAGCTCAGGGCTCCTTTCTGCTGGGTGCTGCATATACCCAGAGTGAGAGACAGTCACTGCTCTGAAGGGCTTATAATCTAAACAAAGGGAGCAGAGTTATTTCCCTTTTCCAGGTGGAGGACTGAGAGACAGAAAGATTAAGTGACTTGCCCAAGGTCGCACGAGGAGCCTGTGGCAGAGAACTCAGATCTCCTGGGTCCCAGTGCAGTGCCCTAACCACAAACCCTCCTTCCTCTTGGTGGAGACATCAGTGAAGTTATGCACATGAGAGGAAAACGAGGCCAGCAGCGTGTACAGGTAACAGGCCGGATCCTGACCTCAGTTACACTGGGGTAAAACTAGCATGACTATGGACTGCAGTGGCACACTGCCGCCGATGGAGTCACGCCAAATTTACCCGAATTTCTGCCCTCTTGGTGTTCAAACTGTTCTGAAAAGTGAGCCAACCCCCACTGCGTTCATCCCAAGGAGGAAGCTGCAACATCCATTTTTTGCAATCCATTTTCCGGTAGACGTTTGGTCTATAAATGTCTCTGACCCCAAAAGAGACAAGCTGCTATTTCAGATATTTGAAGATACAGTATTGCACTGCTTGGCCTTAATTTTGGGCTTCAGCAGGCTATTGATTGCTAGGATTCTTATATTATGTTAATAACGTGATAATCATGTCAGGGCTACGGGCCAGTCCCATAACGCTCTGCAGTGCAATATGTTTAATAGCTACTATTGTTATTAATTGATTTTGCTGTCCTTTGCTCTATGCATGTTTTTTTCTTTTAAAGTTTTTTTTAGATTCCCCAAACATCCAGGCAGAGTGAAAAGTCAACCCGTTTGCAGCTACTTTTACTTTTAATTCAGGGGAGGTCTTCTCCCACTTTCCACCAGGCTCAATAGGGTATTAACTGTAACACTCAATAGCTGAACCGATCAGTTCCTGAGCTGCCAGAGCTGCAACTGAATGACGAACTATCAATGGGACAGGAAGACTCACACTCGGAACCTTTCCTCCGCCTCGCTCAGGCCTTGTAGATGGTGGGAGGGACTTGTTGATTTCAGTATTATGCTTTTAATTCTCTAGGGCAGAGAGGAGCATGGGGTAAGAAACTCTTGTTTACATGTTGGCAGGGCCCAGTTCAGCTTGGGGCTCCATTGTTGAGAGGCACCGTACAAACACATAGGGGGAGATAGTCCCAGCACACCTCTTTTTGAACTCCATGGGACTATGCACAGGGTTAAAGTTACTCCCATGCCTGTTTTCAGGATCAAGGTCTAAGACAAGAAGTGACACATAATGGGAAGGGAGAGAGGGATGCAATCAATTCATGTATTTTTGTATACATTTGTAATCTACCTTTGCCCCCAGTAACTATATACGTATCAAATCAGTGACAACTGTCCCAATGTACCCCTCATGCCGTTGTTAACTGGTTGATTCCTTATAGACACCATTGCAGAGGGAGGGCCACCAATCTTGCCTTTAGATGACCAACAATGAATTAAAAAAAAATAACATTTCTAGCCAGCAACCTGTGTCAGTGTGTCCGACAGAGATGCACCGTTCACACAGAGCCATAATCCAGGCGGGGTGACATTCAGAGAGCAGAACAGACACAACAAGAAAGCTTTATCTCAATTAAAATCCTGACCCTTGCGCTTCATGGAATACACAAGCCTAGTTGGCAGGGTTGGCCAATTGACCCTGACCTGCCTTCAAAGAGGTTGGAGGAACAGAAGCAGTTTTGACTGCTGGTTCCTGACTCAAAGAGGTTCCAAGGGAGGACAGAAGTGGTGGGAGCTCTCTCTCACAGCCTCCTCCAGAGCCAGGTCCTTCCACCTCCCCAAAGCCCCCTGAGTCAGGCCCTTCTCCCAGACCTACTTTTTCCACTTGCTGCCTTCACACCAAACCTAAGCAAGACAAAGCAGCCTGCCGTCTCTCAATGAATCCAACATTCCAGGGCCAGGCAATGGGAGGGAAATGGGTATTTAAAATACTGCCAGCCAGTGCTAAGCTGCAGCGAGCTGCATGGCGCACTGACAAGGAATGACACTCCCAGGCATGCGGTAGCTAGATTGTGATTATTTTCTGAATATATCTCAATTCCAATGTAGATCTACTCTCCCGCCTGGGGCCAGAAAGAAGCACAGAGGGGAGAGACTATGCTGCAAGTCATAAGAGCAGACAGCTCTCCTCCCCTCAAAACCGGCTGCTGAGATAGAAATGGGTCCTTCCTCTTTAAACCCTTCTGACACTGCCACTTTTCTGTCAGACAAGCAAATGCTCAGGGTGATGTAGGCACAGGCTGTATCTCCAACAAGTTACGCAGCCATCCATTGATACTGATGCCCCGCATTCTAATTCTCTGGTCCCCACTATCCTAAACCTGCTTGTTAGATTGCAAGATGCAAAAGACCTGCATGCCCTATAGCCAGCACTGGGTAGGTCCCTACTGGACAGTGTATTCTTCTCTGGGCCAATTCTACCCGTCCATCATACTTCTATGACTCCCACCACTACAGTATCTGAGCACTTCACAATCTTTAGGGGATAGCCATGTTAGTCTGTATCAGCAAAAACAACGAGGAGTCCTCGTGGCACCTTAGAGAGTAAAATGTATTTGGGCGTAAGCTTTTGTGGGCTATGACTCACTTCATCAGACGCATGTAATATATGGCTTTAATGTAGGGTGTCAATTAATCGCAGTGAACTCACTCCATTAACTCAAAACAAATTAACTCGATTAGAAAATTAATCTCGATTAAGCGCAGTTTTAATTGAACTGATAAACAATAATAGACTATCAGTTAAATTTATTATAAATAATTTCAGGTGTTTTTCTACATTTTCAAATATACTGATTTCAGTTGCAACACAGAATACAAAGTGTACAGGGATCACTTTATATTTATTTTTATTACAAATAGTTACACTGTAAAAAAGCAACAAAAGAAATGGTATTTTTCAGTTCACCTCATACAAGTACTGTGGTGTAATCTCTTTATCATAAAAGTGCAACTCACCAATGTAGATTTTTTTTGTTACATGGCTGCATTCAAAAACAAAACAATGTAAAACTTTAGAACCTATAAATCCACTCAGTCCTACTTCTTGTTCAGCCAATCCCTCAGACAAATACGTTTGTTTACATTTACGGGAGATAATGCTGCCCACCTCTTTTTTACAATTTCACCTGAAAGTGAGAACAGCATTTGCATGGCACTTGTGTAGCCAGTGTTGCCAGGTATTTATGTGCCGGAGGTGCTAAACATTTGTTTGTACAGTACTTGTGTGAAGTGAACTGAAAAATACTATTTCTTTTATCTTTTTTACTGTGCAAATATTTGTAATAAAAAATAATAAAGTGAGCACTATACACTTTGTATTCTGTGTTGTAACTGACATCAATATATTTGAAAATGTAGAAAAACATCCAAAATATTTAAATAAATGTTATTCTATTGTTTAACAGCGCAATTAATCATGCACTTAAACATGATTATTATTATTTTAATCTTGCAATTAATTGTGATTATTTTTTCAATCATTTAGCAGTCCTAATTGAATGTTTTTATCCTCCCTCTGAGGGAGGGCCGTGCTATTATCCCCACTGCACAGATGGGGAACTGAGGCACAGAGAAGCTAAGTGACTTGACTGCAGTGATGGAGCAGGGACCTGAATGCAGCTCTCTCAGGTCCTAGGTTGGTACCCTAACCACAGGATCTTACTTCCTCTCAGCTCTAAATGTTCCCCACAAAAAGGCTCCCACTGCTTCCCTTGGAACACTGTTCCACAGCTGAAAGGATCTCACCGTTAGGAAATTTCCTTAGCATTCAGCACAAACTTTCCTTAAATCCCCCAGTGCTCCTTGCTATAACCTCTTGGCCCCCTTGCTGCTTACAATCCTTAGAGGCAGCTGCCTACCACAACCCACCCTGGGTCATTGTGTAACCAAGCTTCACAGCTATCGTTCCTTTAACTTCTCCTGATCACTCACTCCAGACCCTTCAGCACTTTTGAGACTCACTCTTGTCTTTGCAACAAGATCGCCAGCAGAAGAGTGCATCTGTTCCTGGCATGTAGCTTCCTAGCAGCGCCTTGTGCTGGTTGTGGCTCAATTTGCCAGGGGCTCCTAGGCTGTGATGGGGGAAGGGAAGGAGGAGGAAATAGATTTGCAATGAAACATTCTTGTTCTTTGCAATTGCACATCTTATAGGCCTAGATCTAGCCATCGCTATCGCAACACGGCTCCCGTGAAAATTCAACACTCGGGCCTCCAACCACTACCGGGTACTAGTCCAGGCCGGTGGATGAGGCATTTCCCTGGAAGTTGTGAGTCCTTTGTTCCATACCCAGCTGTGACATTGGCCAAATCTCTTCATTTTTCTTTGCCTCAGTTTCTTCCTCTGTAAACAGCTGATGATGTCCCAGCTCACCAGTCTAAGGGCATGTTGTTTTGTTACTGGGGATCACCCTATTCTCACAGGATGAGCCAGTGGTACCAGATTGGAATATATTCCATTTAAATATTCTAAGCTGCACTATGAACAGACTGAGTAAAGAGGGAGGGGGAAGGGAAGGACTCCCGTATCTCCCCGCAATGCCAGGGTTCAGGTTGTCATCTGGCTGCCCTAATTCATGGCAGAGGACTAAGGAACTAAAGCAACGGCTTCTGCCTTGGGAGACATTTCATGCTCTCAGTTCAATGCTATTCCAAAGCAGCTAAGAAGGAGGCCTGGTGTGAGAGCTGATGGGAGAAGGAATGCTGCAGAAAGGAGAAAGAGGCTCATTGCTCAAAGCCCAGAAGGAAATAAGGGGTCTGTGTGTTGTTGAGGGTGGTGGGGTGTGGGGGGTGTGGGAGGAGAGTGGCAGAGGATGAAACCAAAGCATATAGAGAGAACTGGAAGAAAATAATCTAGGCAAATGTGCAGCCTCAGCTCCTCTCAATGTCTGCTCCCCAGAGAACGTCCTCACATTAGGACACACTGAGCAGCTCGATCCTTTGCTGCCATATGCAAGCTGCTCACACCTAGTGGGACTCCGCACAGCCAGCCCAGGTTGCCACCCAACTCAGCTCTTGGGAGCACTTTTCATTTCTCGCCGAGACTCCTCCTCTCGTGCAGAGTCGCTGTGCGCGGAGGCAACAGTGACAAAGGCGCCCTCGCTTGAGAGCAGGGATGACATGAGGCAATTCAAGGGTTAGCATGCGTGAGAGGGCGGAGGTGCGAATGTGTGTGTGTGTGCATGACAGGGAAAGCTAAGGAGTGGTGTGAGAGAGAGAGAGAGTGCGCGCGGGTGGCCTTGCTAAGGGGAGTTTGTTGGTGTGTTTGTGCATGCAGAGAACGCGGTGTGTGTTTTTGCATATGTGTGTGCAAAAACCCCCAAGAGGACTCTCTCTGTATGTGTGTGTGAGTGTGTGCAATAAGAACAGAGAGGTCTGTGTGTGCATGAACATCCATACCAGGAGGCAGCTGAGTGTCCTAAAAAGTTCCTAGCGATGATTTCAGGAGGGAAAGCCTCCTGCTTTTCCCCCTTCTGAGAATTCTGCCAGGAATTTGACACTGTCAAGGATGATGAAATGTCAGGGAGAAAACACATTCGGAGACAGACGTGACCCCGCCCTGGGAGAATTCATTCGCTGTGCCATTTTCTCTCATTGGCAGGTTATTGACTGCAGAGATACTGGGGAATGTCTGACAATAAGACAGAAATCAATTCCCTGGAAGCAGCCCTATGATGGAAACCAAATTTTCCAAATCATCCATCCATCATAACTCTCTGTGATTTTGCTCCAGAGGCTGCAAGGCATTGCAAGGAACCCTACAGGGCATTCATTATTCTGATATGTAGCAAGTTAGAAACGCAGTGGAACTGCTTACCAGAAACCCAGCGTGAAATTCTGTATATAGCAAAGATCGGCCCAAGCTGAAAAACTCAGATCAGGAGTTTGGCCTCCCCTAGGGTGTTCAGATTTGGGGTTTCAATACACCCACTTATACAAACAGGCCCTGATCATGAACATTCAAGTCAGCATCTGGACACCACTCACTAAATTCAAACACAGCATAACTTTTCCCTGCACATCTGTTCTGCTTTCCCATGCCTGCATCCACCATGAAGCTCTATCAATGTGCACTTCAATCCTCATCTACCAAAGCACCAGGTAACCTAGGCCTCCTAGTGCACATCAATCCAGACCTGAAGCAACCCTGGCTATTTCAGTCCCAGGCTCGCCTCTGATCGCAGACATAAATGCTGAACAGCACCATCCACTGTCTGCTACACTAGTCTTGGGCCCCCAACATGCTGCTGATGCATCTCAGTCCTGACCTGCAGCCTTGCCTGAGATTCCAGTCCTGGGCCCTGTGGAATGCAGCCGAGGCACCTTGACTCTGATCTACGGTACGCTCAGCAACTGTAGCCCAGAGATCCCCACACAGCTGTGCTGAGGCGACCTGTGACAGACTGACAATATCCTGTAATATCCTGAACAAACCTGATGGACTTAAGATCAACTTTACTGAATTAAGTTAAAACTTTATTGAATCAGGGTTAATGCCTTTAGGGTCCATTGCATTAAAAATTCAGTTGTGTACGTGTTATTGTCAGGGCTGCCCTTACCCATATGCAAAGTACGCAGCTGTGCAGGGCACCAGGAAATTTGGGGCACCAAATTTCCTGGTGCCCTATGCAGCTGTGTGCTGCTCCAGCCCCTGGGCCCTTGCCCCTGCTCCGCCCCGGCCCCACTTCTTCTTGCCTCTGCTCCACCCCTACTCCCCTGAACTCTGCAGCATGGCTGGGTTTGAACTCACCGGCAGCGGAAAGTGCAGACCCCGCCCCAGCTATGCCGCCGGTGAGTAGTTCCCCCCTGCCCCCAAGCCAGCCCTGCTCCCCCCCACCCCAGGGAGGCTTGGGGCCTGCCTCCCTGCTTCTCCCTCCCCACCGCCGTGGAGGCCTGGGGACAGCTTCCCTGTTCCCCGGCCCCACCCTGCAGAGGCCAGGGGCCCCACTCACCCACCCCGCGGGGGAGGCTGCGTAGGGCCTCAGAATAGCTAGAGACGGCCCTGGTTATTGTGGCATTGAATGTACCTTCTCTAGTAGGGAGGGGAGGATGCTAATGAACATCCTCTATTATCAACCTTTTGAAGCCACCCCCCTACAAACTGGATCCTCCAGGGACCAACAGACAGAGAGAGGGACTGGGGAGAAGTAGCCTGGTTTTAAACTGGGTCAGGGTGTTCTTCCTGATCCAGCAGACAGACAGGATCACTGGTCCATGGAGGGCCCCAATCCTTTGGGAAGGGTTCGAAGGACTGGCCTACTGAAGCCTCATACAATTGGGTGCAGAAGCTGTGATGAACTGGTAACCCCAAGGAATCCCCCTTGGGCGGGGGGTTGAAAGACTCCATGTTCGAGTTGGGGTCATGCCTGGTAAGCTTATTAGTGTGTAGGCTCATCTATTGTTTTTAATGTTTTCTCTGTACTGCTTTTTCCCGTAAGACTAGAGCAGGCTTGCATCGGAAGTGCTGTGTGGTACCTGGAATCTGTAGCAATTACACCTGTTAACTGTCTCTGAAGAGAAAGCAAGGAGATGTGCTTTGCTTGGCTAACCTGTCTGTGCTGGGAAATACACAGCGATAGCAGCGAGCTGTGCAGGCTGGAGATACCTCAGTCAGAAGGGAGAAAGATGTGGGTCTCCACCCAGAAGGGCAACGGCTGGGGAGACAGCAGCCTGACAGTGGGCGCCCTGGATGGACCACTGAAGGGAAATATAGGGGCAGTTGCTCTGAGCTTTGGCAGATCCTAGTTCTGATGTACAACATGCCATGCTCTGGCAGCCATGCCTCGTGTCCCTACTCACACACAGAGCTTTGCCAATGCTCCTTATTCTGGACCTGTACCAACAGCCCCCCACCTTCCCACCTCCCCTGAGCAGAGACTGCAAAGCAGCTGCTTTGTCATGCAGACAAATCACAAGTACGACACCAAGCTCACCAGGTCTGCTGTAGTGAAAGGCTCATTTGGAAACCCGCTGCACAAACTAATTAACCTCCCACCCTGCCCCACTGCCCTCTGGCTAGGAAGAACTAATCAAGGGAAAAGCCTGTTATCAAAATACATTTACCAGACACCAGCGTATTCCAGTCTGCGGGGCCTGGTAAAATCCGTGTGTCGCCTCAGGCAGCCACAACCGTGCCGATGAATCAACCTGCGAAGGGCACAGGCCTGTCCTGCACCACTATTTCTGGGAAAGCAAATGGAGCACTCTTGAAAGGGATCTGAGTGGCATCTTGGTAGGCTGAGATCAGAAAAGGGGCAGGGGCAGTGCCAACTGGCTCCAGGCTGACCCTGCTACCTCTACCTGTATGGATAGCGGGGTCTCCAGGCCTTGTCACTGGCCTTTCTCCTGAAGCCACCGAGTGCAATTCAGGGTGGTTTGTTCAACATCCACACCGGTACACCACAGACGGATGTGATTTATCAAGAGCCAACCACTGCCTCAGAGCCTTTCGGACGTTAACAGGGGATTTGCTCTGTCTGGACCTAAAACTCATTTCACAAAGCCATGAAAGAGCCTTTAAGATGATGACACGTTTTGGGCACTTCTGCTCTGCTCCAGGTGAGATCTGATGTTGAGGTGCTAAACAGAAAGGTACATTAGATATGCCTCAACCGATGGATTATGATTAAAGTTTACATAGATGTGAGGCAAGATGCTGAATAGCCCAGTATAAATCCACCGAGCCATCTGGTCCCCCTGCTGCGAGCACCTTTATGCAAAGCAGAAAACATCCTCTCCTCTTTCAATAACCACCTGAGAAAGAGACGGATTCACTCTGTGTCAAGGCCCATTGTGGGCAGATTACTCCACTCTGCCTAGCTCTCTGACCAAGCTTCCGCTACAGACTCAGTCTGAGTGCCGGCTGAGACAGTGCATGATCCGAACCAGCCACAGCTTGGGGATGCAGCTCAATGACTACGACCTCCTCTCCCCCAACTGCCACTTCCGAGCAGCACCTCAGAGAGTTCCAAACCAAATTCCATGTTTCAGGATTTTCTTCCAACGTTTTTATCCTATGTGACTCCAACCAGTCCAACAACCTTAACTCTGCCCAACAGCCATTCCGACTGCACTAGGAAATGGGGCTTAAGCTCAGCTACGCATGTAGGTGGAAGAACAAACAGGGCGAAAAAAGAGCAAAGTGCAGATCTGAACTTCCCCAGCATTTGGGGGTTCGGCTCAGCCCTTCTGTGCCAGCCACAAGCTTCAGAGTCAGAGCTGGGTTTGAATCTGAAATCCTCCACCATTCAGCGGACGTCAGGCTCACCTCTAACAAACGACGTACCTTTGTTCTGACTCCTACTGGAAGCTCTCAACGCTCTTTGCAGATAGCAAGGCCCCTGTGGGATTAATGCCCGGAGTAGGAAGAGCATAAGAAGCCCTCCAGACCCTACAGGGTTCCAGTCGCAACTGCAGTTCCTGGGTCTAATTCAGGAGTAGAAAACAAGCTGATTTCTAGTGGCATTCACACTGCCTGGGTCCTGGCCACCGATCCAGGGGGCTCTGCATTTTAATTTAATTTTAAATGAAGCTTCTTAAACATTTTTAAAACCTTATTTACTTTACATACAATAATAGTTTAGTTCTATATTATAGACTTATAGAAAAAGATCTTCTAAAAACGTTTAAATGTATTACCGGCACGCAAAACCTTAAATGAGAGTGAATAAATGAAGACTCGGCACACCACTTCTGAAAGGTTGCCGACACCTGGTCTAATTCATCATTGCCCTGCTCTTGTGCAGTTGTTTACACCAGTGCAAAACATTACCATTCTGATATGACAGTAGTTTATATCCTGGTGTAACACAGACAATAATGAATTGGGCCCCTGGAGGTTTTTTTCTTCAGTGAACCTGTGGGCGCAGGATACCTTCCAGGATCAGGCTCAAGCCAACAGCAGGAATCTACGTGCTCCACCATCCCATTCACTCGCCAGTGCTCCGAGCTGACGTTCTGAACAGCGTGGGGCTCGGGGTGCTCTTCCTGTCCCCCCTCTGAATCCTTCCTGGCCTTCCTATGCAAACATCACTTCCCAGAGTGGGCCCCGACATTTCCTGTCTCCCATGGCAGCATTTGTTAAAGGAGTTCAGAGAGGGAGAACCTCAGCCCACGGGGGAGCGACATCCTTTCAGCCGACTAAAAGTCAAGCGAGAGAAAGACTCCTAAAGAGCTCGCGCCTGATCTTATCGCTGCCTCTGCAGGCGGCTTGGGTTACCGGAGACTCTCTTTTGCGACTCAGAAGACTTTGACCAAGAAAGGTAAAGTCAGGGTCGATCGATGAGACTGTGCCTACCCTGTAGCATCACGTTACCTGCCGAGACGAGACAGCGTTATTTTCTGGTCTGGGCATGAGTCTGTGGGAGGAAGAAAAATAAGAAAAAAGCCCCTAGACTAGGCCAGTTGTTTAAGTGCAGTTTTCCTTTGTACCAGGACAGACTGTTAGAAATGAGCCTCATGACTTCTGGATGGAGAAGCTTCCCCAGATCCCAGGGTGAAAGGAGGCTGACACCAAAGACCAGAGCTAACTGACAGGATAGACGCCCTCTCAGACACGACTTTCTGCCCCAGAAACTCTTGTTTCCCCATGGTGGTAGCTAATCGCTAGCCAGGCCCAGCCTGCTCAGCTGGAGGACAGCTGAGAGAGCAGCCTGAGGCAGTCTGGGTGACAGGGCCAATTCATTGCAGCACCTGCACGGAGCCCCGCACTGGGACTCAGAGAGGCACCTTGTGCTTCCCCTATCCCAGGGCTGTTTGGGGTCATAAGATAGGGCAGCACTGTGGGGGTGTGGCACTGGGGACTGGGCCGAGCTTCCCAGAGACAATCTGGGCAGGGTGCTGTGAAGCTCTTGTTCCAAACAGCCGGCTGTAGCCATATGCAGAATAAAGCTGTGCTCTTCACACACACCCTCTCTCTCTCTCTCTCTCTCTCTCTTTTTTCCCTGTGGCTTGATTTCAGCAAGAGCGAGGTCAGGTCCCAAGGCTGGGAACTAGCAGATAAATCTCCTGGCAATTCCTTCTTATCCCATACCCTGGCTGCAGACTGTGCCTGCAGCTGCGCGATGTGCTGTAGCCAGCAGCTCCTGCTGTGACTGCTTAGCCTTGGCCAGGATTTAGACTGTGTCTGGCCTGGAGCTGGAGCTGTCATTTCCAGCTCAGGCAGACAGACCCACGCTAGCTTGATCGGCGCTAGCCTGCTAAAAATAACAGCATAGCCACGGCTGGTGGGACGGCTCAGGTACAATCCCACCTGAAACTCTAGCTATGGACTTGGGCAACTGGGCAAGCCATGGCTAGGCTGCTATTTTTAGTACGTTAGTTCAACGGGTATGGAATGAAACCTTCCAGCTACAGGCCAGACATACCCTTACGGCGTCCCTGCATAGCAGTGACGCTAGGCAGCCCAGCCTGCATTAAACCCCAGACTCCTGCCTCAGGCCAGCAGCCTCAAGAAAGAATCCCCTTCCGGTAGTCATTGCAACCACGTCCTAGCTCCACGCTGCTGCTGCTCAGGGCCGGAGGAACAGTAGGTTGTGGCCTAACTTGGTTACTATAAGTTGCTAAGGTCCTAACTAATCACCATGTGTGTTTGCAGGAGCAGGGTACGTCTGTGAAGAGGAGGGTGTTTTCATACTCTTTCATCTCCATAAGTGGCACGGGCCCTCTGCTGCAGCTGGCGAGACTGACATGGAGTGGTGGGGGTCCAGGTTTGGAAGCAAAGCAACAACGTAACTCAGTGTGTGTGCGTGAGGGAGTGAGAGGTGTTGGCCAGTGCGCATTTACGTGGCATACATTTGCATGCGTGTCTCTGTGTGCATGTCTGTTTTGGCACATGTGGGTTGCATGACAGGCAAGCGCGTCATTGCGGGAAGACGGGGGGTGCTTGTGCATGCTGGAGGTGATTGGAGTGCTGGTGCCTCGGGCTGTGGATGTGTGTGCTTTGGGCAGGTATTTGCTGGTGGGTGTGTTTTTGCATGCTGGGACTGGCATGTATCCCTGTGCGCCTGGCCACAGCCACGTGCGTGAAGGATGCTGCACAGGCATTCATATGGCCACAAGCCACTGACTCCTTCCCCCACATCCAAATAGGGAGGGGGAACTATGGACACAGCAGATTTATCCCCCATCCTAAAATATACATTCCTTGCCTGAGACTGAGCCACTCTGCAACGGTCTTGGAGTCATGATCAAACATCTGGGGAGGATCCTTCCATTTGCCTCCTTGCTCCTCTCAGTCCCTCAATCCTCAGCTGTTCCATGGCTGGGAAGCACTGAGACACCGTTTGGAGAAAGCCCAGAGACAGAGGAGGCAGGGCAAGCGGAAGGAAGTGGCGGGGTGAGGGGTCGGTCCCCAGATTTGGAAGGCATTGCTCAGGAGGCTGGTTGGCACGATGATGCCTAGTGCCGCAGCAAGTGAAAAAGCAGCGATTTGTTTCCCACTGA
The DNA here is from genome assembly GCF_025201925.1 of Gopherus flavomarginatus. Classification (NCBI taxonomy): domain Eukaryota; kingdom Metazoa; phylum Chordata; order Testudines; family Testudinidae; genus Gopherus; species Gopherus flavomarginatus. Next base: position 10,249,365 of record NC_066617.1, on the reverse strand, counting down.
GAGAAAACTTTCACCCTCCTGTCCTCGTGCTCTGGTTCAGTGACACTATCGTGACCTTGCAGTTGGCCTTGGCTCACGAGCTGCCTTCTGTCCTAGGCACTTGGTCTATCTGTGCCAGCTATTAACTTTTCAGCCTGGTTACCGCCCCTCCCTCAGCCTCCCTGGAGACCTGTGCAGAAGCCGAGCCCCATGTTTTCAATTTACACCATCTAAATGATTCATCACAGCCTAAAGAGGCCTAAACGCAGCCCGGGAGGGGAGCTGAGCCACTGAAAGGAGAGGAATGAGATGAGAGCTAGAGATACAGCAATGCAAAGCTCCAGTGACCGGCTCTCTTCCTTGCCATGTAGAAGCCAATCAATGTCCCTCCCTACCGCCTCCCCACTCTTCCCCCCATCCCCGTCCCTCTCTCTCAACAGAGTCAAATTTCCCCCTGTAAGATTAGGATGGGAGAGTCACAGAAATCAATTCCTGGGCGCTGGCACATTGCCTCTTGCACAGAGAATTCAGGATCACAATGCAAAGTTGGATCACAAAGCAGTCACCAGACACCGTCCCAGCTCCCAGCCCTCCGGGCTAAAGCATTCACTGGAGTTCACCGGCTGGAGACTCAGAGCTTCCAGTGAACTGATGGATGGGGCTGTGGGGTAACCTTAGAAGCAGCGTACACTGACACCCACATTGAGCACCTCAGTTACTGATGCTCAGATCCAACAGTGAGAAGCACTCTAGAAATAAACAGACAGCTACGCACACCCGACAGGCCACCGTTCTCCATTAGGTGAGCAATTTACGGCATGCCCATGGCATAACCCTGCACTGCCATTAATTAAAGATGACTGATACTGGAGAGGAAGGATGCTCTTGTAGTTAAGGTACACGCCTGGCAGTCTGAAGCTGTGAGTTCCATTCCTATTCTTTCAGCGAGGGCTTGGACAAGTCACGTCCCTGCTCCATGCCTCAGTTTCCACATCTGTAAAACAGGGATCACTCTACCTCAAAGGAGGCTGGACTTCTTCCTGTTTACGAAGTGTTTGAGACCCTTGGCTGAAAGGTGACACAGGGTGATGTATTAACACTAGTGACAAGCAACAGTTCTGACAAGTTTTCCTGGAGATCTCGTGTGGGCGGAGGGGTTGGGGTTTGATTGGACAGCAAGTCTAAGAAAGGCTGATTAATGAACTTCACAACGTTCTAAGGTTCAGTGCCAATAAGGACCCAAACACCCAGGTGCTGCTACCCTGAGGCAGCTGGACAGCTTAACTCTGCAGAACAGGAGCTGGAAGTTATGTGAGACCAGGGATATCTGGCACTGCCTGCTGCTTGCCTGGCTGGAAATGCCCTGGACAGCCTGGCTCGTATGATTTGGCCCTTCTGCTTCCAAGCCCAGTTTGAGGGGCAGAGGCAGGCAAATAAAAAAAATAAACACAGAGATCACAGAGAAGACAAAGAACTGCTGGCACCTTCTCAGCCCCCCGAGTGCCTAGTTCACTCCAGGTTTGGTTTAAGGGCGAAGCGTCCTTTGCCAGGCCGAGTGGTTCTAACTGGAGCCAAACTTGCTCACCCAGCCCCATCAGATCAGGAGCTTTGGAGAGTGGACCCGGGACGCAATGGGGCAGGAACAGGACAACAAGGCAAGGGCAGAGAATGGTGAAGTCGCCACAGCACTGTCGTCTTTTCTTAGGGAGTTGTGGTCACTGACTTATACGGTTTTCTAGTAAAACCCACAGAGCCTGATTCTCCTCCCCCCAGCACTAACTTCCTGAGGTCAGTGGCGTGGCACTGGGGGAAGTGAGGGAGGACTCCGGTTCTAGGCACACAGTGGCTTCCCCCAAGGACAGGCGAGGCCGTGGGCAGCACTGGCGCGGAGCTCACGCCTGGGAAGCAGGACGAAGGAAAGGAATTTAGAGGGAGGATTTACATGTTTTCCTTTTGGAGCACCTCAAAAGCCAAGGTGAATTAGCCCTCATGGCCCTACCGTAAGGCATGTAAATAAAGGGCAGCCCCATTTACAGAGGAGGAAGCAGAGGTTAAGCAACAAGCCCCCAGGTCTGTCCTAAAGTTGGGAATAGAACCCAGGAATCATGCTGTGCTGGCCGGTCTATTAACTACAAGGCCATCCTTCCTCATTAAGGGAAGGGAAGGGGGGTGTTGGGGGGAAGGTTTGCACATGGGATTCCTAGTCTATTGAATCCAGTTCTCCTTTCCCTACTATACGCTGGCTAGCATTTTCTTTAGCTCCCTTGCACCAAGTTGCTGTGCAATCTAGAGTTGTCTCTGCCCCTTTTCCCTCTCTGGGGATTTATTGCTAGGTGCACTGATTGCTTGATCCCTGCCACTGACCCTGGGTAGCTGCAGCAACAGCCTGAGATGAAATATCTGGTACTGCCATGGTTCAATCAGCAGCTAATGTGGCGTGATGATCTCTTCCATGCATCTGGAATCCCTATCACTGAGCCAGTCGGGTAGCAATGACACCTACTTCTCCAGGCCAGACCTGGAGACCCAGATTTACATGCTTCCTCCAACGGAAGAAATGAGCTGGGTGACGTCAAGCCGGTATTCAAGGCACACCTGGGTCTGTGCTCTAACTTCACCCACCTTTCAGGGACTCCACTTTCACCTTGCAGGTAAATGAATGGGATTTAGCTAGACAATGGAAATACCCTCTCTGCCTTATCTGCATCTCCATCCCCCAGCCCGACGTCCAATAATTGTCTGAAAAATGTCTGAGCTGCTTTTTAATACTAGACCCTGGACAGGGCCTCCCATTCCCGCTCGGTATGGAGGAAGCCGTGTTTGGTTCTTGGTTTGGAGAGGAGGGGATACGTGACGTATTCATGATGTTTGTGCCACAGCTCAGGCACCTTGGTGATGCAGCCATGTGTTTCATACATCACTATCACAATCACCATCAAACTAATGCACTGCACTGGACAAGCATACCTGTGCCCCCGCTCCCCGGGGCTGATCCACACAGGATAACAGCCTGCTAGTGCTCTCCACTGAAGGAATGAGTCCTTCAGCTCCAGTAGCAGAGGCTCATGCTTTAGACCAAGAGGTGCTGGGTTCACTCCTCCGCCTGGGGGGTTCTCAGCAGTGACAGGGCCTGAGTCACACCGAAGTGTTCTTTAGGTTCCTATAGACTTGGGTAAGAGGGAGGATCTGTCGTTCCCTGCACCCTCAGAATACGCTGCACGTGATCAGCAGCCACACAGCGCCAGATCCCACAGGTGGGGGGTTCAGCATGCTTTGACAGCCCCGACACCCTCTATGTGCCTACACAAAGGGTGCAGACTGCCAGAGGCACCATACGCTTCCCCTATGCTGATGCCTCCAATATGCCTCAACCTGAACCCAGAGGAACCATCTCTAGAGCTGGGCACGGAGTTCATGGCTGCTCTGCACAGACCCCCATTGAAGAGACCAATCAGTGCACAAAAGGTGGCTGTTTGTTGGGATGTGGACACCTGCCTGCTAGGAAATGAACCAAGAGCCGCCGATTCATTGCATGCAAGCCATCAAGCACCGATCAGACACTAACGGCATTCAGTCACTACGGGGATGGATGGAGCTGATGACTTAGAGATGAGAGGCCTCCTAGCCTATTACCAAGCCCACACGCCAGCCAATCCCTCTGTCCCATGAGGGTCATTTGATATAAAGCTGATTGATTCCAGTGAAAGATGCTACATAAACAACTCAATAATGGCAATCCACGCAGGTCCTTGATACAGAAGAGGTGGGCCCCTTCTTTGGCTAGGTCACGGATAGGAAAAAGCACTCTGCTCGGGTATCATGGTGATGGGCCTGGGAGAACAAGAGGAGAGGGAGAATACACCAAACCTGGCTGTTGAATACAAGTCTTGGCCTCATGTTCTCAGACCAAGAGGGACTAGCAGGGCCCTGGATGCAGCTTGCTCGGTATAGCTGGGGTAATGTTTACAAACCTCAGCTCAGGTCAGGTGTGCCCAGGATCTCCTGAGTGAGCCCAGGGCCTAAGCAAAGGCGGGACCTGACTCCTCGTTTTGGGCATATTCATCCCCGCTGCCCCCAGCTGCACTCTGCTGGTCTATATATGGCCATGAAGATCAGACATGCTGCCAGGCCACGGGCTCCACCATTCACAGCTTGCCCCAGCCTTGAGCTCGACAAGCCTGAGACCCAGCTCTCTCTGGCACTGGAAGAGGGTTCTCTGCAAAGCAGAAGGGGAGGTAGGTGTTGAGGTTAGTGAGAGGAAGCCTTGGGGTCAAAGGAAAACAAGACAAGGTGCTGCAATGTCAGCAGGGCATGGGGCCACCTCAACTGAAGTTCTGCATTCATTCTAGAGGCACCTGGCAAGTCTGTATTTCAGAGCATGGCTATCTTCCCTGCAGTGCCATTTTAGTGAGCAGACTCCCTCCTGGACACTGATCCTGGGACCCACGTGGGGTGGAAATTATCTGCTCAGACTTTGCCCACTGTCCCAGAAGAGCCAGATGGATCTGCATTGAAACAGTTGGGCTGACATTTAAATTGTTGTCACTAAGTTTCAGAGCTAACATTTGACTGAGATGAAACGGGGCAGTTCCCCCTTACACGTTACCTTTGAATGTGGCCCCCTGTGCCTATGGAATCCTGAGGTCCTGATTCTCCTCTCAAGATAGTGTAAAGCCAGGAGTAACTCCCTTGAAATCAACAGCAGTCAAAACAATGTAAGCAGTGGAGAGTCAGTGGAGAGCGAATGGGCCTGATTCAAAACACAGAGGAGCAAATAGGAGTCTTTCCATTGATTTCAATGGACTTTGGACCAAGGTCCTGCTGAGTCCCTCCTTATCCACTCACATGTGCACTCAGAAGGGAGAAACCCAGACTGCCTTGTTTCTGTCATTATTCTCTTTACCATTCTAAGTGAAAGGAAGACGACTGCTTCAGCAAGGACACTCTCTCTCAGTCTCCGAGGCCTCAACTGAGCTGCTCGGATCGCATTTTCAAGTGATGTCTTGTGCCCCACCAGGGACAGCCCTGTCCATTTGCAGCTTTGCTGCATGCCCCGGTAGAGAGTGAGAAAAGTGCACTGGGGCAAGGGAGGTAGGGCCAGATGGAGGGAAATGCCATCGGGCCATACTTACGTGTTGTGAAGCACACACCAGCCACAGTGCGGGTCCCCGGAGCCCAGGCACGCGCTGCAGGTCTTGTACTGCCCACACGACTCCACAGGCACTCTGGTCAGCTGCGGGAGGAAGGGAGAGAACATTTCAGTCTTGCTACACTGCTCCCAGTTCCTTTCTGGAGCGCAGGGTGTGAAGCCATTCACGCTCCTTGCTGCAGCAATCTCCTGGAGCCAGGCCTCTCAGAAGGGAACCTGTGCAGAGCTCCCCAGGCCAGCCACGCACAGAATGCCACAGTGCGGCCTCTGAATAAAGCTGTTTGTAACACACATTGGTCCAAATTCCAACCCGGCACAACCCTATTACAATCAATGGCGTTACACCAGGGGATTCAGCCCCATACCCTCTCCCTTGCCCACACTGCCCAGGCACTGAAACAAACACCCACACACAGGCTCACGTCCACCCCGCCCCACACATACTGCCCTATTGCTTCAGTTCTCTTTGGACAGACCCGGGCTCAGCACAGCAGACAGCCTGTTTGCAAAGCCCAGCTCTAGAATGCATTGCTAAATTGCTAATTCATCTGATCAACATCCCTTTGGCTTATGCCCTGGAGACCAACTGCGGGGCTTGAACTGGTACCACAGGCTCTGAAAGTAGCTCTCTAGATACCTCTCTCTGGGACTTATATGGCTCCCCTTTATCACAGCATCTGATCCTCACAACACCCTAGAGAGCTAGTGCAGGCCTATTATCCCCATTTTACTGATGGGAACTAAAGCACAGGAAGACAAATTGCCTTGACCAAGGGCACACAGGAAGTCTGGGGTGGAGCAGTGACATGAACCCAGTCGTAGAACAACAGCCTACAACCACTTGGCCATTCTTCCATTCTAAGAGCTCTCTCCTGGTCTCTTGTCTCCAGACCTCTCTGCCTCCCCTACTCCATGGTGAATATTTCCTTGGTCAATAAATCACACACCAAGCATCGCCCACAGGCCCATCTTTTCTTCTGGAAACTCCAGCTACTTTATTTTCCACGTGCAGCTATCATTCCTCTAGCCCTCGGCCCCCTGGACTTCAGCTCCAACACCACCTTAGCTTAGGGCAGCTGAAGGAATTTCAAAACCTCCCAGCGGTTGTTTACACACCGCACTTCGCTCCGCTTGGGCTTTCTGTTTACACACAGTTTCTCTTCCTGGTTTTCCTATCCTAGCCCAATGCTGTTGCCAACTGACACACTGGCACCGTGTCTCTTTGTCCTCTCTAGTGGCAGGACAACATAAAGAGGTTTATGACTTTCTCCATGCCTCCAAGCTGCCGCTCCAAGCTCCTGTAGCTCAGCGTGTAGAGGTGCTAATCTCCAGAGAAGGCTACAGGACACAAGCTGTCAGAGAGCTGGAACTAGTGGCACTGTGATCTGAAAGAGACTGCTGCGAGCCTAGCTGCAGAGAAGAGTGTTTTAACCCATCCCAGCACACGAAAGCATCTTTGCATATTTCTTGCTCTTTCTTTCTTTCTTTCTTTTTAATTAAAACATTTCACAGAGCCATAGAGTTTAAGGCTAGAAAGGACCTCTCTGATCATTTAGTCTGACCTCCTGTATAACAGGCCAAAGATTTCCATTTTTTAAAACCAAAATCTACGTTTTGTGTCCAATGACCTGAGAGTTTCTTTCCCACTGACTCAGCGCCAGAGTGGATCCGTAATATACAATCAATCGCCCATACCTTCATACCAGCCCATGATGGCAGGGCAAGTTTATTCCTTCAGATGACACAGTATGGTATTACCCTGATGAAACACCACTGAGAACTGCCCACAATAAACTGCTGAACAGCTCCTAGTGACAGATAAAAAGAGAGGACATCTGGTTCTTGTGGACAATTTTTGAAAAGGATTCAGGTGGGTTTGAACTGTGAAATGTCAGACTAAGATTCATTCTGATGGTTTTTTGCATGAAATGAGAACAGGTTTGTTTGTTTGTTTGTTTGTTTTAACATCACAAGCAAAATCCTAGAGTTACACAACATCTGTGAAAATCCTTTGTTTTGTTTGGAACCTGTTTTTTTTTTTTAACCTGTAAACCATCACAGTCCGTGGGAAAAGGTTTCAAATCCATATTTCATAGGTCTGACAGAACTTTTCCCAGAAATCCTCAGATGGACCCATGGCATATTTTATTCATCCATTTTACCACTGCCTGTGGTAAATCTCCCAAAGAAACCAGCTGCTGCAGCTGGGCACTCTTACATAACTATGGGCAAATGTCAAAAGCTCAAAGAAACCTCTAGAAGATTGGGCCCCCAGCCCCTCCCCTGCTGTCATCCCCCCTTTCCTCCGCAGCCTCAGCTTGCTGCGCCGCCAGCTCTCTGGCCGGTGGGCCTGAGAGCTCCTGCTGGGCAGTGTGGAAGGCTCCGGCCGGGCGGCGTGGCTGCCAGTTCTGCTGCTCTGAGTGACAAGGTAAAGGGGCGGGGAGCAGGGGGGTTGGATTAAGGGGTAGGGAGTCCCAGGGGGAAATCGGGGAAAGGGAGCAGGCGGCAATTGGATGGGGCGGCGGTTCTGGGGGGTGGCGGTCAGGGAACAGGGAATGGGGGGGTTGGATTAAGGGGCAGGGGGTCCCAGCAGTTGGATGGGGTGGAGGTTCTGGGGGTTGGTGGTCAGGGGACAGGGAATGGGGGGGTTGGATAGGCATGGGAGCCCAGGGGACCTGTCAGGGGGCGGCAGTGTGGATAGGGGTTGGGGGTCAGTCAAGGGATGGGGAGGTTGGATAGGGGGTGGGGTCCTGGGGGGCAGTGAGGGGGCGGTCCCGGGAGAGGGCGGTCAGGGGACAAGGAGCAGGGGGGTTGGATGGGTCGGGAGTTCTGAGGTGGCCAGTCAGGGGGCAGGAAGTGAGAGGGGACGGATAAGGGGTAGGGGCCAGGCTGTTTGGGGAGGCACAGCCTTCCCTACCCAGCCCTCTACACAGTTTTGCAACCCCAATGTGGCCCTCGGGCCAAAAAGGCTTTGCCAATACAGCTCTACCAGCAGAGCCCCCTAGTGGGATGCAGCTTATGCCGTAAAAGGTGTTCTTTTGCCAGTCTAGTTAAATCACCTTCCTGAACGACATAACCTGTACTGGTAAAAGATCTCTTCTGCCGATATAGCCACACCTACATGGACTGTTTCACCTGTATCGCTATGTCAGTCGGGGGCGTGTGTGTGTTTTTTTCACACCCCTGACTGTGCCAATCAAACTTGGCATGGAAACCTGGCCTTACACCTATCTCTCAGAAAGACATCCAGTTTTGATTTGAAGACATCAAGAGATGAAGACTCTATGACTTCCCCTGGTAGTGTGTTCCACTGGTTAAAAACTGGGCTGGGTTGGTTCTTCCTTTCTCAGGTCTGGTTAGACCATCCCTAGATTTTAAGCCAGTAAAATACTTGCAAAAGTAGCTCATAATTCAGTGGTTAAAGACTGTAAATCTGTCCTTCCCTAATCCAAAAGCAATTTATTATTTATTTGACCTTCATCTACCTTGAAGGACAGAAACTTGTAAATACAGGTGGGTCTAAGCTATTAAGTTCAGATCCAGATCCAAACTATCCTGATATTAAACAGGGTTCTGATCTGATCTTCCACTTTAATTGGAGACCTCAATTTCCCCAAAGTCTGACAGGGCTCTAGTCCTGTTTGCATCCGTCTGACATGAAGGGGTCTGAGCTGTGAAGTTTAGATCGGAATGTGCACTTCTCCATCACCGGATGGGGTTCCAGTCTGGTGTCCTGGTCCACGCTCACCTCTAGTTGTGACTACAGTATTAGAATGAAAATGGAGCTCTGGGGAAAAGACAACACTCTATCAAGCCAGAAGCAAAAGCCTGACTGTGCTAGTAGTTGGTGTTAACTACCCAGGTGGGCTGGCCTCATTGGCAAATTGTTGCAAAGATGTAACAGAAATTAGCTACCTATGTAGGATTTTGTATAATTGCCCATCACTGTGGTATCTGATCACCATTCAGCCATCCAATGAGAGCAGCAGCAGGACCTAGGGAGTTATTTCACATACCTGGCCTTGCATGCATCCCATTTGGTGAACCTGAGACATGTGGGTATGTGCTACAGCAACACATCTTGTTTTGTGTTAATGCCTCCAAGACACACAACTACCCAGTATGAACTCACATCAAACCATGCGCCACGTTCCGTGGTTTACGCCCTAGTGAGAGGGGTCCAGTATAACCACTCCTATCATTGTGTGCTACTGCTGGTACAGTGGGCCCTGTATGAATTCATCTCAAGCAGCTTTATCGTGAGATTAATTACAATTGTGCCATGCTGATAAATGTCTTGAGCTGCAATGTCAGCCCTTCTAATTAATAAAGGGAGAGACCACAGAAAACAAAGGAGCTGTGACTGAAAGGAAAGCCACCGAGGGGTCATCAGCTTAAGAGAAGGGAACATCGAGCAAATAAGACAACGTCAGAGCTCATATTTCACCCTGGAATTAATCTGCAACTAATTCAGCTCATCTCCGTGAGTCTGAAGTCTCAAGAACTGTCTGTGCCCTATAGGAGCAATCAGCCTTTGACGCTGCCCCAAAGATCTATGAAAAAGAAAAGTCCACACAACCCTGCAATCATGTCTTCTCCTCATCATTACTGATAGAGGCATTAGAATCAAGTCATTTTCTGCAGTGAAGGCTGAAACAATCTCTGAAACCAGATTTTGATTCCCACCAGGAGCAGGAGAAGTGTCTTAAAAGTGGGGGGGCCACCAGTGCCCAAACTGTGGCCCTGCCCCCCCGTGCCACTCTTTCCCCCCAAGCCCCTGCCCTCACATCACCCATTCATGCTGAGGCCCTGCCCTCGCGCTACCCCTTCTCCCCGAGCTCCCCACCGTCCTATTCCCCACACTTCCTGTACCACCTATCCCCTTTTTAAAGTGCTGAGGCCATGGCCCCTGGTCCCCATGTTCCAGCACACCTAATTCCCACCTCACCCCTCTGACACACTCAAACCATTCCCAATGACACTTCTTAAGAGTGATCTTCTACCGAGGTGGAATTTTGATGAGTGTTTGGGACACACCTAACCAAGGGTTGGGAGATCGGAGATCCCAAACATTGAGGTGCCGCTGGTGCGGACCAGCATGAGCTGGGATATTATTTATATTACTATTGTGCCTAGAGGCCTAACCAATATCGGGCCCCAATGTGCTTGTCGGCAGATACACTTAGTAAGAGGCTGTCCTGGCCTCAAAAAGCTCATAATCTGCATAGACAAGACAGATAAAGGACGTGTTGCTATCCTCATCTTACAGATGGGAAACAGACTATGATTGAGTGATTTGCCCAGGGTCACACAAGGAGCCGGTGGCAGAGCCAGGAGCTAAACCTAAATCTCCCATGTCCTAACTGAGTGCATAGGCGCCAACTTGCTCTCTACTCGGAGTGGGTGCTTGACCACCACCGCCACAGGCTCGCCTCAACTCCACTCCTTCCTCCAAGCCTCCTCCCTCCCCTCCCATCTTCCCACCCTTGCTCTGCCCCTGGCCCTGCCCCCACTTCACCCCTTCCCCAAAGCCCCACCTCCACCCTGCCTCTTCCTGCCACCGCTCTGCCTCTAGTCCCACCCCACCCCTACTCCACCCTTACCTCCAAGGTCCCAACCCACCCTCACTCCACCCCTGCCCCGCCTCTTCCCACCCCCTCCCCTGAGCACGCCCCATTCCCATTCCTCCCCCTCCCTCCCAGTGGCTCCTGCACACCACTGAACAGCTGTTCTGTGGCACACAGGAGGCGCTGGGAGGGACAAGGAGAAGTTGACCGGCAGGGTGCTAGGGGCGGGGAGCTTGGCTGCCAGTGGATGCTCCGCACTCACTCATTTTTTTCCGTGGGTGTTCAGTGCCTATGACTGAGTGTCCTAACCACTAAGCCACCCTTCCTCACAAATCAACTGGAAACCTGAATTCCAATCTTTACGTTAACCATAAGTAGGACCAGCTCCCCCCCAAAACCACCTCTTTCATCTCTTTCTAGTATAACTGAGTTCCATGGAGTCATTTAAAACAAAATGATGGAGGTTTTGGATTTGGTTGACACTAATCAGCTAATCCTGCTAGAAATTTGGCTCCCCTTTCTGCCAATATACAAGGCTCCTGGTATTTGCTCAGCCCTTGTTTTCTGGTTTCCATATTTGACTCTTTTATCATTTCAGTATACACACGTTCCTTTTTTCTAAGCTGCCGCCATTCTGCTCAAAATGTGAATTATTGCTCCATCTCTGCTCTTATAATTGGCTGTTAATACAGCAGCTGGATTTATTCAGTCTGATGGACTAAGTCAATTTACATGTATAAAAAGGCATCTTAAGTAGCCAATTTCCTTCCCAATAGTCAAAAGATACATTTCCAAAACACTGAACGTGACTCTGTCAAGCTGTGTGGGTTCAGTGAATGCTGCTCCTATCTTACAAGGCTCAGCTGGCCCCCAAAAAGCTGCAGCAAGATTAAGAGAGGCTGATTTCATTTCAAAGCCCTGAATAGAGCATTCACGCTAATGCTGTTTGTTGAATAGGTTGAGACAAAAACCACCCAAGAACCAGGTTCAGTGCTCCCTTAGCAAAGCTCCTGAGGATGTGGTTAGTGCAAAGGACTCTGGGAGAGCTGGGATGCCAATCCAGCTTGGGCCACTGACTGTGTGATCTCAGGCAACTCTCTGCAACTCCTGTGCGTAATCCCAGCAGGAAGGTGTGTGAAAAGCAGGAACCCAACTGAAAACCAAACCCTGGACCTGATCCACCCACCTCTACCGTATACTGGTGTGAATCAGGAGTAATTTTTTATTTACATGATTGTAAAACCAGTTTAAGTGGAGATCCTCCAGCTGCACTAGAAATGGATCCTGGGTTCCATTTCAGTCCACATCATTGAGACACCTAATGCAAGTGACATCTCACCTCCAATGGGGTGTGGGAATGACACTGCAAACTGCACACAGCTGTCCTTTCCCAGCACAGCCAATGCCCACTCTCCCTTCCCAGCACAGCCAATGCAAAAGCCACTCTCCCTTCCCAGCACAGCCAATGCGAACGCCACCCTCCCTTCCCAGCACAGCCAATGCGAACGCCACCCTCCCTTCCCAGCACAGCCAATGCGAACGCACCCTCCTGTCCCAGCACAGCCAATGCACATGCCACTCCAAACTATTCCTTTCCAGTGTAAAGCTCCCTCCCAGCAAATCTATTCTCCTATGCTCAGAATGTTGAAAACCAGGGGCTTTAATTAAGACGAGTTAATTGGAAGCAGCAGTAGCTGCTGAGAACATATGACACAATAATTAAGCTTGGGGACAATGTGGCTGCTGCGTGGCACTGGTAGGGTAAATTACCTGTTCAAGTCACACACTCATTTCTGCCTATCACCGTGTCCAGGATCTGTCCCTCCCTCCTTTGTTATCCCCAACTCTCCTCTCTAGCTGTGTGAGTGGGTTCTCTGTGCAGCCAGTGACATTCCCAGCAATAGACAGAGGGAGATCATATGGGGCAAACATAAAGGTGAAGGAAAAAGACTTCTGAGTTCTCTACACTAAGCCAGAGAATTCACAATGAACAAACAAAACCCACTCCATTAGCTCAGGCCTCTGGAGGGTTCAGAGCATCTTCATCCAGGACCAGCAACAATCCTGGCCTCTTCCCACTAACTTTCCTGCAAGCACCCAACTTTGGTCAACTTCCAATTCATGCTGTCCCTGAGCTCCACTCCTGATCCACGCACCTCAGCTCCCTCTGAATCCCCAGCCTGGTTACTGATGAATCTGGCCTCACGTGGTCCCACAAGTTAAGTGTTTCAAATAATTGCAGGCTGCAAATCGTAAAACAAATGAGGTTTGGCAAGACGTTTGCACTCAAAAGCCTTCAAAATGGAGAGCTTAGTGTCACAATTAAAGGAGAGAAAGCCCAGTCTTAATGAGCACCGGATCTTGTGCGGTTACTGAGGCGTGCATGCCGAGTGAGGGATAGATCGTTAGCTAGGCTCTATAAAGACTATATATAGATTTAATTGGGCCCAGCAATGGAATTTATGTCAAAGTGCTGGGTTTTTCGAAGTCCGGAGCCACTTGAGGGCTAATGTCAAAGGCGTGAAAAGCTAAATCATGCAGGGAAAGTCTGATTGTTACTGCTAAAGATGATGGCTACCATGTTCCACCCTCTCCCCAGGTCACCTTGTTCCACCATCTCCTCAAGAGGAGTTCCATCCCCTCTCTCAGTTATCTGGTCCCATCTTCTTGCCAATGCATCCACACCTTCTCTCTCCTCACATTAGCACACCTCACCCACCCCCTGGCACAGTCTCTCCCGTCCCCACCTTCTCCCCAGCTTGTTTGTAAATGTTTGGGGTTTACAGGAAACAGTTGATGTGGGAGCAGATGTTGTATGTAGATGTTAGTCTGGTACAGGGAGCAACCACCTGAGAAACAGGAAGGAAGCTTCATTCAAAGGTGAGCTGATTTGGGGGTGGGGGGACAATCAGAATAATTTCAGCAACGTAACATTTTTCATTCCCATGAGCCTCAGCACTTCCTGGTTTGGGGTGGAAGCAGAGCTGTTCAGATGCCCCTAGAAAAGCTGTCCGTACAGCATTCCCTTATGACATAGCAGGAACAAGGACTCTCAAGAGCCAGCTTGTTCCCCTCCAGTGGGTGGGAAACCTTTGGATTTCCCTATGAAACAAATAGCTGAAACTCCTGAGCTCACCCACCACTAGCCCAAACATGTCCAGGCCTCATTCACAGAGTGGCTGTAATCCACTCGATTGAACAACTTCTTCCTCGGCCTTGGAATTCAAAGCACTTTACAAATGTGGGCAAGCAGCATTAGCCCCATTTTACAGGTGGGGAAACTGAGGCTCAGAGACACAAAGAGACTCAACCAAGGCCACACAGCAAGCCAGTGGCACAGTCTGAATTAGAACATAGGTCTCCTGTCTGGTAAGCTCCTGCCTAAACTGGGACATCACTAAAAACAGGGTGCTGTTTCCTATCCCAGTTTCTTGGAGGAAATACATGTCCATGCATTGACAGGGACAGTAAATATTTCCCCTGCTGTGACACTGGCACACCAGGTCCCCATGTCTCAATTGACTACTAACATATAGCTGGGATCAGCCTGGCTCACCTGTGTGTCTGTATTATTAAAACAGGTATTAGAATGATAAGAATGTGTTTAGTGTTTGGACTTTATTGAATGCTTGAAAATTGCTCCATGCCTTAATCTCACATGAAACCTCTATATCACATATTGTAAGGCACTACTTGAGCATTTGTACTGAGGGTCTTGTCTGCGCCACTGTAGTGCTTTACCAAAGACATTACGCCACCAACCAGAGAGTTTCTCCTGTCAGTACAGTTAATCCATCTCCCCAAGGGGCTGTAGCTATGTCGATGGGAGAAGGTCTCCTGTCACCATAGCACTGTCTACATGGGGGCTTAGGTGTGGATTTTTCACCCCCCTGAGTGACGTAGTTATACTGATATAGGTTTGTAGTTTAGACCTGGTCTAAGTTCCTGTGACTGTGTAAATCACGAGAACAAAGAGTTAACTAGTGTGATGTGCTGGTCTCCAACAGAAGATGGTATGTCCAGACCAAAAGGGAAGGTCCTTCGATACCAGGCGGGCTATTGTGGGATATTAAAGAGGACAAAATACTGTTGTTCTGCTGTCCCTCCCATGAAGACGAGTCATGCAAGTGGATTCTTCCTATCAGTTGAGACCACAGCTCAGAGCACACGGGAGGAGGAGTAAAAACCCTTAACAAGAAGAAACTGTATCTCTGTGCTGCTTGGACTCTGGGGTGCAAGATTTCTAGGCATAAGCTGATCAGCCAAGGTTAATCCTAAAGGACATATAGACTTTGTTTATTATAGACGCTCCCATTACCTTTCAAAACTTAAGATAATAACTCACGTGTGTAACTACGTTTACCTGCTTTAACCTTATAAATGACTCGTTTCCTTTTCTTATTAATAAATCTGCATCTAGTTTATCAAAGGATTGGCTAATAGACTTGCCTTTGGTGTGAAATCTAATGTGCAATTGACCTGGGATAAGTGACTAGTCCTTTAGAACTGGGAGTAACTAGAATATTGTTGTGATTCTTGATGTAAGGGATCATCTATCAAAACGCTAGGCTCAGCTGGGTGGCAAGACAGATTGGAGAACCCAAGGGGACTGTCTGTGACAATGTATGAGGAGTTTACAGTGATCATTGGTTGGTGAAATCTAAGTATAGAACTCACAGCCAATTTGGCGTCTGTGCCTTGGTTCTTAAGCGTCTGCCCTGAGGTTGGAACTCACTGCAAGGCAGCTTGACACCCCTCCGCCCACTCAGTCTCTCTCCCTTCACCTGTCCACTCTTGTTCTCCACCACGAGTAGTTTTCCATGCAGTGCCCTCAGCTCTCTGCTGACACTGTCTGAGCAGCGTTCATCGGTCTGTCTCAAACACAACTACAATAGCATCAACAGAGATACTGTAAGGTCAGGCCAGCTGATCTACAAACTAGAAGCCTAAGATCGAAGACCAGGGAAGTTGAAGAGCAATAAGCTGCATTCACAATTCATCTGGGCTTTGGCGAACAAACTCTTGCCAATAAAAGAGCAAGAGATACTTTATTCACGACTATTTGAATACCTGTTCATCCATGGAGCTGTACCCACTGCCACAGTGTTAACAAGGGTCTGAGTCTAGAGCGAACAAGCAGCCCTGGGAGGAAAGAGAGTAGCCTGGGCTCTCAAATACATGTTGCAATTTGTTAAAAGAGAGAAAACCAGCAAGTGCCATTACTGCTGGAGGAAGCTCATGAAGACTCAGCTGTATACCCAGAAGCTTGGGCAATCATTAGTGCTACCCAGCTGTGGTCGTTTTCAGGCATCTGTGCAATTGTTTCTTTGGCTGATGTTCAGCTGGGTTCTGACATCCCAGAGTTTCAGGTTGGAATGAACCAAAATGCTCCAAGAAAAACTCAGTAGGAAACTGCAGCGTTTTCCACGGTTTCAAGTTTCACACATCTGTGATCGTAGCTGGACCTAAGATGAAAAATTCAGATCCAGACACTGAAACCTCCCTCCCAGCCCCTCCAAGTGTATTTCCGTCGATGGATCAGAAGGCCAGGTCAGGGCTGTAGGTTCTGTATATTCTCTAAAGGATGTTCTAGAGTGTTCAAGGTCAGGGATTTCATAGATTCACAGAGTGTAAGGCGAGAAGGGACCATTAGATCATCTAGTTTGACATCCTGTATGTCACAGGCTATTACATTTCACTCCACCACCCCTGTATTGAGCCCAATAGCTTGTCTTTGACTAAAACATAACTTGTGATTGTCTAAAGCATATCTTCTGGGAAGGCATTCAGTCTGGATCTGAAGACATCAAGAGATGGAGAATCTCTCACTTCTGTTGGCAGCCTGTTCCAATGGTTAATCATCCAAACTCTTAACATTTGTGTTTTTTTCTCATTTGAATTTGTCTGGCTTCAGCTTTCGGCCACTGGTTCTTGTTATGCCTTTCTCTGCTAGATTAGATAAGCCTCCTGATGATGGTATTTTCTCCTCAAAAAGGTGCTCATACACTCTAATCAAGTCACGCCTCAGTCTTCTTTCTGATAAATGGGTTGAGTTATTTAAGTCTCTCACTATGAGGAATCTTCTCCAGTCCTCAAATCATTTCTGAAGCTCTTCTCTGCACACTCGCCAATTTTTCAACATCCTTTTGAAAATATGGACATCAGAACTGTACACAGTATCAGTCTAACCCAAGCTATGAACAGAGGGAAAGTCATCTCGCTACTCCTACTGCCCTGTTTGTATTCCAAAGGATTGCATTAACCCTACTCGCCACGGCATTGCATTGGAAGCCCATGTGATGCCTAAATCCTTTTCAGAGGCACTGTCTTCTACGTTACAATCACTTATTCTGTAGGTATGGCCTGCATTCCTTGCTCCAGATGTATAACATCCCATTTGACTGTATTAAAATGCATTTTGTTTGAAAGGGCTCAGCTGACCAAGGACTCCAGATCACTCTGTATGACTGCCCTGTCCTCATCATTATTTGCCACTCTGCCATTTTTGTATCATCTGCAAATGTTATCAGCAGTGATTTTGTATTTACTTCCAGATCACCGATGAAAAAGTTGAATACTGTTGGGCCTACTACTAATCCCCGTGGAAACCCGACAGTAGCAGTCCCATTCAGTGATGATTACCCATTAACGATTACTTTTTTATATGTCAGTTAGCCCATTCTTAATCCATTTAACGTGTGCTTGATACTGTATGATTTTTTTAATCAGCATGTCATGTAGTACTAAGTCAATGCAACTATGCAGTTACCTTTATCAATCAAACTTGTAACCAACTCTAAGAACTAAATCAGGCTTGTTTGAAAAGACCTACTGTCCATAAAACCATGCTGGCTGATTGATTCAGTTTGACACAATTTAGAGATGGGCACCAGAAGCAAGATCTGGGTTTGGCTCCCTCATCAGAGTTCAGGTTTGATCCATTCCTTGGGGTTTTGTTCAGGACCATCTCTCTCCCCACCATTAAAGCTGATCTCTAGTGGGAGTTTCTCTTTCCTTTGTGTTTCTATCTTCTTGGACTGAGGTGATTTCTGGCCACTACCTGGACCAAAGAGTTGAGACTCCAGCTCCTTAAGCCTTAAGCCGCATGCACACATGGAACCCAGAGCCCTTGTGGGAATGGATGGCTTAGGAACCGGTAATGAGGCACTAGATAGCTGATTCAATCTAAGGACTTGATTACCCTCTGATGGCTCTTTGGAAGACTATGTGAAATGGGGGTCTTGATTCAATTCTGCATTGTCAGGCACCCACATCACAAAATCCACCACTAGGCAGGATCCTTGCCCAACAGAAAAGACTGAACAGGCAGAGAGACTGATGGTGTCTGATGGCTGTAGGGAAAACACCATCAACTGTACCACACCTGAGGCACAGTTCCCCAGAGACAGAGATGCCTAACTACACAAAGACCCTACAGAGCTTTTGCTGATACTATCCAGGTGGTCTCCAGGATGGTATCTTGAAAGCGAGTGGGACCAGCACACTGAGATATGTCAAAGGAGCTCTCCACACAGAAGATCAAAGCAATTCTAACACTGTGGCTCTTATTACACCCAGCTCTTTAAAGGAATCACTTACAAAAGCCCGCAGTGCAATCTGAGATAGACTCAGGGATTTGCTAAGATGCATTTCATATGCTTTTCAAGTGAACACCAAGCCTTGTTAACACAAACCTTTGTATTCCAGGCCACAAAGAAAGAGGGGGTCTATTTGGCATCAAGCTACACATAGAAAGAAATACTGCAAGACTAAAAGGGCTTGTCCTGATACACCCTCTGAAATGTGAGCACTGCCCTATCTGTCTGTAAGGATCCAAGAATGAGGTCTTTGGTTTCAGTGAGTCTAGAACCCGAGGCCGTGGGGAGCCTAGGTTTCTGACACTCCCTTGTTGTCCAAGGTAGAATATATGGAGATATACCTATCTCATAGAACTGGAAGGGACCTCGAAAGGTCATCGAGTCCAGCCCCCTGCCTTCACTAGCAGGACAGATGAAGCAGCAAATTCGGGAAGGTCAGTCCCCACAGGAAATCCTATCGGCACATCCAAGGCGTGCTGTCGCCTGATTGGCTCGCACCCACTATTCAAGCCAGGAAGTGACTGAAGTGGACTGTCCAAGCAACCGGGCAGATTCTCAGCTGCTGCTGCATTGGACCCAGCTCTTGCCTGTGTCCTGCAGTCTGTATCCAGCCCCTGTTCACAGTTCCTGCTCTAGTTCTAGCCTGTTCCTGGTTCCTGCCTCGGTCCTGCCTTTGTCGTCTGTTCCTGCCCTGCACCTGATCTGTGCCTGATCCTGGCCTCATCTCTGGCTCCTACCCCTACATTCCACTCCTGACCTTTGGCTACCAGTCCTGGCTCTGACTCTGGCTCCTCTTCTGGCTACCAGCGTCGGCTTGACTCCTGACCATGACCCTCAGCTCCATCCCCAACTCTAACTCTGGCCCTCGACTCCTGACTCTGACCACTAAGCCTGACCGCCTATGCCCCAGTTCCTAATACCGTCAGGTAGCAGGGCAGGACTCTGAGTTCAAAGGGCTTGTCTCTCATTCTGCTCTCCTAACTCCCATCACTACCAAATTCCACAGGTACCAATTGTTTGGCTGTAATTTCAGGATGCCAGAGCCTCCCCACTCATTGACTCAGAGCACTGAGATGGCAGGGAAGCCCTGCCCCTCGGATCAGCCAGAGTGACTAGGTACACGTTTCCCTGGGGACCAGTGGCCGAAAGCTGAAGCCAGACAAATTCAAATGAGAAAAAAACACAAATGTTAAGAGTTTGGATGATTAACCATTGGAACAGGCTGCCAACAGAAGTGAGGGATTCTCCATCTCTTGATGTCTTCAGATCCAGACTGGATGCCTTCCCAGAAGATATGCTTTAGACAATCACAAGTTATGTTTTAGTCAAAGACAAGCTATTGGGCTCAATACAGGGGTGGTGGAGTGAAATGTAATAGCCTGTGACACTTAACAGTCAATGGGAGTCACAGTTGCCTGATGTGCTGTCTGACACCAATAGGATCAACATGAGATTGCTTTTGGCATTCATAGAGCAGATGATGAAGTGGGTATTCACCCACGAAAGCTTATGCTCTAATACATCTGTTAAAGCAGTAAAGAGTCCTGTGGCACCTTATAGGCTAACAGATGTTTTGGAGCATGAGCTTTCATGGGTGAATACCCACTTCGTCAGATGCATGTAGTGGAAATTTCCAGGGGCAGGTATATATAAGCAAGCAAGCTAGAGATAACGAGGTTAGTTCAATTAGGGAGGATGAGGCCCAGTTCCAAACTAGAAAGGCTACCATAATTGCCTTGTTTGCAGGAAGAATAAGAATCTCTGGTTTTAGACAAGCAGAAGAGAAAGTGGAGGTGATAAAATTTACCATAAGTCTGAATTTATTTTTATTTTGCTGATGCCAGGATGTTTGACTGACCGGCTTTGTCGTGCTTTCTCTCATCAGTTATTTTTATAGGGGTATTATATTGAGTCTTCTGTAAACTGCTGACATAATGTGTTTTTAAGACATTCGACCCAGAAAAGACCATACTAACTTCTCCAAAATGGTCTTGCACATCTGGACTTTTGCTGTTTCCGGTGAGTCCAATGGGCTCTGTGATATGGAAAATACCAAAAAACTTTGAAATTACTGATTTAAATGGGACTTTTCTGAGTTGATGCTCACTAAAAACAATCTAATTCAAACTCAATTGGACTGAGTTGTAGGTTCCAAGGTAGACCTCACACCTGATTTGCCCCAGGACTTTGGTGGGAGGCACTGCACAGCGGAGTGAAATTCGTAAACTATAAGAATCAGGGATAAGGCTGAGAAGCCTTTAGGTCAACACACTATCTGAGGGAAGACAGATGTTCCAGAATCTCCAGCGCTGATCACCCTGGGGAGAGGGAGTCACAGCATCCACAAATAGGTCACACCAGCCTTCAGCCAATCTCTCCCTAGACCAAGGGAAGGTCCACTTGGGAGTAGCACTGTGTCAGCAGAACATTACCAGCCGGATCCTTATCTGCATGTCCTGCAGCTGCTCTAGGTAAGTTCAGAAGACACCGAGAACAGAAGAGTTCACGAGCCGCTTGTCATTTTCAGTATCACACTTTTTCTATGTTTCTGTTTTTGTATTATGTCTGTCTCTGGTGAGGTCCCAGCTTTCTGTTTACTTTATTTGTAGGATGTGAAAATGAAAGTAAGTGGGGGCGTGTGATCATCCTTAAAACCCCAATGGGGAAGGTGTAAAAAGTTTCCCAGGTTTAAAGAGGTGTAAATATTGTCTCACAAAGATGCACATTGTGTACTTGGTTTAAAAGATCTGGAGAGACCCTGAGATTGTCCTCTCTCATTTCTGGTGAGTAAGAGTTGTTCAGCTTCTGCTTATTAAGTGTGTTCTGTTAAAGAGTGTGTGAGGGCTGGTCAAAACTTCTCCATAATGACTGTTTTTGGAGGGAGATTGGGGTTTCTGTTAAATGAATATTTTTGTGGAAAGCATCCCCCTTCCACAGAAAATGTCAACTTTTCATAAAAAAACAAGGATTGAAATCTAATCCAATATTGATGCAAACTTGCTTGACTTTTTTTATCTGATCTTAATTTGATTCTGCTTTGATAGATGTGGTGTTTTAGTCTTAGTTTAGCTTTCTTAGGAATAGCTTTGCTTTGGTGATATGTCCTCTTGATTTTATTTCAGTTGTCTAAGAGCTTTCATAAATGTATAATACAGAGACTGACGGAGTCACGTTTCTTTCCATAGGCAACATGGGTCCAGAATCTCCAAGGGCCAGGGGTGGATACCAGTCAGTCAATCTAACAGCCTGACTAGATCCTGCTAATAAGTCTGTGGTTCTCACCCTGTTAGCTTTTGGAAGAAAAGTCGACATATATATCGATTCACCTTACTGCCACACTGTTTCTGAACTGCTATTTACACGAGATCTGTTCTCTGAATCACCAGGCTGTTACAGCAAGCAGTGCTGTGACATGCAGAACTAGTGCTAGCAGCGAAGTGTCCAGCATACAGCAGGAAAGACCCATCTGTGGCTTTGCTAGTGAGCAAAGACAGACTCAATCGCCTTTGGATTTCTTCTAAATTGCTGTATTGATTACCGAAGTTATGAATTTTATTTTTGATTCAAGTCCCCTTCAGTTGGATTGGCAAAGTAATGGGGATTTAAATACTAGTGGCTTGCAACTTTGTTGGTGTAAGGTGCTTCCTGAATTTCACACTGCATCAGATCCAGGGTCCATCTAATCCAGTATCCTGTCTCTTGACTCTCACAGTAGATGCTTCAGCAGAAGGTGCAAGAACCCCACAATAGACAGATGTGGGATAAACTGCCCTCTCCCTATGAGTCTCATCTTGATCTCTAGTAATCAGCGTTTGGCTTAAATCCTGACTCATAAGCTTTAATATCCCTACCAACATTGTTGTTGTTATTAATTATAACAACTCTGGATAGTGTTTGCTAGCCATGCAAATATCCAATTCCTTTTAAAATTGATACAGACAAGCACGTTCTGGGGTTTAAAGGCATTTCACACTTTTTATATTCCTGCCTTTGCCAGCAAGTGTATTTTTAAAAAGCTGATGCCACGGCAAAAGACCCTGACACTCCTCAAGACAGAAGCCAACTGCCTTATACATCATCAATGAGAATCTGTCACCCAAAATGCAGAGGAACTGCTAGAGTCCACTCCAGGAAGCAGTGAATTGTATTCGTTTTCTGGATGCCTCTCTATACTGAGTGGTAACATACCCCCAACATATTCATCCAACATCACAGCACAGCACATTTACATAGTTTGATGTTGTGCCTGTTTTATTTTAACCATGAGTCGGCCAATCCATTTTTTACCATACAGAATAAGGAGGTTACACCCTATATTCCTATATACTGGAGCGGGGGTGGGGGGGGTTGATCCAGCAGACTAGGACAGCTGGTACTCTGACAAATTGCAGAAATTCCTACTGGGATTGTGAAGGACAGGAGAAGAGGTACCCTAATGCCAACAGGGATGTTGCATATGATTCAGCCTTTCTGGTGATTGTGTCAGAGGCGGTTTGAAGAGAAATCCCATGTTCAGGGTTCTGCAGAGCTACAATGATAAACTAAGCTGGTCATTAAATGCAGCATGTGAAAGATTGACTAAGAGGGAGAAAGAATACAAGGAGTTAGAAGAACAGACTCATTAATTAGGCAGAGAGGGATACTTTGAAGTGGAAATTAGAGAAAACTCAGGAGACACAGGAACTCAGGATGTAGACTTGACTTTATATTCTAGGTGACAGACTAAGGTGTGGATCCCAGACAAGAGAGGGTTGTCTGAGAACGCTAAGCAAATTCATATGTAGGACTCTCATAAGGAGGAAGCACAAATCTGTGAGCATATCACCATAGATAGGACTTCCCCAAGGCCTTTGGAAATATCCCAGAAGCTTATAACATGAGTTTCTGAGGTGGACACTGACTACTACTAACTCTGGAGTTTGGCTGGATAAATTGTGGGGAGACTTTAGTCAGTCATGCCAGGAGTTGATGATACATCATACAGAAGTGATAAGCCCAACAGCTCTTACTTATAAAGTTATATGTTATACGTAATGGATGACATACTCGGGATGCAGTCTGATTAGATGGTTCTGTATTACTGCTGAAAGCAGTGGTGACACTCACGATCACCATCGCTGAAGTAGTTGTGTCTGGAGAAAGTTACCCGTTTTTGTAAGGGACTGCAAAGAGCTGATGGTCGACCCAGATAAGAGCCCTATGAAAGAAATTGTTGCCTTAGCTCAGAAAGGATGGCTGGCAAGAGGTTCTCCCTGGAAGGCCTCTAGTAACTTGCTAGGTGTGCTCTTGAATCTGGAAATGCTCAGCTAGCATTGGAAGGTGGAGAACGATCTTCCCCATAAAGTGGGGCAAAGGATCAGGCAATAAGGAATCAAGCGCTCAAGGTGGCAATTCAAAGAAGAAAGTTCAGGTTATACGACTTGGAAAAAGACTCAGAAGAACGGGTTAAGGATGGAAGGTCTGAGACCAGACCAAGCAGTGAATGATAAATTGGAAATGTCCTTGATAACTCATGAAGCCTCAAAAAGTGGCTGCTGGGGCAGAAGCCCAGGTGAAATGGTACAAACCAACCCATGTGCCATAATTATTCTGGTGCCTATCTGGGAAAAGCCCACCTGCATTACAATACACAGTGAAGAAAGCAAAGAC
This sequence comes from Gopherus flavomarginatus, assembly GCF_025201925.1. Lineage (NCBI taxonomy): Eukaryota > Metazoa > Chordata > Testudines > Testudinidae > Gopherus > Gopherus flavomarginatus. The sequence goes on along the minus strand of NC_066617.1, from coordinate 10,225,423 downwards.
GGCTTAGTACTTTCAGTGCCAGTAACGGAGCATGAGGAAACTCACTCCTCCAGGCCCTGAGTGAGTCAGAATGCTGTGAAAGAAGTTCAGTCCCTTCCTGAATTCAAGAGGCAGCTAGACAAAAAGGTTCGGTTGACCAGGAGTGCCGGAAAACGGTGGGCAGGGGGCCATGGCCCTCTCACATTTACTAGCCATAACTGTAAGTGTCGGGGGGAGGGGCAGTGAAGAGCGAGCTGGGGACGGAGTCTTGGGGGGAAGAGGTGGTGTGGGAGTGGGACCTCAGGGGAAGAAGCAGTGAGGGGATGGGGGCTCAGGGAGAAGGGGCAGAGTGAGGGCAGGGCCTCGGGGGAAATGGGCAGCATGAGGGTGGGGGAGATGGGGCCGTGCATGGGTGGGGCCTTGGGGGCAGCATGATGCAGGAGGCAGACCCACAGTTCAGGCCCCCCTACTTTTAATGAGCTTCTGCTGCTCCTGCAGTTGACTGATGTTCTCTAGACACTGGCCAGCAAAGGGAGAAGCTAAAGCAACTAGATGTATTTTCAAAAGTCTTGTGGGTGTGGAGAATCCCCACAGTGCCAGGGGCTCAACCTATTTTTGTTAGGCAGTGCTGATTACTGAGGGCTATTTATGAGCCCATACAAAAAACAATGAATGCTCTGCTGGAGAGGAAAATTATATGCAAACGCTGTTCTTTTAACACACCTTTTCTTTTACCTTTTCAGTTTCACATTCCCATGTCCTTTGCCCTCTCTCTATTTACTGTATTCCTGGATTAAGATCCCACATCTCTGAGTCGTGAAATGCAGGTGGGATTCTTAACCAGGACTACAGAGAGACAGTCAGAGACTGACAAGGTTTATGGACAGTGAACCTGGAAGGGGAAGTGCACGCACTGGGATCGAGAGCAACCTGCTCATTTTGGGGGGAAAGGCGTTTAAAACGTGATTCTTGAGGGAAATGGACATATTTGATAGCTCAGTAGAGAGCTGGCCCACCTTCATCAAGAGACTGGAACCGTATGTAATAGCTAATGACGTAAAGGATGAGAAAAAGGTGATGGTTTTACTCAGCGTAATGGAGGCTAAAACGTATAACTCGCTGTGCCGCGTAACAGCTCCAGTTAAATCCAGACAAAGTGCTTGCTGAGATTGTGGAAACTCTACAGACCACTTATCCCTAAAGCCACCGGGGACTGCAAAGCATTTCTGCTCGTATAAATGGGATCAAAACGAAAATGAAGCAATTGCTGAACATGTGGCTAAATTGAGGAAATCAGCAGCGCCTCCCTTGCATGCATGTAGCCAGGCTGTACACAGTGAGTAAATGCTGTGATTTGAACAGCACTGTACCTGTGTGATTCCTTTGTCTTACCTTTGTTGAGTGAAGGGCAAAAGACAACAGTGTGGCTGGTGGTGGAGCAGGTTGCCCCCATCCCAGGCCAATGCGCCTCTACCTGGACCTGGAGGGAGCGCCTATATGGGATAACAGGGGACCTCGGTCTCCATGATGCAATCCTTGGCCTCTCCGCTAAGACAGCAAACAAAGGAGCCAGCTAACGCCAACTCTGGTGGCTTATGTGATGTTGACTCCTGCCCTCTAGGAACCGAATTGAGACCACTGACAAATTAAATATAATCATCAAACGGTAACGGACAAGTGCACCTAGTAGTTAAGGCTCCATATACTACTAACAATCCCCTGAAGCCATCCAGCCCTCCTGCTTTTTAAGTGTTCACATGCATATCCTATACCTATCCTCTGTCCATATAACTGCAGCTGGACATCCTGGAGAAAAGACGACTGAGGAAAGGTATAATGGAGGATGAATGAAGGGAAAATGGTGGCAGAATAAGATCGGGACCAAGGAAAGTTCCAGTAGAATATTAGGGGGGAAACAGTTTGGATTATGGAACTGGCCACCAAGGAAGGCCTTGACATCACCCTCACTGGGAATATTCAAGGCGGGACTGAACCCCCATCTATCAGAGATAGTTCTTCATAGATGGACTATCTCAGTGATGCTGCAATGGAGAAGTACACACCAAGATTTATACGTGGGGAACATGTGCATGGGGGAGCAAAAGTCTTTCTATCACCTACACTTGCCTTCTTGTTTGTTACACAACAGATCTGCCTTTTCCGTGTGGTAGCAAAGGATCCATCGATTCCCATTATAAACATCATTTCCAGGGGGTTACAATTCATCCATTTTACTTTACATCTAGCTGGGGGACCTGATGCACAAATTAGTGGCTCAAAATACCAAGGATGTTGATTCCTAAAACAAAAACCCAGTTAAGGGAATGTGATGTTTAATCGCAGGGGGGTTGGTTTGGGACAATGTTCTGTTCTAACTTAGAACGAAGGCTGAAGGTTGAAATGTGATATTTGAGAGGAAGGGAATCAAACTGAAGAATCAACTCCCTTTTACCAAATTTAAGGATCCAGTTTCCCAGCTCGGCTTTCTTCCCTCTTGTTGGCTGAATTTAGACTAGGGGTTGCCACGTGATCGAAATCGTCATGTTGCAAGGTTGTGACATTACTGATGATGGCTACGTAATGATGCAGCATCATGACACAATGTCCTACCCCTACTGTGTTAGGATTTCTTGAATGGTCCTATTGATTTGTCCTAAAGGGCCTGGGACAGAGCCATCAGAATTGCTACTGCCATTGGTTTTCAAGACATGTTTGAGATTAGGGGCCTTGATGCAGCTGCATTGCTAGAGCGCTTAAGAGAAGACACTCCTAAGGCGACAGGAGAGAGCTCTCCCATTGGCGCCGTTACTTCACCTTCCCAAGACGTGATGGTTTTGTTAACAGGAGAAGCTCTCCCATCACCATAGCACTGTCTACATGGGAGGTTAAGGTCACACCCCTGAGCAATGTAGTTATACTGACATAGGTTGTAGTGTATATCTCACCTAGGTAGGAGTCACACCCACCAGCCAAATTATGAGACCAGGACAAAGGGACAAACACATACAAAGTCAACCTATTGTACCTCCGTCCCTAAACCACCTCTTACCCATTAACTTCTCATTAAGCCGCATGCAGGTTTTGGTTTTAACCTCCCTAGTGCAGCTACATTACAGCATGTGCTTTTCTAACTTGACAAATTCCCAGAATTCAGCAGTAAAACCCTGATGGCAAGGAGCCTGACATATTCATCCTCTTATGGGTTTCCCGCCCTGCTTTTTCAATGGCAAGCCCATGTCCGGGGAGCAACGCCCTACCTCTTTTGTGTAAGGCCCCTCTTATTTGAGTAATGTCCCCTCGATTCTGTATAAAAACCCCGCCACCCTTTGAGCACAGCCCAGCCCTTGTGAAAGAGGCTCATTTTGATTCTTGGCATAGTCGGGAAGGATTTAGATGGTGTAAAGACAGCCGTGAAAATAAAGGGCCTCTCCCTTAATGCCAAGTAAAGACAAGGTGCAGATAATGTAAATCCATGTTTTAGAAGCAATAAGGAAAGAAATGAGTGAAGTCTTAAGTGATATTTTAGCAGTGCTCAGGTGACACAGAAGCACTGAAAAAACAAGCAGCCTAACACTGTTATTCAGAAATGGGAGCACACGATTAGACAAGCAATTATATACCGGGAAGCTTAACATAAATTGTGGGTAAAAATATCAGAAACAATTTTGTAGGATTTAGCAAGAGAGCACCGTGTAAAGCATAATTGGATTAGAGGAGACAGCCAGCGTGGATTTACAAGCATAAGGCCCTTTGCCTAACTAACCTGTTGGAGTTCTTTGAAGCTACTGCAATACCGTCAGGGTAGGCAAGGGAAATGTAATAGGTGTTATGCACTTACATTTCCCAAAAGCAATCGGTGAGATTGTACAGCAAGATTATCGGCTAAGGGAAGGAGTCATGGTATAAAAGCAGGCTGGCTAGAAAAGGGACTCAGAAGCAGGAATAGCCAGAGTGAAGGCTGTATTGCCTATGCTGGGAAGAGGTTTGTCAGTAAAGTTAATACAGTGGTTTGCCTGAAGGTTTAAGGGTTTTGAGATCTCTTGTGTTTTGATTCTAGCATGAACTACTGATCACTCCCAACCTGCCAGCAATAATGCACAGCACTTATGTTCCTGGAGCCTTAGCAATCCTGCAGGAGGGAGAGTTTCCCCTGGACAGGAGCTCAGGGCTAGTCACCCTGCAGAACAGGTAGAATTTTGAGCCTGGAAGACGACATAGCACTCTCCATGTATTCTTCTCTACCACGTTTAAAAAGACAGGTGAGAATCATCACTGCTGTTTTACCTGTGTTGATCTGAGCCACAGAGTGGTGAAGGCACTTGCCAAGCAAGTAACAGAACACAGGTCCCTTGATGCCTAGGCTCTGGCCACCAGATCGTGCTGCTGCTGGGGTCTGTTCCCAGTACTGAATGGAACACTTTTTATGTATTAGCATTAGCTAACAGTGGCAACCCCTATACTGCAGAAACTGGGTTTTTTAAGCACCCTGTGTATGGTCATTATTTAACCTGCAGCAAGTGGCCACCCTTCCAATGTAAGCTCAGCCCTGTTCACTGGGTCTGGTGCCCTTGGGATGGGATGGATCAGGGATCATTAGTGGGCTGCGTAGCCTTTTACCTCCAGCTAGCTGATTCTGACCCAGCCCATGTCAGCTGTGAGCGAAAGCTCTTGCCATCTGAAGACCATCCAGTGATTGGGGTGAAAGAAGCTGGTATCCACACTCCCAAAATAACATCGGACCTGGTATGCTTGGCTGCCTCGTGACCAGCTCCCGGAGACTGAGCTCTCTTCTCTCCACTCCAGGTCAGGCCCAAGGCACTGCAGAGGAAGCCTGCACTTGTAGAACTGATACATGAAATTGTTTTTAATTTATTAATGTAACTTCTGTTCACCATCCACACTACACTTGCCTACACTGTAACTTCTGTTCCATATTGTAATTCAAACCCCATTTTAAAACACTCACTCCATTTTGTAAAAGCTCCCTCCAACCTTCATTTTTGCAAACCCTGCTGTAATCTTAGTAGTTTAGTTTAGATGTGTGAATGAGGTATGTATGGATGACAGAATCAACCTCCAGCCCCAGCCTGTCCTGATGAGATAAAGTTCAAATACCAACGGCTGAAGACCTAGACAACAGCCCTAAACAAAGTAAGAAGCATCCACCCTAAAAAGAAAAGGACAACAGAACAACAGAAGGAAGATCAAAGCCAGGTTCAAGGCTGAAAGTCACGCCTGCAATTGAAGGGTGATCAATCCAAACCCAGAGGCAGCGTGACACAGCAAGACCTATAGACTTTGAATCCAAACTAAAAGCCTATAAAAAAGAAGGGTGAGATGAGAGACTCTGGGTGACATTCTGCTGCCAACATGGAAGGACATCAGTGCCTGCCCAACAGAGATCCAGCTTGTCCTTGTGCCCGGCTTTCCTGGCCAGTTAGCTGCCACAAGCTACAAACCCAAGCTACAAAATCAAGCTATGAACTTAAGCTATCTTCAGGACTGGTAACTATGCAGCAGCTGCAGAACATCTGATGGGTGTGTGTGTGTGTGTGTGTGTGTGTGTGTGTGTGTGTGTGTGTGTGTATAGGTATTAGGTATAATGTGTGTGTATAAGATTTAAGATATTAGTTATTAGTCATAAATCAAATTGTTATCATAATAAATGTGGTATCTTTGTCTTGCCCCCTGAAAAGATCCTGTGTAGTTTTGTCTGTACAACACACTGCCCCTGCTCTGTGGATGCCAGGCAGATTCTGCCCTATCACTCTGGTATAAATATGGAGTAACTCCTGTGGATTTATTCTGGGCTTACACCGAGACGAGAATATGGCCCAAAGAGAGGAGGCCAGTGGCTGGGGGCTGATAACGTGACACCTCACACCAACACACACCGCTCTCCAGGACCACCTGGGGGGAGGACAAGTGGGGCAATTTCCCCCAGGCATCGGGCCCCACAGGGGCCCCACGAGCCGCTCCAGGTTTCCGGCAGCACTTTCGCGATGGGCCCTTCACTCGCTCTGGGTCTTCGGTGGCAGATCCTTCAGTGCAGCTGAAGACTTGGAGTGAGTGAAGGATCCGCTGCTGAAGTGCTGCCGAAGCCTTGGAGTGCCACCGGCTGAGTACATGCACCGCAAGTTGCGGAAAAAAAAAAAAGCCAAGATCGGTGACACTTAACTACCGCCACCGCTTCATTCTTTGGCTGCAATTTGTCAGCGGGTCCTTCAATCCAAGAGGGACCTGTCACTGAATTGCTGCCGAAGACCCGGCCCCGCCCCAGGCCCCCTGAATCGTCTGGGCGACCCTGCCGCTCTCCAAGCTAATGCCATTCCAAGAACCCACTTCTTAGGTCGCTTTTTGCACAACATTCCATAACAATGGGCAACACTTTGCTCCCCACTCCAGCTGCTTTTCTTGGCTGCTCTTGGAGCCGTTAAAACTGATAATGATGGAATTTGGGCTTAAGAAAACTCCCTCCAGTCCAACAACAATGAGTTCTTGCTCTGCAAAAAGGGCCCATGCTTCCAGTGTCCCTCTCTGCTGTGCTCCCACATCTCAGCTGGTCCAAAGGATACTGGGAAGAGGCAGTCTATGGGCTTGAAAGCAGGAAAGATGCTTCCAAGAATCTCCACCTGTCAGCAATATGAGCCCAAAGGCTCTTTATAAGCAGCCGGAGGACCCAGTTCCAGCTCTTTCCATGTCAGTGTTTCATTGGACAGAGAGCTCAATGCAACCCACACATTCTTCAGAAAACCCACTTCGTGTCTTGGTAGTTTCCATGCTTATCCCCACTCAGCTCTCTCTTTTTTCCCGTGTTCATTTCCTTCCCACTCTACCATTCCCCCCTCCATCCCTCTCCCCTACACTTCTCTCCTCTTTCCCTTCCGATCTCTCCTCCACACCATTCTTCTGTTCTATACCCACTCTGCTTCCTTCCCTGTCTCCCTGTGAGCCCCCTCCTGTTTCTCACCTCCCTCCCTCCCTCCCTCTCCCGTACAACTTGACCCGTGTTTTTATGGATCAGTCTATTTACAAAACTTGAGCTAAAAATCAATTTCAATTACAAAAATCCGTTTGCCGTATCAATAAATCATAAAAAGCCTCTGCGAATTATAGAAGGAAGGTTACACCTGAAAGTGGGGGGTGGGGCTAATAACTCATTTTCCCTCTGGAACAGCCCCCTGCATTCATTGGACAATATTAATCACCGTCATTATTCTTTGCATTATTAATGGCGTAACAGTGAGATGAATGGGACCTGAGTCATTTTTAAACAAATAACACTGGCTGTAACTTGATTTGCAAGCCACCTCTTGACAAGAGCCCTCATTTTTTATATGGGGGGGGGGCGGAAATCATTCATTGTGTCTCCTTTTTGGGGGTAAACGATTGATCAAACTGCACTGCAGGAAGCTAATTAATCCTTCCCAACTGGACTGCTGTATCATGTCTCTTCGTGTAACAGGGCTATTTACATTTTTTATTAATTATTATTGTTCTGGGTGCCTTTAACGGGACTCGTGCTGCTCTGGAGACAGACATTCTGATGATTGTGAAAGGCTCTCGAAGATAGAACGGCATCTTGTGATTCTGTTCTCTGCCGCTGGGGGGGCGCAATTACAGTGCTGCTGCTAATTAATGGTAAAGGAACCTCCCACTGACTTCCCTGGGCTTTGAGTCAGGGCCCTGGTTAGTAAGGGGAAGGTGTTCCACTTCAAGACAGGTGCGAGTATATAACAGTGTGTGTGTGAAAGACACATTCACAGACATGGTGACTGGAGGAGTCAACGGGAGTGAAGCAGAAGGGAAAGAGACCAGTTACCTGCAACCATGAACAAAGAAGTGGCAGCATGGTCTAGTGGTCTGAGCTCAGGCTGGGGGCCAGAATTTTCCTATATCCAATCCTGGCTCTGCTAATAACTTGGGAGAGTCCCTTAAACTCCCTGGCTTTTCCCATCTTGACAAAACTGTGGCTGGGATGATTTAGTTGGGATTGGTCCTGCTTTGAGCAGGGGGTTGAACTAGAAGACCTCCTGAGGTCCCTTCCCACTCTGATATCCTATGATTCTATCTCAAACACCACACTTCCCTCATGTCCAAGAGATACAAGATTTAGTTAAAAGAGCTTTGGGAATGCAAAGCAGTAAGTGGATTTCCAGAAGTGCTCAACATCCAGCAGCTCCCACTGAAAAAAATCTTGCCACTTCAGTGCCTACATTTGTCTAGCTGCATGCCTCACAACTGTTTACCCCTAAAGCCCCCTGGGAGGCAGAGCAGTGCTATTACTCCCATTGTACAGATGGGGAACTGAGGCACAGAGAGGCCAAGGCCCAGATCTTTAAAGGTATATTGCTTTTCAATGAGACTGAGGCTCCTAAGTGCAACTCTGAGTGGAGCAGCGACTAAAACCTTTAAAAAGGTAGGCCTAAGTGACTTGTCCTAGGTCACCCAGGAAGTCTGTGGCAGATCAGGGGCTTGAACCTGGGCGTCTCCATTCACCACCTGGCACCCCAAACTTTTTCCCTAATAGGTTGCAGAGCCCTTTTGAAAGCCTACTCCAGTGTTATTAAGTGGCCCAGTCCTGATGTAGTCACTAAGTTTCACCCACACTGGTGCAAGTTTTGGCCTGAATAAGACTCCTCCCCAGATACTGCGAATGGCTTTGCTTTCCAGTCACATTACCCTGGGCCCAGAACTGATCAGTGCGACAGACTTTCTGACTCTTCCAGGAGGAACCAAGTCATGCAGCCTCTCAAGGTCAGGGGAGAGACACAGATAAGAACGTCTATTTAATGAGCACACCCCAGAGAACCTAGAAACCTGCTCAAAACAGACCTGTAAATCAAGGCTATTCTCCTCCTGCCTGCTTTCATTCCTCTCCAGTTAATCTTGGCCCAGACTGGTTACAAACAAACAACTGCCAGGTTAACGAGCCAGGCAGACATAACAGCATCCCCTTTATCTGTGACATGAGAAAGGAGTCTGCTAAAAGGGAATGCAGAGACTCCAAAGAGACAGGTGAGAACCAGAGACTCCGATCCCGTTCCCGCCCATCTGAGAGAGAAACAGAGTAGAGACGGTACCATTTTGGCATGAAGACCTGGGAGTCTTGGGCTCTGGAGCAGGGCTTTTCCTAATGAGGGCTGCAGCAGTGCCATGAGAGGGGTGTTTATCACGAATCTCGAGCATGCAAGGGAAAGCTGCCCCTTTTCAGGCACTGCATGGCAGGCAGGGATTTTGCTTGGTGACCCCTTAAGAGCCAGGAACCCCATTTCCCTGACTTAGTGCCTGCACTACACACCGGAGGGATAAGCTGAGACAAACATGGAGAAAGTGAGCTGCTGTCCTTCACAGAGCAGCCACAAAACCAGGGTCTATCACCACCAACCTGCTAAGGTATCCCCTTGACACTAATCACAACAGCAGCTGCCAGACTAACGCCTGCGGGAAACTCTGTCACTGGAACCTGACCCAAGCACACCCAGGAACAAGTCTCAGGCTTGGAGTTTAAACTCACAGCTGAAGGCAAGAAACGGCTCCTTAATGCCAGAGCACCTGCAGATAGTTAGTGCTAAATCCTCAGGAGTTATTAGAGGTGATAACTTACACATCTGCATCCGTATACTCACTTCTCCACTGCTATGTCTCTCCCCGTTTATCTGCAGCCGCACACAGTCCAGCTCTCTGCAGATGCAGTGCCTGTATCTGAAGTCTATATCACACATGCAGTTACCCTAGAAGGCTGTGTAACCCCTTTGGAGTTTAGAGAGCATGGCCCCTTTAAATCTTTTTCCTAAGGGGGGAGAGGGAGCAGTGAGAGAAAGGAGGGAAACTCCAGGGGGTGGCTCTGGAGCTCCAGGGAGAGAAGGGCTGCAGCAAGCAGACCCTTGCAAACTGAAGCAGCAGAGAACCTGCCTGAAGCCTGGGAAGGGCAGGGCAGCTGATCAGGGACACCCAGGACAGAAGCCAGGAGTAGCATTGTGCAAGGGAGGAATCGCCCGAGAAGGACAGGCCAGAGCTGGACCCAGTATCACAGCTGCCCAGAGCTGCATGGGGCTGTGACTACTAGGGCCTGTGACTCTGCATTGGGAACAAGCAGCGAGGTTGCTAGCTAGTTAAGTGGGGAGGTGGTGGCTCTGTGTGGCTTTGCAGAGAGTGGCAGAAGAGGGCACTGGAGGGGTTTGTTGGGGGAAAGTTAACAGGCGCAGAAGACAACCAGGTGCACCCAAGGCTCACCACTGGACTGGAACTTTGCTCAGGACTCCCGAGCTCTGTGTGTAGACACATTGCTCGGTGTCTGCCCTTCCAGACTGTGCTATCACTGGGCCTCTGGGGCCTTGGTTTGGATGCAACCCTGTTTTACCGCTCCCCCTATATTTCCCCTTGTTGTATTTCTCCTCTCATCCCTCTATAAATAAATATTTCCCTTTCTTATAGCCCTTGTACTTTTCTGGTGGGTGGGTCTGTTCACTCTGGGGGGTTTGGGACAGGTGCCCCTGGGGTGGAAGGGATTTCTCCTGCTGCATTCCTGCACGTGCCTTTTCTTGGCCAGAGCTGCCTGCAGAGCAGACTCCATCTTGGCCATGAGGGCACTAAAGTTACAGCTGGATTTACTGCTTGGGCCTACAATAAAGGACATAACATATGACTGTTTCTTCTATGAGGGCTGGCTCCTGCATAGCACTTGGGTGGCACATTGCCTGTGTCAGGACAGCGCACTCAGCAGGCTCAGGAGTTCAAGGGAAGCCCGCTCTGTGTTAAGACGACACTGCCCAATTATCTGCTCAGTAGCAGGGAGGAAGCTAAGGGGGAGCCTCATCATTGGCATGAGGAGGACCATGCTGGAGCCCGGATCTCTTCAAACACATCCATTTCCTGCCCCTTTTCTTAACTCGAGTAGGAGTGGGACTGCAAGGGTACCTGAGTGCAGGTCAGTTCAAAGGGCTGTGACAACGCACAGCCCCCACTGACACTTAGCCTGGAGGGCAACAAACACTATTCAGGTGCTTGCAGGATTAAGGTTACCACCATTAATAACTAGGAGACGTGACCTTTTCTTTCCGATGAGACCTTGCTACCATGAGTGAAGCCTCACTCAGCTCAGGAATAGTCCTGGGATTTTCAAAAGAGCCTGAGAGAGTTAGACACCTAACTTCTATAGGGATTTCACAACCTCAGTCCCCTAACCTCTATTTAAAACCCCAGCTTCATTGTCTGCAGGGAGCAGCTAACAGAATAACTAGTTTATTGGAACAGCTTTTTGACCTGAAATCTGAACACACTCTCTCTCTCAGGGTAGCATTTTTTTCATTATCTCAGTAAAAACCCTAATACTCTTGACAGCCACTGGAAATGGGGCAGCTTCAGATACAGCCGCAGAACAATGATCACCTTGTTCTCTATCCTGGGAGATGTAGACCAGCTTCCAGTCTGTTGTCAGAAGGGAATATCTAACCTTTCCTTTGCACTGACTGCACATGATCCACCACTAACGGGGACGAGACAGTGAATTAAATGAATTTGTTCAGTGAGTTGGCTCAGAAGTAGCTTCAACTAAATTTAACACCTGATTTTCCAATACCTGCACCAAAATTACACCCACAAAAATGCATGCACCCATGTAAATATGATACATGGGCAGAATGTCTGTTGTGGCTGCATCCAATAGAGTACAACAGCCTACTACTGCTGCCAGCTAATGGAGTTACTCCTTTTGCCCAAGCAATAGATCTTTCTGTTGATCCCAGGTACAGCTAGTCAACATTTTTTCATCAAAATGTTCTTTGATGAAAAATGGCTTTCTGACCAAAAGAAAAAATGTTGCAGAAAAGTTTCATTTTGGTTTAATTGTTTTGTTGAAAAAAAAATTTTGTTTGGTGAGAAAAATACCATTTTCTTCCACTTTTTTTTACTGCTTCCTACTGGGGGAAAAACATGGAGCAGGAGTAAAAAAACTGAGAGAAAGTAGAGGGGTGGGTTCCTCACAAAAATGAAAATTTCAAAGTAAAATTGTTTTGAAATTTTATCATTGAAAGATGGAAAATGTCATGAAAAATTTTGAACAATAGGATTCTGTTTAGATGTTGTTCAAAATTGTTCAGGAAATATTCTTCCTTTTTTGACCCATAGGACAAATCCCACTGCAAGGTCCAATTAATGATGTTTCTTAGTTTGTTCTCTGGTGCTTTCGCTAAAGTTGCAATAATTGAGTTATGATTTTGATTTCCCTCTCTAAATGGAGTATACATCCTAATTATTTGCTAATAAGACTTTTATAAGAGACAGTATTTTGTTTTTCAGACATGTTTCTAATTATCAGTATATAAGCAATTACCATCAAAATACTGAGGGCCAAATGCAGGGGTGACGTGTAACGCAGTGTGAGTTAAACTTTAGGCTTTGCCTACACTAGCCTGTTTTCATTGCAACTACCCCTCTAAGCAGGATGGAGCAGGACAAGTCTAAAGGCAGTAGTCACTAGTGCATTGTATATACTAATGCTTGCTTTGGTGGAGTTGCATCACCAGTAGCAATGATGGGAAATTTTCATGGGGAAAAACAGTTTGTGCACATAACGTTCTAGGCTTCTTTATACTCACATAGACTCAGTGGGCCAAATTCAGGGGAGTCTAGCTACACCATGGGAAGTGGACGCTGGTCTAAAAAACATCTCTAAGGAAGCCTAAGGCTGAGGGTACTAAAAACAGCCTAAACTGATGTCAAATTGTACATCAAGGAACCTAGAAGAAGGTGAACGTAGATTCACTCTAGGCTTATGCAAACACACTTGAATCAGCTTTGAAGCTAGCCCTGTGAGTGAAATTCTCTCCAGTGTAGGGGAACCTCACAAGGCCCCATACACAGGATAAGTCTCACCTAAGACCTAAAGCTGTATGGTGCTGAGCACTGTCACCTCTATAGCAGAAAGTGTTCAGGACCTTGCTGGACTGGGACCATAAGAAGGACTTGTCCAGTCCCTCTGCACAGAGGTGAATCTCACTCTAGTTAAACATGAACAATGATCTCCCTCCTCCATGAGAATCCACTATGGAATTAATTACCATTTCTCTTTAGTAGTATCCGAGTCCTTTAGTCCTCAGCTCTAGTTCAAACAGGAATTAATTCAGGGCAGTCCTATGGCCTGTATTATGCAGGAGGTCAGACTAGATGATCACAATGGTCCCTTCTGGCCTTATAATTAAGAATTTTTTAATTTACTTTAATTCGCTTTGACAAGCATATATCCGTGATGTTCAACACCATTTGGAACAACCTCAGCCTGCTCCCAGAAGGTTAGGGCTTAGTAAGCACCTGATCTGAAACACCTAAATTCTCTGGAGCTGCAGTTTAGATCTTGCCAGGAGAAATCTGATAATTCATCCTCTTGCAGTAGAAAAATATAATTCCATGGACCTCCTGGTGTTTCAGATGAGAACTTGAAAACAAACACAAGGTCCTATTATGATGCTCTGTACCTCGGGGGAACACCCAGCACCCCCATATTCATCCTTGTAAAATGATCGTTGTGTGGTATCCAGTACAAAGTTTGTTAAGTCGGGTGTCTTCGGAATGCTCATGATATACTGAGCATTGTTGTTATACACCTCTACCCCAAAATAACGCAACCCGATATAACACAAATTCGGATATAACGTGGTAAAGCAGCGCTCTGGGGGGGGGGGGCAAGGCTGTGCACTCCAGCGGATCAAAGCAAGTTCGATATAACGCGGTTTCACCTATAACGCAGTAAGATTTTTTGGCTCCCAAGGACAATGTTATATTGGGGTAGAGCTGTAATAACTGTTACAGTGATGTTATAGGTTATAATTTCATGTATGTAGTTATGAGGCTGAAAATGTGTCCAAATGGCTTAAAGCAAGCCCAAGCAAAAACTCTCCAAGAACAGAGAGGCAGTTCACACCTCATCAGGGCATGTATGGGACAAACCCAGCCCAGCCTCACAGGAACAAAGGACACTGGCCTAGGCAGCAACAAAAGAATCTGTTGGATTTCGAGTCAGCCCCCCCTTCCTTTAGCCAGTTTGAGACTGCGATGAGGTAAAGCTCACCTGACTCTGAAGAAGGGGGAAGAGCCAAGAGGGAAGAAAGAACACAATAAAAGGGAGAGACGTTTGCCATGCTCTCTCTCTCTCCCACCTACATCTACAGACACCACCACACCAAGCGACTGAAGCACTGATCAAAGGGGAGAGCCTGGCTGAAGTGCTCCCAGCCAGCCTGTAGTGAGAAGCATCTAAGTTTGTAAGGGATTGAAAGTGTTAAGATCAGCTTAGAATGCATTTTGCTTTTATTTCGTTTGACCAGATCTGACTTGTTATGCTTTGACTTATAATCACTTACAATCAATCTTTATAGTTAATAAATCTGTTTGTTTATTCTACCTGAAGCAGTGTGTTTGGTTTGAAGTGTGTCAGAGACTCCCCTTGGGATAACAAGCCTGGTACATATCAATTTCTTTGTAAAATTGAGAAACTCATAAGCTTCCAGCATCCAGCGAGCACAACTGGACACTGCAAGATGGAGGTTCTAGGGTTGTGTCTGGGACTGGAGATATTGTCTAGTGTTATTCGGTTGCACAATCCAAGGAGCAGCTTACATGCCAAAGGCTGTGCTGAACAGGCCAGGAGTGGGGGTTCTCACAGCAGAACAGGGTAAGGCTAGCCCCCAGAATCAAGGATTGGCGTGATCTAGCAGATCACCAGTCCAGATAACACCAGAGGGGAACATCACTGCTCTCAAAGAATACTGAAGATCATAAAGGTTTGACCTGGTGGTTCCAGTAAAAAATCTGCCTCCCCACCCCACTCTTCTCTATTGTGCAGTGCACTGCTGCTCTCTGGTTCTAAGCTTGGCTGCATTTCAGTGAGGGGCATAGGGATTCCTATTTCTGGCCACTGTCAGCAGCAGGATACAGGATTAGATAGACTGTTGGTCTGATCCGCTATGGCAGTTCCTAAGTAAATCATTTCCTAAACATTTTTGGATCCTAGTCAATAACTGATACTAAGTAAATATAAACTGAGGCTACTCTGTGTGTTGAACTTTTCTTTCATTGGAAGTTTTTTAACACTTTATAAACAAACGTTAAGCAAGCTTCTTTTATCTGCATAAGGAGAGGCCAGGCAGCAGATGAAGAATGGAGACTATACTCATCCAACATAATGTATGAGTTTGCGTGTATTTCACAGATGATGACCATCATCCTGACCATTCTTCGGGTTATCTGTGAAGGCAAAACAACCAGGATTCCCGCTGACACTGTCGTGTGTGTGTTGGGGGGTGGGAGCTGAAGTCAGGAGTGGTGCCAAGTGCCGCAGCTGGATTTGTATTGATTGACATATCCGTGGCTCCACAATGTGTTTAATGAGTCTGAATCCAACACATAACCTCAGGAAATACCTGGGAGGACTCTTGGAAGAGTTAGTCAGTGATGGGCAACTATGGTTTCGCAACTGGGCAACAGGTGCCAAGTCAATGGAACAACGATACATGTTTAAGCTGGAAGATGTTTTGATACAAATTCAGCTAGATAGCGAAGACTTGCAGATGACAGAAAACCTTGCATCCTCCTTTGGCTCATTAGTCAATGATGCCTTCATCTTGATGTCTAGAGCATTCCCTACTTTCGACCTTATTCCTGCCCTCAAGTCAAATATTGAAGCTTTGAAGACAAACATGGAAGCATCCAGAAGCAGCTCTTTAAGCAGCAGAGAGGCCTGGTGAACCTGGGATCAGCTCCTGATGAGGCAATAGTGCTAATTAATCTCTACCACAACCTGGCAAGTAGCCCTTCCCATCATGTCCCTGAAATTGCCACAGTCAGTAAAGACATCTCCATTCAACAGCCAGGTTCACAGTTAATAACCAAGGTGCTAAATCAGACTGACAGATGCCTTCGGGATTTATGCAAAATCCAGATATCAGCCCATCTAGTTCCCCAGGAGGTTCTCAAAGAAATCTTAAAGCATGTGTCACCAGAAGGGGTGGACTTTTACCCTCTTCATAATGAAGTCGCATACAGCGTAGAGAGTGCTTTCCAAATCCATGCTGATGTTGAGAAGATAGAAGTGGCATTTTTGCTAATTTTGCCTCATGCTGAATTGCATGACGTGTATCAGCTGAAATTAGTTCTCAGTGTCGGTTACTGGCTGAAAGATACCTACATGCAATTTGAAACTCCACCCATGTTTGCCTACCAAGAATCCAACATCAGTAGACGGTACCCAGAACAAATATGAATTGACAAATCAAAGAGGACCACTGCTTATGTTTTATCAAGCTGTGCCTACCAGATGCTGATGAAGTGATGTGTGGTTTGAAGTCAGGAAGTGACTGAGAAATGTAAACTGTCCATCACAAATTCCAAAGGAGTTGTCAAGATCAGAAAGACACTTGCTGATGCCCAGTGGTTGGTTAGCACCCAGGAGTCAAGTGTAACTCTTGTCTATCCTATGCAAGATATGCATGTTGCGATTCACCTAACATCCAGTGTTAACCTGATAGCTGTGCTACCAGATGCCTTGATCTTTGTAGGAAACTTAAATCTACAGCCAAAATATCACCAGGATGAAGTAGAGACTGTTGATACATTTAGAGGCCACAGACTCCTAGCTGACCAGAACATTGATCACATGCTGTAAAACAAAGATTTTAGAATTGTCTACCTGGCAGTGGATGACCAGCAGATGCAAGTCTTTTACAGTGGTTGGCCACTCAAGACACAGCAGCCTCCTTGTCCCCTCCTGTGCCTACTGTTGTTATTAGTGTTAGTATGAGTGGCTGCTGTATGGCTTTCTGGGATAATCCCACTCATGTTTGCATTGGAAGGCGAGCTGGAGCAGCTGGAGAAGACATCTGAACAACTCTGGGAGATTGGGAACGCACTCCTAGTTATGCGAGACAATACTGTAAAACAATCAAATTATAACCTAATTTTGTGTGTTACTAGCTAATTACTACTGGAGTTCCAGCTCCTGAAGGCCTTGTTCTCTTCTTCCTCCGCCCTTACATGGCAGGGCTTCCACTGATTTTGCTGATTGTTTTGTGTGAATAAGGACCCTGTAAAACTAAGTAAGGGTTCCAACATCTGCCTCCTAAGTATCAGTCGATTTACTAGAGTACGCACTTATTGCCTGTTAATTATGTATCAATTACTCAAAGAGTTATGCATCAGTTAATTTTATAGTTTGATAATATTACAGTGAAAGCTGCCTATGTGAGAATGGCAACTATTCCAATGGCAAATGGCAAGTCTTGGTAGGTGGAAAGTAAATGGTTGGACAGCAAACCCGTCTTCTGTTCAAAAAGAGGGTACAAGAAGGAAAAGTTTCCCCAGATGCATAAGAAAACGCTTAAACATCTTTAGTATTATACGATATAAAATTTCTTGAGAACACAAGTGACAGGAGCTGTTCAAGGTCAGCTGAAAACACCTATAGGAAGTTTAACTCGAATGAGTCCTTTCAAAATGTTACTTTCAAAAGCCAACTCCATGGTCAAGGCCATTCACCTCCTTGTTTTCATTCTTCTTCAATTAATCCCATTCCAGAGAAGTACCAAATAACTCTAGTAGGACCAGGCTTATGGGAATGCCACTGTTGTGATTAGTCTGTTCAAAGAGGAATGTGTAAATAGGGTCCGCAGAGACTCTGCGGACAACAGAGCATGCAGGAAGGGGAGAGAGAGACAGACGACAGACAAGAGAGGAAGAGAAAAGATCTGTATCAGAAGTAAAAAAACTAAGGACAGTAACAGCTAGGCCTGAAGACCAGGAGGTCAGTGTGGGAAGTTCAAAACCAGGGAACTCTGTAGACATAAGTAACTGCTGACCTGATTTCCAGACGTGGTTGGCACCAAGCCTCTGTTGGCAATAGCAGAAGTTGAGGATGCTCAACAAGGCCATGTGTCTTTAATTGATAGTAGGTTTTCTACTGTGCTAAATAAAGCTGCCAACTTAACTCTCTCTGTCAGGGGAAGAAAGCATTAACTCTCTCAGCCCTACTGCCAATTCCTGGCCTTTAAAAAGGATTGTAAGGCACCTCCGGAGAAAAGAAGTTTTTTTCTCAATGATCCCTGAGAAGTCAGAGACCTGTCATTGCTGGCATGAGATAGCCAACAAGCAAGCCTGACCAGACCTGAAGAAAGCACCTGAAGATAAGTGAGTGAAGATCAGACACAAGATATATGAGACCACACTGAGTACCTTCTGTTACCCAACAGCCAGGATCATCCAGATGATTAACTAAAACAGATTTCCAAAACAATGCCCAAGAGAAACGAAACAGAACTTTTAGCCCCACACTGTTGCAACACAAAATGAGGAGCCACCGCTGAGTGAAAATAAAGAGTTAAAATGTTCAGTTCTAGATGATATTTGAAAACCTGCCAGAATACCTAGCCTGCAGATCTCTGTAGCGAACTTTGCAGGAATCACCCTGGATTAGAGGCAATTGCTGACATGTTAGGGTTCATATATTCCTTTATCTAGAATAGATATGTATTTGGTTGCATCCAAGTATACACATATGTAATCCCAAAAGCAGATGTTACAGTTCATGCAGAAATGCTGATCTACTGTATATTCTGGTGATAACTTAAGACCCACTATATAATGCCTGAGTGATTGTTTTGCAAACAGAGTTTACAGAACTATTCATTCCCCTCCTACCTATATTGAACTTTTGTTGTGATTCTTTCTTTTAATTTCCTTTCATTCACTTTTGTTTAATAAAAGTACAGTAGTTTACTAGACTCAGAGATCAAATTTCTAATCCTGGAAAAGAAAACAAAAAACTAGGCTCTTAGATCGCAAAACCAAGCCTTCATTCAACCTCTAGTCAAAGGATGGGTCCACTTGGAATGAGATGACTGAAACCAACCTTTCCTGACAACTGTTCAGACAAAATGGGCCAGATCCTCAGCTGGTGTAAATCAGATTCACTCAATTGACTTCAATGACACACCAGTTTATACCCAGTCTGGCCCAATGGGTCCCTGCTGCACAGGACAAGTTGAGACATTTCCAGCTTGTCTATACACAGAAATTGCACTAAATTTAACTTAAAATTGGTTTAGTTAAACCAGAGCAAGGTTTGTATGTGAGTTCTCTTATACCTGTTTAAAATGAGTTCTATTGTTTTCGCTTGCACCTGTACATTAACCAACACCAGCTAAACGGATGTAAGAATAGAGGCCACACACAAAGCTGCTTTGTTTTAAATAAATCAGTATTTAAAAAAATCACACTGTCAATTAAAATGGGACCGCTCTTTGTGAGAGGTCAGAAGCATTGGAAAAAACAGGATTAAGAGTCCACTGAAGTGGAAGCAGAGAGATAGCGAAGGAAAGATGGTTTGAGGCTTCAAATAAAAGTCTGGCGGCCAAGAGAGACAGAGACTAGACAGACAACACAATTCTTCGGAGCTGGTCAGCCATCGCTGGCTACAGATGGAAATGTTGCACAGTGCATGGTGTCTCAGACTAGTATAATGAAAACCCAAGCCCCAGCATACTTTAATTTATGCTTCACTGTTTTTCGTAAGATTTACTTTTTGTAAGCACTCCTTCAGTGCCCATGTTCCAGTTCTGCATAAAAATATCTCAGAGATAAATGGGGGGGGTAGGTTATTTAAAAAAATATATGTGATGCAGCACAAATTGACCTCTGTAATAGACAGCCTTTCCGAGCAAGCTAATAAAAGTGATGCAGCCTGCCTCCGAGGAGGGATTCTTTGCTGCGGATGGAGGAAGAAATGCAGAGCCTAATACCCACAGTAATGTGATAAGTGTACACATTGTACATACATGTAGTCCTTGTGTATGCATTCATTTGTGTTATGTCTGTTTATGTGACTGCTGTGAATGTATTCATGTAGTTGTGGGTTTACACACTGTATGCATGTGTGCATTATGTGCACCATGGAGGGAGAGATAGCTCAGTGATTTGAGCATTGGCCTGCTAAACCCAAGGTTGTGAGTTCAATTCTGGAGGGGGGCACTTAGGGATCCGGGGCAAGAATCAGTACTTGGTCCTGCTAGTGAAGGCAGGGGGCTGGACTCAATGACCTTTCAGGGTCCCTTCCTGTTCTAGGAGTTATCAGTATCTCTCTCTATGTATGTACACTTAAATTGTATGTTATGTGTATATATAAATATACATGTCTGGGGTGTGTGTTATATGTTAGATATCACATATTGTATGTATAAGTAGCATGCTATGTGTATTATTTATTAAAAGTACTGTGTGTATATGTTTAAATCATCTTTGCATGTGTGTGTGTTATATATAGTGTATTATGTTGTGAGTATTTTATGTTTATGGGTACATATTCATATGCTCTATATAGTGTGTGTTGTGTGGTATTTGTATTTTATGTATTGTGTAAGGCATGTCATATGCATAGCATATGTATTGTGTAATAATAACCAGGCAATGCATGGTACACATTTGATGAGTTGTGTGTGCCGTTTCATCTGTATAATGTAACAGGTTTGTGTGTGCCATGCGTGTTCTATATAGTACTGCATGTCCTGTGTATCATATGTATTGTGTAATGTGGCTGTGTGATATGCATGTAATTTATAGGTTGTTTTGGGTGGGCTGTGTTTTTTTAGACATCATGTAATGCACGTGTGCACACAAGTGGGTGTAGAGAGATAGGGCCCTGTGAATGCTGTCTGGTAGAGATGTACTCTGGGTAAACACGGCTGTGTCACTGGCATAGACACAGGCCAACATTTCCACTGCCTCGAGGGAGAATAATTTATGTGGCTGCACATTAAGTTTGTCAAACAGCTCAGACAAAAGAAGATCCATCTCACATCTAATCTCCAGGATATGGACAGCAAAAGCAGCAAGCTGGAAAACTCTGCATGCATGAAATTCACTCAGCCTTCACGCATCCCCTTCCTCCTTCTCAAAAGTTATTATGGGAAAGGGGAAACAAATGGGGAAAGGAGAAAGCTATTAATGTAAACAAGGGAAAAACATGCACACAAATAAGTGTACAGTGCAGCTGTGAATATGATCAGGGCGGCTGGAGGTTCCTACATGGGGAGAGACACTATTCCTCTTCCTCACATCCTCCATCAGCAGGGATGGCTGGAGAGAGATTAAGGGACAGATCCTCATCTGGTGTAAACTGACATAGCTCCATTGAACTCAATGTTCTTGTTGCTTCCCTAGTGTGAGGGAGTGTTTCCCAATGATCACAGCAGGTGTCATGGCGCTTGGGATTCTATCCCCAGCTCTCTTACTCACTCGTAATGTGGCCTCACCCAAATCACTTGTCTTCCTTGTGCCTCAGATTCCTCCTGTGTGAAATGGGGGTGATGATATTCACCTACCTCCCAGGGCTGAGGTGTGCACTAAAGAACCAATGTTCATCAAGTGCTTTGAGACCCTCAGATAAAAGGGACTTTAGACTCACGTAACTGAGTGTGGGGGCATATTTATTTATTTAACAAATTTGTCTCTGATTAGATCAGACACTTGTTACAGGCACAGTACGATTCCCATTCATTTCCCCGTGTTGCGCCGTTTTCTAACGCTAAGTGTACACTGCATTCCAACAGCAGGTGCCTCTGTGAGATGATCACCCAGAGCTAACAAGTATGGATGGGAAAGTGGAAGTAACATGGCACTGTATGTGCAGCACTATTAGACAGCGTATCTGTGCATATTTGCATCCGTGTCAGCTGAGAAATTCTTCCCATGCACCACAATTGTTATGCGTGTCCATCTGGGGCATGGGACTATACACCTCTACCCCGATATAACGTGACCTGATATAACACAAATTCGGATATAACGCGGTAAAGCAGTGCTCCGGGGGGGCGGGGGGCTGCGCACTCCAGTAGATCAAAGCAAGTTTGATATAACGCGGTTTCACCTATAACATGGTAAGATTGGCTCCCGAGGACTGCGTTATATTGACGTAGAGGTGTATTTCTATTACCCAATCATCTCCCACATGCGTACTGCGCCTCTACTTGCTTCTGCTGATGCCATCAGCTGCCAGCTGCTACTGCTTCTGTGCTGTGCAGAACAGAAATCTTGCCCAGCCATCCATCCCACACTCATGACTGTGCTATCGGAGCCGGTGTCTACAGTTACTGGCAATCTACCA
This sequence comes from Gopherus flavomarginatus, assembly GCF_025201925.1. Lineage (NCBI taxonomy): Eukaryota > Metazoa > Chordata > Testudines > Testudinidae > Gopherus > Gopherus flavomarginatus. The sequence goes on along the minus strand of NC_066617.1, from coordinate 10,203,297 downwards.
TGTGCTAGATGGCCAGGAACAGTAAATGAAGGTGCTTTTACAACATTTGGACAAACACTGCCTCTTCCTTACAGGGAAAGCCCATCTCCACTGAAACACTGCACGCTTTCCCACTGCCACAAGGATGACTGGGCCACAGAGAGTTTCTCATACAGTTAATGAAAGAGAAAAGCTAACGGAGGGGACTGGGAGAAGGAGACACAGAATGAATACAGAGCTTGGAGGAGCACGAATTAACGGGATAGAGTGACCACGCCATCAGGGGCACCGACTGAGTCAAACTCTGGGTGGTGTTTCATTTGGAGGAGCAAAGAATGTCCCCCGCCATCTGAGTGATCGGGGCATTCAGAAACAGGAGCAATTCCTGTGTGGGCTGTTTAGGAGTCCCATCTGCCAACCTGGCCAGCACCACGTATCTGTCCGGCTCTCCTCCAGGTGGGCGTCCCACAGTGACACAGGAAAGGAGGTGACGGCTACAGTGAGTTCAGGCTGCTCAGTGGGTTGTGAAATCCCTGGTGTTATATAACACACACACACACACATAAACCACGCTTCTGAAACAGATGGAAACAATTCCAGGCCAGCGCCTGCTTTGCAAATACGAAAAGAAGCAGCCGTCCCGATCTGCGGCGCTGCTGCTAGAAGCTGACTCATCGCGCAATCCAATTACTGCTTCCACAAGCCAGTCACCATGTGGGCTGCCCCGTGAATGCCCTCAGCCCTAGCCCCTATGGGCTGCTGGCTGCTTTCCCCTAGCTGGTCAGAGAGCTCAGTCAGGCACAGCACATGAGCTTAACGCAGCACTTCTGAACAGAAGCTGCCTGATGCTGAGCTCAGGATGGCCTGCTTGGAGCTGGCTGTGAGAGTGGTGAGAAAGGTGCTCTCCGCTTCATTTTAAAGCCCTAAATAGGTAAGTTCTGGCTATGTTTGAGTCCAGACCTCCTCTTTGAGCCTGTGTGTCCTCTGAGATGGTTGCGTCCTTCCTGTAGAGAAGAGACGGGGCTTGGCAGTCATGACAAGCCAGGCAGTCCTTACTTTTTAACACGGACAGCATCCCTCTGGCCCAGCAGTTCTCAGACTGTGTTGCCTGCTGTCACTAGGACACAGGGTCTCCCCAAATCCTGATCCGGACCAAAGAGTCAGGAGAGGTAATGCTGACGACACTGCAGACACTACCTGCAGTTCAGGGATCCCACCATCATGCCTTACCGTAGCAGGCCCTGAGGTGTGGAACTCACTCACACCCGGGGAGCACAGCTCAGGGGCTTTGGGGCTTTTCTTTATTTCAGAGGTGCTTCTTGCAACGGCCACTGCTAGCCAAATACTGATACCAACCTCCCTCCCAATCGCCCTCTTCCCTTCTGGGTGTGGTAGAGCTCCTTGTTCACTTGAATTTTCAAGAGACTATGCTTTCAGTTGGATGCTAATGATGGTATTTTTACTGCACAGGGCCCTGAAAACTTTAGCTAAAGAATGAGGAGTCATTTAACAACATAGCTGGTCCTCCAGTGCTGACTATATACATTACCACCTGGTATGGGGCTCACTGAACTGAAGGCTCCGTCTTCTGGGCTGCTGTGGAAACCAGATGAAAGAATTGGGATGAAATGGGAGAGGTATGCACAAAGGCCAAAACCTGGCCCAGAACTGGGTCATACTGTCTCCAGACGAAGAAGTGCCGATATACACTGGATGCCTGGCTCCTCATCCCCAACTAAACTGACGACAATGAGAAAGTCCTAGCCCCATGCCCTGGTGCAGCAACAGCCTCTCACTCAGACCATCTTTCCAGACCCACCGGGAAATCATCCATTTGGAGGTTCTGCAGTGACAGACATCCAAATCCACATGCATACATACACACAGTCCCTGCTCCCATGCCACTGGGCAGCTTCGCAGAATGTCCTGTGGCCACCCAGGGTATGTCTACACTGACATTAAAAACCCCTGGCTGGCCCATGCCAGCTGGCTCAGGCTAAGGGGTTGTTTAATTGCAGTGTAGACTTTTAGGCTGAACTAGCACAGTCACCAGCGCAGGTGGAGGGGGCAAGCCAGGAATAGTGGGGGGCACTGTAGGTCAGCATTAAGGTGACTCAGGCAGTGCCTGCCCTTTGCAATGCCTGATTGTAGCACTAAACCGACCCACTAAATATACAAAGAGTAGTGTGGAAAGTAGCATCAGAGGATGGAGCAAAAAACCAGGCTTTCAATTCCAGCCAGAAAACCTGCCCTCTCCCTTTGTCAGAAACCAGTAGAATGTACAGATGATCCATCCATCCATAGATGTATATTTGGAAACTACTTAATAGAGTATTCGCCCCCAAATCAGTCTCTTTACTGTGCAAATAACCACCTGAGGATAACTAACAGCCTGCAATAGTCTTACAAATATTAGGCATATTCGCTTCCTTATCATCATGCAGCTCCTGGTGTCATGAAAGTATTTAATAAAAAAAATCTTATTCAGGGCTTTATTTGGGGGAATGTAGGAAATTTAAGAATCGGATCCATCAGCCTGAGGGAAGAGGAGTGAGAGCTGCTGTATCAGAAATGTGCAGATGGTTTGCAGGCACTTGGAGAAGAAGATAAAGAAGGGTGATGGGGAGGCCGAGATACTAGCGGGAAAAGAGGCCAGGAGATCGGGGCTAGGGACAGAGGCTGGAACGTTAAATGTTGTGCGTTCCAACTGTATAGGAGTTCCAGCTACATTACCATACTGGGGGGATGTTCTTTTTCCTCTACTCTCTCTTGTGTCACCAGAACTCCCTACCTGGAAATGAAGGAAATCCTGGCAGGATGTCTTGTGGTTAAGGCTCTGGGATCCCAGAGACCTGCGTTTACTTCCTGTCCCTTGGTAAAGTTACTTCTCTGTGGGCACCTCAGTTCCATTCTCTGGATAATGCTTTCCTATCTCACAGGGATGTTTGTGAGAATAAATTCAACAGGGCTTGATTCTTATTTATACTAAGACCCTTACAACCAGGCTCTTAAAGTGGGCAAACGAATCGATTGAGGTTCTTCTACCACGTCAATCAGTGTGGTAGCAGTGCACATACAGCACTAGGTAAGAGTCAGGTCTTATTTAAGATCATTCCAAAGAGTGGAGTGTTTGCACTCCTTCGCTGCCCACATCAACTCCCCTCCCACGGTCATGATTGTGGACAAGAATCCTATAGGACACTCCTGGCTCCCTGCGGCAGCAGAGCCCACACCTGGGCCCATCCCAGCCTGGATGGTATTTGAATCGGACTGCACCGCGTCATGCTATGAAAACAGGCTTTCAGAGCCACTTGTGCACCACAGGAGGCAGCTCCTGCTTTCTCCCCTCAGCGCTGTAAAAGGCTGGGAAAGTGGCTAGATACATTGCGTAATGGAGTAGTAAATTACGGCTGCCCAGGTTTTCCCTTGTCATAAGAGTTTAGCCAAATCAGAGGGGAATGAAAGCCTCAAAACTTCCGTCGTCACCTCCCTCAGAATGTGCTGGAGTCCAAAGCTCTAAGAGGAAAGGAATGATAATGCGGGTGGCTACAGCACCAGATGGAATCCAGATGCAGTGGAGTCTCACTGCCTGCCCAGGCTGTACCCTCCACTCCGTCCCTTTCAGATGTTTACAAGGAGGTGTGTTTAATTAGCCAGGGAGCATCCTTGTGCTGGCTGAGCAAATCAGCTCCAACCACTGCAGCACCAGAGCAGCCGGGATTTGGTTGTAGCCGGTTGGGATTTCATGCACCCTTGAACAATCAAAAAATAATCAACTATGCAGCGATGCAGGTTTTGGCAGAAAAATGTTGTCATGCACACCGTGACCTTAAGAGACTGCACTCTGCATACAGGCCCCGTGGATTGCTTCTGCCAAGACCCAGTGCTCTAACCCAGTGGTTTTCAACCTGGGGGTCCACAGACTATGTCTAAGATTTCCAAAGGGGCCCACACCTCCATTCGAAATTTCTTAGGGGTTCATAAATGAAAAAAGGTTGAAAACCACCGCTCTAGACTGCACATGCAGTGACTTGGGTTTGTTACACAGTGGACACTGGGTACTCCATGGAAATTTCTTTCAGACCCCTCTCCTCCCTCTTGTTACAAACACACACACACACACAGTTAGTGTCCTAAGTTCCTAGGAGGTGCTTCAATGAAATCACTGAGATGCAGAGAGAGGGATACCGAACCATGAGTTTTAGTATTATATCTGCACTGCTGCTGTGCAGGGTGACCAGACAGAAAGTGTGAAAAATGGACATGACGTGGGGGTAATTGATGTCTACATAAGACAAAACCCTAGATATCAGGACTGTCCCTATAAAACTGGGACATCTGGTCACCCTACTGCTGTGTGAGCACTGGCGAAACTCCCAAAGTCCTATCTCAGCACTAGACAGAGTGAACAACTTGGATTGGGTTTTCTGAGGGTCAGCCACTTGTGTGGATGTTGTGAAATCCTGGGCAGGAATCTGAAGGAGATACCTGAAAACACAAACTCTCACACAGACAAGGTCACCAACCAAGGAACAATGACTTCCAGACAAAGCACTCCTGCGCACAGAGCAACAAACCCCCACACATCCACAATGCCTAACACAAACACACCCATGCACACAATGAGTTTGTCGCCTCGAATTTTTCAGATCACACTGGGCTGGGGAAAGAGAGGAGCAAATCCAGGGAGGATTAGCTCATACTGTTTGCAGTCCCGTCCAATCCCTGATAATTGCATTGCAGGAGCACTTACAAACCTCAGTCAAAGATCAGGGCTTTGCTGTGTTAGTGCTGCACAAAGACATAATTAAACCTAGCACAAGAGACAACCAATGGAGAGAACCAAAGTTAGGGAGGACACGGTAACCATAAAAGAATCACTTTTAGTGTAGCCAGTAGCACTTGTGCAGATCACTAGGACACTGATTTTCAGAGGTTCTGAAGATCCCATTGACGGTCTCATTCCCTTCCACTGGAATTTTGATTGGTCAGCACTTCTGAATGTCCATAGTTCAGGAAGGCACTTAATTTTCCAGAGGTGCTTAGTTAAATGCTTTCCTGAACTGGATCCCAATTGCCATGAGATGTGTAGGCATAAGGCCCCAGGTGAGCACTATGCGTGGTTTTGAAGGACCATATCTGTTTTCCCTTTATTTCCATGTTACCTAAAGAGCAAGGGGAGACAATAACCAACACAAAGCCACTAAAATTACAGGCTTTTTAACTCAGTTCTGAGCAATTATTCAAGACATATGGGCTAGTTGTGAAAGCCTGCCTGCATCAGAACTAATATTAATTTTAAATCTCCAGCCTCTTCAAATTAACGTGAAATGTAAGTTTCCACATTCTTTGATTAAACATTCTGCTGTGTAATGACTACTTTATTATCCCCCCTACCTCCAAATTACTGATTGTTGTCTTACATTATGACCTCATTGGCACTTATTAAATTAACAAGACTGTGAAACACTTAATGAATCGAAACTCATCAAGTGTTTCCAAAGTTAATAACTAATCTAAAGATTTTTTTAATATATCTGCTTGTGAAATTTATACGTTCCCTACACAATTGCCGGATGGCCCTAATCTCATGAAAGATTTATTACTGCACAGCTCTGTGATTTATTCGTTTGCTGGAGCAACATGTAGCAAGCTTCTTTTTTTTTTTCCTTTTCCCAAGGCTTATTTCAAACTGTTAGAGCTACTCAGAGTGTGTGTGTGTGTGTGTGTGTGTGTGTGTGTGTGTGTGTGTGTGTGTGTGAGTCAGAGACGGTAATTTAGAAGTGGAAACTGGAAGATGTAAAGCACAACCCAGAGAAAAGCGACTGTGCAACCGCCGTGACAGATGCTGGATCAAGAACTTTCTATTCCGCCATCCAAAATACAAACGAGTGTGAGGAAGAGATTTCCTCAAGCTCTCTGGGACCAGACAAGCCTTCTCAACAGGAAAATCAGCAGAGATAACAGTGCGATGTGCAGCGGCCGTACCCCACATCAGGAATCAAATCCCAAACACAGCGTGAAGACTTATCTTGGTCAGATTGTCATCTGCCTCTGAGAGAGACCTGACAGGTCTGTCTCTGTTACATTTTGACACTTGCCATGCTGATGAGGTATTATGGACTGGGTGATCCTGTGTGACTCTGAGCCTGTAACACTGTATGTCTGAGGGCACCTGACAGTGTGCGGCTGTTGGCCTGTCTGTGTAAATGCTGTGTGAATTGTGATGTGCCTACAGGGGCATGTGACTGTGGTTGGATTAGCCTGGCTGTGTGACTCTGGGGCTGCCACTATGATGAGCGGATGGGTGGGCGTGCGTGGGCTGACGTGACCCTTTTGGTGATAAAGGAAGCAGTGTGGGAGTTTGTGTAGACTGCCATTCTGTGAGTGAGAGTGGGTGTGTCTGGGACAGTCGGGGCAGTTGTCTCTGTAGGGAGGGAGAATGTGAGCGTGTCTAGGAGACAAGTGGGTGTGAGTCACCAGCTGTGTGTGCACAATAGCTGCTAGAGCTTACGAGTGACTGCGCTGGAGTGCGACTGCCTCTGTGTCTCCAGGAGGGAGGAGCAGGAACCGAATTAGCTCATTCGCCATCTCTCGTAGAGCCTCAGTAGGGGAAGCACAGAATGTAAGAGACTGAACTGTGGCATCGCCAAGACTGCATAGCAACCACTGGGTCTTCTGACAGATACTCCTGCCCCAGGCTCCCTCAAGGACGGCAGGCCGAAAAACAGGGCAGACAGGAGTGGGGACAAGAAACCCAACTGATTTAACATGGTGTTTGATACGTTTCTGAAAGGGATTATACAGAGCTGCCCTGTGATAGGAGGGCCTGGACTCTGAGCCAAGAGGTCCTGTCAAATCCTCTGCTCTTACATTTTAGTATTAAAAGTAGAGCTGGGCAGAAGTTTTCAACTAAAGGTTGGGGTGAGGGTTGGGGGGGGGAATGCAGATTCCTGTTAACCCAACATTTTGTTTTGATTAAAAACCAAAACTTGATAATATTTTCACAAATGTACATTTGTCAATTCGAAAGGACTTTGTTTTGAAATGTCCTTTAATTTTATTTAAACATTAGAATGTGTTAAAGAACTGCTAATAATCAAAGCTAAATGTTCAGTTTGACCCAACATGATTTTTTCCCCCTTTTTGACCTTTTGATTCACTGAGAATTTTGGAAAAAAATTATTTTTGGGTTGACAAAAAGCAAATCGTTTTCTTCGATTTTTTGGAATTGTCAGTGAATTTTTTAAAAAAAGTCAAATATCAGAGGGGTAGCCATGTTAGTCTGGATCTGCAAAAGCAGCAAAGAGTCCTGTGGCACCTTATAGACTAACAGACGTTTTGGAGCATGAGCTTTCGTGGGTGAATACCCACTTCGTCAGATGCATGTATTCACCCACGAAAGCTCATGCTCCAAAACGTCTGTTAGTCTATAAGGTGCCACAGGACTCTTTGCTGCTTTTTTTAAAAAATGGTTATTCACACAGCACTAATTCAGAGTGAATAACCCTGCCTCTGTGAACAAGATGGAGTTGGAAGATCTTTAGTGAGTTCAATGTCTCAGATTAGGAAGTCACCCGGTGTAATAGAATTATTGGAAACGTCTTGGCAGCCTGGATCCAACACTATCTCAGATGGTGCTGAAGAGCAGATTTTGGGAGGTGGGAGACCAGTCTCAGACTCCTGTAGGAGGGAGAGGAGGGAACTCGCTGATGGGCATCAATGGAAAGGAGGGAACCCTAGAGAGGGGGCAGAAGGCCGGCTGGACTACTGTACCAGGTGCTTTGTAAAAGGTCTCGACTCAAACCATCACAGCAGCACCAGGTGCTCTAGCTGCCCAGAGGAAGCCTCATACAACTTGGACAGGATTTACATCTCACCCCTTGTTTATATAAATTACACCTCTCTGCTAGAAGCATGACACATGTCCCCTAGGAAGCTACCCCGCCCCCACAATCCCCCATCTTTGTTCCCGACTAGCTTGGGGCTGTTGGATTTGCGATCATCCACCCCGACACCCATCAATCTTGGCACGCCTTTTATAAATGCAGTAAGAGATATCCCTTCACTAGGACATCGTCATAAAACACAGGCCTGCTGTACAGCCTCCACAAGAGAGAGCTCACATATGTAACTATGAGGACTCCTGATGAGAGAGCGAGGATCAGGGGGATGGAAGGAGCATGAAATATGACCCAGCCTTGCAGAGCTGGATGGCAAAACCCATCAGGCGTACGCAAGCGAAAAATTCTCGCACAATTTATGTTCCTACAGCTGAGACCCAGAAGTGGCCTTTTAACTGAATTTTCAACCAGTTCTACACAATGCATCGAGGAGAGAGAGGCACAGAAGGGCCTTGGCTCAGGCCTGGGGCGATCAAGGAGGAAAATTCAATTACATCTGGCTGCTGAACTCCTCCTCGCTGCCTTCCCCCGACTGGGTTTGCACTCTTGTCTGGGAGAAGTCAAGTCATGTGCAAGAGAAAGAGATCAGAACAAATGGCACTGCTGTTTTCTTTACACAGTCCCCTCCCGAGCAAATAAACACAGGATACTAGGAACAGATTAGACACGGTGAGCGGATGGCAAAAAGGGCTCCAGTGCAGACACCGGGAGCCATGCTGCGGGTTGGCTCCTGCTGAGTATCGTCCAGTCTGATTGCAAACAATGCTGGTCCCTTGGGAGTGTTCCTCACTAAGAAAGGGTTTTCCTAATGTCTAAGGCAGGGGTATGCAACCTATGGCACGCAAGCTGATTTTCAGTGGCACTCACACTGCCTGGGTCCTGGCCATTGGTCCAGGGGGCTCTGCATTTCAATTTAATTTTAAACATTTTAAAAACCTTATTTACTTTACATACAACAATAGTTTAGTTATATATTATAGACTTACAGAAAGAGACCTTCTAAAACCATTAAAATGTATTATTGACACACGAAACCTTAAATTAGAGTGAATAAATGAAGACTCGGCACAGCACTTCTGAAAGGTTGCCAACTCCTGGTCTAATGTTTCATATCCTGGCTTCTCATTTCCCCCATACACCTAGGCTGATATTTAGATTCTGAGCAAGAGTCACTGTGTCCCCAGACTCATTCATGGCCAGGTGTCATATGGGCTAAGCTTAAGAGCTTTTCCCGGTACTTAGCTGGAACCACTAACTGTTTTTGCGGATGCCAGTCTTCCTGGTGTCCACCAGAAAGAGTCTCCTTGTATAAAAGTCCTTGTTCTACAACAAACTGGGATCGATTAGAAGAGCCGAGAGGTGGTGGGGTGCTCCGTGCTGCCGCCCAAGCTTTCTGAAGGCTGTCATCTGCTTCCTGCTCAGTCTGGAACTGTTCCCTTGAAGCTAGAGACACCAGTTCTCCCTTAGACTGTGGACTTGGGCTTGGTCCCTCTGGAAGCAATGTAGGTGATGAGGTTGTTTCCGTTGCTGGTGAACCGCTCTCCGCTGGTGCACCGGGGGTTATTTCAGGCTCTGGCTGAGCCTCTTGGGTGTGGTTGTCTGCTGCTTCTGCCAGTTCAGGCTCGCTGGCGCGCTCTGGCGTTGGGGTTGAAGATGGATTTGCAAGCACTGTCGTCAGTGCTGGCAACGGTTCTGGTGCTGGCTGCTTTCCCAGTTCCTGGTCTGGGACTGGAAGCACTGTGGCTGTTTCCGTTGTTGGCATGGGATCCGGGTCCACTACCTCTGTCTGGGTCTCTTGTAACACAGACAGGGCCTCTGTGGACGGCTCAGGAACAGGAATCGGTCTGGAAGCTTGCCTGGTTTGGCTGCAGGTAACCATTCCCACTCTCTTGGCCCGCTTTACCTGGTTGGCCAAATTTTCCCCCAGTAGCATGGGGATGGAATAATTGTCATAGACTGCAACAGTCCACATTCCTGACCAGCCTTTGAACTGGACAGGCAGTTCAGCTGTAGGCAAGTCTACAGCTTGTGACATGAAGGGGTAAATTGTCACTTGGGCCTTTGGGTTGATGAATTTGGGGTCGACGAAGGATTGGTGGATAGCTGACACTTGTGCCCCCGTGTCTCTCCACGCAGTAACCTTCTTTCCACCCACTCTCAAAATTTCCCTTCGCTCCAAGGGTATTTGAGAGGCATCTGGGCCAGGGGATCTTTGGTGTGATGGTGGTGTAATGAACTGCACTCGGCTGGGGTTCTTTGGGCAGTTGGCCTTTATATGTCCCAGTTCATTACACTTAAAGCATCTTCCAGCTGACTGGTCACTGGGTTGAGGTGGGTTACTGGAGACTGGTGAGGTGGAAGAATAGGGCATCTGTGGCTTTCCTTGGGTTGTAGGTGGGGTCTTTGGCTGCCCTCGGTTGTAGGGTTTATGGTCGGTGTGCCCTCTGGGGTATTCGTTCCCCTTGACAGTAGCTTTTTTCTTTTCTGCCACTTCCATCCATTTGGCTCCAATCTCTCCGCCTTGATTACCGTTTTGGGTTTCCCATCTAGGATGTACCTCTCTATTTCTTCAGGAATACCATCTAAGAACTGCTCCATTTGTATCAGGAGATGCAGCTCGTCCAGATTGTTAACCTTTGTTCCTAATATCCAGGCTTCATAATTCTTTGCAATGTGGTAGGCGTGTCGGGGGAATGGCACATCTGGTTTCCATTTTTGGTTTCTGAACCGCCGACGGGCATGTTCAGGTGTTATCCCCATTCTGTATCTGGCCTTGGTTTGAAAAAGTTTATAATCGTTCACTTTCTCCTTAGGCATTTCAGCCGCCACCTCTGCTAAGGGTCCACTGAGCAGTGGCCTCAGTTCTACCATGTACTGGTCTTCAGAGATGCTGTACCCAAGGCAGGCTCTTTCAAAATTTTCTAAGAAGGCCTCAGTGTCATCACCTGCCTTGTAGGTGGGAAATTTCTTGTGCTGTGGAACAATTATTGGCGCAGGGTTGTTAGGATTGGCTGTGTTTTGTTGCCTAGCCTGTTCTAATTCCAGGGCCTGTAGGTGGGCCTCCCTCTGGAGTTCTATCTGTCTTCTGTGGGCTGCATCTTCTTCTTCTTGTTTCCTTCTGTGGGCCACCTCTTCTTCTTCTTGTTTCCTTCTGTGGGCCACTTCTTCTTCTTCTTGTTTTCTTTTGTGGGCTGCCTCTTCCTTGGCTAGTTCTGCATTAATTAGTTCCATCCATCTCCTATGTTCATTTTCTTTGTCCATGGCTTGTTGCCGTGCTCGTTCCTGTCTCAGGCTTTCCTTGGAACTCATGGTTCCTGCTTCCTTGTGCTGAGGCGCCCTCTGGTGTTTACTGCCTGAAATGCTGGTTCTCTGTTGGCTTCCTGGGGTTGCTTAACAACAGAGTCCTTTTTAACTTACTAGCCTCTCCAGAAAGAGTTAAAAAGCAAAAGAAAACTCTCTTTCATTTACAAATGTGTCCTGGCTGGAGTGTGTTGCTGACCACTTAAGGCTGCTTTGTTTAACAAACGACAGTCGTTAAACCTTAATAGCCCTCCCTATGCACAGCTAGAACGGAGCAAGGAAAAAAAAATTTCTCTGGCTGAAGTTTAAAAAAAAATAAACCCCTTCCCTCTGCTTATAACCAGCTAGCAGAGAAGCAAATTAATAATCTGACTGGCTTTTGGATTCTTATCTATCCCACTCAGCTGCCAACCATGTCATAGCATTCCCTCTCAGATCTGAACCTTAGAGTTCAGAAAATGAGATACTAGCACCTGAATCCTCTAAGCTTAATTACCAGCTTAGATCTGATAGCACTGCCACCACCCAAAAATATAGTGTTTTGGGGCACTCTGACCTCCCCAACCTTCCCTGGGGACCCCATGAACCCAGATCCCTTGGGTTCTTAAAACAAGGAGAAATAAACCATTCCCCCACCTTTCCCCCTCCCAGAATTTCCCTCCCTGGGCTCTCCTGAGAGATACTGATCCAACCTCTTAAATCACCATACAGAGAAGCATCTCCCTTCCCTTCCACAAAGAGGCAAACAGATTCAAGGAAAACAGAGAGAGATTCTATCTCTCCCCCCTCCCGTCTCCCCCACCCATCCTGGTGAGTTATCCCAATCCCCTGCAATAAAACAAGGGAAACAAGAAAAAAAAATCAATCAGGTTCTCTAAAAAGAAATCTTTTAATAAAAGAAAGGAAAAAGTAAAGAATTATCTCTGTAACTTCAAGATGTAAATATTACAGGGTCCTATAGCTTACAGACACCAGAAAGAGACTTTCCCCCCCAGTACCAATACAAATCAAAATATTCCCAGCAACTGCACATATAAACGTTAACCAGCCAGATCCACAATTGCAAATAGAGTAAAACAATCAAAAAGCCTAAACCGCCTGTTTTTACTTACTATTTGAAAAGAAACTTAGAGAGCCTGTAGTAATGTCTGGTCTCTCTCAGACCCTCCGAGAGAAGAACACACAACGGACAAAGCACACACACAAATGCTTCCCTCCACCCAAATTTAAAAGTATCTTGTCTTCTGATTAGTCTTCTGGTCAGGTGTCCAGTTCCCTGCTTGTAACCCTTTACAGGCAGAAGAGACATTAACCCTTAACAATCTGTTTATGACACCAGGGGAAATGCTTCCACGGCTGCTCTTCCTTAGAGCTTCCACCACAGGGAGCAGCTTTAGCATGAGGCCAGGACTTCATCAGAGCCCCAGTGACACGTGTGTGTGCGTGCACGTGCATGTCTATAAGCCCCTCCAGCAGGAGAAATTTGCACCCAAAATTCTGCCACAAAAGACTCAGGAATGAATAAGGCCCCAAGCCTGGGATCCCCACTTCTAGCACATGAGAGCAGGTCACTGCGCTCTCAAGTCCTCTGGGAGTGGCTGACATGGCAGAGGGAATTCACCTGGTCAGACTGGAAATAGGCCCCATAGGTAATTACCTTCCCTCCTCAAAACACAAGATCTGCCTAATCTAGTCATTGGGAGGACATACAGGGGTGGGAGCCAGGGACTCCTGAGTGCTAATCACAGCTGTGGCACTTGCTCTCCTCTTGGACAAGTCCCTGCAACCTCCTTTCCTCAGTCCCCCCCCAAATACAAAGGGGACAATGAGATTCCCCCACCTCATAGCGGGGCTGTGAGGGTCTGTCCTAGCATTCCTTCCCAGTTCTGGACCTTAGCGTCCAAAATATGGGTACTAGCATGAGTTTCCCTAAGCTTAATTACCAGCTTAGATCCTGTAGTGCTGCCACCAATCAGGAATTTTCCAGGGCCTGATACCCTCTGGTCCCCCCAAAACCTTCCCTGGGGACCCCAAGAACCCAGATCCCTTGGGTTCTTAAAACAAGGAGAAATAAACCATTCCCCCACCTTCCCCCTCTCAGAACTTCCCTCCCTGGGCTATCCTGAGATACTGATCTAACCCCTTAAATCACCGTACAGAGAAGCATCTCCCTTCCCTTCCACAAAGAAGCAAACAGATTCAAGGAAAACAGAGAGAGATTCTATCACTCCCTCCTCCCGTCTCCCCCACCCGTCCTGGTGAGTTATCCCAATCCCCTGGAAAAGCACAAGGGAAACACAAAAAAATCAATCAGGTTCTCTAAAAAGAAATCTTTTAATAAAAGAAAGAAAAAGTAAAGAATTATCTCTGTAACTTCAAGATGTCAATATACAGGGTCCTATAGCTTACAGATACCAGAAAGGGACTTTCCCCCCAGTACCAATACAAATCAAAATATTCCCAGCAACTACACATATAAAAGTTAACCAGCCAGATCCACAAATGCAAATAGTGTAAAACAATTAAAAAGCCTAAACCCCCTGTTTCACTTACTATATGAAAAGAAATTTAGAGAGCCTGTAGTAATGTCTGGTCTCTCTCAGACCCTCCGAGAGAAGAACAAAGAACTCACACCCAAACTTCCCTCCACCCGAATTTAAAAGTATCTTGTCTTCTGATTGGTCTTCTGGTCAGGTGGCCAGTTTCCTGCTTGTAACCCTTTACAGGTATAAGAGACATTAACCCTTAACACTGTTTATGACAGGGTCAATCAATTTTTGTTTGCAAAGAGTTACATATTATCATTTTATCTGGCACAGATGCAAATATCATCCGGGGGCATTACATTGTTGTCTATAATCACTAAGCAAAGACAGGAACGCACAAGAATTAAGCCTGATTATTATTAATTATTTGTACTACAGTCGCTGCTAAAGGCTGTAACCAAGACAGGGGCCCCATTGTGCTAGGTGCTGTACATACAGATTGTGAAAGACCATCCTATCCAGAAGAATTTACAATCTCAAAAGACAAGATAGACACTGGGGGGAGAAAGGCAGTAATATCTTTTCTAATTTTACAGATGAGGAATTGAGGCACAGAAAGATTAACTTACTTGCCTGGAGTGCCATTGGAAGTCTATTTAAGAGTTGGGAATGAACCTAGATCTCCTGAGTCCTGCTCCAGTGCCTGACTCATAACGCCAATCTCCATCGAGCCTGGCGTTGCTCTACTGTAATTAGAATGGCAAGGAAGAGGTCTACATGATTATGCTCCTTCAATCTGTACTCACAGGAGTCCTTTCTACTCCACTGAGGATGCCTTCTCATATAAGTACTACCCACATGAGTCCGCACAGCAGGGTTGGGGCCTGGCCAAGCATCCAGAGAAAGAAGAAGAAAAGTTTGTGTTTAGAGGATAGATTTTCCCCGTCGAATGACGGAATCAGCCCTCCTGGGAAAGAGGTGCACCAACTTCAAACTGCAGACGGAGCAGAGCCCTTCAAAAGCAGCCTGCCATACTGGCAGTGGCGGCTAGTTCATAAATTATCCCTGAAGCCTAGTGCATTTTTAATCAGCCCCTTCCCTGATTACTCCCAGAACAGGGCTCCAGGACCCAGTGCTGAGTATTTATCTTGCTTTAATTAGATTAGAAAAGCCGGGGTATTCAATAAACTGACTAATCAAGGGAGGGGATCAATACGGCACGTGGCAGGGCCCTACAAGCAGTGAATTAGCCCTGGAAGGAGCCAAGATTAACCTTGTGAGAGCCAAGGCTGGAGACAAATGTGCCTTCATCTGCTCCCACCACCAAAGGAGAGAGGGACGGGATAAGCATGTTCATGCAGCTCATGCAAGTCGCAGGGTGAGGCTGGGAAGTTAAACCAAGGCCCCAGTCATTTGCAGCCTGTAAAGATCCCATTACACTTTTCATAAAGTTGGGGGATTTACCTGTGGGTAGTTACATCCTGCCTCCCTATGCTCCCCATGAAGTTTCAACTGAACATGGTGTCCTTCAATTGGAGGAGTTCCTATTCTAAACAGTTGAGCAGCATTGCCATGTACTGTTAACAGCTGCTGAGTTCCACCCCAGAGGCGACTGCATTTCAGTGACAAGTGATTCAATCCCTGTGTATCTGGCATGCAATGAGTTTGCAAACTTTGCTGCACACTTGAGGATCATTCAGGGTAAACAGTTATGTTTGGTTCGGTCCCATTCATCTCTAAACCCTGAACCATCACTTCTATCTTTCATTCACTTAGTGGGGCAAATTTCAGGGAAAAGCTGGGGTGTCTGCTGCTTTACTGCTTTGCTAAAGGCCCATCACACTAGTATTTCATGCTGGATGAAGTACCAGCTACACAAAGATGACCAGGACAAACAGCCAAACACTGGAAGATGATGGCCCAAATTCTGCTATACACAACTCAGCTCAAACCAATGCCAACTTATTCCAGGGCTGAATTTGGCCCAATGATCTGTGTTGGCCATTGCTTAATATGATTACAGAGGACAGCTTTAGCCTGGGGGACAGAGGCACAAGGAGAAACGGGACTGTGAATTAAGCACTTCACATAGACTCATAGACTCTAGGACTGGAAGGGACCTCGAGAGGTCATCGAGTCCAGTCCCCTGCCCTCATGGCAGGACCAAATACCGTCTAGACCATCCCTAATAGACATTTATCTAACCTACTCTTAAATATCTCCAGAGATGGAGATTCCACAACTTCCCTAGGCAATCTATTCCAGTGTTTAACTACCCTGACAGTTAGGGTAGTTAAACACTATAGTATACATAGTAGGTTTAGAACCCAGGACGAGGGTTACCCATAGGTGGAGGGTATAATAGAACAGGAGAGGCTAAGCCTCCCATGGCGCAGCCCCTGCTGATCCACCGCCGAAAGAATGGGACATGGTGGTGCCACCTGTGCTCTGCCTCTTCCCCTTCCTGCTCTGCCCCTTCCCCGAGGCCCCACCGCCTGCCACAGCTGCTGCCTGGGGAGTCTCTCCTTCTCCCTCCTCTACTCCACCCCCACTCTCTGGAGGTCTCCCTGCCTGCCGGGTCCGTCCTCTCCTCCGCCCCCTCCCAATGACACCCCCTCCCCACTACATCCTGCCTCACCCCTCTCTCCCCGGCAGCCAGAGGGGGCTTAGCTCCAGCTGGTGGCCTGGATCTCAGGGCTTGGGACAGCCAGTGAGGCCAGCAGCTCGGGGGTCCGGGGAGGCTTGGGTCAGGGTCTAGACTGGTGCTCAGGCCAGCTGGCAGCCCGAGGGTTGGGGCAGTTCAGCTGCGGCTTCTCCAGCCATTGGGGAGAGAGGGGCAGGCTTGGGGCTCCGGTGGGCATGTGGGGATGGAAGGGGAGGAGCCTCGGGACCGGGGGTGCTAGCCTTCCCGAAGGGGAGTTTCACCCGCAGCCCATGGTGTTACATCTCTGATGATACCCAGCAGCCAGCTCAGACACAGACTGTGGAATGCTAGGAGCATTGCCAGCAGATCGAGGTACGTGATCATTCCCCTCTATTTGGCACTGGTAAGGCCTCATCCGGAGTACTGTGTCCAATTTTGGGCCCCACACTAAAAGGAGGCTGTGGAAAAATTGGAAAGAGTCCAGCAGAGGGCAGCAAAAATGATTAGGGGGCTGGAGCACATGACTTGTGAGGAGAGGCTGAGGGAACTGGGATTGTTTAGTCTGCAGAAGAAAAGAATGAGGGAGGATTTGATAACAGCCTTCAACTCCCTGAAGGGGGGGTTCCAAAGAGGATGGATCTAGGCTGTTCTCGGTGGGTGTCACATGACAGAACAAGGAGTAATGGTCTCAAGTTGCAGTGGGGGAGATTTAGGTTGGATATTAGGAAATACTATTTCACTAGGAGGGTGGTGAAGCACTGGAATGGGTTACCTAGGGTGGTGGTGGAATCTCCTTCCTTAGAGGTTTTTAAGGTCAGGCTTGACAAAGCCCTGGCTGGGATGATTTAGTTGAAGATTGGTCCTGCTTTGAGCAAGGGGTTGGACTAGATGACCTCCTGAGGTCCCTTCCAACCCTGATATTCTATGATTCTATGCTGTCTAGCTGTACTCATTGTCTGAGCAGGGTACTCAAGGTGTCTGCTCCTAATTCACATGCAGGGATGAGCCCCTGAGTCATGCATACAACTTACTGTGAAGTGCTCCTCTGGGAGTCTTTCCTCCTCCCTTGTAGGCTTAATGAACCAGTTCACTGTTAGGAAGCACAGAGCAGTCCCCACTTTGATTCTAAACACATAACTCCCCTTTCCCCATAGTGCAGCTGGACAATCAAACAATAATAGGCTGGACCATGGGGCAGAGGAAAATTTCTTCCTGACCCCTACTGGTGATCAGCCAATGCTCTGAAATATGAGGATTGAGAGCCCTGCTCATTTCTCCCCTAGATAAAGTCCATGGACTGCTGGTGGGCCTCCCTCTGGAGCTTTTTCTTTTATCTTCAGCTTCTTTTGTTTTATTTGTATCTCTTTTTTTTATTTTTATTTTTTTTAGTTTTCTTTTCATGTTTTTCTTGTGGGCAGCTTCTTTGGCGTGTGTTCTTCTGCATCCAGTTTTGCCCGTTCCTTGGAACTCATTGTTCCTGCTTCCTTGTGCTGACTATGCCCTCTGCTGCTTACTGCCTGAAATGCTGCAGCTCTGGCTGCTTCCTCAGGTTGCTTGGCAACAGAGACTTCTAACTATTACTTTGCCCGAAGAGTTAGAAAGAAAACAAACAACACCTATGCCTTCAGGCGGTCTTCCTCAGTCAGAGAGGAGAGAAGAAAAAAAATTCCCTGGCTGTAGTTTTTAAAAAAAAACCCTCTCTGCCTGCTTTCAAACAGCTAGCAGAGAGAGAAAAGAAAATCCTACTGGCTTTTGAGACTGTTTTCCAAGCAGTTAGAAAGGAGAGAGAAAAAAACTCACTGGCTTTTGGGTCCTACTTTCCACCGCTGTGCCACCATGTCAGGGTCTCTTTCCCACTTGAACTTTAGCGCCCAGAAAGTGGGGACCTGCATGTACTCCTCTAAACTTAATTCCTAGCTTAGATCTGATAGCGCTGCCACCAACCAGAGATTTCAGTGTCTGGTGCACTCCTTGTCCCCCAAAACCTTCCCTGGGGAGACCAAGTCCCAAACCCCTTGGGTCTTAAAACAAGGGGAAATAAGCCATTCCCCTACCTTTCCCCTCCCAGACTTTCCCCTCCCTGGGTTACCCTGAGAGATACTGTGATTCAAACTCCTTGAATCTTAAAGCAGAGAGAAATTCACCTTCCCCTCTTCTCCTTTCCCCCCACCAATCCCTGGTGAGTTCAGACCCAGTCCCCTTGGGTCTTACACAAGGACAAAATCAATCAGGTTCTTAAAAATAAAAGCTTTTAATTAAAGAAAGAAAAAGTAAAAATTATTTCTGTAAAATCAAGATGGACAATGTTTACAGGGTCTCAGCTACATAGACCAGAGGGACTCCCTCCCCCCTAGCATAAGATACAAGTTACAGCAAACAGAGGTAAAATCCTTCCAGCAAAATACACATTTGCAAATAAATAAAACAAACATAAATCTGATCCGCTTTCTATTTATTACTTACTATCTTGAACCTGAGAGACTGTTTCCATAAGATTGGAGAAATCTGGTTGCATGTCTGGCTTCTCTTAATCCCAAGAGAGAACAAAGAACAGAACAAACAGCACAAAACAAAGACTTCCCTCCACCAAGATTTGAAAGTATCTTGTCCCCCAATTGGTCCTTTGGTCAGGTGTCAGCCAGGTTCACTGAACTTGTTAACCCTTTACAGGTAAAAGAAACATTAACCCTTAACTATCTGTTTATGACAAGGCCCCACTTTGATTCTAAACACATAACTCCCCTTCCCCCATAGTGCAGCTGGACAATCAAACAATAATAGGCTGGACCATGGGGCAGAGGAAAATTTCTTCCTGACCTCTACTGGTGATCAGCCAATGCTCTGAAATATGAGGATTGAGAGCCCTGCTCATTTCTCCCCTAGATAACATCACTGCATGTTACTGATTTAATAGATTTAAGGACCATTGTGATCAATCTAGTCTGACCTGCTACCCAACACAGGCCAGAGAATTTTGCCCAGTGAGTCCTGCATCAAGCCCATATCTTGTGGTTGAGCTAGAACATATCTTTTAGAAAGACATCCAATTTAAAGACTGCAAGTGATGGGGAATCCACCAATTCCCTGGGTAAGCTGGTGCAATGGCTAGTTACCCTCACCAACATCTCAATAAAAATATGGTGTAACTTGGTTAAAGTTCCAGCTGTTGAGATTATTTGTAAACGGATTCACTTTCCCCCTTTGGGGCATTTTTCTCTCATATGGATGTGCTCTGGCTCCCTCCACTGATGCCAACACTCATGCTCGTGGCCAAACCCCTGGGAGTGAACCCATCCAAACCCGTCACGGAAGGGGAGGAGGGAAGAGGAATGCTAGTGCTTCCAGCCACAAGCACTCGGGCCAGGCACTAGTTACAAGGAACCACCCGTCTTCTCCCAACCACCTATATCATCCTTTCTCAAGTATGGGGCTAATCCAGGGAGCTGTGGTATACCTCCCATGGGATGCTGGGTACCTCTGCTCAGACAGCTCTCAATCACAATTGCAGGGGCTCAGCTAGATCAGGCCCTAAGCTAGTTTATTTTGTCTTCCTCTATTCACCCTGAAGCAGCTGGCGCCTGCTCTGAGTTGTACTGATCTCCTCCCTACTCCATTTTGTTCTGATGGTGCAAATGAGCCTCTCGCAGTGTGAACAGCTGTTGCTGGCAAAACGAGGGACACTACCAGACAAGGTTCCTGCTTGGGAACTAAATCTTCCCAGTTAAAAGTTCTTGAGGATCTCCATTAAGTTTATTGAGCTTGCAGGAGGTCTCAACCTCAGCTCAGCGTTTTGTGCTCAGCTGTTTAGATCGATGCGGCAAAACATTTAACAATTTAACAACCTGGTGAGGGGGGGGAGGCTTGCAGTTAGGAGGCTGTTTATTCCAGGCGTTACCATTAAATAGCAAATGTGCCGAGTTACTGCGTGTCGGTGAAGCGCAGCGAGAGTCAGAAAAGCAACTGTAACCATGGGGCTCCATAGCTATTTTGTCCGTAGAGATGAGAAGAAGATGTTATACCCCCAGGTTGTTCAGCTCCAGGGGTTGGGGCTGGCCCATCAGAGCGATCTGAGTCTGCCGTGAAGTTTAGATCTAGATCCAACCCCGCCAAAGTCTGAGTGTGTTCGGATCTCAAGTGGCCCCTACCGAGTGTCTCGTTTTACAAAAGGGTATTTTTTTCATACCTCCAGCACTGCAAGCTGCCCCGGGGATCTGAAAACCCAGCTGGGCTCTTGCATGGCAGGAAAGATTCTGCCATCAGAACTTAGTTGATGAGACCTGTCAATTAGCAGATTCACTCTCCCACAGCTCTCCGGGCTTTGCATGGCTAAGGAGGCTCAGGATGATACATGCACACACTTCCATTGGCTTCAGTAGGAATTTCTCACCTGTACTGAGGCAAAGGGTGGCTCTCTGTTGGTAAAATTAGCAGACGTGACTTGAAGACTCCTAGGGATCTGATAGGATGTGGAGAAAGAAGATGCTCTTGTTAGAGTCACTGTCTACTCCAGCACAACATGTTCCAGCTCTTACAGTGAGATTTAGGATTAGTGGGGTTATATTAGTGCCTAGAAGCGGAGACTGAGATCCGGACCTCAACTGCACTTTACAATACCCATAGTGAGAGTAGGTCCCCTCAAAACAGACAATGTGTGGGAGGGAAACAGAGGTGAAGGGGCTTGCCAAGATCAGTAACAGAGCTGGGAATGGCACCCAGGTCTGCCATGTCCCAGTCCAGGGCCCTGTCAATGGGAATGCACCACTGCTTTGCTCAAGTTAGCCAATGGGACTTGAAGACACCCAGATAGCGGCTGCCAACGGGCCGCTGAATAAGAAGATGCATCTTCTAGAGCAGAGGTGGGCAAACTATGGCCTGTGGGCCACATCTGGCCCATGGGACCCTCTGCCCGGCCCCTGAGTTCCTGGCCTGGGAGGTTAGACCCTGGCCCCTCCCCTGCTGTTCCCCCTCCCCTGCAGCCTCAGCTCACTGCGCCACCAGTGGGCTGCGAGTTCCTGGGGCAGTGCAGCTGCAGAGCCGCGGCCTGACCCGGTGCTCTGTGCTGCACAGTGGCGTGGCTGGCTCCAGCCGGGTGACACGGCTGCCTGTCCTGGTGCTCTGGGCAGCTGTAGTGCCACCAGTGCTCCAGGCAGCGCAGTAAGGGGGCAGGGAACAGGGGTGTTTGATAGAGGGCAGAGGATTTGGGGGGGGTGGTCAGGGGGCAGGGGTGTGGATAGGGGTCAGGGCAGTCAGAGGGCGAGGAACATGGGGGCAGAGGTCCCGGGGGGCAGTCAGGAATGAGAGGAGAGATTGGATGGGGTGGTGGGGGGCAGTCAGGGGGAGGAGGTCCGGGGGCGGTCAGGGGACATGGAGCAGGGGTGGTGGAGGATGGGGCAGGAGTCCGGGGGGGCTGTCGGGGGCTAGAAGCAGGCGAGGTTGGATAGGGGGCAGAGGGCCAGGCCACGCCTGGCTATCTGGGGAGGCACAGACTCCACTAACTGGCCCTCCATACAATTTTGGAAACCCGATATGGCCCTCAGGCCAAAAGTTTGCCAGCCCCTGTTCTAGAGTCACTTCGCCAACTAGCACCGTGCTTTCCAACTCACTCCATTGCTACTTCATCTTTCCTCTGCCTAAGCGGCGAGCACCCGATTTATCTTTATTAGACTCTTCTGTTGCCACCGTTGCTACATTTTGTTGAGTCAAGAGCCACCGTTGTGTGTTTTAATAACGCGATCGGGAGCGAGGAGAAGCAGAGCTGAGGTAATAGGCAGTCGGGCAGAGGTCAGAGAAAGCAGCCAAGCCGCATTAAGGGAAATATGGACCAAGACCCACTTCTAACTAGGAATCGCATGGAACGTGCCTAAGCAACTGGCAAAAATAACAGAGAGCAACAGTTTTTGTTTTTCCTAAGAGGAGTCTTGTCTTCCTAGGGCCTGATCCTGCAAGGTGCCCTATCCTGAGCTCCTCACTCGGGATTTACTCAGTCCTTACCCAGGCAAACTCCCACTGAAATCAGTGAGTCAAAAACACAGAGCTTGGCTCCGTCTGCATGCTCATTTGTGTGTATGAACTTGGGGATTGGTTTTCTTCAAATACAGACAATGGAACAAGCATACTAGCAAAGTAAACATTTATATTCCTCATAATATTGGTATTATGATAGCATGCGGAGTTCCCATTTGAGATCAGGGCCCCATTGTGCTGGGAGCTACACAGACATAGTGTGAGAGACAGCCCCTGCCCCCAAAGAATTGCAATCTAAACAGGCAAAGAGCATTAAAGGGGAAACCGAGGCACAGACCCATGAAGTGACTTTCCCCAAGTCATACAGCACAATGGAAGAGCCAGCTATAGACCCCAGCTTTCTCAAGTTCCAGTCCAGTGCCCAAACCCTAGGCCCTGATAAAGCAGCTCCCACACACCTGAGTAATCCTTGCTTATGTGAGTAGTCCCAATGAAGTCAATGGGAGCACTCATGTGAGGAAGTCCCCAGCATCAGGCCAAGCGTAGTACAGTAATAGAAATCTTGTTCCCAATCCTGCAACTGGTTCAAAACACTGACATGAATGGGGCTCTGTGCAGAGCAGCCGGTCACCCATTCATATGAGCTTGCAGGATCGGAGTCTTCCATGTACGCTGTTTAACATAATCCAGGTGGCCCAATCAGATAATCAGGCTGCAAAAGGGGGGCTCCAGGCTGGAGACAGGGCCATCCCTATCCATACGCAAAGTACGCAGCTGCGCAGGGCACCAGAAAATTTGGGGCACCAGATTTCCTGGTGCCCTGCACAGCTGCGTGCTGCTCCAACCCCTGCCTCACCTCTTCCCCAAAGCCCCCGGCTCTGCTCTGCCCCCACCCCATCTCTTCCCACCCCAGGCCCAACCCAGCACGGGTTGGGCCTGCACTCACCAGGCAGCGGGAAGTGGAACGACACAGCCCCAATCTGCTCTGCTCTGCCAGCTCGTGCCCCTGCCCCCCAAGCCTGCTTCCCTCCCTGCCCCTCCCACAGAGGCCTGGGAACACACACACATACCCCGTGTTAGGGCACCAAAATGGCTAGGGATAGCCCTGGCTGGAGGCGATTAATTAAAGAGAAGCTCACCTGCGAGAGACAGGAAGGGCTTCTATAAACGACAGGAAAATGGAAGCAGCAAGGAGAAATCTGCAGTCACTCCCTGCGAGAATGGTTTGTGGGGCTGCAGAGACAAGTTACCTAAAGTTCCTTCCCCGGAGGGGGGAATGAAGAGACAGGCAAACCCAGGAGAGTAGGGAAAACCAAAAGGGGAGGTATGGAAGCGGCTCAGGGAGCAGCAAGGTGCAGGGGACGGACCTTGGCTGCTGTGTAGAGAGTCCCTGAGATGGAACCTGGAGGGAGGGTGGGCGCGGGTTCCCCTGCCAGCCACGGTAGGAGTGGCAGCATGGGGCTGTGAAGCAGAAGACTGCCTGAGACTGCTGGAGAGCAGGAATCTGAATACGTTCCCCCTCGCTCACCAGGGAACTATGATAGAGACCTAGCTGAAGAGCTGAGTCATGAAGAGGACAGCTGTGGCTCCTGAGAGCAACAGAGGGGCTGCAGAGGAGAAACTGCGGGGGTGTAACCACTGAAAGGGGCGTCAGTCTTGATCAAGATAATCCCCAGAACTGCCAGGAGGTGGCACCATCCAGTGGTGAGTAGAGCAACCCATCCCAGGAGGTCATTTCCCGTCTTCCACTTCCAGGATGTTATGTTCTTTAAAAATTAAACCATTAAAACCCACTTGGATGGGGAGGTAATGAAGATAAAACTGAGAATTATACACTGAGCTACAACTGTCTACATATGCATAGCTTAAAATTCAGATCAACTCATCAGCCAGTCAAGCAAAATGGGACTCTGACGCTGGCCATGTTCAAAAGTTTAATATATATGTACACTTAAACACACACACATTATGGATAGATGGTTCTCTATAGCGTGTGCGTGGCTCAGAAAAATCTTTGGTCCAGAACTATCTCAAACCAAGATCTATTGACACAGTGCAGCCAAGAGGATATGAGCACCCTCATTGCCAGGAGGCGTTGGGGATGGATCGGCCATGTGCTTCGAATGGAAACTGATTCCATCACCAGAGTAGCAATAAGATGGACACCTGAAGGCAAGTGAAAACAAGGCCACCGGAAATGAACCTGGCGAAGAGCTGTGGAAGCTGAGCTAAAAAACCTGGGTCACAGCTGGGGAACCATTGAAAGACTTGCCAGAAACAGACAGGAGTGGAGCAGCTTCGTCGCTGCCCTAAACACCAGAGGCGTAATGGGAACATGATGATGATGATGATATATACAATAAACAAAACTATCGATAGACAACTATCTATAATTGTGTGATTACTCTGTGTGTGTGAATGTGCATAGATACACACACAGAGCAAAGAGGAACCACACATGCACTGAAACCTAGGAATTTACTACTAATCTCCAAAGTGAACACATTCACGCCCCTGGCCCCCTGGATACGTACCCAGGTGGCTAGCCCAAGTTGCCACAGCCACACTGTTATTTTCAGTAAACTGGCTCAAGCAGAGCTAGTGCATGTCTGTCTACCAGTGCTGCGAAGCACCCTCCGAGCTGTTGTGTAGACATAGCCCTAGGAGCACAAGTAATGACGAGGAGCTGTCCAGGACCCAGGGCTGAAGGTGACTACCTGGACAACCTCACCCTGTGCTGTGCTGCTGGTACAATAAGTAATAACATGATCATGATCAAATATTTATGATGGAATGTTTTCCTCTGCAGCACAAAAAACAAAAACTCTGAACTAATGACCAGTTCAGTGCACGTACAACGAGAGAGGCGGGAGATATATATATAGATATATATGTAAGAGGCAAACTGGAGGTTTTATTTTTACAGAGCAGGCTCAAAGTTTACTTGCACCACTGAAATGTGCTAAGTGCTGTAAATATCAAAGCAGCATTAAATAAATCTGTCGTTTTCACACTGATGCTAAAAGGACAGATTTCAGTTTTCAAGCTGTAGGTGGATGAGCACTAGGCTACAGCCATGTGCGGCGTGAAAGATGCTGCTCATATTTCTGATGAAGAGCTCTGCTAATGGACTTCCCCCAGAGCTGGGGCACTATTCCTCCTAGTCCAGGGGTGGGCAAACTTTTTGGCCTGAGGGCCACATCTGGATTGTAAATTGTATGGCAGGCCATGAATGCTCACAGAATTGAGGGTCAGGGTGTGAGCTTCGGCTGGGGGCCCTGGAGTGGGGCTGGGGCTGAGGGGCTGGGGGTGCAGGAGGATGCTCCAGGCTGGGACTGAGGGGTTCAGAGGACGGGAGGGGAATCAGGGCTAGGGCAGGGGGTTGGGACATGGGAGGGAGTCGAGGTGCAGGCTCTGGGCAGCGCTTACTTCAAGCTGTGGTTCCTGGCCAATAGAGCTGCGGGGGCGGCGCGTGGGGTGGGGCAGTGCACGGAGCCCCCTGGCTGCCCTACATGTAGGAGCTGGAAGGGGGACATGCCGCTGCTTCCAGGAGCCGTGTGGAGCATGGCAAGCCCCGGACCCCATTCCCTGGCAGGAGCTTGAGGGCCAGATTAAAATGTTTGGAGGGCTGGATGCGCCCCCCGGGCCGTAGTTTGCCCATCCCTGTCCTAGTCTCATCTTGGGTTTCTGGCCTGGCCTGCTATGGGAGACGTGGTGCCTCGGATGTTGTGCAGGATGTGTGGCTACGTCTACACGTGGAGCTGGGATGCAAATCCCAACACAAGCAGACTTACTCGCACTAGCTCTCATCTAGGTAGCACACTAAAAATAATTGTGTAGCCACACTTGCCACCCCTAGTGCTTAGTCGTGGCATTCGAGTGGGTTTGTACTCAGGATAAGTAGCCTGTGCTGCTACTCACCGCTGCCTGTGCTACCGTGGTGACACGAGCAGTTTTAGTGAGCTCGCTGAATGACAGCCAAGCATGAGCATGTCCCCTTGAGCTGGGAATCACACCCCAGTGCAACGCGTAGATGTTGTCTTAGATCCACTTAATTTCTTTCGGGAGCAACTGCATCCTTCGTTATTCCAGTTCTAGACCATACACAGAACTCTACCAATGGGCCTCAAGCCTGACTCTGCTCCCCTGAGCTATATCAGTGTTAGGCTGCTCAGAGCTCTGTCAGTACCGATCTCCTGCAGCTCTTTGCTATTCTGCTTTTAGGCCACACCTAACTGTGCCATTGCACCGTTAGCTTGACCCGCTGTACCCTCTGATGTTCCAGTCCTGGCCATTACTACTGATGGGGTATGAGGCAGGACAGACTGCCACTTGGTCTTCTGTAACCACTAGTTACTGTGAGTCATGAAGGTTGGGTCCAGAATCTCATGTTCTCAAAGTGTTTGGCTTTGGGGTTTTGGTTCAAGCCTGTCATTAAATTATATAGCACCTGCCACCTGAAGAATTCCAAAGCACTTTAAGACTATCTTGCCGTTTAGTTCATGTGCCTCACTGCCCTTTAATGGATGGAAGAATGGCTTAACTGTGTGTCATAGGCTCCATTCTGCTAACTGTAAATGGAGATTCTCCTTTACGTCAAATAGCAAAGACTTGTGCTTTTGCAATCCTATCCCTGTTATCATGGCAACGTTTTCAGCAGCCATGGTGTGCAGCACTGTGAAAACCAGGAAGTCTTTGGATAGGTTACAATATTACACCAGGAGCACTCTACTATAACTGCAATGCAGACATGTCTGGGGCGGAACCCTGCAATTGCCCCCACAATGTTGTCCGGAAGTTTATAGGAGGAAGTGAAGAATCCTGAACACAATGGAAACTTCAGGAGGAATGTCATGATCTGAACTGGAATCTGCCCATTCTGCCGGGTCACAAATATAAAAAGGATGGGGTTTAGCTTAGCAAGCTCCGCCTGTCTAGCTAGGCAATTCCCATGTACCATAGGAGGAAACCCATTCTCAAGAGTGGCCTATCAGTTCTCCATGAAGGATTCTACTGTGCTTTTGCAGAGAGCTGGGCCATACAGTGCTCTCTGCACCCCAGCAGCATGGATCTCTATCTCATTTCTTCAGCTCTGGAGTTTCCTTGGCCAACAGCCCTCTCCCTGCCCTTTGCTCCGACCAGTTCTCTCTTGGGCTCCATCACAGCAGTGATCCTGCTGAGTCATGCACGGTCTGGGCCCTGCCACGCTGTCCAGTTTGCACCCTTCAGCCTATGACTACACCTTCACATAGAGAGCCACTTATTCTTTCAGTTACTCCAGAGTACTTCCTCGCCTCTTGCTCCAGCAGAGCCAATGGCCATTCACCTGCCAGGAATTAAGGTGCCTCATTTGGAGACACCGAGCTAAAGGCTGAGATACTGAGGACTAATCTCTCTGCTGTTAATGCGCTTGGCCAAGTTTCAGCAGCTCAGTATCCCATGGATTAGCAATAGCCACCCTGCCAATGCTCTGAGTCTCAGCCCTGGCAACCACTGTTTGAAAGCCGGCACAGACCGACTCACAAAAAAATATAAATCCCGGCCTGTGATGCTTCCGCGCTCCCGACGCAAGGAGGAGGCGGGAACTTTTCTGGGCTGCCTGCAGTGGGATCGGCTCATTGAAGATGTGGTGCTCTCAAACGCCAGCCAGCCAATCAGCAGCATGAGTGAGCTCCGAAGGGAGCTGAGGCCACCCCCTTCAACCAGAGGGGTGGTGTCATAAACAGATAGCTAAGGGTTAATGTCTCTTTCACCTGTAAAGGGTTAACAAACAGTGACCTGCAACACCTAACCAGAGGACCAATCAGGAGACAAGATACTTTCAAATCTGGGTGGAGGGAAGTTTGGGTGTGAGTCCTTTGTTCTTGGTCTGTTCTCTTTCCGGGCTCTGAGAGTGACCACACGAATTTCCAGGCTCTTTAATCTTCTGTTTCTAATTGTAAGTACAGAGGTAGAAAGACAATATAGGCTTTTACATTGTTTTTCTGTATTTGCAAATGTGTAGTCTGCTGGAAATAGTTTAATTTGTATTTTTTCTGGATAAGGCTGTTTATCCATTTTCTATAAGCTAAACGACCCTGTAACTGTTTACCATCTAAATTGCAGAGATAAACCTTTTACTTTTTTCTTTCTTTTTTATTAAAAGTTTTGCTTTAAGACCTGTTTGATTTTTTTCTCCTAGTTAAGGCTCACAGGAACTGCGTCTGTGTACACCAGGGAATTGGTGGGGAGAAGGGAAAGAGAGCAGAGGGGAGGGAAGGATAAGTTTCCTCTTTGTGTCACATTCAAGGAGCTTGAATCTGTATTGCCCTGAGGGAGGGAAAGGTAAATTTCCTCTTTGTATTAGATTCACGGAGTTGAATCACGGTGATCTCCTGGAGTACTCAGGGCGGGAAAGATCTGGGAGGAGGTAAAGAGGGGGGAGGGAATGGTTTATTTCCCTTTGTTGTGAGACTCAAGGAATCTGGGTCTTGGGGGTCCCCAGGGAAGGGTTTGGGGAGACCAGAGTCTGTCAGGCGCTCTACCTAAGTCCTGATTGGTGGCAGCCTATCAGATCTGAGCTGGTAATTAAGCTTAGGGGAATTCATGCTAGTACCCATATTTTGGACGCTAAGGTCCAGATTTGGGAATTATACTTTGACAGGTGGGCTGCCCATGTGCAGGATCTTTGGGACTGCAGGGGGAAAAGGAAGAGGATCCCGGAGG
Organism: Gopherus flavomarginatus; assembly: GCF_025201925.1. NCBI lineage: Eukaryota > Metazoa > Chordata > Testudines > Testudinidae > Gopherus > Gopherus flavomarginatus. Next base: position 10,174,315 of record NC_066617.1, on the reverse strand, counting down.
AGGTGCCACCTAAAGCCTTGTCTGTGTCCTTTGTTAACCACATGATCTTTAACAAAACCCAGGGTTAGCTAATCAGACTTCAGTTATGACCCCCCCAGGCTTGAACTTTCAACTCTTCCAGGAGGGGGACCCTGTACAGAGCTTCAAACCCAAGGCCTGGTACAGCCTTGCCATCCAAGCCAGCCAGCCTGGGGATCAAGGGATCTTCAGTTCTGCTCCTGGCCTAGAGGCCCAGGCTGGCCTGAAGCCACGGATTTATGGAACCACACTTAACTCATCATCCTCCAGCACCATCACTGCCTGGTATTTCCCCTCCTAAAGTTTGGGCCCATCCCCTTGTCTTTATAAACCAGACCTGGACCTCACTCAGAGACCCAGTTCCTTCCCATAATAGCAAGAGAGTCTTTCTTTTGGAAAGTGAATTATGCACCCACCCAGCAGGTAAGCAAATGAGAAAACTCAGCAACACAGGCCTGGTCTAGCGCACCAACAACTGCATAACACAAAGCAGCGAGAAGACTCCAGTATGAGGATCACACGTGGTCTTTCCCTCCTAAGCCAATAAAGATGCAGAGGGCTGAGGAAGCACATTCACTGGTGACCTCCGACTGGCCTTTCTGGGAACAGTCCCAGGTGAGGAATCTGGATCCAGATCACTTCAGCTTTAGAGACAAGTTATCTGACCCAGGATCCCTGAGGAAGAAGGCAGTGCATGGTAAAAACGATTGGGTGGGGAGGCTGTTGGGACTTCACAAAAGGGATAAGAAGAGCTTTCCAGTCTGGAAGAAAATCTCAAATCCCAGCTCAGGCGGGAGCCCTGGATAAGCAGCCTGAGATATAACTCAGTGCCCTTGCACAATGAAAAGGTGCCCATAACTTAGTTCAGCTTCCCTGTAAAGATCACTGATGCAACAATAGCAAACAAGAGCGAGGAGGTGGGATTCAGCCCTGAGATCCCTGACTTTCGGTGCAGAGCACTTCCACTTCCTGAAGAGTTGAAGGAGCCTGATGGGTGCTCTCAACCAGCAGAGGGGCTTAGAACATGTCCCATCACATTTCTGAAGCGAGAACTCAAGTGTGCGTGCACACACCGTTGAGCAGATGTAGAGCTTGGCCGGCTGGCGTGTCCCTGCAGGATGCATCCCAGCACTGATGGCTGCATTGCTTCAGGCCCAGGCCCAGCAGGTGATGAGCAGGCCAAGCGAAGGGAATTAAATAAGCCTCTGATGCACTAGTCAAAACTTGACATCTGCCTGTGAAATAAGAGATGGTACATACTAGGGCCTGATCGAAAGCATCCCACTGACGATGGGCTCTGGATCAGACTCTTAGACCGCACCGTCTATCTGAGGGGCTCGAGCACTCTACATACATGAAGGTTGGCTAAATCTCAAGTTCAAAACACCTACATGACTTGGAAAAACAGGTCCAGCCTCCGCGACATGGACTCAGCACTTCATTTCCCCCAAATAAATCAGCGGAGAAGCAGGAATTTAGTGAGCGGGGAACTTTCAGGAGAGACCTCCTAACCCTAGGGGCCACATGAATGTGCCATGGTGAAGGGAGCTCTACAAATATGTACAGAGATTGACGCTGGGGCCATGATTCAGGCAATGCATTTAAACCACACACTTAACTGCTTTGCTGAATTGGGGCCTAAATCTCCATGGCATTGTTTGTTTGTAAAAGATCTTTATCCCAGTGCACTTGGTCAAAATTGGTCCTCCTTCCACTGGTGAGCAATGTCCTGCCTACTTTCTATGACCCTCCACCCCAGAAGTGGCTGCATTCCAGTGTTATAGATCCCAGTGTAAAAGCCTATTAATACTGGCAAGAATGGTGTTATAATACACACAATAAATAGCATTTTACGCCTCACAACACCCATGTGAGATACACTGATATTATGCTGATTTTACAAATGAGGGAAACTGAGATAGACGAAGGCCTTGGCGTCTTATCTCAGAAAAGGAGTGGCTCATCAGGGAATAGAATCGCAGAGTCCTAACTCCCAGGACTGTTCTCCCTATAGCAGTGGAGATGGTGATAGGAAATTTTGGTCTGACATCCACATGGGCTCCCTCATGCTGGTGGCTACAGCTGCCCGTACTGTTGTGCTCTCATCTCCTTGATAAAAAGCCTCCTTTCCCAGTGCTAAGTGCTTGAGGGATGCCCCTCATGTGTTTGCAGCTCTGCCCCAGTGATTTTATGGTTATTGGCTATTGTTCCAGCTTTCTCAAAGGAATCCAACATTAAAATAGCTTTCCATATTCTTAGGGTAAGTTCCATCATCTCCAGGCAGCAGCCGTTCATTCATGTCATCTGAGCGATGCTGCCGCCGCCACTGAGCACCTCAGTCCTGTCTTCCTGACGCGGTTAATTAAAGCAGAATTGCTCAATAATTCCACTGTGCATTCTCGGGCACCTGGTCGCTCACCTCTCGCGTGCACAGACAACTAATTTTTAGGTTGTTAGTACAGGGGGGACTGGAACGAGAATATTAATTCCAGCTACCGGGGACAACGCTTTGCTGGTTTACAAGTCTGCAGGCAAGGCCAGGTCATAAGAGGTGCTGAACCCCCACAATTCTTATGAAAATCATTGGGTGCTGAAGGTGTTCAAGGACTTGCAGGGTTGGACCCAGTTTTGGGGGTAGGGATCTAGAGTTAAAGTGACTTCTCTCCACTCCATATTCAGTGCTTGTGTAGTTATTATTATGTATCTATTGCGGTAGGACCTGGAAACCTCAACTAAGCTCAGAGCTCCATTGTGCTAGGCACTGTATACACACACAAACACATACACACACAAACAGTAAGAGATAGCCCCTACTCAGACCAGCTGACAGTAACAATACAAGGCAGACAAAGAGAGAGTACACAAATATTATCCTCTTATTTCAAAGGGGAAATTGAGGCACAGGCTAAGTGATTTGCCAAGGTCACACGGGGAGCCTGTGGCAAACAGGGAGTTGCACCCAGATCTCCTTGACTCCTAAAACAGTGACTTAACCACAAGACCATCCCCTTCCTCTTAGCCTGTCTAGAAAAGGACAAGAACAAATTATTATTTTCCCCTGGCATTGACTGAAATGTCAATTGAATGAGACCAAACAATGTTTTATACTCTTTGGGACTACTGATATGGACAAGAGTCCATAAGGACACATGGATCACAACTCTGATCTAGTTAATGGATATTAGAGACACAAAGTGCTTTCGAATGTGCACAATTAGTTTCATCTGATAATTAGGTAAAGGGGTGAAAGCGCCTTTCTAGGAAATATGGTAATAGGTATTGATTGGGAAATGGTACTGCTTTACCAGAGCCGGGATGCAATATAAGGTTAAAGGATTTTAATTAATGAAAAAGCTTTTTTATGAAATGACGATGTCATTCATGGAGAGAGCAGTCCATGACCTCCAGTTAAGTGGAGACACTTTTTAATAGGGCACTGCATGTAAGATCATTACTTGCTCTTCTTCTCTGCTGAATAAATAATTAGCACTTATAGTTAACACTCTGCCAGGGTTTTCCTATTCCATTTTCCTGGGGCAACAGACTTCCTCATGTAAAATTGGTGCTACTGAAACTGGACAGGGCAGGAGACTGAGGTCCTCTGGATATCCATAGAACAGGTACTGGACTCTCTACCACTGTAAGCTTCTCCACTAACATGACTCAGCTCTGCTCTGGTGGAACCATATCAACATATGTGAGCGAAGATCCATGAGGGAGCCAGCTGGTGCTGGCAGAGAAGGTGATTTTTGTAAGACAGCCTGCATGTCCATTGTCCACTAGGAGGTGGATTACAGGCCTGGTCCTATGCCCACTGAAATCAATGGCACACCTTCGATTGACTTCAATGGCACAGGATTGGGTTCTAAGGCTTCTAGATTGTTTCACAAAGGCCATCAAACTGTCATCAGACAGTATGAACTGCGAAACGGGGCAGCATCTGAACTGGTGGTCTAGAAGTGAAAGGCCCTGTGCCTATCACCTGAGCCATCTGTTTCCGCAAGGAAATGACTTTCTGTTTGTATATAAAGGTTACTCTGTTTTTAACTCATACAAGTGTAAGCAGAAATAAACATTAGCTCCTTTATGACTCTTTCTGGCATTTGCACTGCTTCCATTTGAAAACTGAAACGTAATGAATTCTAAATGCAGTCCAGAGCAGGAACTGTCACTCCTTTAATTGGTCAGTATGCGTTACTGCTGACATGTTCGATGGAGTTATTTCTTTTTAAGGAGACTCTATCAACTTAAGTTGGGCCCCAAATGGATGGTGAGTTTACAACACTTGGTAATGGTTCTGCTACCAAGGCAGCTGTGCACTCCAAAAATGATTAAATCAGAGTGAACTAAATTTACCTTCATCCCAGGCTGATGTTCCTTTCACTGTTAAATGATTTAGCAGAATAGCTCTTCTAAACCATAGACTACAGACCACAGCACATCCTTCAGCCCATGCCACTTCCCGCAGCGCCCACTGTCCTGGAACGGTGAACCGAGGCCAGTGGGAGCTGCGATTGGCCAAACCTGCGGACGCTTCAGGTAAACAAACCGGCCCGGGCCGGCAGTGGATTTCCCTGATGGGCTGAGTGCCAAAGGTTGCCGATCCCTGCTGTAGGCCATCTAGGGCAGATGATTCAGTGCCCCACTCACTGGGGCTCCAAGGCATTCCACTCACGGGCTCCAAAGCAGCAGGACTTGATTAGCCTGACAGCCACAGCAGAGCACAGACAGGACCTTGCAAATGTGCGTTTTATTAAGGAGCAAATATGTAGCTCTGGCCCCACCTAAAATGTTCTACAGAGAACTCCTTGTTAATGGGACAGATCCTGAGCCACTGAGTGTTCTGATACCCACTTCAGCGGAAACAGGAGCAGGGCTTTTCAGCTAAGGCAAGTCTTATTTTCTATTTTGTTCCTCACCATGGCATCTTTCTGCATGCCTACATTCCAGCTGTAAACTTTCTCCTGGGAACCCCAACAGAGCAGCACTGTGCAATACTCAGAAAAAGTGAAACTGACCAGACAGGCTAACCAGGCCAGGCCAGCCTTGCTGCCAGAGTTGAATGAAGTGCACAAAGTATACAAACCTCATCTAGGATGGCAAAGTGGATAAAATTCCTTCAGTTTACGGTGGTGTTAGCAACACACCAAAGGGCATTTCTTCTTTTAACTCTGTGATTATAGATCCATTCACACCCCTTTTAGTGAATTTGGTAAAAGCTAGCCAAATCCAATGAAAAAAATCAGAGAAATGCAACATTATCCACTGAAACGTCAGACAAATATCGATTTCCTCATGAAGAGCTTACTCGGATGCCCTCAGAGTGTCAATACGCAACATTAAAATTTCACAGGTTCTTGACCAAGGTGACTTTCCCTAAGTAAGAATGATCTACACATCAAGCCAGCCCACTGATCCTGTCACATGTGGCAGATGTGTGGGCTTTCAGGAACCCATCCCTCTGCTGGATCAACAGAAAAGCACCCTTCATCCATATTATACTGTTACACATGAACGGAAACTGAGGTGCACAGAGCTTAAGTGACTAGCCCAAGGTCTCAGTAAATCAGCGGCAGAAACAGGGAAAGAACCCAGGAGCCTATATATCATGGTGATGGGCACTTTGTGAATACAATAGGCAGATCACTGACACTTGTGCACTGTGTTAACCTACAGCCACATTCTCTCTTAGGGCTCAATCTAACAACAACTGAAGCCAATGGTATTTTTTTCTATTGACTTCAATGGGAGTTGGATCAGGCCCTTAATCCCTCATGGCTTTGTGACTGCAGAGAATTTCCTCTGCATCACATCTCAGTACTCGGATGGGTTAAAGTGAACATCAGTCGCATCAAGCCTGATTGTGAAGAGCCCTTGGCTGTAGAAAACAAAGCACTGAGCGTCCAGTGGCTGCACACCTGTCTCCTTTCCCCCACTCTCTGCATTTTGCTTCAGCTCATCTATATGCACTAAAGTCCTGAACTCTCAGAACCAAGGCCAGCAGCACTCCTGGGTTAAATTAAACCAGGACTAGTCTCTGCCGGGGTCCCAAGTGCTAGTCATGCTCCAGATTCTGTCTTTTTCAGTGTGGTTTAGTGGTTAGAGCACAGGACGGGGTCAGGACCCATGGGTTCTCTGTTCCCAGCTTAATCCCTTAATGCCTCAGTTTCCCCATCTGTTAGACAATATAATAGCAATAAAGGCATTGTGGTATCTAAGTGCAGAGTGTCATCGTTATTCCCTTTCCTCTCCAATCCTCCTCCTTTTCTCTCAGGAATGTCATGGGGGAATAAAAAATCAGGAGATGCTCTGAAAAACTGAAAGGGACCTCTCCCCTCCACCCAACTGAGGCTAGGAATACAATTCTAATTTCATTGTCTCAGCCACTCCATTATCCAAATAGTCCCCTCACTCTCCTGGTGCATTTGCAGACACATTAGTATAATGGTGCTCTTAAACAGCTGCTGCCTTCCACCCCAGATGCACGTCAGCCGTGGAAAACGCAGTGATGAATCCTGTCTATCTCATAGGGCTCTCATTAATTTTAGGGGAGCTTGAGCACACCAGGGTTGCAGAATCAAGTCTACATGATGTAAAACCCTTTGGGATCCTATGTAAGTGTGCACAGACATATGTTGCAGGCATGTATTTTGGCACATATTTGTCCACCATATTATAAACAAAGACACCTTATACCGTCTAGTTTATCATTTATAAACCATAAGGTTTCTGCTTGAAATACCGGGACCAATTTTCGATCATAGCTCCCTTTCTCTCAATTTCTGGCATACATCTGGCAGACTCAGAGAAGCTGGGAATTTCCTTAGAGTAGGGAAACACGAAGGATCGTACAACATGCAGATTTGCTCCCTGTTTCCCTCCACCATTCATTCAGCCCCCCACATATGGGATAGGGCTGGAACATTGCTACATCTCAGCTATTTCCAGGAGCTGGAAGGAGCTCTCGCAGTCATAGATTTCAAGGCCAGAAAGAACCATTGTGATCACATCTGACCTCCTGCATAGAACAGGCCAGAGAACGTCTCTGAAAAAATTCCTTTTGAACTACATACATCTTTCTTTAAAAATTGCCAATGGTGGAGAATGCACCACAACCCTTGGAAAATTGTTCCAACGGTTAATGACCCTCATTGTTAAACATTTATGCAATACTGCCAGTCTGAATTTGTCTAGCTTCAACTTCCAGGCACTGGATCTCGTTATACTTTTGTCTCTAGTCTAAAGAGCCCAAGATTAAATATATAATCCTCATGTAGGTATTTATAGACCATGGTCAAGTCACTTCTTAACCTTCTCTTTGTTAAGCTAAATAGATTGACCTTCTGGAGTTTATCACCACATGGCAGGTTTTCTAATAATTCATTCTCATGGTTCTTCTCTGAACCCTCTCCAATTTACCAACAGCTTTCCTCAGACAGCTGGGTAAAAGTTAGAGCAGCCCTAAGGGAGCTCTGACTTACACCAGGTAGAAGAAGCAGAGAAGTGTAAAGGTGCCATAAAGCTTTTGCTCCCTGAACCAAGCAGACCTCAGCCAGAGCTGTGGATTGAGCAGATTATAATTCCTCATATTTAATATTAAGCCTGGGGTAAATTTGCACATTTGTTCTTTTCTAGGGTAGGATGGTGGCTAGATATAAATGGCAAACAAAAAATTCATCTCACTGAGATACATGACATGTTTCCGGGTATCTGATCCAGGCCCAAAACAAATACCAATTGTTCAAGAGAATCTCAGCTGCCCAATAAAAAATTGCCCATTGCTTCTGTAGGACTCAGGGGGGGAATTAGGGATGAGCCACCTTCCCACCAAATAATCTCCCCCCATTTTTGCTTTTGAGAAAAACAGACCAAAACCTGCAATTTTTCACCTTGTGTGCAATTTCCCTCCCCCGCTCTCGATACCTGCATCTACGAACTGTCATTGTTAGGGGCGGGAGGAGTCAGAATTAAAAGCCTCAAACATCTTACTGCATCTACCTTTAGGTAGAAAGAATAACCCCCCTAAATCCTTCAGAACAGGTTCCCGTGGGGGCAGGTGGAAGAATCGGTGAATCCAGATGGTTATCTGCTCATGTGATTTTTATGCCACAATTAGCAGTAAATGGATTGATTGTCTGTTTAAAAAAGAAATACAGTCTGATGGAGAAAAGGGAAGGTCGTCTGGCCTGTGTGGGAGTGGGGAGAACCTGTAATAACCTGTCCATGCAACTGGGCTTCTCCTGTGCTACATGCTCCTATTGCCTGACTCTGGCCTCCTGGTAACCTGACCCTGCCTGCCGCCTGACACCTCTCAGTCTGCCCCCTGCATATCTCAGATTCTAACCTCCTGGCATCTGACCCCGCCTGGATTCCAGCTACTGCTCTGATCACTATGTCAAACCGCCCACGTCCTGGCTGGGACAGCCTCCTGAGTCCCTCCCAACCTAGACCCCTAACCCCATCAGAATGCCCACATTGGCAGTGTTCATGAGGCCATCTTAAAGTTGCAGGAACAATATCATGTGACTTAGGTGACAAATCACATTCTGTGTTTAGTCAAAGCAAGCACAGTAGTTCACAAACATTCCATGGGCTGAAGTTTCCCATCAGGGGGTCAAACAACTATGAATAACCACAGAGGCTTGTGCAAATCAAAGCCTGAGGATAAGATGTTAACAGAAAACAAAAGCTAAGTCAATTAGGTAGATGGGAAAAAAATAATTAGCTGGGAATAACGGGTAGGAGTGCAAAGCGCCATTTAACTATTCAAAATAGGGCTGATGTGTCTTGGGCTGTCCCTCTGCGCTACAGTGAATTTCACTGTATAGCAGCACTTCTCGAAGTGGAGGGGTTTGCCGACTGCAAGGACCTAGCCAGAGGCAGGGACAGATTCATAGATTCATAGACTCTAGGACTGGAAGGGACCTCGAGAGGTCATCAAGTCCAGTCCCTTGCCCTCATGGCAGGACCAAATACTGTCTAGACCATCCCTGATAGACATTTATCTAACCTACTCTTAAATATCTCCAGAGATGGAGATTCCACAACCTCCCTAGGCAATTTATTCTAGTGTTTAACTACCCTGACAGTTAGGAACTTTTTCCTAATGTCCAACCTAAATCTCCCTTGCTGCAGTTTAAGCCCATTGCTTCTTGTTCTATCATTGGAGGCTAAGGTGAACAAGTTTTCTCCCTCCTCCTGATGACACCCTTTTAGATACCTGAAAATTGCTATCATGTCCCCTCTCAGTCTTCTCTTTTCCAAACTAAATAAACCCAATTCTTTCAGCCTTCCTTCATAGGTCATGTTCTCAAGATCTTTAATCATTCTTGTTGCTCTTCTCTGGACCCTCTCCAATTTCTCCACATCTTTCTTGAAATGCGGTGCCCAGAACTGGACACAATACTCCAGTTGAGGTCTAACCAGCGCAGAGTAAAGCGGAAGAATGACTTCTCGTGTCTTGTTTACAACACACCTGTTAATGCATCCCAGAATCACGTTTGCTTTTTTTGCAACAGTATCACACTGTTGACTCATATTTAGCCTGTGGTCCACTTTGACCCCTAGATCTCTTTCTGCCATACTCCTTCCTAGACAGTCTCAATTGTTCACCAGTCTCAGCTTTCATGTAAAAAAAGAATTCTCTCACTGTTAGGACTGCGAAGAGAACCTTCAAAATGTGATGGACATCTGCTTGAATTTGCAGTGAGCCTGAAACAATAGCTTTGAGGTGCAAAGTGCCTCAATCATTTCACTGAAATGCTACCAATGATACTTGAAATGCCCACACTGTTAACTGTTTGTCCCAGGGCTCAGAGACGCATGTACGAAAGGGCAGGAGGGATCGTATTACGAAGATTTACACCTGTGTGGAGCATGTCCCGTCCCCCCCAAGGGTGAAGCAAAGGGTGAAATGTTTGGAAAAGGGTAGGTCTTTCTTAACACATGGCAGAGCTACATGGGGGAGAGACTGGATTTATTTTCCAGAAGGCAAGAGCTCAGCTTTCCAGCTGATGAATTGCAGGAAAGGCAGACAGGCCCTCAGCTCCCATATAATTCTCTTCCTGAGTATTTCTGTGCAAGAGTCGTGCCCCCAACTGCTACTCTGCCCAAGATGCCCAGCCCGCTGTCAAAGAAGGGGATTAACGTCAGATGGGTCCCAGCGCAAGGAAATTCTAGAAGTGTCTCTGTTTACCGCCGGCCTGTCTTGGGGACTGGTGTTTCCAATCAATTAGTCATGTCATTGGAGGATTTCTCTGCTAATTATTTGAGTTTATTATTTCTGAAGCCAGTTTACAGTCAGAATTCCAGAGGTCAAATGGGGTCACGAAGCCAATCAGTTCCACATTTTCCTAAGCAAAAAGGCCCAGCGTAATCAGTCACTGCCAAGTGGTTCATAATGACCAACCCACTAGTTAATGGCCTGAGGCGAAAGCCTTAGGGGCAGTTAATGCTCTTAGAGAGCAGGAGAGAGACAGGCTGAAACTAAAGGCAAATGGCCACTTTGGAAGATATTACAGGAGCGACACTGGAAAGGAGGCAGCAGACCCTGCTCAGCCACTTACAGTATCTGTAGATGGGTTTGCTTCTTACGCCAGTTGGCAGGTCAGGGACCCAACCTAGGTTGTTGCTTTGCTTCACCCAACAGCTTCAAGCCATGAGTCTGTCTGGGGATTGGTCCTGCTTTGAACAGGAGGTTGGACTAGATGACCTTCTGAGGTCCCTTCCAATCCTGATATTCTATGATTCTATGATTCCTGGGCTCATTTCCTTGGGGAAGAGGGAAACAAGCAAACTTCTTTGGAAGGGCTTTTCCACTGGAGCCTGATGCAACTGGAACATGCCTGTGGAGTTTGATGGTTTGGGATCCAAGCAGTATAGGGTGTTGCATTTCCAAAGTGCTACACCACGAATGCCCCATTCACACTCCTGTGAAGTGAATCAGTAGCATCCCCATTTTAAAGATGGGGCAAATGCAAGCCAGAGAGGAGAAGTGATTTCCCAAGGTCATACAGCACAAGGACAGGAACTCAGCAACCCACTGGGCCATACACAAATCTCCCATGTAGCCATGAGCTGTGAGCTTTGCCCTCCACTTCTCCCCCCGCATGTGGATTTAATGTTGGCAAAAGGGGTCAGCTTGAGGGCATTTCTACAGGCCAGGGGCAGCACACTGCATGCTTCCCCATGCTGTGGCCCAGCAATGGGTCACACCTCTGCCCTGAAGAAACTACTGTGGAAGGGAGAACAGGAGTACTTGTGGCACCTTAGAGACTAACAAATGTATTTGCATAGAAGGGAGAGTAATTCAGCCTCAAAGGCACCCTGTAGAGGCTGCCAAGCAGGGGGCAAGCAACCCCAAACTCATTTTGCATTGCCCACCAAACGGCCAGCTGCTTCAGTGTGATGATGTTGAGTTTGGAGTTTACCAAACTTTGCAGCTATGATCCAGATGTCAAATCTCTTTTGACCCTACCATCCCCTACTGTGCTGCACGTATTTCAGGAGTGTCCACACAAATACTATAGACAATGAAGCCTTTCAGAGCCTGCTAAAATAAAATTGCTATCCTGCCACAATCACTTTCTCTTCACACACACTCATGCTCCGGTCTCTTTCCTCTGGCTAGATGGCATGACTCCCAGACATCATTCCAACACCAGCTTTACACCTTGGTTTCCTGGCCAAACTGCCTCTTCTCTTTGGACTAGCAACTTCTCTGCCAAGGGATGTGCCTGTTCCACCCGCTTGGATAACAGGTAACACAAGTGATATCTACAGCTCTGTTCCTTCCTGGCCATCACAGGATGTGATTCATGATCAGGTGATACTAAAGGGAAAAATAAGAGGCAGATTTATTGTCCACTTCTGGTCAGGGGGCTTATGGGAAAGGTTTGGAGGACCATCATGACTCGACTGTTGGGAGTTCCCTTGGCTACATGCCTTCACTGCAGTTACCTCAGGGTAGCAACACGCATTAACAGCTACTTTGGGGTCTGCCCTATAGCTAAGGGGGTGCCACCTACCTCGCCTGAGCCTGGGTTAAGTTTGCCATGAAGATGAACGGTAGCCTAGTGAGAGGGCCAGGCACAAAAGCCTGAGGTACGTGTATTGTCGTTGAGAATCACTCCATTCACGTTCCTGTTATACCAGGCATGGGTTAAAGGCTACAGTCTGGGGCAGTGGCTAGTGATCAGAAGGTTCATATCAGAAAGAGCTTCCCAAGGTGTGAATGCTCATCCAAAACTATTACAATGACCTTACATTAATATAGTGTCTTTCACCACCAGACTTTATAAGCTAATACACACATTATGCACAGGGAGTCATTTATCCATCACGGAAATGCAGCCTCCGGGCGGGGGGCGAGACAGCAGCAGTTTAACGCTGCACAGTTAAAGACAGTAGGTAGATAACAATCCCTATATCCAGTTAAAACCACGGCAGGGATTTTAAGGAGGCAGAATGATAATGACTCAAGCTGGCACTGAGCTAGGACAATAGGACTGGTGAGTTTACTCTTTGGAAGAGGGTCATGAAAGCCTTAATGATCAAAATGGTCAAAACCTCTGAAATTTTACACTTGATCCAAAAAATGGTACATGGGGCATTTGATGGACAAATAGCACTGGCATCTGGGACCCTGACTCAGAGAAAAGCAAGCCACATTCTCACCTACCAGATTTCAGAGCAGCAACCGTGTTAGTCTGTATCTGCAAAAAGAACAGGAGTCCTTGCGGCACCTTAGAGACTAACACATTTATTTGGGCATAAGCTTTCCCACGAACGCTTATGCTCAAATAAATCACCTCCCAGAACCACTTTCTGCATCATCTTGTCCCACCCAGTTCTCATCTGTCTCCAGTCAGGGCCGTAACCAGGGTGGGGCACAAAGCTACGGGGTTGGAAAAATGATGAAAAAATTGGTAATGGGCACAAATACGCTTGCTTTTCCCAAGCACTAAAATGCCTAGTTACAGCTCTGTCTCCAGTTACAATCAGAAACTCCATAGAGACATTAAAGTTTAACGCACTTTTTCAAACATTCAAAAAAAAAAAAGAAGAAGATTCAGTTTGAGTTTTGAGTGAAGGTTTTTGCTGGATCTGATTTTATCTGATCCAATATATTAATCTCCAACCATAATTACTATAAGATCAATGAAAGGAGAGCTACAGTGCAGTATTATTAAACTGGGAAGTTGTGTTTACTTTACATTCAAGAGTGGCCAGACACTTTCGCTCACAGAATTACCTTTCCTTTATACGATAACAAAAAAAACAAGAAAGAACAAAAGTAAAGTGTGCATGAGGGAGAGAGCGGTGCGTCTCTCTCCTCAGACCGTCTGCACTGAACTCTGACAACAAAATGGCTACTGAACATAGCACGTGTGAAGGAAGCTTAGAAATTTAAAGGTGCAGTGTATAGATAGTAAAAGGCACCTTACTTTTTTAACTCCATGCACCATAGTAGAACTGGTGTAATGAAATTCTCAGAGGCAATTCTTTTCTTCTAACAAAGGGCACAGGTAGCAAGGTTCAATAACCACCAACGGAAGCAGCTTCCAAGCCCCATTGAAAATGGGAAGAATGTGGGAAACAAGCAGCGCACTCTCTTCCATCCAACTCCCTAAATGATCTGGGTCTCTGATTCAGGAAAGCACTTAAGGACAGGCTTCACTTTAACCATGTACTCAACTACAATTGTGTTGAAATACCTAAAGCCCCTTCCTTGTGGGCACTGGTGCCCTATCCTCCAGGACTGAGTGCAATATCAAAGGGGCGGGGGTGGGGGTTGATTAAGAAATGGTGGTTTGACGTGACCTGAAAACATAAGGCACCTGGGAGGAGGAGACCTGACTGTCAGAGCAATTGGCGGAGACAGATGTTTAATGGAGTCCAGCATTACAGAGCTGCCAGGCTCCTCATGTAATCACCGGCTTCTTAGATTCCCTCTTTTCTCCTCTCTCGGGTCTATTACAGGGTTGGGGGCAGGGGGAGGATGGAGATTTTTAGATTTGCCACTAAATTCCTCAAGATTAGAAGGAGATGGCTTTCGGAGCTGCGCTTAATATGCTGACCTCTTCTCAACTGCAGCCACAAACAGCCAATCTGCCTCCATTTAGAGCCACTGGAAATCCATGAGCGGGAAGAGAGGAGGAGGAGGAGAAGAATTAAAACCAGGCACTTTGGTTCTAACTCCAATGCTCCTTTCAGGGTTCCAAGGTGGTTCAGTCATTTCACAAAACATGCTGAGTGTTTCCACATAGGCCATCCCACAGCAGAGCAAACCCATGGCCCATCTAGCCAAGCAGACTGTCTCTGTCAATACCAGAGAATTTGTAATGCACCTGATCAGGCAACACTACACCACAGAGGAAATGTCTGCTTAACTTTCCAACTGGGGATCAGTTCATGCCCTGAAACAAGAGACTCTACAGCCCTCATGTCCATCCCAGCGAATGGCAGCATTGATTCTATTCTTCTTCATGTGCAATCTAGTTCTTTTCTTGAATCTCAGTAACATCTTGCAGCAGGGAGTTCCTCTGATCCATTAGACATTGTTCTTAGAAAATATTGCCTTCTCCCAGATTAAATCTGTCACCTTTTAATTGCATTGTGTGCCTTCTCTTCCTTGCATTATGGAAAAAAGTTGCCTCTGAACAGCATAAGGAGCAACTATCTTGGAGATGCAAGAATTCTTTTGCAGACCAAGCGCTGAAGGCTTAAATTCAGCATTGGCAGGGGGTTAAGGAAACTAACAGCCATATGAGACTCAAATAGTGCCACAGCTGTTAGTCTTAAAGCATTGGTTATAGACCTAATGCAGCACACTTAGGACAGGAAACAATTACAGTATTGTCATGTGACCACTGTGAGTGAACAAGAATCTTTTAAAGGTAACGACTGTACCAAATGGTATATCACCCTTGAAACAGTCACATCCGAATGGCACAGCAGCGCCCCAAAGACTGCTGCTTTCTACTGCAGCACACAGAGAGGAAGGATGGTGTTAGGTCACAAGTCTGAGACTCCCCTAATTTAATTCCCTGCTTTGCCACAGACTTCTTGTGTGTGCCATGGGCTAGTCACTTAGTCTCCTTGTGCCTCAGTTCCCCCTCTGTACAATGGGGCTCTGTAGATAAAAACGTTAAAGATTGTGAGGAGCCCCATGCAAGTACCTTAGATAGACAGAATCCAATGGCAAAGTTCTAAACATTTTATCATTTTTTTTGTTCTCCCCCGGACTCTCTCCAATTGGTCCACATCTTTCTTAAAGGGTACACTCAGAACTGGACACAGTACTCCAGCTGAGGCCTCACCAGTGCCGAGTGGAGTGGGACACTTACCTCCCATGTCTTACAGGCAACAGTCCTGTTAATGCACCCCAGAATATTAGCCTCTTTTGCAACTGCATCACACTGTTGACTCATATTCAATTTTGCCATCTGCTATAACCCCCAGATCCTTTTCAGCAGTACGACCACCTACCCAGCTGTTCCCCATTGTGTAGTTGTGCATTTGATTTTTAATTACTAAGTGTATTAGTTTCCACTTATCTTTACTGAATTTCATCTTGTTGATTTCAGACCAGTTCTCCAGTTTGTCAAGGTCATTTTGAATTCTAATTTTGTCCTTTAAAGTGCCTGCAACCCCTCCCAGCCTGGCGTCATCGGCAAATTTTATAAGCATACTCTCCACTTCATTATTCAAATAATTAGTGACAATTCTGAATAGCACCAGACCCAGGACTGAACCCTACAGGACCTCACTGGATACACCCTCCCAGTTTGACAGAGAACCATTGATAACTACTCTGAGTACAGACTTTAAAACAGTTATGCACCCACCTTACATTAATTTCATCCAGACCACATTTCTCTAATGTGCTTAGGAGAATGTCATGTGGGATCATGTCGAAAGCCTTACTAAAATGAAGATGTACCCTGTCTACAGCTTGCCCCCATCCACTAGGCCAGTAACCCTAACAAAGAAGGCAGAACCAGATTATGGTCTCTTCGGTCCTGAGCCAGAGCAAATAGGGGGGCCCCGGCTCCAGAGCTTCCACCTATGGTCCCACCCCCGTTCCATTCCTTCTGCCTGCAGCCCTGCCTATGGCCCCACTCCATTCTGCCCCTGCCCCGGTGGACCCGCCCCTGTTCCACCCACGTCCCCACCCCATTTCACCCCTTCCACCGCGGCCCTGCTCCTGTTTCGCCTACAGTCCCACTCCATTCCCCCCCTGCAGCCCCACCCCCATTGACTCCTTTCTGGCCCTCCCTCCCACTGCGGCCCCAAGACCAAAGAAGCACTGTTTCCCTGCCATAGTCCCGGGGCCACAGGGGGAGCGAGAGCTCCTCCAGTCCCAAGGGTTGCAGTGCGGGGTCTGGGCACTAGGACTTCCCTCATCCCGCCTACCCAGTGCTTCTGCTGAGGACCAGTGTCAGGACACTGGGGCTTCCTCTGCCCACCCCATGGCTTTTGCCAAGGCTCCAGGTTTCTGTTGCCCCGCGGTGGATTTCTGCTGCAGCATCCTTTTTCTGGGGTCCCTCAATTGGCTGGGGGCCCTGAGCATGGGCCCCAGAGGCCCATTGGCTAATCTGCCACTGAAAGAAAGAAATTAGGAAGGTTTGTCATGATTTTGACAAATCTTTAACAAATCCTGATGTTTTTGACAAATCCTTGCTGGCTGTTCCTTACAACCCTATTACCCTGTAGGTGCTTACAGACTGATTAATAATTTGTTCCAGTATCTTTCTAGGTATCGAAGTTAGGCTGATGGTCTATAATACCCTGGATACTCTTTTTTCCCCTTTTTAAAGACAGGTGCTATGTTTACCCTTTCCCAGCTCTATGGAACTCAAATATGTTCCATGAGTTCTCAAAGATAATCACTTAGGGCTTGTCTACATTACCCACTGGATCGAAGGGCAGCGATCGATCCAGTGGGGTCGATTTATCATGTCAAAACTAGACGCGATAAATCGACCGCCGGGCACTCTCCCATCGACTCTGGTACTCCACCAGGGCGAGAGGTGCAGGTGGAGTCAACGGGGGTGTGTCAGCAGTCGACTCACCGCAGTGAGTAGATCTAAGTACGTCAACTTCACGTAGCTGAAGTTGCATAACTTAAATCGATTGCCCCAGTGGAGACCAGATCTAAGAGTTCAGATATTGCTTTACCTATTTCCTTATGTACCGTAGGATGAATGTCATTAAACCCTGCAGAACTGAATACATCTAACTTATCTAAATATCCTTTAACCTGTTCTTCCCCTATTTTGGCTTCTGTTCCTTCCCCTTGTTGTTAATATTGTGTTAATTATCTGGTCACAATTTAACTTTCTGATGAATCCTGTTTCAAAATAGTCATTAAACACCTCAGCTTTCTTGATGTCATCAGTTATTAGCTCTTCTTCCCTGCTAAACAGAGGACCTAAAATTTTCCTTGTCTTTCTCTTGCTCCTAATGTATTTATAAAAGCTTTTCTGATTGACTTTTATGTCTCTTGCCAGGAATAACTCATTTTGTGTTTTAGCAGATGGCAGAAGGGGGCAAGAAGTGGAGATGGATCACCTACATCCCTTCATGTAACAGGAGTTCCTTGATGGTCCATTGCTTTTCTGTTAGACCTCAGTTCCATTAAGACCATCATGATTTTTAACCCCCCCTTGCACATTATCTATGTAGATATCTAGCCCCCGGCCCTGTACAACCTGGGAACCCCCTAATCATTAATGGAGTTCATTTCCCCATTGGTGAGCTAAGAAAGTGCCCTTTTGCCCACTTTACACACAGGTAACTGACACACACAAAGACTTGTCCAAGGTCACACAAGAAGTTTGTGACACCACCAGCAATGAAACCCAGCTCTCCTAAGGCCCTGTCTGGTCCTCTAACCACAAGACCAGCCTTCCTTCCAATACACCATGTCTAAAAATACCAGATCCATGAATAAATAGAAAACTTCAATTCATCCCCTTTCCTCAGCACCAAATTTGCTTGAAAAAGCATTCCTTTGGCAACAAAGAGCTACATCCAAGCGCAAAAAGGCTACAGATGAGGCCACCAAACACAGCGATGAAATTTCAAACACAAATGCTACCCTGCAGGACTGAGCAAAGAAACATGACCCAACAGCCACTGGAATCTCTTCTCCTCCTTTGAATGGGACAGTCTGTGCATCTCAACTCGCTCCGCTCACTGCCCATGGGACCTGTACTCAGCCCCATTCAGGCTCCGAAACAGAGCAGGCAGCACAGCCCAGGGAACCCCAAAGCACTGGCTGCTCCTTCAATGTCTGCATGCTGGCAGCAGAAGAGTTAAAACCAGGCTAAATTATGACTGTTTGCCATAATATGCATTGTGCTGATAAAGAAATTATTTCAAGAGAGTCAGCAGCTCAATATGCTGCTGTTTTGCCTTTGGGCCAGAGAGCTTTTATCGTTCTTGGCCAAGAAATACAGGCAGACTTGATCTACGCACGCACCTGATGCCTTTCGCCTTTTCAGCTTAGTGCTAGGCCAGTGTGATGCTGACTCTGTCATTTCTTTGAAGGGATCCACCTGATCTTATTGAACAGATACCTAATGAGGCAAAGGGGAGGGCAGGGGAAGGCTGAGAGTTGGCACTTAACGTATCGCTAAGCGTTATGGCTGGGGCTGGTAGAGACAGAAGAAAAGAGTGAGAGATAATACAAATCACACCAAACCTTTGCTGAAAACTGGGACCAAACTCAAACCATCTTCAGGGAACTTTCACCTCCTACCCCCTTGTCCATTGTTTCTGGCCTGGGCTGGGAGCAGATCTGCCCAATTACAGAAAGAACATCTCTCCTTCCTTCGGATTTTATCACAAGCTTTGTGATATTTGATTTTTTTTCTTAAAACATCAACTGCCAGAGTCATGGGATAACAGGAGAATCTCAGCTTTCATTTTTAAGATAAGTACATTTCTAGGTCTCATGCCTGTGGAGAACTGGGAAATGTGACCCGAGTGTAATCTAAGGGCTCAGAAACCGGAATCCAAATAAAAAGAAATCCAATTAAAAAAAAATCTTATGATTTTTAAGCTAATCTTGTTATTTCTGGAAACTGACTAGTGATTTTGGAACACCTGGGATTATAGCAATACTATTGAGGAGACCTATATGGAATAACTCACAGATTTCAAATTTTCCATTTGTTGGTATTGTTTCATCTGCGAGAGACAGTGGGGATTGCAGCGTATGATGTAGATGGTTTGCAATGTCCCATGTGACTGAATAGGCCAATCCGAGATTTGCATGATCTTTGGCAGTTATTGCAAATGTCTGTTTCTTGGCTGGGAGCTGCTTGCTTCCTACAGACTTTTTCTCTTCAAGCTGTAGGAGCCAGCTCCTGCCATGGACTTTGATACCCTGATGGAGACGATGGAGCCACTTGTTATGATCACTTGCCAAGACTTCCCATTGGTCAGGATCAATTCCAAATTCCTTTATATCTCACTTGCATGTGTCTTTCTAGCGAAGCATGGGATGTGCTGTTCTTGTACTCTCTGATAGCTTCCTGTATAGCATGTCCTTGGGTATGCAGCCATCTTCCAACTTACTCAGATGGCCCAGCCCACAAACTTGTCTTTGCTTGATCAGATCTGTCACACTTGGTAAATTTGCCCTTTGAAGAACCTCTGTGTTGGTAACTTTATCCTGCCATTTGGGGTTGAGTATGCGGCGTAAACAGCGTAGGTGGAAACTGTGCAACCTTTTCTCCTAGGAGCATAAGTTGTCCATGTTTCCCTACCATACATGAGAGTGGTGAGGATGCAGGCTTGTTACACTAGCATTTTGGTCTTAATGGTCAGCTTTGGGTTGTTCCATGCTCTGTTAGTTAGTCTGCTGAAGGTGGTGGCAGCCTTTCCAATGAGAACATTTAGTTCTTCATCCAGTGAACAGTTGATGGTCACTGTAGAATCTAAACAGCTGAACATCTGGACTACTTCTAGCTGGTTTGCATTTAAGATAATTGAAGGATCTTGTGGAACCCACTGTCCTAGTACAACCATTTTCTTGATGCTGATGGTGAGAGTAAATGCCTGACAGGCACTTGAAAGGCAATCCATGAGTTCTTGTAGTAGATCTTCACTGTGGGCTATGAGGACAGCATCATCAGCGAATAGAAGTTCCCTGATTAGCACCTTTCTGACTTTAGTCTTTGACTTAAGTCAGGACAGGTTAAAGAGTTTCCCATCTGATCTTGTGTGGAGACACACTGCATCTTTCATGTCCTTAAACGCACAGTTCAAGTGTACCGAGAAGAAGATTCCAAAGAGTGTAGGGGCAAGAACACATCCTTGCTTCACTCTGCTTTTCATCTCAAAGCTGTCTGAAGTGGACCTGTCAAACTGGACAGTTGCTCTCATGTTGTTGTGGAATGAACATATAAGATTTAACAGAGTTGGTGAGCATCCTATCTTTTCTAGTATTGCAAACAGACATGCTCTGCTGATTGTGTCGAATGCTTTGGTTAGGTCCACAAGGCAATGTACAATGGTCAGTTTTGCTCTCTGCACTTTTCTTGCAGTTGACACAGAGAAAATATCATGTCTCTAGTTGATCTTCCAGCCCTGAATCTGTACTATGATGAAGCAAGTGAATCTGTACTATGATTCAGGGTAGACAAGATTTGCCAGCTGTTGTAGGCCAAGAAACTAGAAACATTCCATATAGTTTAAAATAATTGAAATCTTATGCATAGGCTATATTTGAAGAAACTAATTAATGAAGAAACTAATAGGCTCTAGACTGGTCCAGATCAACACCTCAGTTAACTCAAGTGGGCGGACATTGTGACATCAGAAGTTACTCAATCAATCACCACCTTATTCTCTACAGCTAATTTGCATGCAGCTATTCTATTGGCTGTAATGACTCAGTGGTATTACTACATCTCATGAGGCACGTAAGCATCAACCTTCCCTATTTTGCTGATTGGGAAGCAGACACCAAGAGGCTCATGATACAGAAGCTGGTCCAATAGAAGATATTACCTCACCCACCTTGTCTCTCTAATATCCTGGGACCAACATGGCTACAACACCGCATACTTTTAATAAATCTGTTTTCAGACAGAGCATACCTTCAGCAGTCCCACCTCAGTGATTTTGTTAAATTCCTTTTAAAACATATTTTATATGAGTATCTCATACTGCTGTGCCAATATTTAGAAGATCCTAGGCCATGCATCAGCCCTGGTGCAGCCCAGACACCTACTTCTCATCCACACGTTCCTGTCTGCAACCATTTTAACTTCAGCTTTGCTGCTGCTGCTGGTGGTGGTCATAAAGAGGTTACTCACTAGTAATCAGAGTTCTTCGGGCTGACCTCTGCAGAGTCCCACTCTTGACATGTGCCATCCTAAGAGTGGGGATGCGCAAAGGTTGTTTCAAAGAACAACAGCCAATTGCAACTGAGCTGCTCCCAGAGAAATGCATTAGAGTAATGTCATCCCAATAGTCCATGAGACAGGAAGTGAAATGTCAAGAGTGCAATTGACTCAAATGCACCAAGTAAACAAATTTTAAAAAATAAGAGGGGGAGGGAGAAACACCCTCTCCATTTTCTTGTCATATAGAGGTTACTTGGCAACAGTAAGTACAGTATTTGCCAACCATTACTGGTTCTGAGAATGCAGTATTTGCCAACCATTACTGTTCAAAAATCATGAATCAGCTCCCTTCCCCAAATCATGAGACTGATTAAAAAATCATGAGCTTTGAACATTAATAAGCGTAGGGTTCTTGTTACCGGTCTTCTGATTTTTTAACCCTTCAGTTTCATGTTTCCCAGCCCTTCTCTGTGAACTTGATGTCTAGAAATGTAATTTCTGTTTAAAAAGAAAGTTGAGATAATCATGTAATCACATGACTCCAGGAGCTTGGGGCTTTATGAAACAATACCAAATATCATGAGACGCACAAGAGTTGGCAACACTGATATGGCAATATGATTTTTGGCTTCACTGTCTCCTTTCGAATAACATGCCTGAGCACACAGTGTGACAACCCAGATTAGAATCCAAGAGTTCCTGGCTCCCAGTCCTGGGCTCAGACTGCTAGACCACACCGTCACCTGAACACTTCTGCTTGAAGGAGGTGTGGAGACATCCTCAGCAAGCAGATCAGAACGGAGATGGCTCACAGAAGAGGGCAGAATGGAGGTGTGTGGGGGATGAGAGGCTGCCTCAAGTAAACCCTACAGTACCAAGATCAGAAGTGGGCAGTGAAACGGAGAGGAAATGAGAGATTGGATATAGACAGGGATAGAGGTAAAGGGACGACGAAGCATTTGGACTAGGGTCCCAATCTTGCAAGCTACTCCATACAGACAGCCCCCTATGAACACCCTGTAAGTCAATAGGACTCTTAGCAGGGGTCCACCCATGGGGAGCAGCTCATAGGATCAGGGCCTTAATGCGGAAGGAGAAAGGACGGCAGTGAAGGGGCTTGAGGAAGGGAGGTGAGCTGGCTGGAAACGGGAGAAGAAGCAGGAGAGGGGTAAGAGGTTCTGTGAGCCTGATTCCCCACTGCCTTGCATGGCTCCCATTCTGCTCTGAAAGCACTTTACGCCCACTTTGCACAAGCATAAATGACTGCACAAGGCACTGCAGAATCAGGCCATGTGGGTGTATGTCTCTGTGTGTGTATGTGAGAGAAAGACTGATGACTCTCATGTACCGAAATTCCAATCACCGCGGTGGAATGTCTCCATACACTGAAATTGCTGATAAAAACCTGCCAAACTGATGGGGGAGTTGGAAGGGGGAGGAGGTGTCATCAAGACAGATAAGTGAGGAAATGACACCTCTGAGCAGCAGCTTTCCTGTCAGCACCTCACAACGCCTCCCATTCACGGAGAAGCAGCCACCCCGCTCATAAGTCACTCGGTGCCCTTTGTGAATCCTTAGACTAAATGGCAGATTTCATGATAAATCATGACAGATCCGCCATACACACCAATCCTACCCACTCCAGGGACAGGCACTTGAAACATATGTTTTCACTGCTTTATTATACAGCTGCAACTTGGTGAAATAATGGAGCCTTTGCGGCTCTCCTTGATCTTTTGGTTACAAATCAATCTCTCTCTCTCTCTCTCTATCACTCTCTCCCTATTTATATTTATATAGAGTGGAGCCCTTCTGCTGCATCCCGTTCCTAAGCCCACGGGTGCCTCCGACCGTGCCGACAAGTCCTGGTTGTCACGTCTGAGCATACAGAGTTGCTGCTTGAAAGGAACATGCTGGTATCGGTCACAGAAGGCAAGCTTAGAGCCAGGCCTGCTCTTTACTTTGAATCTAGGCAGCACATGGCACTGTTGTCATTGAGCCACCTACCTTCCTGCCCCCACAAAAAGCCCTAACCGCACGCTGAAAACAAAGACAATTAGGTGCTGTGATAGCACATGAGCATACTGGGGGGGCCTTCTCAGAGCACCGTCTAATAGAGCAAGGGGCTAGGAAACAGGACTCTCAGGGCTGGTTTATACTGAGTATTTATACAAGTGCAGCTGCACTGCTCTGAGCCCGGAGAATGG
This sequence comes from Gopherus flavomarginatus, assembly GCF_025201925.1. NCBI lineage: Eukaryota > Metazoa > Chordata > Testudines > Testudinidae > Gopherus > Gopherus flavomarginatus. The sequence goes on along the minus strand of NC_066617.1, from coordinate 10,150,728 downwards.
GGCCGCACGTCTCCACGCGGGGCTGGAGCAGAGAGGCTACCGTGGTACAAGTATCTCCCTTAGTTCCCGTGCCCAGCTCAGCCCCTGGCACCGGCAGAAGGTGGCAAGAGAACATGAGTAACTTCTCTTTTGTTTTCTAAAGCTTTGCGGTTCGCTTTTAACCCCAGAATCATGTGTCAGCCAGAAAAGCTAGAATCTCCCACAAGCTGCAGGACTTTAAGTCCGAGCCATAAGACACAGGCTCTTCTGAACGACTGGCTCTCGTTTACCATCTCTCGGTAGACTCCGAGCTGTTTTCAGCTCCAGAATAATAAGATCCTGTTTTTAAAGAGTTTTTCATCCTAAAGGATCTCAACGTGTTTTATATGGAGAGGAATCACTTCACCCACCCATGATCTGCAGCTGCCCCTGGAATGTCAGGGTTGAGCATCATGGCCCCAACACTGCAAAGCACTTAAGCGGTGTTTAACTTGACGCATAGAAGTAGTCCCAGTGGCTATTCGTGTGCTTAACATTAAGCACGTGCCTACGTGAGGGACTGAATCAGGGCCTTACAGCATAAAGCAACACTGCGGAACAGTTCAGGACAGGCCGTGAAGAGGAATACTATCCCCAACTACAGCCGCAAGGAGGTTTGGGGAGGCAGGAAGTAATGACCTGAGTGGGAATCTAGCCCTGGCACTGGAGCTCATGCGCATGCTGTCATGTGATACCAGGGAAAGTTTAGGGACGGAGCTGAGCTAATAAAGCTAACCATTAGCTGAGCCAACTCAGCTCCTGGCCAACTCTCGACCAGGCTTGGAAATGTCAGCTTACGTTGTTGGGCCCATTTTCCCCCTTACTCTCGGGGAGAAATCTCACCTCCGGTTCTGCACAGGCCTGAAGACGCCAGGAGCACTTTGTGGGCACAACCCAGGCAGTTTATATGCAGCACAATTAACAGTATCTTGAGAATCTCTATGAAAAACAAATACCCACCACAGCCACAGGAATTGCTCTCAACCCCCACCCCACCCCAGCCCATCCTTCTCTCTGCCCAGCCCTTGCAAATGCTAATTCATTTCAGCACCTGAAGTGCAAGATATCATGAGCATATAGGGAACGTCCTTACTAGGGTAGTTATGCTGTCACCGGCACGGCTGGCTGCCCTACAGAAAGCATCAGGGACAGGCACTGGCTTATGTTGCTTTGAATGTTTCACCAAATCAGATCATATATAAAATAAAAACACCCTGTGCTCTGTTGGCTACCCCTAATAGCTTGGCCACCCTCAGCGCTGTAAGACAGGGACAGTGGTTTGATATAGTTTAGGGCCAGGACTCCTAGGTTCTATTCTCAGCCCTATCACCACCCTGTATCCCTAAACAGGCCACTTCACCTTGTTTAGCTCCAGTTTAGCCATGTGTCATATGGATCTGGCAATGCTGCCATGAGCTAGGTGGCACAGCTGGACAACACTCCAGCAACATTATCTTTGATATTTCAAAGTCTGACAAAAAATGAGAAAAAATATTGATGAGACATGCAACCCCTGTGATGCATCGTTAAATGACTATAACCCTTAGTCGATGGGGACCACATCCTGAAAGAAATCTTTCCCAAACTCTCTCTTCTGGCCTTCAGACAACCCTGCAGCCTCCCCAAGCTCATCATCAGAAGCAAGCTCCTAGAGATCATGACCCACCAACTCACTCTGACAGAACAACAGATGCAAAACCCATACACATATCTCCACTGCTACCAAGATCAATAACCCTCCACAACACACCTTTCAACATCCATGGGTCCTATACAGGCCTATTGTTGTACAGACAAAACTACACAGGGTCTTTTCAGGGGGCAAGACAAAGATACCACATTTATTATGATAACAATTTGATTTATGACTAATAACTAATATCTTAATTCTTATACACACACATTATACCTAATACCTATACACACACACACACACACATCCATCAGATGTTCTGCAGCTGCTGCATAGTTACCAGTCCTGAAGATAGCTTAAGTTCATAGCTTGATTTTGTAGCTTGGGTTCGTAGCTTGTAGCGGCTAACTGGCCAGGAAAACCGGGCACAAAGACAAGCTGGATGTCCGTTGGGCAGGCACTGATGTCCTTCCATGTTGGCAGCAGAATGTTACCCAGAGTCTCTCATCTTACCCTTCTTTTTTATAGGCTTTTAGTTTGGATTCAAAGTCTATAGGTCTTGCTGTGTCACGCTGCCTCTGGGTTTGGATTGAACACTCTTCAGTTGCAGGCATGACTTTCAGCCTTGAACCTGGCTTTGATCTTCCTTCTGTTGTTCTGTTGTCCTTTTCTTTTTAGAGTGGATGCTTCTTACTTTGTTTAGGGCTGTTGTCTAGGTCTTCAGCCGTTGGTATTTGAACTTTATCTCATCAGGACAGGCTGGGGCTGGAGGTTGATTCTGTCATCCATACATACCTCATTCACACATCTAAACTGAACTAATAAGATTACAGTAGGGTTTGCAAAAATGAAGGTTGGAGCTTTTACAAAATGGAGTGAGTGTTTTAAAATGGGGTTTGAATTACAATATGGAACAGAAGTTACAGTGTAGGCAAGTGTAGTGTGGATGGTGAACAGAAGTTACATTAATAAATTAAAAACAATTTCATGTATCAGTTCTACACTATTACCACATGGGATATACCTCATTCAGTGCAGTACACGCCGCAATAACAACTATGTGAGTGAAACCAGGCAATCAATGTGCTCTCAGATAAACTCACACAGAAAAATCATAAAAGACGCGAACACTATATCACCTGTGGGCAAACACATCTCATAAAGAGATCACTCTGTACCTGACCTCTCAGTCCTCGTCCTCCAAGGAACCCTGAACAACACCTTCAAAACATGAGGAGGTTAAATTCATAACCTTGCTGGACACTAAAAATCATGGACTTAATAACGATACTGGATTTATGGCATATTGAAACAATCTGTTACCCACTAACCTTCCCTTTTTGTCCTACGACTGCAGAGGTGTTAAAAGGCCACTGTAGCTACTTATGCTAAACAATCTGCTCGAGGTTGTATTTACCTGTGACCCTCCGAGTACCTTTCCCAGACCTGAAGAAGAGCTCTGTGTAGCTTGAAAGCTTGTCTCTCACCTTGTTTTCTAATATCCTGGGACCAACATGGCTACAACAACACTGCAAATATTGACAACATTTAAGTACAATATTTATATTGTATAATTATTTTATAATTATATAGTAAAAATGAGCAAGTCGGCAATTTGTCGGTAACCGTGTGCTGTGACATTTTTGTATTTTTATGTCTGATTTTGTAAGCAAGTAGTGTTTAAGTGAGGTGTAATTGGGGGTACAAAAGACAAATCGGACTCCTGAAAGGGGTCCAGTAGTCTGGAAAGGTTGAGAGCCACTGTCTTACAGCGCCAGTTATGGTGGCTTGGCTGGTTAGCTCAAGCAGTAGCAGCTCTGAAGGTCTCTGGTTCAGTCCCTAGTTTGCAGGCCAGGATAGGGGTACCCACATAAAGAGGGCTTGCTTGGGAGGAAAGTGGATGTCAGGCTGCTAGAGAGGGGAAAGAGAGAGCTGGAAAGTACCAGAGGAAGGAAGGTCTGCTCCCTCCAGGAGGCTGTTGGCTATTGGTGCGTGCAGAGTGACCCCGGGACAGGGAGAGGGCTAAGGGAGGCTTTCAAAGCACACACTGTGTCTGACTCCTGAGTGGCTGGGAGTAGGGAACTGGGCAGGAGGGGAGACTGAAAAGGAATTCTGCTGAATGGAAAGAATTAGCAAAGCACGTCCTACCCAAAGGGACTTGCACCCCCCAGGTGACTGGCAGTGGACTAGGAACCCCTACAGGCAGCTGATTTGCCAGCTGGTTGTCACTGTCACCATCTGAGGGCTGCTAGGTGGCCTCCATGAAATGAGTCAGTGGCTCCCAGAATGCAGAAAACCCTATCCCCATTGGCACCAATTGGCACCCTTGCTGGCAGTCTCCAGTCCCACTAAGAGCCATCTAGTGGCAAGCAGAGCATGAGCGTTCCTTTATCACACAAAGGACCAATGATACATTTTCCCTTTCTCATGCTTTCCAGATGGTGATCTCAAAGAGCTTTACAAGCCTGCCCAGCTCCACTGATTGTGATTGGTTAAGCCCCTGTCCTAAGCTATGGGCGCATTAGAAAACTTCATACAACCTCCCCACCCCCAAAACCTCATAACGCACAATGGACTTCAAGAGCTCTGGGAGATTAGCGTTGTGCCCAGGCACCCAATATAAACCCCTAGAACTCTCAACAACAATACACCGCAGCAGCCCTGCAATCTCCCACACCCAGCAAGGCAAGCCCCCTCCATAGGCCTGGAAGGGAAGGTGGCTGGAAGCAGGTGGAGTTCTCACCCTGGATGACAAATTGTTCCCTTCCTGATGTCTGGTTTTATTGGTACTTTAAATAACAACACAACATAAACTTCTGCCTAAACTTTCACCTCTAGTATGGCTGGTTCTGAGATTTCCCCCACAGAACATCTTTGCCCCAAACTCTAGTTCCCTCTGCCCAATAGAGGTCCCAGCCCCTCGTATATTCTACTTGAAGCAAAAAGAACGTACCTGCTAGTATAATTCAGTGCTGCTACTGCACTCTTCAGTGCCGGCCCACTATAAATATCAGTTCAATCGTTTCTAAACCCAACATATCACAAGATGCTCCCTGAAGCCTCAGCATCTCTTTAGTGGCTGCACTTGCTGCTTCAGACACTCGGGTGCCAGTCGGCCAGCCACAGAATCAAGGCTTTCAAAGCATCGCAAACAACCTGGGAGGCTTACCTGCTTCTCAGACATGATGTACAGGTGCTCGTGATCCACTGAAAAGGCCATGTCCCGTAATATGGGGCCGGTGTCCACTACCTGCACGATCTCATACTCCAGGGCACCATTGGTGGGGCCATCTACGCGGATCTGCAAAGCAAAGGCAAATGGGGAGAGAGAACATGAGTGTCTTCCCTTCCTGGTACAGGGTTTGTAAGCCAATCAGTGGGCTATGAATTAGTAGCTCACTCCACCATGGAAATATAGATCACTCCAGGGGAAGCTGCCATCACAGCCCAAACATTGCTAGTCTTGTTCCTTGCATTCCCAGCCAAAGGCTAATACTAGGAGCCAACCCTTGTCCAGGACATCCCGGAGGGATGGGTAATTTATGTAACAATCTACGAGGATGGTCCTAGGTACGTTTCACCTCACAGAAGGTTCCCAGCTGTGGGGCTTGCATGGAGGAGCAGAGGTAAAGGTAAAATAATGCTTTAGTAAGTTTCCTATTGGGTTAGAGGTGGAACATCTCCATGTGAATGGATATTTCTCCTTTAGCCAGCAGGTGGCACTACAAGAAATTGCAGACATTGGGTTTCGTGGGATAATCTATCCACACACACGATGTGCCTCCATCCTTAAACACCATCCAGGCCCCAGAGTGAGAGTACTGCACAGGAAAGGCAAGGACAGGGTTGCCCACGGACTCCTTCCCGTGACGTAGTCCCCACTGGCAAAAGATGCACTGAGATAAGGCCCTGTAGCACCATAGGGCTGTCATTTCAACTGCACATTGTGATTCAGATCTAGCTGCAAGCCCACAGCTGCTTAGAAACTCCTCCAGCAAACACACACACAGCTCACAGCCCTCTCCCGATATGCACACACCTACACCCACTACCTACACACACACACACCCCGTTCCCCATACACACACTCCTGCAACATAGGATCACCCTCAGAACCATGCTCACGGCAGTACGCCCACCCAGTAAGCCCAGTAAGTGCTTATCCAAACTGAAGAGGTGCTGGGACCGCACAGACCATGGGCTCCGAGGCACAAGGTTTAGCTCCAGGGCACTCTCTATTTGGATGGGCTTTTCTTGCATGCCTAGGTGCCCATGTTGAGCCCATAATCATAGCATCAGTGATGGACACTGAAGTGCCAGTGTCTTAAAAGGCCGAACGGAGACATAGCGAGTTACTACAGAGAATTCTTTCCTGGGTGCTGACTGGTGAGTCTTGCTCACATGCTCAGAGTTTAACTGATCGCCATATTTGGGGTTGGGAAGGAATTTTTCTTCAGGGCAGATTGGCAGAGGCCCTGGAGGTTTTTCGCCTTCCTCTGCAGCGTGGGGCATGGGTCACTTGCTGGAGGATTCTCTGCAGCTTGAGGTCTTCAAACCACGATTTGAGGACTTCAATAGCTCAGACATAGGTTAGGGGTTTGTTATAGGAGTGGGTGGATGAGATTCTGTGGCCTGCATTGTGCAGGAGGTCAGACTAGATGATAATAATGGTCCCTTCTGACCTTAAAGTCTATGAGTCTATGAGTCTATGAGACACGAGTCTTAACACAGAGACAGCATCCCAACCCAAACGTTATGATCTGACAATTTTATCCGGAGAGGGCAGGAGATTTTAAAAGTGGCCACCTGAGGATGCAGATGGGTGAGGCTGGACGTGTGGGGCTGGATATTTGAGACCAAACCTCTCAAGTATCAAAACCACAGCGACCCTGTAATAGCAGCAGCTTATTACTCAACCAATCTGCTCTGTGTGTGTTCAGTGTATGTTTGCTCTGCAGGCCCAAAAGAACTATGAGAGGGAGACCTGCATGCCTTTCCTCCTGCTGCATCAGCAGCGTATGGTTGCCAGGGGGTTGCCAGGTCTCATCTAGGGCATGTCCTGCAAACCTTTTGTTACTGGTGATGATGCCAGGGAGTGCCAGCAATGCCTCTCTGCCATGTACATTGGCCAAACTGGACAGTCTCTACGCAAAAGAATAAATGGACACAAATCTGACATCAGGAATCATAACATTCAAAAACCGGTAGGAGAAAACTTTAATATCTCTGGTCACTCAATAACAGACCTAAAAGTGGCAATTTCAACAAAAAAAACTTCAAAAACAGACTCCAACGTTAAGCTGCAGAACTGGAATTAATTTGCAAACTGGATACCATCAGATTAGGCCTGAATAAAGACTGGGAGTGGTTGGGTCATTACAAAAACCTAAATTTAATTTCCCCAATACTAATTTCTCCCTACTGTATTCACATCTTCTTGTCAACTGTCTGTAATGGGCCACTCTCTTCCCACTTCAAAAGTTATTTTTCCTCCCTTGGTATCCTGCTGTTAATTGATTTATCTCGTTAGACTGACCTCACACTTGGTAAAGCAACTCCCATCCTTTCATGTATTTATACCTGCTCCTGTATTTTTCACTCCATGCATCTGATGAAGTGGGTTCTAGCCCACGAAAGCTTATGCCCAAAATTAATTTGTTAGTCTCTAAGGTGCCACAAGGACTTCTCGTTGTTTCTGCTGATACAGACTAACATGGCTACCACTCTGAAACCTGGAAAGGAAAGAACGCCAATGGAGTTTGCAGGGCTGTCAGGTTAGAAAAGGTGTTCAGATACCATTATTATATGGCCATAGGACCTAGAGGCCAACTAGGTGATGGCCCATTGTCCTGTACAAACATATTGAAAGTGACAGCCCTGCCCCAAAGAGCTTGTAGTCTGCAAGGGGGTGAGACACTCAAGTGGGTGAGACAAACAAGTGGGTCAGGAGGGGAGCAAAGGGGTCAACAAAAACAAGAGGAGGCATGCAATTCACTCCAGCAATGGGTCCCACGCAGATGCTTAGAACGGCAGGGAGCTTTTTCCTTGCCACCGAGCGCATTTCACATAGAAATTACCCGCCACAAACATGGCATCCTATGAGGCTAGTCTCCTCTCAGAGTAGAATATCACTTATGATCTAGGGAGGTGACTGATTTTAGGAACACCGGAATTGCCATAATGGATCAAACCAACAGTCCATCTACTTCAGTCTTCTGTCTCTGACATGGGCTAAGCAGATGCTTCCAAGGAAGGTGCAAGAAACCCCACAGTAGGCAGATGTGGGGCAGTCTGCCCGCCAACCCCAAGAAGATCTTAAACCCTGAAGCAGGAGGTTTTAGATCCCTCCCAACATAACATTAACTAGATAACCCTGCATACTCTTGCTTTCCAGATAAATGTCCGATCCTTCTGTGACAGTCAGCAGCGACCCCCTAACAGCTAGCAGCCTTATAATAGCTGGCAACCATTAGGAGAAATTGGACACCTCACGGACACAGTAGCCTGAACTTTTGAACTGTCTTCCCTTATCGGTCTTGAGGCAGTTGAAGCTCGTCCTAAGCCGGTTTTTGCTGAGCAGATTGCAGAAGTGCAGGGTTTGCTAACAACCAACCAAATGCTAACATGACCAAAGCCTGTGTGTGAGTGTGTATAAAAGATTCTTGGTTTTTGTATAGAGTACAGTTTTTTGTATCAAGGTACAGAACTCTCCTTTCTTCTGCAGAATAAAGCAACCTTTCCTTATCCCTGTCTGGCTGTCATTGGCTCTCAGCTAAGCGAACCCGACATTTCGGTAACACTTCTTTGAATATTATTAGTTTATTCTTGGCCTCAATGGCATCCTGTGGCAGTGAGTTCCACAGTCTAATTTCTCATTGTGTGAAAAAAGCATTTGCTTTTATGTTTTGAATTTGTTGCCATTTGATTTCACAGAATCTTTCCATTCTTCAGTAGCCAAAAGCTATGAGACCTGGCAAGCCTGAAAACCCCAGCCATTGCTTCTCCCCTGCACGGTGACTCAGGAGGAGTAATTGGCTCTTCCTGGAAGGAGGGAAGGGAAAGCCCAATGTGAATATGGTAGTGGATGAATGAACAACGGCTTGGTGCTCTGCACTCGTGTTCTCAATTTGCTGCTGACTAAAGCAGGCCAAGGGCTACCAGGACTTAAATGATCCAGGTCAGTCACTTTCCAGTTCCCATGCTCTCTCTCAACTGAGTACAGAACAGGCCTTCTTCCCCTCTTCCTGCTTTCTCCTCTCACCCCAGAGGAAACAACAGGACACTGGCTCTTGACAAAACTGAGAAACCAACCAGTTTCCTTCCCTTACACACAGTCTGTGAGCTTGTTTCTTTTAACTCAATCTTTCAGCCAGGAAAATCAATTACTGAGTCATTCTGTATAATAGGTGGGAATGGAGCAGAGCCCTGCTGTACCTGAGAGAGAGGCACAAGGAGAGACAGACACAGAGAGGAGTCAGGAACGAGAGGACATGAACAGAGAGTAGAGATGGTCAGGCCATACAAACTGAACTCAGTCCTCAGAAATCCCAGGTGAGGCAGCAAAGAATTCTCCCCCCCCGCTCCATTTGACAGATGGAGAAACTGAGGCAAGGAGCAGTTAAAGGGCTTTCCCAAGATGACATAGCAAGTCAGTAGGGCATCAGAGTCAGAAGTGCCTAGATCTCAGCCCTGTGCTCCACCCACCAGATCTGCCTTCAGGAAGAGAAAGAAAGTAGCACTAACCCTTGAGCAGACTGGAAGAGGCTCAAGAATTTGCAGCCACTTGGTCACCTTGATGGATCTGGTGACAGAGTCACTCTCAATAACTCCTACAGGAGGTGGTCAGATCACAGACTCCTGCACTGAACACTGTCTACTCCTGTTATTTATTATTGTCTAGGGCCGGGGTTCTCACGACACATTTTTTGCTGGCCGCAGACTGCAGTAACCAACTCTTGCTGGTGGCCGCTCTGAAAATCCTTCCAAGCTGAAGCCTGAGCCCTGCCACCCCCGGGACAGTAGGTCGGGAACTCACCAACCACCTGAAGAGTCCCAGGGTCCTCCAGTGCCATGCACACTGGCCTCCCATGTCTCCAGAGGCGCTGCCCAAAGCCCCCAAGGAGGCTGTGCGGTGCAGGGTGCCGATCCCTGCTGGCAGCACCAGCAAACACCAAGGTGATGCATCCAGGAGCAACAGCTGGGTGCTGCAGGGAGGGGCCGCTGCTTTCCTCCCCTGCCCCCCATCTCCGCCCAGGAGGCTGTCATGGCTGCAAAAAAATCCACTAGTGGCCACATTTTAGAAACTCTGGTCTGGGAGAATGACTTCATTGGCATACAGAAGTGCATCACAGACAACTGGCTCCCTTACCTTCCCCTTGCACACCATTCCCTTGTGGGAGCCCCTCTGAAACAGGGAGGTCACATGGACTGACTTTTTTGCTGGTGCACAGTGGGGCCTCCCTGTGGACAAATGCAGGCACAGCATCCACAGGATTCTAGGTGAAACCTTTCTCAGACGGTGGTATGGGCAATGTGTTAGGTGGTTTTGGGTGTGATGGGGGACACCAGAAGGATGGAGTGCAGAAAAGTGTGGGGATCTAGGCTGCCTGCCCCCAAGGGGAAAAACTTCCTAAAACCTTGGGCACCGTGCGTTGGCTCAGAAATGACCACAGCCCAAAACATGGCAAGAGCTTCCCAGCAGGCCGAGTCACCAGAAAGGACCTGTTCTGCCAGTTAGTCTACCCTGCATCCAGGGCAGGATTGTTCCCTCCTGTGCATTCCCGAGGCCCAGGGCTCTTTCCAGACCACTTTCAAATGGCCCAACTGATAGAGCCTTCCACCTCTTCCCTTAGGAGACTATTCCTCAGCTTGGTTGATATCAGTCAGGAAGCACTCCCCGGTGCCGTTCCTGTCACTCAGCTTCATCCTCTAACTCCAAGTTCTACTTGTTTGCGTGATCCTAAATAAGCTGTTCCCCCTCCATGGGGTTTCCGTCCTTCTGGTACTCGCAGCTCCCCGTCTCGATCTCTGGCCAGGCTAAACGAATTAGGAAACCCTATCAAGCAGCTACTTTGGTCACTGGTTTCCATCACTCTTCGCTGCTGCCGGGGTCAGGTGTGTGCACTGAGAGGTAAGCCAGCAATGACCTCCTCCGGGCTCAGCCAGAGCCCTCATCCTGCGCTGGGCCCGTTAGAGAAGAAGCGCACCCAGATGGAAGAGGCAGGCAGAGGAAACAGCAGACTGGAGTTACCGATCCATGCAGACACAGTGTGTGGTCCCCAGGGCGCTCCCCCTGTATGTATGATGCAGGTAAACAATTGCAGCAGCCTTGCACCGGGAAAGCAGCGATACTAGGGGAGAAGCAAGAATGTGATTTCACAGCCACTGCTAACCTAATTAGCTGCAAAGTCATTCTGCAGCTATAGGGGGAGGAGGGAGGGATCAACCTTGTTCTACACACTCATTCGCACACACACAAGCTAAGGTACAGAAACCAAACTATCCCTACCGTTCAGTACAAAAGAAGATTATAGCATGGGGTTAGTACATTGGATCCACTTTTCCCTGGCTATGCGAGTTGGTCATTTCATACATGTAACCCATACATGCGAGTCTGTTACGGCTCTGCCAGGGAGCCTGACTCTTTGCCTCTAGTTGCAGAGAGAGGCTCGTGCTTTAAGCTCCAGAGTGCCCTGGTCTAATCCATTCCACACTGGCCAACGCGGCAGCTGTTGAGTCCTTGTTCTGTCCCCAATGTTAAGAATAGGGGGTAACCATGATGGCGCAGCTAGATCCCAAATAACCATGTGTATGAACTATGTACAAATATGCAGGATCTATCTACCTACGTCCACTGCTGCTCTGGCAGGCCTCTGGTAGCAGGCTCCCAAACTGCTCAAAGGGATGTTACACAACAACATACTACAGCAGCCATTGCATGTACCCTTCCCTCTCAGTTCTGAGCATAACATTCACCTGGCTGGTTTCACCCTCTGTTTAGAGGCAGAGCCATTTCCTGATTCCCAGGTCCCAGCTCAACGCCACCATGGTGGGGTTTCCAGCAAAGGGAATATTTAAAGAGAAAATAAAGAAGGAGCTCATCAAAACAGAAAACAATCATCGCTCAGCGTGGGGCCTACAGCAACCTCCCTCTGCTGTTCTGGGAGAGAAACCTCCTTTGGGATTAGCTACCTGAGCCTGACAGCGGGCGGGCGGCTTTGGCCTCCTGCCCAGGGAAGCATCAGATGTAAGGTCCGAAGCCACTGTGCCGGAGTGATACCAAGAGTGTTTGAAGGAGACTGGCCTGCGTCCAACTCTGCCACAGGCCTCCCGGTGCCAGTACCATCACTCTGTGAGCTCTCTGGGAACTAATGAAGACCTGCTAGGCCCCTTCAGATCTGTGCAGGCAACTGAATCCAATGCCCAAGATTTATGTTACAGATCAACCTCCCTGCACCCCCACAGCTGTAGTGGGTGTGAGGATGAGGGAGGCATGGAGCATTGATCCACTTCAACCTCCCTCACCCATACACTGACTGATCCAAGGGGTCTCTGCTCACCCCTATGCTTAGGCTTAAAAAGGAAAGAGGATTTGCCATGAGGATTCCCCGTGGCTTTGGCCCAGCAGAGTGGCTACTGGGGGAACCAGCAGCTGATGAGGATTAAAGAGAGACTGAACTGTGAGTTGTCCATTGTATAACACACAGGTGGTGTGGAGGGAGCCCTACGGGTGGAGGCTGTACAACCCAATTGCCCTCTCGATTTAATACAAGTGCTGGGGATGTGCCAACACAATGACAGGCACAATCTCCAGAGAGTTCTAATGAACACTAAACCCAAATGGAACTCCCCTGCATATAGACCCCCACACGCCACCCAGTACCCCCAAACCCCGTACATATCCAGTCATGCTCACCCCTACACTCAGCAAATACCCCCACACCTAACATGTGCACTCCTCGACCCAGTGGATACCCACATTCCCTCTACCAACACACACAGACCTGCAATCAGTGCGCACCCACGCACACTCACACCTGCAATCAACATCGGTGCACCCTTGCCTGTGATCAGTGTGCACACCCAGCACACACTCACCTCTACACATGGTTTACAAACACACCTGGTACACACACACCGCCCCATTACAAACGCATCCAACTCCAATGGCCATAAAGGCACACGTTCACCTGCTCAACATGTACACAAACTCATCTACCTCCAGTACCACTGCAGTAATCCCTACTTCCAGTGCATGCCACACCTGATGTACACACACACATTGCATCCATGCACACAGCCATCTACCCGGGCCATTCCACCCACCCCACACTAAGTCAATCTGGCAGTTGGAAAGGGCCCTGCCATAATGACGTTAATTCCGCTCCTCGGAAGACTCTAGTCCTTGGGTTTTATTCCGCAAGGCGGGTTGCTATTAAAACATCAGCATGATGCTTCACAAAGGTCAGCTATTGGGGGACCTGGCCTGGCAGCTGGCTGTTTGTTTATTTGAACGTTATCTAGGTCTGGCTATTTATTTGCAGCCATTGAAGTAGCAGACAATAAATATCCTCTCCCAGTAGCAAACAGATGCTTGCACTCAAGCGTTCTGGCTAGCATGGGCCTCAAAATGATCTCCTTAATGAGCAAACAATGCTATTAATCTTTAAAGATGCAGGCTCCCTCCTCTCCATCACTCACAGCCTCGGCCATGGCCAGCTCTGAAGAAGCTCTTTTGAGACATCCATGAGATCAGGAGGCTGAAAGAAGGAAGGAGCTTCCTTCATTACACTGGCACTCAGGATATTTATCTGAGCTGCTCCAGCTAGCATGGGGTCCATGGCTGGGAGAGGCTTCTCTGGGATCTGCTGGGATGAATGGCTGGCTGGCTGGCTGGTGCCTGGGAGCAGGTCTCCCCTGGGACAGTAGGGGCTGATATAGGCGTTCAAAATTATTTGGCTGAGGTAGCAGGGTATGTGATGTGTGTCGACAAGGAAGAAATGGGTGTAACCCCAAAGGAGTGGTAGGTACTAGGAGGGAGGAGATAGGAAGAGAATGCTGATGAAACAGAACTTACGCTAGTGGTAAAAAGCACACATTTTTAAGCGCACTAGTAAAGCACAAACACCTGCATTTTGCACTGTGATAAGCAGCATTCTGCTGGTGAATCAGATATAACACCATCAGGCTCTTACATAGCACTTTCCAGCTATAGATCTCAACGTGCTTTACAATGAAGAGCAGTATCGTTACCACCATTGCACAGATGGGGAAACAGCATCCCAGAGAGGTGAACTGATTTGCTCAAAGTCACCCAGCAGGCCAGTGCTGAGAACAGAACCCAGGACTACAGAAGCCCAGTCTAGTGCTCTGTGCATTAGGACACACTATTTTTTCAGGATGGAGGGGAAGGGAGAAGTTTGTAGAAAAAATAGCATCCTTGTCACTTGGTCCATCAATTCTGCCTGCGTTTTCTTCTCCAAAAGCCATCTCCCTTTGCTTGGGACATCACAGCCAGTTTCCCTGCGTCACTTGATCCATTCATTCTTTAAATCATGTTTGTAATACACTTTGAACTCCACTCTGCTTCACTGAAGCCCAGGGGAGTTTACTTACAGTGCTGCAGGCTGGGAACATGCTGCTTTGTTCCACTATAACGCAAACAGCATTGGGAGAAACACTAACTGAACAGGAAGTAAAGGGGGAGTGGATCATGGCTGCAACCCATAATACACTGAGTAACCCAGTTAATGAGCACTTTACTACAGGACATTTGGTGGGACTACTATGATATTGTTGTTACTCCAGTGGCTGAACAGGCAGCAGACTAAGAACCTGGCTGAATGAGAGTCATTTTTTAAAAAACAATCAGGGGCAGAGGAATGCAGAGTCGTGGCTGGATCAGCAAAGTTGCCCCCAAACAGCACGTTGCCCAACACAATCCGGGCGGCGTCAGCAGGCCTTTCGCTGATGAAGTTAACGGAAATTCATCCGCTGCCCAGACGCTTCCAGGCCAGCACTCCAGCAGCTTCCAGTCAGGTAGCACTAATACTTGATTTTGGCCATGAAATTGCCCAATTTCCCGGGGGGGATGCCTAAGTGACTGGAATGAGGATTATGGGGCTATATTTCAAAGCCGGCGGCCCGCAGGTCACCGGGATCAGCACAAGCAGCCTCCACCTGGCTGCACATGGAAAAACAGAAACCCAACAGCAACAGCCACGTTTGAAAAGAAAAAAAATTAAAAGGACCGTGGGAAAGAACAACCCTTATCTGACTGCCAGCCCCCCTTGTTATCTCCAATTATTCATGGTAGCCCCCTGCCCTTTCACTGCACCCTTGACACGCCGGTCTCAGCGCTCTTTATAGGCACGACTGGGTTACGTTCACAGCACCCCTGCAAGGCTGCCAACTAGGGTGACCAGACAGCAAATGTGAAAAATCGGGACAAGAGGTCAGGGGTAATAGGAACCTATATAAGAAAAAGACCCAAAAATCAGGACTGTCCCTATAAAATCGGGACATCTGGTCACCCTATTGCCAACGGCGGCAAATGAGGCAGACAGAGGTCAGACGACTCACCCAAAGCTACTCAGCATTAGTGGATAGAGGCCAAGATTTAGTGATCGGGGGCACCTCACATTTTGGGGCACCCAGGGTGAGACACCTTAAAGGAGCCTGATTTTCCAACAGGACCAGGCCGCCTGCCCTCTGAAAATCAGGCCACTTTCGGGTGTCTCAAGTTGGGCCTACCATAAACTGAGCCATCCGTGGCTCTTTCAAAAGCCTTGGCCAGAGCCCAGTACAGCTAACCACCAGCTCTTGCGCTAAGCTCTAGGCCATACTGCCCTTCGTCCCCTATTTCTTATTGAAAACATCCTCATTTCCCACGATTGGATTAAGGGTTTGAAAGCTCTGTTTCCAAAAGGTCCACGTAGTCTTGGAGCTGAGCACATTAATTCTGATCGCACTGAGTGGCGCCCGGCTGCAGTGTTACGGCTGCACCGGGGCCTCTCTAATACCTTATTGCTTTTCCAATATCAGTTCCTCCCTGTTTTATGAACCTAATGTCTCCCAGCAGACTCCAGCACCGCTGGCTACTATTCCTGGTGTGGGGAGGGGGCAGAGAGACAGCAGACGGCGTATGATCTAATGGCAGGATGTTATTATGATGATCTATTTCTGCTGTTCCATTGATTTTGGTTACATGATGTAGCTCTATCGATCTTTGCAAGGGGGAGCAGGCTGGTGACACCATCTTTTCCCCATTTTTCCTCCATCTCAGCGCACGCTCACTGGCAAACGAGCTGCTCTAATTTGTCTAATGTCCATTAACAGCTGATCAATTTATAATAAAACTGTGCACTTTTATAGGCCTTTTTACTGACGGGTCTGAATGTCCTCTCCAAGTGCTACTGAGTGAAGGGACAAATCTCCCTCTCCAAGTCAGGTGAGCGTCATTAGCCTCTTTTTCCAGATGGGGAAACTGAAGCATGGAGCAGTTCAGTGACTTGCCAAAAATCAGTGAAAAAGTGAAGAATGGCACCCAGATCTCCTGGTTCGCAACTTTATCTCTGAACCATGAAGCCAACCTGCCTTTTCCAGTTCTGTCTGGATAAGGTTTTGAGACTGCTGATCTGACTGATGCCCATAGACCCATGGGTGAGAGCTCAGGGTTGACCTGACAATCCACCCCTCCACTTGGTCTTGTCAGAATGTTGCATGGCAAGCTGGGCCTTCTTTCCTTTCCACACCCAGGGGTTTTAAAGCCACTCCAGACTCTTCTGTTTCAGTGATAGTTACCACTCACACCAGCGGTGAGGCAAACCTGTCCAGGCAGAGTCAAAACCAACCCCAAACCATGGCCAAACTGACCCCAAAGCTTCGCTTCAAACTTGCTGGCAGCCTAAGCCCTCACCTGAGACTGGGATTGATCCTGACCCTTCACCCCAACTGGAACTGACCCCAAAACTTTCTCCCCCACTCACAAATGCCCACACCTCTGCAAAGGCTTGCACAGCCACAACAATCTGCAAATGCATCTGCAAACACAAACACGCATCCTACAGACTCCACAGTGCCCGCACACCCAAAGACCAACTCTACCACACCTCCTTGAGAGAGACGGACCCAACTGGCCCAGAGGGATCCTGATGTTGCCTGCTATGGAGGCGAGGCTCCGGGCTTAAGCATTTTGCCTGAAAGGACTAAACTTTACGGTCAATGTGATCAAATAATTTTAAAAAATAATTCACAGCAGTGTTACCAGAGTCAGGGGTGGTCAATTCCTCCTGGAGCATTTTCCGTGCAGCAAAACATCGGTTTTCAAGGAAAAGGATTCCCTAAAACACCTCCGGCTAATCTGTCTAACCAACATGCATTCCACTTTAATCCCACCGCAAGCAATCAGCAAGGCTCCAATAGCATGCACAGAGAGCTCCACAACTGGCAGGACTCGGGAGTCTAATCCTTGCACAGAGTCACCCCCTGACCTCTTGGGTAAATCAGCCAGCTGGGCTGAAAAATTAGGTCAAAGTGAGAGCTGCCTGAAGGCTGGGTCTGAGCGATGACACATGTGCCACAGGAGCCGACAGCTCCTCCCTACTTAGGAGAACCAGGTGGAACCAGGAACTACAAACCATCCATTTGTATTTTCTGTGTCCTGGAGGGCTCCACGTGGCAGCCTCATGCTTGTGTTTCATGGGGCAGTGTTGCATGAGAAAAAGTCTAGTGCATAACATCCATTAGAAAGGCTCTCTGCAGAGAGACAGAACTTTGCATCAATAGATAGACAGACATAAAGATACAGAAAAACACTCTCTGTCCCAAAGAGTAGATCTAAATTAGACAAAGATAAGACTTTGGGGGCAAGAACCATCCTTCTGTTCTGTGTTTGTACAGCCCCTAGAACAAGGGAGTCCTGGTTCATGACTGGGACTTCTACTGCAACATGGATAGCAATGACACCAAGGAGCTATTAGCACTGGGAAGAGAACCCAGGTTTCAGACCTCCCAGGCCACTATGCAAGCCACTGGACCATGCTGCCTGCCAGACAGAGATGAGCAGGACATCTTTCTTCCTGTCTCCCTATCTGAGTGAGACTTCATGTCAGGTGTGCATGAGATTAACATTCACCAGCCAGTTGACAGATGACATAATTTTTGAAAGCATGGTGTACACACACTCCCATGACGCCGACTGATTGATAAATTAGACACTCACAAGCCATGTGCTAATCAATGCAAATCATTAGTTTGTAACAACACAAGGCAAGCTCGGCAGGGCTCATTTTTCAAGGTAATGGCCTGCCAAGCAATCAATGTTCAGCAATAAGCCATGCCAGGGTGTCATTAGCCGGCTACTAGTATATACCTAAGCTGTGAAGTGGAGGCCCAGTGGTCTCCAAGCCCTATCCTGAGAAGTGGACTGTGCCACTGGTTTTTTACAAAGGGAGTGAGAGGTACATAGCCCTGAAAGTGCATTTCCTGTGGTTTCCTGTATACTACACCTTTGCATTTCTTTGCTCCTCCTGGTGTGCAGAGACAGCAGCCAGTTTGCATTCAGATTCTGGACACGTTGCGAAGGAGTCACATACACCACCTGTTCTCCCTGGAGGCTTTACTTTTGTTCTTTCTTTGGTTTTCCCCCCTTACTAGAAAACAACTTTTGGCTAAAAGGTCCCGTTTTGCCCTTTGTCTATGGAGGTGTAACAGGGAGAACGCAAGGATCAAGCCTGTGTGGCCACCCTGAAAAGTTACCAGCAATCTCAAAGTGAATGGCAGGTCCAGCCCACATTTTGCCAAATGTAGAGACCTTTCAAACATCATGGGCTCTAGATCTAGATCCAGACTCTGGCTCTGCCCCGCAGTGCTAGCCAATGTAACTGATCTGGCACCATGCGGGAATCAGGCTGTTCCAGGAAAGGGGCCAGAGCATTTGACTTCCCTGCCAGAGCGAGAGGAGGAATCAGGAGCTACACTCGGCCCCTTATGCAGACTGGACTGCTAGGCGCCTCTCCAGCCCTCTGTGTCTATCTAGCACTATGCTACTTCTGTATGAAACATGACATTTCAGCACCAGGACAGCATCTACGTGCCTTATCTTTTCCCTGTGTCACTGTGCCAGACAAAATAGTTCCACTAGGAAGAAAAGCAATACAGACTCTGAGGAGGAACAAATCCATTCTGAAATACAGAGGTGACAACAAACACTACGGGAGGCATTGAGCTAATAACTTGTCTCCGTTACCCTGACCATGTCGAAAGAGGTTCTGGATGCAGGATGATGGCCTGCTGGATGAGGATGTGCCATATGAGTTTGGCCCAAACTGAAGTCCAACATCTAACCCCTCTAATGACTGCCCATTCCTGGTCTAACACACTGGACAAGTGTGTTTTTGTTCCTCTCTAGTGGCAGATCCACATAAGAGGTTTTATAAGTTCACGGTTGCCTCCAAGCTAAGTGATTTGATCCTTAGCTCATGCAATAAGGACTCAGGCTAAGAGGTGCCAAGTTCAATCCCCACTGGTAACTGCATGATCCACTGGCAGAGCCTGGTGGTTAGAAAAGAGCTGTCCCCTTGTGCAATGGAACATCCAAAAGGAGTATTGCACTCATAGTGTCAGGGGAGTTTAATTTTAGTATTATGCAGCTCTGTTAGCACTTAGGAACTTCCCCACTGTCAGGATGCTGCACGCTTCAGGCAACTCCAAACTCAGCCTCTCCTTCTCCAAAAGGCACAGGGTCCTGTCACTTGAGCGAAAGAATCCCTAGTAGCCTATGACACACAGTTGGGCCCTTCTGATTCCATCCAATAGAGGGCAGCAGTTCATACGCAAACTAGCAGGTTCCCTGCTGTATTAATGGCTGCTCCAGACCTGATCTCTTTCCAGGTCCTTTGGTCTGACTCAAGCTGGCAAAATGTCATTAGTATGCCACAAACATTCGTGGGAGGGGACAGCTTGTTTAAAGCCATTCATCAGACTGTTGACTCCCGCTCTGGTTCTCTGTACAGAGCGAGCAAACAGATGTTTTCAGTCAGAATGATTTTTAGTTCGGATTAAGGGAACAGAACAACTGAAAAGCCCAAAAGTGAAGCCTGCACGAGAGAGTGCAGTGTGTGTGTGTGTGTACACGTCTCCTGTGTAAAAGTCTGCACAGCGCTCGACAGAAAAAATGGCTGCCTGTTGCTGCAGAGCACTTAGGGACAGACAGACCGCTGAGTTGTTACAGTGACATTCTGCTGGGGTGGGGAGGAGTTTTTAATACAAGACAGAGCAGCAGAGGGAAAGCAGACTGGCCAGCTGCAGAGGTACATAAGGACATAACAACGGCCACACTGGGTCAGATCATAGGTCCATCCAGGCCGGTATCCTGTCTACCAACAGTGGCCAATGCCAGATGCCCCAGAGGGAATGAACCTAACAGGTAATGATCAAGTGATCTCTCTCTTGCCATCCATCTCCACCCTCTGACAAACAGAGGCTAGAGGCACCATTCTTTACTCATCCTGGCTAATAGCCATTTATGGATTTCACCACCATGAATTTATCCAGTTCTCTTTTAAAGCCTGTTATAGTCCCAGCCTTCACAACCTCCTCAGGCAAGGAGTTCCACAGGTTGACTGTGAGCTGCGTGAAGAAGAGTTTCCTTTTATTTGTTTTAAACCTGCTGCCCATTAATTTCATTTGGTGGCCCCTAGTTCTTATAGTATGGGAACAATTGAATAACTTTTCCTTATTCACTTTCTCCACATCACTCATGATTTTATACCTCTATCATATCCCCCCTTAGTCTCCTCTTTTCCAAGCTGAAAAGTCCAAGCCTCTTTAATCTCTCCTCAAATGGGACCTGTTCCAAACCCTTAATAATTTTTGTTGCCCTTTTCTGAACTTTTTGTAATGCCAGTATATCTTTTTTGAGATGAGGAGACCACATCTGTACTCAGTAGGTGTGTCTAGAGGGTGATGGACCAAGATTACCAACACCAAGAGCTCAACAATCAGAAGTCAAAGCACAAGAAGGCCCACCCAAAATTTGTTTGTAGCTGGAAAATTCACACAAAATTCATTCCCTGAGCTGGTGTCACTGCAAGCACCAAAAAACAGGAAACAGACAAAAATCGCGGCTAGGGTAGTGGGGAGGGATGGTCCCAAGCTATTGCTGGCCAATCAGAACATGACAAGCAAGCTTGCTGAGGTGCTTTGGCTTTGTGTACTTGCTGTGGGGAGGGCTATCTGCTGTCCTGCTCCATGGGCCACCTCCCAGACAGGACTGGGGCCTTCGGGGTCACAACCTAGCTCCTTCTTTATAAACTCTTGTTCATGGAGCTAGAAGCCAGAGATTCCTCCTGGAGATGAGATCATCCATCCCACCAGGCCTGGAATGCAGTGACCCCAAGAGCCGGGAAGCCCCGCAGGGGTGCGCCGAGCAGCATCACAAAGGGCCCTTTGACTGATCCACAAATCAACGGAAATCAAACTGCATGGGCTCTGAGCTGCCCACCATTCTGCACTGAAAGGAAGTCAGCTGACCTCTGGCAATCGCAGATATTGCACACATGTACTGCACATACTGGGGTGCAGGTGCCACCCCACACACACACACAAGCCCAGATGCACCCCCCCACACACACACTGAGGCCCTGACAAAGACATACATACATCCGTTGGGGTACAGCCAGATATGCACAATTATACTAGGCACAGCCACCCCAACACACACTGACACGGGGGCACAGGAACTAGTGGGATGCACACAGACATATCCACACAATCAGTATGACCCAAGCACATGCACATACACCCCCACACCAGAGCAAAGGAACATCACACATACAATGAGGTGCAAGAAGGAAACATACTCCTGCTGTGTGCACCCAAACTAAGCTAAGTGAACACACACTTGGATTGGAGTTTGCACACACACACACACACACACACACACACACACACACACACACACACACACACACACACACACACACACACACACACACACACACACACACACAGACCCAGGCAGCAGCAGCAGGTGGCAGGCAACATTAAGTATTGCAGAAGAAACACTGCCCCACAGATTCAGGTCCTGGCAGGTAAAAAGCACACACTCGGTACTCTTTACAAAGCGACAGCTCTAGGTTAAGCCGTCTGTTGCACTAAGCATTTGGGATCTTAAACTGTGTTTCAAAGTAGGATGTTTTCCAAGCAGACTTTGGCTTCTTTCAGAACTCCTGTGGCAGGCACGGGGGGCTGATTCGCCGTCAGCCTGAAGCCATTCACGCAGGGTGTAAAACACCACCATCAATGCCTGATGACCCCTCAGGGTGCAGGTCACGATGCATCGGAGGGACATGGGACAGCGTGCTTGGCTCTCCTGTGTGCTCTGGGAACTTACGCTTAAGGGATACAGAGCAGTGGCTTGGGAACTGGAGCCTGTATGGGGAAAAGCAGCCTGAATTTCCCCCCTCACACACCTTTAATGAACTAAGAAAGGGGGGACTCAAAAACAGGTGCTCCTAAGTAATCACACAGTCCTTACACCTCAGCCGGCCATCTCCCCTGTGGCTGAGGCTAGGAGGGTCAATGCAATGAGATGCCCTATCTCTCTAGGGCCCAGCCACCAGCCCCATTGCCAGCGTTGTGCTCTGCAAAGGTTAGTGTAATTCAATTTCAGAGTCTCTTCGCTCCTGGGCTCCTCAATACTAAGGTGACCTATGAAGAAGTTAATATCACATAAAAACCATCCCTGGAAGCCTTTATAACCTTCATCATCTATGTTTATCTACAGCCCCAAAAAAAAAAGAGCTTATCTTCCAATATTGCCACAGATAAAAGGGAAGTGCTGTCTGGGGACAAAGCTCCACATTTGCCCTTTCTCCCTTTTATGTGAGCCGCCCAGGAAGTTGATCCAGAGCTGGAATGGTAAAGCAGGTCTGTTCCCCTCCCTTCAGCTCTCATCCACTGATCCCCCCCAGGTGTCTCTCCTTTCTCCCCCTTCCAAAAACCAGCTCCATCGATCGTCAGCCAATCCCCAGTGAGGGCCGCCTCTCCCATCAGCCAGCCCACTGGGAGACTTCCTCTCCAGTTGATCAATCCTTTCCATTGGCCGATCCCTCACTTCTCCCTTTTGCCAGCCAAGCCCAGCTGGACAGGTTGGGGCTCCTACTGAGAACGGGGCGCTGTGGTGTTGGAGAGTGAGTATAAGTGTTATTTTGGGGTGGGGGGGAAACAGAGCTGTAAATTGTCCCTCTCTCCAGTCACTCTGCCAAGGGGAGGGATTAAGTGACCACGTAGCAGCATCTGCAGCTCTGCCACCCGCTCAGAAAAGATCTCACCCACCCCTCCTTTGCAGTTCCTTCCATTGACACCTCCCGTCTCTGGTGTACAGAGCACCCATTGTCCTGGTATCCCACACCAGCGCTAGGCTGCGTCACAGGGGCCCTGCACGGCACTCTGTGCATTACAAAAGCCCTTCTCATCCAAGGATCCCAAAGCCCTTGACAGCCCTTCACAGGACAGAAACACCGGTGCCTGAGAGATTTCATTTTGAACCTGAGAGAGTTTCCTCAACATTTTTTTGACGGGCTCTTGTTTGAGGTGCCCACCCATGCAAATGTGCAGCTCCTGGCCTGGGCTAATCTCCCTCTCAAGCAGGAAGCAGCTCTCACTCTGATCTCCCTTGCTTGCAGAGGGAGCCAAAGGGGTGTTAACATACATATCAGTTCCTTCCCCTGCCTGGCCCTGAACCAGCACTGCTGACAGTTCACAGCCACCAGCAGAGAGGCAAGAGCAACGCCCAGCCCTTAAAGCGACTCCAAAGGCGGCCACACTCACTCCAAGTTCTTAGACTAAACAAATCTATTTGGTGCAATTGCTATTTTGAATTCTCTGTACTGGATCCCCCTTCCCCCTGTACATACACAGCCCCTGTTTCCAGTCAAGTCAGTGCTTCACCATCAAGGGTTGCCTCCTGGTTGGAGTAAGATACTGGGAGGAGACAGGTTCTAATCTTGGTCCTGCTGCTGACTTACTCATGGTGCCTCAGTTTCCCCATTTAGAAAATGTGAAGAAGACGAATACTCTCACAAATCTGGGCAGTACCATCTATGGACTGCGTCGATTCCTGCACACTAGGGACCCTTGAAACGTCATGGAGACAATGGGGCTAGAACTCAGACTCTCTTGATCCAAAACCACAGGTCCCTGCCCCTTGAGCTAAAGTAGAAGCTCTATTAGCTGTCAGCATGATAGAGCCTATGACACAACAACAAACAGTTTTGATACCATGCAATGGAAATTAATGGGATACACCCATAAACTCACACATCAGTTCATTGGTCACCTACCATACAGGGCTGTTGAGAGGTCTAAACCATGTGTATTTGGGATCCTCAGATAAAAGGAACTATATAGATCAAATAATTATGGCCAGTAATAGTATCAGCATAGTGTGCAGTAATTTCTTGCCATCTTAACACAGAGGTTTCTGCTAGATTCTTCAGAATTTTGGTCCCTTCTTGTTAATTGCATATTCTGAGCCAGTGATTGAATTATCCAGTAACATCAGTCTAACTGTGATCAAAATTAATCAAAACAAAGGCTGGAATGTGCATTATTTGTTAAAATAAAGGATTTGACTCGAGAGGTTTTGATCCAATTAAACGAAAGATTAAATTAATCAACCACTAGAGTAAGTGAAAAACTCTCATATGTGTAAAAAAACACTTTGTAATAATGCAACAAAAGCTTCTGGCTACAGGGTTCGGGGCAAGCGTCTCATAAACAGACATGATCCCAACTTCATGCAGAAGACCTATTAGAGTTTATGGGAGTGAAGGCCCTTGCCCTGTAGAGGGAGCAGGCCCCATGTATGCACTTAAAGGATTAAGAGGTATTCTGTGAAAGGTCCTGAAAGATACATCCAGCATGAAGGGCAAGGTGCACGACACCATTAAGGGAGAAGTAAGAGAGTGAGAGGAATTAAAGTGGAGAGTGGTGACAATCCATTGCACCAGGATGAAGGCAGGGAGACTCCTGGGAAAGGAGAATGGCTAACCGACCAGGGACAGCTTTAGATAGGGCCAGGGCTGGGAAGCTGATCAGTGAATCAGATGCTTGACTGAGCCAGTAATTGAGTCATCAGTGAGGCTGGGTTGACCCCATCAAAGATGGAGCTGGAGGGGGGGTTGGGAATTCCAATATGTTTCCAGACCACTTTGCTGGTTTAATACTGAAGTAGTGCAGGCGTGTTATTCCATGGAAGCAGCGGGCCTGTCTAAGGAAAGGCTGTGTTCTCTCGAGTCCTCTAGGGGCTGTCTCTAGGCAAGCTGTGTTGGGATCTGCGTGGTGCATAGCCATCACACAGCACAGAGGAGATGTAACAAGAATCGTCTCCTCTCAGCCAAGTAACTCAGTCCAAGCACTGCATTTCACCATCTCCGGTGGGGCCCTCACAAGCCCTCCATCAGGCTGCAAGCCACCTCAATGCAGCACACTCCAGCATTCGATACGAGCAAGAGCGGGCCACGCAGCTGATCAGACCGAAGAATCTGGCCTGGTAACTGGAGTGAAACTCCAGGAGCCAGAACATCCAAGCTATTTCCCCCATCCCTTTGTGCACTTCTAAATACCTATACAAAGTCAAATTGTTTCTGGAGTTAGCCTTGCAACGTTGCCTCTGCATGCAAGGGAAACTCACCCCTAGGGGGCGCCAGTTTGCAGTCAAGAACAAAGAGCACGAGAGGGCAGAATCGAGGCAGATGGGCAGCAGCCTCTGGAGCTTTGCAGCACCTCCCACAGTGACCATCAAGAGTTCCAAGGGTCTGAATGGTTCAGGGGGTTAGTGCTTGGCTTTTAACTCCCTTTGGCTGGTTCAAATCTGCCTCCACCTTGAGGGTGACCAAAAATAGTTACAGCCTTATAGCTGTGTGTCATGAGCAGGATCCGGTTCTCAGCCTGCTTCTTAATTGGTCTGGTGTCTATGGCACAGAAACCACAAACACAGCTGGAAGCCCTATTGGCAGTACCCCGCCGTGACCCAGGGAGGCGCTCCTTCCCAATCAGGGAGCATGGTGCATTGGCACGCTAGTCTGGGGAAGCTTGCTTTGCCACAATCCTGCTCTCTGGGCCCCAGGTCCCCAGGGATGTCCAACCAGCACCTTTCCCCATGATGGAAGCAGTAGTTCTCAACCTTCCCAGATGACTGTAACCCCTTCAGGAGTCTGCTTTGTCTTGCATACCCCCAAGTTTTACCTCACTTTAAAACTACTTGCTTACAAAATCAGACATAAAAATACAAAAATGTCCCAGCACACTATTCCTGACAAATTGCCGACTTTCTCATCTTTACCATAACATTATTAATCAATTGGAATATAAATACTGTACTTACATTTCAGTGTATAGTATACAGAGCAGTACAAACAAGTCACTGTCTGTATGAAATTTTGGTTTGCACTGACTTCGCTAGTGTTTTTTAAGTAGCCTGTTGTAAAACGAGGCAACTATCTAGATGAGTTGATGTACCCCCTGGAAGACCTCTGTGTACTCCCAGGGGAATGCATACCCCTGCTTGAGAACCACTGATCTAAAGCGATGGTTTTCAAACTTTTTAGGCTGCGTACCTCTTTCCAAATAATGTCGACTACCGTGTACCCCTATCTGAGATAGGGTCAGAATATACCGATGATTAGATTGAGAAGTCTTACTAAATAAAATACATTGTCCACCATTACAGGATTTTTCTCACGTACCCCGATGAGAGCTCGCATACCCCTAGAGGTATGTGTACCCCAGTTTGAAAACCACTGATCTAAAGCATTTAAGGACAAACGGAGCATGTAACATGCTCAGCATTAACTGTGGAGCAGGAGAGGCAGCCACTTCTCTGGGCTGCCGCCCACATCCCTCACCTTTTCCAGCCCGGGGCCTCAGGGGAGGGTGGGAGAGAGAAAGAGCATGTCATTCACAGGAGAAGAGCGATCGCTTTCCTTTGGGAACCTGAGGTAACCCAGTCAATGAAACCCTATCCGAAGTGGTTTTGACATAAGGTCACAGAGCGAGACAAGGCAAGGTCGGTAGTTCAACATCAATACAACAAGTGCCAGTCACTACACAAAAGGCCGGGGGATCAGATATACCTATCAAGTGCTGCCTGGGAGGGAGAATGTTGAGACACGTAATTGCAGCCACTTTCATCCCCGTGGATTTTCGTATCGACTCCTTCGGTTCACACGGCTCTCCCTGGCTGGGCTGCTCCCCTTGGTGTCCCCAATGGGCCCTGCTGTCACGACAAGAGGTGACACCTCCCTTCCAGAGTGGGAGGGGACAGTCTCCTGGCTGAGCCCCGACTCTGACGGGGGGTGGGGAAGTCCAACACCATCCAAGAGGTTCCTTCACCTTTAACCAGCTCTCCTGTCAGCTGCCAGTGACTTATTGGATCCTCCACTCCTCCAGCCTCCGACACCAGTTCAGGTGCCACTAGCTAATGCAGTCTGCAAACCTCCTCAGGCTCCTTCCTCCCCCGTCCCACCTTTCCCAGGGGCTCCAGCAAAGCCCATTCATGCTCTGACCCAATGGAGGACAGAGTAACTGGGAGACAGGGGATGTGAGGGGTCGGATTCTTCTCTCACTTACATGGGGCCAATGGCCAGTGGCAGCTCATCAGCCTGGGTAAGTGAGGCCCAGCCTAATCAAAGAATTCAGAAGCGAATTCCCCCAAACTACCCTTTGGGTACATGTACAGATTTTTAAGGCCCGTTAATCATGTCTACATTAAATAAGTAATGTGACTCCACAAAACGCGCCTGTGATCTGATTTAAATCTGTCCCATTACTCGCACATTCTCCATAGTGGAACGCGATGCTGGAAACGGTAGTGCTGCGGGTGAGGCACAAATGGCAGGGTAGGTAATAGTGCCTCAGGAAGCTGCCTTGTTACCACATCAACTTACTACCCTCAGGAGTCACTTTATGAGGGAGTTGCTGTGGTAACCGGGGCATGGTGAGGCTGGGGCAGAACTGCAGCAGTTAAGGCTGGTTCTCACAGAGGGGCTGCGAGGGACATGCCTCCCAACACTGACACTGCACTGGGCTTCCTGCACAGCTGAGGGACCCAAGACACCAGGCGCAAGGTTTGTGGGAGGCTGCAATCATCCTAGATAGTGGAGCAGAAATCCCCAGCCAAGACTGCAAGGAGGAGGACAAGTCCCCAGCCGCAAGGGAGGCCACTCTTCTGCTGAATAGTTCCTGCTCAAGGATGGCTCCCACAGTCCTGGCTGGTGGTTGAGAGAGGGAGCGGGGCCATGACAGTGGAGCTGCAGAGGGCTCCCTACAGGGCCATGGTCCATTGACACCTGACCCCTGTAAAGGCAAGATGCATTGGGGAGGCAAAGACCCTGGCAGGGCAGAGCAGAGACTCCTGGCCAGGACTGCAAGAAGGAGGACATATATTGGAATTTGTGAGACGGTGATATGTGCCTCATCTGTCCAAAAAGCCACCAGCTGCCACTGCTAACAGCACTAGCTTCAGCGGAGTTACTCCTGACACCATCATATGACGTGGCTTCCACAGAGTTACACCCAGTTTACATGAGAATAACAGAGCTGGCCTCAGTGGAGTTATTTCAGATTTGCACCAAGGTAGCAGTGCTGACTGTAGTGGAGTTATTCCAGATTGACACCATTGCAAGAGGACAGTCAGGCCCTAAAACCTCCACACAAAGAACAAATATCTTCTCACTAAACCTTACTACCCAATATTTGAGTTCTTTCCCCATCCCCAAAGGTTTGCTCTTTTGGGTGACATTTCCGTTTCCAAATATAAATGTGCAAAATCCAGCACACTTCAAGGCACAAACTGATCTTCATCCAAACAGCTGTTAGAACCTCTAAAATGCTGAGGATTTTGCTTGAAAACGGGCCCATTCCTGGAGTTCACATTTGCCCAATTTCACTCAAAAGTTGCCCCCTTCCCTTGCAGTGAAAACTCTCGACATTTCTGGGGAGTTGACTTTGTTCTTGCAAAATTGGGTCAACTTGAAGAAATGGAAACCAAAGGCAGTAACCTCACGTATGAGATCTTTAAATTACCCGAGAGGATATTTCATACAGTGCTAGGGAAGATATATATGCAATTGACCAGAGCTTACATTTCCCGTCTCCGGGTCTCCCTAGCAAAAGGGAAGAGAAAGGCACCCTTTTAGTTTAATAACCAGTTCTCATCAAGCTTAGCCCAGGTTTCCTTGATGGGTGGAGAAGAGTAGTATGAGGGGAAGGGTAGAAAGGTGACCACAGGTACTCAGATACCGTGGTGATGGGCACAGCACAGGAACCTGACAAGAACGGAATATCGGGAGTTTGCGTTCTGCAGTCTATTATATTTGGCCACTTGTATTTTGAGTGATCCTTGGAAAGGGACAGCAGGCCTGGGCATTATTATTAGCTGACGCTTCTCTGTGCAGCAGATGGCGCAGTTGCAACTGGTGACTAGCTGCAGCCCACTTCCCTTCCCCCCCCCCCAACCTCCAAATGGTGTCTTTCTGGGGTCCTGAATGAAATGTATAGTCCCTTATTAAATGCAGGCAAGCACTAAGGCTGTCAGCACTGTGTCAGCCTGGCACTCCTTTGGGCAAGCCTTGTGAAGCTCTGTATTGGGGGAATGTGCAAGGGGCCCAGAGAAGATGAGGGATCGGATCTTGAGCTCAGATACACAGGGCCAGCTTACTCCACATTGACACCAGTGTCAATGAAAACAGAATCTAGCTGTCCGAAAGAGTGAGGAAAATTCAGGCCCAATGGTGAGGATAACCATCAGCTTCATAGTCACCTCCGGGAACTGACAGAACCCCCATCCTTTGAGACCAGAGGTGCATGTGAAGCAAAACCCTAGATCAAAATCTCCTGGGACATTGAGAGCATCAAGATCCTTATCAGTGGCTGAGCCCTGCAGCTCTCCCAGGGATATTTAAAGAGGAACTAGATGGAGGACTGGAGGATAATGGTCCCTGGGGAGCAATCCAGCCTTGGTGGCAAGATGTGGGGAATTCTTCACCATCCCTAATTCTCATAATGTTCTCCCAGGCTGACTTAGCCTGGCATCAGTGACAATCAAGGCAGAGGGGGACCAGATCCCAACCATCTGCTCCAGGGCAGAAGCATCTCTTTGCAGCAACTTCATCCCGCCTTGTCTTGCAATAAGGCGTCTCTGCACCCTTCTGGGCCCAGAGATCTGCTGTGCAACAAGCTACCTCATTAGCTGTAACAGATTGGCTCCTCTCATCAATGCCTCAATAATTCCCCCTGGACTAATATTTCTGTCCAGGAGTGACAGCGGAGGCACAACTAAGCCTTTATTTTCTGGACTCCAGACTATCTTTGAAGTCTTGGCTTTGCAGTTTAAAGGGACACGTTCCTCCCTTTAGGGCAATTGGCTGCTTTTGCTCTCATCCTCAAAGCCTAAAACGAAAACTTATTTCTCTGCCAATTTTGTCCTTGGCCGATTCCCTCCCACCCCCTTGTGTTTCTGAATGGAGCCGAAATTAACATGGCTCTTTTTTTGTCTCGGTTTTGTTTTACTCCCTTGGAAGAGGAAGAGACAGATGATTAGAAAAAGGAGAAACTTGTGTTTGCACACAGATCTCTTGGCAGCCGGGGAAAAGGAAATACAGTGCAGGAAATATTAGTCTGTGCGCATGTATCTTGGCACGGATGGGAAATGAAATACAAGAGGGGGGTTGATTAGGATCATGAGAGTTTTAATGAGACCTTCTTTTAATATATAACATTTTCCCAGGTTGGGAGCTGCACCTCTTTGATTGGCCCATTGCCAGATGGTGCCAACAAGTGATGGCAGCTAACAGACTGCCATCCACCCTGCTGGCATATTTATTCATTCACTAGCATTAAAATCCCAAAATGGAAGATGTTTTGGGGACCGTTTTGCCTTACAAAAGGCATAGTTTTATGGAAACAAATTTTTGACCCCAATTTGCCAAATAGCTTTGCTAAGAATGTTACCTGCACAAGAGGGTGCAGTTACTTATAGCAGCCACAGGGTGGCAGTATAAATATGAAAGCAATCCACTGTGGGACTATTAACACACTGAAATTTACTGTTATGCTGCAAGGCATGCTTGCTGTGAAGTTCTTGGGCTATGCCCACTTTCTGTCCCTGACCAAAGAACCACCTGCTCCCAGAGAATCCTCCCCCAGGTTTTACACTGAGCCTGTGGCAACCTGGGACAGGACTTTGGGAGTTTACTGAAAGCTGTGTGAATGCTCATGCATTGTACAAGATGATCGATACAGCTCCTAGCTATGCTTCTCCTTAATGAGCCCCAGCACCTTGATCTAATGAGCTCCAGGGCGGCTGAGGCACCACACCTGCCTTTGAAGTGGTTCCATTATTGCCGAGGCAGGATGTACAACGATGAGCAACAGAAGAACTTTGGACACCAGGCCTCTCTTGGTGTTTGTAAAAAGCCATGACTAGAGACACAATAAATGATTGCCTACTCCTCTCGCATGGTTTAGTGACCTGAGTGCACGGCAAAGTCAAATCCCAATCCTGCACCCTCCATGCCTTGGGCAGGTCATTTCCCATTCTCCGCCTTGGTTTCCCCCTCTGTAAAATGGAGATAGTGATGTCTCCCTACACCTCTCCCAAGAGTCTTGTGAGGCTCAGTTAGTGAATGTCTGCATCATGGTCTGAAAATGAAGTCTATGTAGGAAGTGTTCACTGGAGGAGTCTGGAATGGCCTGAGGGAACAGGCACCCACATACAATTTCCCACATGGCCTGGTGACAGTTGAGCAGTGAACACTGGAAGAACAGCCCCTTCCCTTGGACTCCAGATTTCACTGTACTTACACCCATCTTACAGCAGTTCATGTCAGTTGACCTCAGAGTCACCACTGCTGACACCAGCGTTAGATCAGCATCAGGTCCTTCTTATCTAAGTGCTTCCACCTCTACCCCACCTAAAAGCAGGGCAGACGGGGACGCACGGAATTGAAGGATGGGTGGGAAAGATGAACTGAACCTTTCCAAAGGGGGTGGGTGACTGAGATTGATCAGGGTGCAGTTCCGTTCTAGTCTCCCACCCTCAGCATCGAAGTATCTGAGAACCTTCCAGTCATCCTGCAATAAGTGATGTGACTATCGTCTGTCACAGGTGGGTCACTCTTCCTAAGCCCCACTCCAGGGGGAGAATTGCGTGTGCAGCAGAGCAGTTTGTCTTAGTAGGCTTTTGGGTATGGTTACAATAGCTGCACTATTGTGTGTTTCTATTACAGAAGACAAATCAGAGAAATGCGCCTGGCAGCTGGAGCAGAAGGTGGGGAGGTTTGTGATGGTCCTTAGTTCCTGAGGGAGTTTGCTCCACAGTCTTGGACTAACCCCTGAGAAAGTTCTGTCTCCTGCACAGACAAGCTTTGCCCTGATGGTAGAGTTACACTGGGTTAGAGGAGTGAAGTTGTTGACCATGATGTTCACCCTGGAGCCTTTGGTTCTTTTACATACTTGGGCCCAAGCCATTGAACATCTTGAAGAGAAGGACTGAATCCTTGAACTGGACTCAATATTCTATGGGAAGCCAGTACAGGGAGCGGGCAACAAGGGTGTTGTGTTTGTGGTAGCCTGTGATGCTGAGGAAACGCATTGCAGCATTGGGGTTTTCCAAGGGCTGATGGCTTCATACCCAGGCATATTGCATTGCGGAAGTCCAACTGGGAGGTTACGGAGAAGTGAATAACTGAGGCCAGGTCACTGTCCAGCAGGATGGGCTGGAGTCTTCTAGCCAACCAGAGATGGTAGGAAGCAGTACTCATGGATGCCGTTATGTGAGAATTTAGCATCCGTGAGGAATCTAGGAATGTCAAACTTCAGATTGAACTGACCGATTGTGGGTGTGAAACATCAACCAAAAGAGAATGCACCATAGCTGCAAACTCTTCAAAATGCTTCCCACTGCCCACCAGCATCACCTCTGTTTTGCTTGGGTTCAGCTTCCGCCAGCTGTTCTTCATCCATGAGCCGAAACTGTCCAACCCAACTTGGCCAACTTGGGTGCTTGGCAGGTGTGGTTGTACGTGGTGAAGAACAGGTAGAGTGATGTGTCATCTGCATTTTATTGGCACTTGAGTCCATGGCATCTTACTAGTTCATCTTGTGGCTGTTTGAGTTTTGAACAGAGATGGGGGTCTGTTTTTAATTTGTCTAAACCATTTCACTTATCCATATGGCCTCATGACCCATGCTTCTTGCCCATAGCATGCTCCTTGTCCATAGCATGGACACTTTCTGTGCTGGAGCCCTAGAGAAGCTAATGGGAGTTGGACAGAATGGAAATCCTGGGGAGATGGGCTCTTGGGAAGAACAACAGGTGCACTAACGCCTGTAAATCATCACTGAAGGAGCCCTGAATGATCTCAGATTCTAACCATGCCTGAGGGCTTCACGCCATGACTTTCTGCTGCCCCAATCAATACAGAGTAGAAAGCAGGAGGTTACATGCTGTGTGGCCTATAAGGATTGTCCTTCTGTATCTCATGCAGAGTTGTCACCGACAATCTCCAGTGCTCTGTCTAGTACACTTCTAAATTAGCTCAGCTCTCATCTTTTCCCATCAGAGGCCTCAGTATATCGCCCCACTAGACAATTTTTTCCTGATTTTCAGTCTCCCTTTCAACATCCCCACCCCATTGCTTCTAGCTTTATGCCCATGGACCACCCTCCACAATTCCCCTCGTTCCTTGTTGTTCACACTTTCTGAATGCTTGTAGTTAACTCGTCTCCAGTCCACTGAGTCGCCAACCCCAACACAAGAGACGCATTCTTTTCATCTCTCCTCAGAAGGCAATTGCTCCAGCTTGTTCGTCATTCTTGTGGCTCACCTCCTATCCTGCTCTCGTGTGAATGGAGGTTTGTGGGATTCATACGTGTCATCGTTTGCAAAATAAGTCAATTTT
The DNA here is from genome assembly GCF_025201925.1 of Gopherus flavomarginatus. Taxonomy (NCBI): domain Eukaryota; kingdom Metazoa; phylum Chordata; order Testudines; family Testudinidae; genus Gopherus; species Gopherus flavomarginatus. Next base: position 10,117,110 of record NC_066617.1, on the reverse strand, counting down.
TCCTCTGGAGATCCACCTAGGGTGAGGATCTTTACATGCAGGGTTTAAGTATATTCAACCCAAATGACCATGGAAATCCAGAGAGGGGTTTATACAGATTCCATGATGAGGAGTGTCAAATGGAGGGGGAGGGGGTGAACAGAAAGATAGACAAGCTAAGCCCTCAGTCAGTTACACATTGTGTAATTTAGCTCCTGTAGCTTACATGAGCTCATAACTTACAGTAACTCAGGTTCCCATGCACACATTTACTGATGTGTAACTTACACCCCTCTGCAGCTGGCCCCAGATTTCCAAAGCTCCGTGTAGCAGGGATTTGCATCCTAATTCCTCTGGCTCAGCGTCCACTACCCCCACACATTCCAAGTGAGCAGATCCTGATGGGACACTTCAGCGTTGCTGGCAAAGGCAAAGCGTGCCAGGCAGCAGGTCGCCTCTCGACATCTGCTCAGCACATTTCCCATCTCCTACCCGAGGAATCCTCAGCTGGGATGTTTGTACAAACATGTGTATTTGCTGTGTCAACACATATCAGAGAGCAAATGCATTAAAAGGAAAAGGAAACAGACTGGGAGCAACAGCCTCTCCAAACCTCACTCTGCAGTGACTCTTTCTGCATCATTGGGGGGTTCTCCAATGTCCCCACTTTGCTACATCCAGGAAAGCTCTGCAGGTACCTTACCCCAGAGCCAACCTGCCCAGCAGACCACTCGGGTTGGGTCTTTGTGGCCAGAAGACTGAGGGGAGGAGACTTAAAGTAAGACATCTGGATATGGAGAGTATATATAAGTAACCTTGAAATAGGAGTTTCCATGGTGCATTCGGTTAAGACACTGGCTTTTCATATTCGCGGGTCTGAGTTTAAACTGGGAATTGTAACTCTGCTCAAGAGAAGCTTGAGAGCAGAACAAGGGATGCTGCAGTTCAGGGCATCGGTGCTGGAGTGGAGGCAGCAAGTGGTGCTGGTCAGTACAGAGGTGCACTGGCAGAGCTATATGAATTAGCAGAGGGGAATGCCAGTCAGGACGGGGTGGGGGTGGAGGGGCAATGGCAGAGCTGGGAAAGAGGATTGAAATGAAATGTATTTTCCCTATTTCAAATCCTTCTAGTCCTGACCATCTAAAACACTAGTCTACGTGGCTTGACATACAGGATAATTTTAACAGCGTCCTAACTACATCAAACCTCTATCCAAACTTGGCCCCCAGATGAGAGACATATTTGTGCAGTTGGATCCAATATTTACCAAATATCCAGTGATCCAAATAGTTTGGTGCATTTCTGGGGCCATTCAGAGCAGCATTTTTAGGCTGTAGAAGGAAACAACAGCGCCGAGACATACAGAAGACCTTTAAAGCAAACAATTCCTCCAAGTTCTTCACAAACTGGGTCCAGCTGTTTGCAATATTTGCTCACTTCCCCTTTAGTCTGGTACGAAGGGAGAGAGAGAGAGTGTGTCTGTGTGTGTGTGTCTGTACAAAATAGACAGAGTTATAAATCTGAAGCCAACTACCAAGGCCCAGATGTCACTATGTTTCCTAGAGTAGAACTCAGATGTTCCTGCTTCAAAAGCAGAGGCACTTACCACTCATCATGCTCAAGAATCTCCATTAGCTGGGCCTTGACACACAGGAAAGAGCTGTTTACTTATATCCAGTAGAGGGCAGCAATACAAATGCACATTAGAAAGTGCAGTATTGAACATGCAATTATGGACATAAAGAAACTGTGTTCAAAGTATTACGGTTGCAAAGTAAAGCACTCGGAAGTTAGGAAATGCCAGAATTAAGGCTGCCTATGATACCTTAAGTCAGCTGCCTTGAGCATATGCATCCAGGGACAGTCTTCATTACAGGGTCATATACTATTTTTGCTCTCCAGGAATCGCCCTTACCCCTCATCCCCACTGCATGTCTGACCAGCACCGATGACATAAACTGGCACCTGAGCCTCCACCCATCCAAGTCCAGCCAAGCGGCCAGCACAGCAACCGCAGCGGCCAGTGTGATCTGCTGCACACCCGCCGCCAACAGGCGGAACCAGGCTTGCGTGGGGAGACGAGAGCTCCCTGCGTGCAGTGACCTGAAAGAGAAGCCTGTTTGTAAGGCAGTTAACACTGAGCGGCCCAGAAATTCCCACCTCGCTCAGGCTGGAGTGAGCGCTTGTCAGAGAAAAGCCTGGCATTCCCAGAGAGAAACGGCCTCTCGGAGAAAAAAGTCCAGCCGCAGCAGAGGAGCTTAAAAAAAAAATCAATGTAAAATTATTTGATTGACACTTCAAAGGGAGCAAGTAGCAAGGGCTGCCTGGCGTGCTGCATACAGACTCTCCCACTGCTATGCTCCATGTGCAGAGGGAATTGCACGCTGGGGAGCGTCCCACCACGGCACCGAAATCCCTTTTCCCTTTCCTGCCCGCACCTCCACAGCCCTGCCGTGCTTGCTAATTAGTCAATGGCACACTTACCAGGGCCTTCCGTCCCGAAGGCACTCGGGAGACTCAGCACGGGCATAGGCGCTGACTCTGGGGGTGCTCTGGAGCTGGCCCCCCGATCCGCGTCTCTCCCTTCCCCCAGCACTTCCTGCCCACCTCTCCTCTCTACTGGCAGCTGTTCCATGGCATGCAGGAGGCACTGGGGTGGAGGACGAGGAGCGGGTAAGAAAGAGGTGGGGATGCAGTAGTGGGGGAAGGAGGGGAGAGGGGGTGGAGCCGAGGGCGGAGCAGGGGTTGAGCACCCCCTGGGAACCAAAAAGTCCATGCCTAGGGGGTGGGGATCTGGACAGTTCAGGTTGCCAGGAATGGGAGAAGGATCCTTTACCTAAGGGGAGCAGGTAGGTGGAACCCAGCCCAGGGAGTCACTGCCCATCTGTTGGCTCTTTGGGAATTCCAAGTCCAATCTCTAGGCTACTAGGAACAGATTCATACCTTCCCCAGTGCAGGGATGCAACTTCTGTCTCTCCTGTCCTAGGGTTGCTGAGGGCCTATTCAGTCCTGAGGGCTACCCTAGCTTTGCCGTGGCTCCGTAGGCCTCGTGCTAGCTGCAGAATAGCACAGAAATCCCCCAGAACCCCCATTGCATGGAGGAGAAAGCAGGAGCCAGAGCCAGCTCTGCATCTGCTTCATCTGGGGTATTCCTCTGGGCCACAAGAGCAGTGCTTCACACAGAGCAGTGAAGAATTCCCATCCCTCTGGGGAAGGGCTAACTCCAAGTTAGCGACACTCCAGTTACTCCTCTCGAGTTCGCCTAGCTTGAGTTAGAGCAGGCCAGGCACACTGCGATATCACATCTGAGACGCTGCATCCACCCAGGTGCTGCTCTCACTTGCGGTGCCATGAGCACTCCCCGTCTCCCGTGACGGGCCAGCAGCTAGAGTTAAAAGCACCAATGTACTCAAGGTCAGGGGAGTTGTGAGTGGATGGGACCAGAGTTATAATCCAAGTTGGCTTGGCAGTGAAGACCAGCCTCTAGAGTTTACATCATGCAAAACACCACCACACAGGCACTGATTGGCCTCCTTGTCTTAGCGTGGACTAGATTCAAAGGAGCCATAGAAACTGAATCCTGTCCCCCAAGCACACATCCTACTGGGGGCGGGGGGACCCCTGCCAGCCGGTGTGGGAAACACACTGGGGGAGGGGGCAGATGGGGAAAGCCTGCACTGCTGTTCTGTGGGTAATGTGCTTAGAGCTCAGATCCTCCTGCCCCCTCCCCAAAAACAGACCCACCATTTGAAGCTAGAGGAGACTCGCCATTAGCAGTAACAAACAGAGAGCCTATGACACACAGCTGAGCCCTTCTGATCACATCCAGTAGCAATGTATATAATTCACCATTCATTGCACTATAAAGGGTTTCTCTCTCACATAGGGAGGAAGAGAGAGAAAACTAAAAAGGGGGCGAGAGTATGGAGCAAACAGCGAGTGGTGTTTGGATTCTTTGCTTTCCATGGTGATGCAGGCTAATAATTGTATTTGCCCAGTTCCTCGTTCCACAACTCTCCGCATCATGGACTGGCAGCTCAAGCCCATTCCTCCCCCGTGATGGATTGTGATAAGTCAAGTTGTTTGTTAATAACTGTACAATTTACCTAACAAATTTGGAGCTTGTAGTACAGCTTCCTTAATGTGTTTAATTTATTGTTACATTTCCTTCAGGTTAATGGTTTGAGAGTCCGTCAGACTTTAATCTCTACAGTTATTATAAAGTGCTTGTTTCTCGTTAAAATGGAAAATGGAGTCAACTGAGGAGATTTACTTGTGATAAACCGGCCAGAATAAATCTCTCACCTTTGTGTTCCGGGGGTGGGGTGGGGGGGGTGAATGCCAGCCATTTAAAATGCTAAAGAGACACTTCAGCAAAGCTCCAGGGCCTGTTATAGATTAATGAGGCCTCTCCACTTTTCCTGTTGGTCAGTCAGGAAGCTCTCTAGGGACCAGCACCAATTCCCCTTGAGACCAATGAAAAGACTCCCACTGATGTCCATGGGAGCAGACCCTGGCCCCGAGAGTAGGATGAGGCGCACGGCACCCAGGTGGAAGAGCCAGGCCTGTGTGCCTGGGACAGCTGACAGGGAGGTAACTTGCTAAGCAGGCAATCACACTTCAGAGCATGTAATCTACAAAGTCATATGAGGTGCTTTACTCAGTGCCAGAGCTTGCAGAAGGGATCCAGAGGCAGGGGTGGAGTCCAGGGACTTGGAGGATAGTGAGATGACTCCACACAGCACAATCACTGCTCCGGGGATTAATCACCTGAGATGTGCTAGTGGGAAAATTGGGTTGATTTTGCTGGTTGGAGAGTGGACAGCTGCTACAGATTTGAAGGTTTAAAGGATCCCAGCATTGAGTATTGAGATCACACTCAGTAAAGCGGGGGAGATCCAGCAGAGTTGTTACAGTTGCAGGGTGTGTAGGCATCACAGCCTGGGGGCGAAGGTTAACCAGACAAGTTATCCAGCAGCTAGTGAACAAAACTCAGACCTCCCAGGGGGTTTCTCAAAAAATATATGAAGCTGATAATTGAATAGCTGCTAGCCCCGTGGCTAGGGCATTCCCCTGAGAGCCCCACTTTCAATAGCTGCTAGCCTCATGGCTAGGGCAGTCCCCTGAGAGCCCCACATTCAATAGCTGCTAGCCCCGTGGCTAGGGCACTCACCTGGGAGCCCCACATTCAATAGCTGCTAGCCCCGTGGCTAGGGCAGTCCCCTGAGAGCCCCACATTCATAGCTGCTAGCCCCGTGGCTAGGGCAGTCCCCTGAGAGCCCCACATTCAATAGCTGCTAGCCCCGTGGCTAGGGCACTCCCCTGAGAACCCCACATTCATAGCTTCTAGCCCCATGGCTAGGGCACTCCCCTGGGAGCCCCAGATTCAAGTCCCTGCTCTGTCTGATTTGGAGCAGGGATTTGAACATGAGTCTCCCCCATGCCCTAACCACTCAGCGATAGGGCCAGTCTTGGGTGCAGGATTTCTACCCCCATATCCTGGACCTGAGAAATCTCCCCGATGAAAGATGTGTCAAAATCAAAACATTTAGTCAAAAAATTCCTAACTAGTTCTCCTAGCAACGATGTCACCAGAACGATAGCTCTCTGCTGTTCCTCCACAATCCTGAATTAGGAACCAGAGAGACTGGTCTTAGATAGTGATTGGGAACGTATCACATAGGATCCATACAGATGGCAGGTATTTAAAACTGCAGGGCCGGCTTCAGAATGTTCTAGTAGCCTGGCCCTGCACAGAAATCCTTAACTCCCAAGGAATCACTCACTCACACAAGCTGGTTTTCGGTAACTAGCTAGCACCATTTGCCTCTGCAGCACGAGCAGCGCTGTGCATTTCCCTATGCAGCCAGCGGTCAGGAAAGCAGCCCCATTAATCTCTCTGACAGGAAGCTGGAGGGAACACACCTCGCATGGGTGTGGCGCAGCTCAGCCCCAGGGCCTGTCAGAAAGAAGAAACTGCCCTGGCAAGTATCATGCAGTGCTGAGCATTTATCTGCAGATGCAGCATCAGTTGCATATAAACTGCAGCCCAGGGGCATGAGGCAGTGCCTTCCACTGAAAAACAAGTGGAGGGATGGGGGTTACTTAAAGCATGAGAAAGTGGCAAGAGACGGCAGCTACCCAGCTGTAGCCAGCAGGCGTTGGCAGTAATACCTACCCTACCCTTCTCAAAGCAGAGCTCAGCACGCCCACTCCATGGAGAGCTCTTTCCAACTACTTCTTGGGGACTTGGGACTTGCCATATGTGGATTCAACCAACATCTAGGCAGAGCAGCCACTAAGGAGACGTGGACAGGGCCACGGGGAGGCTGAGGGGATGGTACTACAGGGGAGCAAACCCCTGAGATTCAAATCCCGGGCTGGGTCACACCGGGGTGAATGAGTTGGATGGTCTCACTCCAGTGCCTTCGTCCACAGCAGAAAGCTGACCACGCAACATAGCATAAACTCAGGATTGAGGAGCATTAACAGATCTGTCTGGAATCCCTAGACTAAGGCCCCAAAACACTTTAGCACATGCTTAACTTTAAGCATGTACATATGTCCAAAAGAAGTCACATGCATCAGTGCTTTGCTGAAAAGAGGCATTGAGTAGCAGGGCTGGTGCTGTTAGCAAAGCTAGGACGGCCCTCGAATAGCTGGGGGACAAGAGCGAAGTGCAATGGCAGAGCTAGCGTTCATTCGGGATTGGCATAGTGGAGTGTGGTGAAGGTGAAGATTAAGCAGGGAGAAGGGGAATGGATCCCAGAGCTGAAAGAGTGGATCAGGATGTATGTGAGCGAGAAGCTTGCCCAGAGCCTGCCCTCACTAAGCCACTAGACAGCAATGCAAACAACCTCAAACTTGATCTGTCAGAGTTGCCCTGGATAAAATGTAAGGTTTTAAGGGCAGGAGCATGTAGTACTGGAGGTTGAATCCCGCTGGGAGACAGGTCAGGAAAATCTATGTAATGCTCTGTGCATAGCACAGTCAAGATCCTTGCTGTGAGGGGCCTCAACCCAAAGGCTCCTGTGGCAGAGAAGCTGAATATTTATGAGTGTAAGACAAGGAGCAGGACACCTACAAGACACAGGTTTCAACTTGGCAAAAAAAAAAAAAAAATGGAGAAGATCACTACTGGAGCCATCTGATTGTGAAGAGAAAATAGCATCTCAGCCAGGAAAGTGTAAGGCCCTTTACCTAGCTCTCTGCTCCCAAGAAGGCGTGCTGACAGCTGACAAGTGAATGGTACCCCACACACAAACACAGAACCGTCCTTTCCCAGCAAGGCAGCTGCTGGTTTCAATCATGTGCTACCATCCCGTAGACATCTCCTCACTCCACATACGCTCAAGGAGAGACCTCCCCACACACACTATCTTAGTCGCCACACTCAGACATTTCCATTTGCAGGAGGCACTCGATTAGATTTGAGATCCTAGGGTTCAGAGTCCTTAGAGAAATAACTCAGGTGGGATCCCATAGTCTGGAAACTCCTCCACAAATGGTGGGGAGGTGCCACACCATGCTAGTGAAATACCCACCATCAACTCTAACCCACGGGAGACCATACGATGCCACTACTCTTCAGTCTCCGATTAACTGCAGCCCCCTGTGCGGCGCAAGACATCCAGGATGCCGAGTGGTGTGGTGGCCCACCGCTGAGCCACAACAAAGTCTGACATAGACGTGCCAGGAGGCGTGAGATGAACTGGCTTCCAGTTCCGTGGCTGCTGTTGAGCACTGGACCCAGGGGTAGGATGCTAGCCAGTCACTCACTCTGGGCAGATGAGTGCTGCCAGCACCATTCTCCATGTCTACACCCAGTAAAAAGCGTAATAGAGGTGACGCACCAGACCCCACTTGCAGGGCCAGCTCCAGCGTTTTTGACGCCCGGCGGGGGAGGCGGGGGAAGCCATGATCAGCTTTTTCATTCTCTGGCAGCAACTCGGCGGCAGGTCCTTCCCTCTGAGAGGGACTGAGGGACTCGCCGCTGAATTGCCGCCGAAGAGCCGGACGTGCCACCCCTTTCTGTTGGCCGCCCCAAGCACTTGCTTGCTGCGCTGGTGCCTGGAGCCGGCCCTACCCACTTGTTCCAGGTGCTAATAAGAAAAGCTCATCTCTAGATTGGTCTATGCTGCCTCTAACCAGCTTCTGCCACATGGGCATGTTACATCTTCCAAGCTCACAGCCCCGTGGAGTTCCCCATCTAGGGGCGACATTCCCAGCATGCCCAGCTATCTTGCATGTCATCTCAGCTGAGACTTAAACCTCATGATGCATAGCAGCCAGAAGGGTGCCCCCTTCTTTGTCAGAGACAGACAGAGGCCTGCTAAGCTACTCCCTGTGCTAGTGGACTTCTCCATTCTGGACAACACTGAGCTCCATCAGCAGAGGTGCTGCTGCTTCTTCAAACCATGCTGGTATTTCTTCTGAAGGATTTTGGTTTGCTCTTATTTCTCTCTTCCAGCCAGGAAGGTTAGCAGGGTCAACCGGGCACTGGATCCCCTTTCCCTTGTAGGGTTTCAATGAGGAAGGAGACACAATAGTCAAAGAGGAGAGTTAAGCCCTGGGGGGAAAGTTGTCAATGTGTCAGGCAGAAGCCTGCCAGCCCCCCTCGCTTTGCCTTGCATGGAGAGCTATTTTAAGTTACATTTGCGGCTGCCTTTTTGATTTCCCTGGCAGGGCTGCTCCATGACATCAGTGCAAACTGCGAGCCAGCAGAAACCCTGGGACTGTGAAAGTGAGTGCTGCCGCACACAGCACTCCTGGAGGGAGGGAAGAGATTGGATCGCAAGGATCCCTACCCATGAGGGTACACCCACCTGATCCCAGTGGATGATCCCTGCTCATGAAGGTGTGAATCCACTCCAAAAGGCCCCTAAAATATGCCCTAGAGGCAAGTGGGGATGGAAAGGGTAGGTTGCTGCACTATAAGTATCAGAGACAGTCAGTGTGCTTCCTCCCCACTAGTAAATGGACATAGATCATCTGGCTGGTAAATGACCAGTTTCTGCTTGACTGGGCACAATGACCAAGACAGATGGGGATGCTTGTAGCATCCCAAGCACCCTAGGCCAATCTGCATCCACCTTAGTGAAAGGTTCTCCTGGAGCCCAGACCAGAGGATCACATGTGTATGCAGAGCACATAAGACTTTTGTGGCTAGCTAGGTGTACGGAGTGCAACTGAGTGGAAATCCCAGGCTTTGAATGTCTGACAGTACTGAGCAGTCTTCTCCATGGGTGAAACAAGTACAGAGTCTGAGGTTTAAATTCCAGCATCAAGGAAAACCACTCCTCTCATATTGCAAGTGGCAGACGGTGCTTCCAGCGAAATCTAGCTTATGCACATCTCCTACTAATTCTGCTGACGAACAGGGAAGGGGAAGAGAGACCCACCTAACAGAGCTGTGCCAATGGACCAGAGTCTCAAGAATCAAGCAGACACTATGTCTAGATACTTTAGGGACGTGTCAGAGCTGCTACAAATACCACTGACGGCATCAATTGTTCTCAGCCCACAAGAGGGCCTGCCAGCAATTGACTGCAGAGGATGACGGTTGTTAGCTGTCTCACATTCCTGGTCTCCAGTCTTCCGGAGAAGTGGGCATCTCACTTCCATGGAACCAGGCACTCTCTGATGCCAAGAACAACCCTTGAACAGCTGTGCCGATGTGCTGTGATGCTCCTGTTTCGAGGTGCATTAGAGGACAATGGGATCATTTGATGTAACATGTTTGAGAATCCCTGGAGTAAACAGAAGAGGCCAGCCAGACCAACCAGTGGCTGATGTATTGGTGGGAGCATTAGATGCCACTCTGGCATGCAGCTACAATTTAGCAGACACAATAAATTCAGCACCGGGAAAGTTCTCCTACCAAAATAGGGCTTTTGCTGGCTTCAAGAGAGAAAAGCACCTGCGAGAGTTCAAATAAAGACCTAAAGGGAGGTGAGAATGGGAGAGACAGATGATGGGGAGCAGAGTGCTAGGAGCTACATTATAGGGAAGGAGGGCCTGGTAAATCTAAGGCATTGTGATGTTAAGGGGAGAATATTGGTTACTGTGTTACTGAGGCTGTGTCACTTTCTATCAGGAACACTCCATATTTCAATTTGACTGTCTGACATGTGGTATAAATAAGCCCATTGTTTCCTAACTACAGCCTGCACTACCTAATGTCAGCTTGCACCCATGTTCCTTATAATTAATAAAAACTAAAAGACGGCTGTACTTAGAGCCCACCGCATAACAGGAAAGGGCTGTGCTTTTACCAAGCTCCAGAAAGTCCCCAGTGATATTTCCAGGATTATTAGTGTTTCGAAATGTCAGCACCACACTCCTATTTACCCATCAGCAGGCATCTCGTGGACAGATATGCTGGTGTCAGGACCCTGCCGCAGCTAAAGGAATTAAACTCCAAAGAGGCATCCAGGAGGCAGTGTGGGTAATTGGGCTGAGTCAAAGCCCTGGGACGCCCAGAGAAAACGGTTGGTTGTGCTCCTAAATATCACTCGACCATGGAACGGCTCCTGTGTAAATATCCACCCGCGTGCGGCCCCACGCTCAGAAAGGTCAGATGTACAAATACAAAGAGAAGCGGAGAAGGGAAAGTAAGGAACTAAAGAACAGATTGTAACAAATACTTGGCCACTCAGGGGCTCCATGGCTGTCGCTTTGCTTCACACCACAGACACTCGGAACTTCATAGTGACAGTGGAGAGGGAACTGATACTATCCATGGAGGACAGGTCCATCAATGGCTATTAGCCAGGATGGGCAGGGATGCAACCCCATGCACTGAGTGGCCTTAGCCTCTGTTTGCCAGAACTGGGAATGGATGACAGAGGATGAATCATTCTATCATTGCCTGTTCTGTTCATTCCCTGTGAAGCACCTGGCATTGGCCACTGTCAGAAGACAGGATACGGGGCTAGATGGACTATTGGTCTGATTCATTATGGCCGTTATTATGTTCTTATGCTACTCCTGCTCCACAAGTATGGGCCCCTACCACTTGAGCTAAAGGTGAATATCCATAAACGGTCTGGGGACTATGACACACAGGTGAGCCATTCTGATTCCACCCTGTGGAGGGCAGTGGTGGGCTCACAGATGAACTGGCTAGCGTGTAATCATGGTGGCTGTGACAGATTTCAAAACAAGAGATCCTCTGATTGAAATAAGGTGGGGCTGAGTCCTTGAAGGTCTGTCCGCACATTGCAATGTAGCATCACAATGCAATATCAACACATTCTGCCATGACACAGTGACACTGCAAAACCACTTGGGAAAAACTTTAAAATTCTGCACAAACTAGGATGCCACCATTTGCATCAAGGTAGGTGGCAACTCGGATGGTGGGGGGCTTCAGCCATAATTCCAACCCTGTCAACATCCTTGTTAGGAAGCCATTGAAATCTCTCCAAAAGACAGTCACCTGGTGGTGTGATAGCAGAGCAGAACTTAATCAAGCTGTGGAATCTCCCACAGATTCTGCAACCTGTTTGGTAGGGCTGCTGAGACCCTAGTCTGGTCACTCCTGTTCTGCTTTAACGGGTGAGTCAGAAGAGGGTGTTCCCCTTGGGCAGAACCATAGGGATAAGTCATGCTGAGTTTATGTGGAAACATTCTTCCCTCTTTTACAGCAGCAAAACAATTGGACTAATAGTCACCCACCAAATCTGCAAGGAAAATGAGAGCGGCAGGTCAGAGCACATCACTAGGATCTCTTACCTGCACTCCTGGCTCTCATCCGAGTCAGCTGTAAAGCGAGGAAAGAAGTTACTAATCTATTCCCCTCTCCAGCAGTTGATGCCGTGGGGGAGCTGGGGACTTCACAACTTTGTTGCCAGAGTCCTTCATGCTAGAGACTAGACGGGTGTGGTATGACACTCACAGGAACTTGGTGTCACTTGTGGTTCTGGTGGAGAGGGGGGCCAGGGTTAGGATCATCTTGGTGCCTCTGCCTCCCTCCCTCCCCAGCTGCAATTCTGGAGGAGCTGCGGGCTTAGGAGTGGAACACAAGAGCTGTTTGACAGCGCATGACTTTAGGAAGTGGGAAGGACCATCACCACCATGTCCAATTACAAGCAACTGGGGGAAGGAAGAGGAAAGAAGGGATTTTAAGAATGCATTTGCTCATGATGGATTGTAATGAAACCCCGACTGCTCCCAAAGTGCCAGAGGATCTAGCGACCTAGTGAGGTCAGGACATCCATTTCCTGTCTCTTCCAAAAGACAACTGCTTTCACTTTTGAAGCTGGTTTCTGCCCCTATCATCTTTGAGGTGCAGGCAGTAGCTTGATTCCCCCAGAATGACTGTGCTTCTTTGTAGCTAGCTGCATGACTCAGCAGTTCAGGAACAGGCATTGTGAGTGGCCCTGAGGGGAGAGCCTCTCTTTTCCTCTCCATGCTGCTTTCCCGTAACACTGCGGCCATTCCCAGCAAGGTCTGCAATAGAAGGAGACAGAAACCACAGGCCCTCTAGGCAGATGCTGGAACAGAGTGATCCGCGTGATCTCTAGATACACTTAGAAGAAAGTAGAATAAGCATTGTGCTCACATCTCTGAGACAGAGGTCCATCGGTGGAGAATTGAATGACCGCTTGTGGGCTGAGTGCAAAGGCTCTCACTCTTGGGTCACACAGGCAGAGGTATCCCATGTCATAGTGAACGAAGGCCATTGCCATGTGATAGCTGTTCTGGGGCCTAGTAACTGGACTGAGTCAGTGGCTCCAGTCCAGGTCCCAGTTGCTCACCTCACAGAAACCACCAGCACTAATGGGCCTCCTTGCTGGCAGTCATAAGAAGTACCCAGGAGCAAATGGGCCATGTTTAGGCATGCTAGAGGGAACACCTGCCACTGCCGCTGTGCTTGTGCGGTGGATTAATAGGACTGCTGGCTCCCATCCATCTAGCTCCCTTCAGCTTCACTGGGAGCTGTGGATATTCAATACCTCTGAAATGTGGCCACTTTGCTAATCAGTTTTAAGTGCCTGGCACTGCGGCTTCTGCCTACCTGCACCAAGGAATCTTGTTTAACAAGCAAGATGAAGGGAAGAGGGGCTTGCAGTAAAGTTCAGTGGAGCTGAGGTCTCCATCCGTAGATTTGCCAGAACTCTCCACCTGCTGAGGACCAGTTTTGTGATAAAACCCCAAACTGAAGGGCAGGAAGAAAACAATGGGTGGATTTCAATAAACCCGGTGTGCACATACCTGCGGAACTCCATGCCCCAGGACAGATCTGGTCATGTGCCATGGCTGGACATTTAAAAATGGCTGGATAATTGTATGATTGATAGCACCATCTGTAGTAGTGTGTGCTAAGGTAATGGAACTCAAAGTCTCATTCTTTACAATCTGAGCTGATCATTGCAGGAGTCAGTAAATAACTACACACTTGCTCACTCCTCATACAACACTGTACAATTGCCCAGGTCCTCTCCTAAGTTATTTGTTTCAGAGTAGCAGCCGTGTTAGTCTGTATCCACAAAAAGAACAGGAGTCCTTGTGGCACCTTAGAGACTAACAAATTTATTTGAGCATAAGCTTTCGTGGGCTACAGCCCACTTCTTCAGATGCATAGAATGGAACATATATATCTATGTTCCATGCTATGTATATATATGTTCCATTCTATGCATCCGAAGAAGTGGGCTGTAGCCCACGAAAGCTTATGCTCAAATAAATTTGTTAGTCTCTAAGGTGCCACAAGGACTCCTGTTCTTTTTAAGTTATTTGTATTTATTTCTTCTCTAACATCAGAGTTTTCACTAGTGCTGGAGCAGGGGTGGGCAAACTACGGCCTATGGGCCGCATCCAGCCCACCAACCATTTTAATCCAGCCCTCAAGTTCCTGCTGGGGAGTGGGGTCTGGGGCTTGCCCCTCTCTGGTGCTCCAGTTGAGGAACAGGGTCGGGAGCCACTCCACGCAGCTCCCAGAAGCAGTAGCATGTCCCTCCTCTGGCTCCTACACATAGGGGCAGCCAGGCTCTGCACGCCGTCCCCACTCCAAGCGCTGCCCCTGCAGCTCCCATTGGCTGGGAACTGTGGCCAATGGGAGCTACGGGACGGTGCCTATGGATGAGGCAGCACACAGCAGAGCCACCTGGCTGTGCCTTTGCGTGAGAGCTGGAGAGGGGGACATGCCGCTGCTTCCAAGAGCCACTTGAAGTAAGCGCCACCTGTAGCCTGCACCCTTGAGCCACCTCCTGTGCCCCAAACCCCAAAGCCCTGATCCCCCTCCCACCTTCCAAACTTCTCGGTCCCAGCCTGGAGCACCCTCCTGCACCCCAGATCCCTCATCCTCAGCCCCAGCCCCACCCCAGAGCTGCAACCCCAGCCAGAGTCCTCACCCCCCACCACCACCCTCCTCCCTGCCCAAGCCCAGAATCCCCTCCCACACCCTGAACTCCTCATTTATGGCCCCACCCCAGATCCCGCACCCCCAGCCAGAGCCCTCACCCCAACCCCAATTTCGAGAGCATTCATGGCCCACCATACAATTTCTATACCCAGATGTGGCCCTCGGGCCAAAAAGTTTGCCCACCCCTGTGCTGGAGGAAGGAAATCGGAGCTGATGGAGCAATGGACTGTGCTGCTATATCAGAAAGAGGGGTACAGGTCTTGATGGACCAATGGGGTGATCCCATACAGCAGGGAGCAGTATAGCCAACCTCATGGACCAGTGGTTTCTTCAAATATATCAGGAAACAGAATACTCAATCGAACGGATCAAGGGGCTTATCTACTATGGTGACTTCTATGGTCTAGGTTCCTTATCAGCAGGGTGCATACAGAGACAACTGAACACCAGTATTCATTGCACCCCTCTAATCCACAGTACCGGGGGAAGGAAAAGGGGTCCTCTGTGCGCACAGCACCACTGCAATCACCAAGATTGCCCTGTAGCAAGCTCGCCCTGGGGAAAGCCAGCTCTGCTTATTCCCCTAATACCTACTGGGGATGGAGCTGCACACAGAATGCCGCTTGCTGCTCCTACGCTCTGTGCATGCTTTGCTTTAATGAACTCAAGAGCCTGTCCCCACTCCTGAATGCCCCAGAGGGGGAGGGACATGCTGTCTGTCAGAATGATACGAGCGGCCGTGAAATGTAAGTGCCTGCCATTGCACCTTTGGCACTAGGGCATTAAGATATAAAAGGGCTGACACTGAAATGAACCATGCCCACCCATGTCTGAGGCAGCAGATGGTGGTGGCTCTGCAGGAGTCCCAGGCATCTGGGAATGGCCGGGCCTTACTGTAACACCTCCTGCCCCGCAACCCACGGGCTCAGCATGGGAGAATAAGAGCTACAGCTTTCTGTCCCATTCATCTCCCAGCAGCTGAGAGAAGCGAGGAGGCAGCTACATGATGTTCGCAGACACGCAGAGGCAATGGACTCCAGTGCCCGGAGCCGTGGTGTGGGGAAGTGGGAGGGAACGCACCGCACACACATGTGTCTCGCCTGTAGGTGCCCCGAGATGTCAGCATTAATAAGCCTCCCTGGAAAGCCAATGCCAGCTAGAGAGAGCAGATCGGGGGGTAGGTGGGGAAAGTGGGCCTGGCTGGGATACTGGCAGGCAGGTGGATGGGACTGCAGTCTATTTACTAAGCAAGGCGAGAAATAAAGGAATAATAAGCAAGCAAGCCAGCAATACCATTTGCTGTTTGGGTGTCTCCATGATCTCTCTCTTTTTCCTAGTGTGTGTCTCTCTCTCCACCACACTTATATACCCTAGCTCCCTCTGAATCCTCCTTCAAGGAATGTCTGAAAACCCATCTTTCCCTGGAAGCTTTCCAGCTCCTGGCCTTATGCCCCACTCTGGACATGTGTCTCATTGCACCGCGTCTTCCTTCCAGGTCCTAATACACCATCAGCAATTGTAAGTCCTTTGGGGTAGATGCCTTTGTTTGGCACACAGCTCACACCATACAGTGCTGTGCACATTTACTGTGCTGTAACAGCAGATGTGGGCCCAAGTGGGTATGCTGGATCCAAACCCCAAGGCTTTAGGGATCGTCTCTCTATAATAGATTGAACCAGGCAACCAAATCTCAACCCTCCAGAATGCAGGTGCTTGGATCCAACCCCAGATTCAGACTTCCCAATGAAACCAATCTCTCGTTATAATAGTTTGTCTCTAGGTCTCCTCCCTTCAATTTCAGTAGCCTTCTAGCAATGAGCAGGCAGGAAAGTGCTGTGAAAGTTAAAATATCAAGTAACTGGATCCTTCACTCTCAGGGCCTGGATTCTCCTCTTGTGAACCAGAAGTGGAACAGGTATATGCGAGATCAGACCAGACTTCCATGACTCACTTTCTCCCCCTATTCTCCTCCTTCCCAATGACATAGCATAGCAGTGCCCCTGGACCTGGCATTCTGTCACAATAACATCGGCATTAGAGGAACGTGCACATACGGCGAGGATCTTGTTACCTTTTTCACGTGGATATCAGATCCATTTCCCAGCAGCCCTTCCTTAGCAACTCCTTGGATTCAGTGTTGCTTTGCTGTAGCTCACTGGGAGATCCCCCCATCACACCCTTCAGTCAGCCTGGTTTGGAGACACACATTGCTGGACAGGAAGCTGGATGTCTCCCTGCACCAGGTGGGGAAAAACAAGCAAACTGACCTAAGGACTGAGAGACTGCACCTGCTGAGCCATGTGAGCATCTCCTGAGTGTGCAGGACCGCACAGCAAATCCCTGCTGGGAACACACCGCTCAGGTCGTGTTAGCCTTCAGAATAGCAGGGGAGTTTAGACAATCTAAAAATGAGGCACTAAACACTGGCCAGACCAGTCACAAACAACAAACGCAGGCCCTGTGCTTGGTCCTCACATAGCCCTGCTAACATGCCTCAGCTCTGCCCAGAAACACCCCTGTTCCCGCAGTGCTGGGCTCCCCACACGGGCCTGTTAACATACCTCAGTCTGACCAGAAACACCCCTGTTCCTGCAGTGCTGGGCTCCCCACACAGGCCTGCTAACGTACCTCAGCTCTGCCCAGCAACGCCCCCATTACCACAGTGCTGGGATCCCCACACGGCCCTGCCGACATGTCTCAGCTCTGCCCAGAAACACCCCTGTTTCCGCAGTGCCAGACTCCCCACACGGGCCTGCTAACATACCTCAGCTTTGTCCAGAAACACCCCTCTTCCCACAGTGCCGGGCTCCCCACACGGCTCTGCCAAGGCACCTCAGTTCTGCCCAGCAACGCCCCCATTACCGCAGTGCCGAGCTCCCCACACAGCCCTGCTGACATGCCTCAGCTCTGCCCAAAAACACCCTTGATCCTGCAGTGCCGGGCTCCCCACATGGCCCTGCCAAGGTACCTGGCCAGCAACGCCCCCATTACCGCAGTGCCGAGCTCCCCACACGGCCCTGCTGACATGCCTCAGCTCTGCCCAAAAACACCCTTGATCCCGCAGTGCCAGGCTCCCCACACAGCCCTGCCGACATGCCTAAGCTCTCCCCAAAAACACCCGTTCCCACAGTGCCGAGCTCCCCACACGGCCCTGCCAAGGCACCTCAGCTCTGCTCAGAAACACCCCCATTACCGCAGTGCCGGGCTCCCCACACGGCCCTGCCGACGTGCCTCAGCTCTGCCCAAAAACTGGTTCCCACAGTGCCGAGCTCCCCACACGGGCCTGCTAACGTACCTCAGCTTTGCCCAGAAACACCTCTGTTCCTGCAGTGCCGGGCTCCCCACACAGCCCTGCCAAGGTACCTCAGCTCTGGCCAGCAACACCCTCATTACCACAGTGCCGGGCTCCCCACACGGCCCTGCCGACATGCCTCAGCTCTGCCCAGAAACACCCCTGTTCCTGCGGTGCCAGGCTCCCCACACGGCCCTGCCAAGGCACCTCAGCTCTGCCCAGCAACGCCCCCATTACCACAGTGCCGGGCTCCCCACACGTCCCTGCCGACATGTCTCAGCTCTGCCCCAAAACACCCTTGATCCCACAGTGCCAGGCTCCCCACACGGCCCTGCTGACATGCCTCAGCTCTGCCCAGAAATACCCCTGTTCCCGCAGTGCCAGGCTCCCCATATGGCCCTGCCAAGGCACCTCAGCTCTGCCCAGCAACTCCCCCATTACCGCAGTGCTGGGCTCCAGGGGTGAAAGTAACTTAAAGGACTTACCGGCAGGGCTGGTGCTTCCATTTAGGTGGCCTAGGCAATCGCCTAGGGCGCCAGGATTATTGGGGGGCGGCATTTTGCTGGTGGGGGGCGGCAGGCGGCTCTGGTGGACCTGCCGCAGTCGTGCCTGCGGAGGGTCCCCTGGTCCCGCGGCTCTGGTGGAGCTGCCGCAGACATTCCTGCAGACAGTTCGCTGCTCCCGCGGCTCCGGTGGACCTCCTGCACGGCACTGCTGCGGCAGGTCCACTGGAGCTGCAGGACCAGCGCGCGGGGTGACGAAATGGCCGTGCGCCTAGGGCGCTAAAAACACTAGTGCCGGTCCTGCTTACTGGTACTCCAGAGTCCTGCGGAGGGGGAGGGGCATCAACCGGAAGAGGCGTGGCCTCTACCAGACGAGGTGGGGCCTTTAAATCCCGGGGCTTTTAAATCAGGATTTAAAGGGCTCGGGGATTCGGCTGAAGCTAGGAGCCAGGCCTTTAAATCACCCCTGGAGCTGCCAGCTGCAGAGGTGGCTGGGAGCCCTGGCGTTTGGGCAGGGGTGAAAGTAATTTACATTTCTTACCCATATGGTCCAATCGCAAGCAACCCACCTCTCCTACGTACTTCATGGATCCCTCCCATTGCATGACAAAGATAGAGAAAAGAAAGCTACTATTACTACTACCAGTACTGTCTGTAATCAAACTTTACTACTGGAATAAGCCTGAAAAAGTGAAAACTCACTGTCACATTTTTCTCTGTGTCTTCCCTCCTCCTCCAGCCAGGCTGCCGACACTAGGGTCTATGCTTTCTCCTTGCCTGGCACTGAGCAGCTGCAGGAGCTTCCCTCTAGCTCGCAGCAGGCAGACTGACTGAGGGAGGGAGAAGCCTGCCTCCTGCATAAGAACAGTTTAAGCTGTTCCCTGCACAGTTCAGTAACATTTCAAAGAGGATCTGCAAGCAGTTTGGACATCACAACCATGATCCTCTGCTGGGGAGGGAACGGGATAGATTGAAACTTGGAAATGGTTCCTGACTTTGATTGTGTTTTTTGCGTATAGGAGATCCCCTCATCCGGGGGACAGAAAAGAACTGCCTCTGCCGTGGTCACACACACCTTCCTCCTCCAGCAACAACTGGAAGTGAAATTAACAAGGATGCCAGAAACGGCTCCTAACCCTGGGGATTGAACTGCGCAGGGAACAGCTGAGTTTAAATTGTTCTTATGCAGGCAGCAGCAGCAGGCATCTCAGCCAGTGTCCCTACTGCAAGCTAGAGCCTAGAGGAGAACCCCTGCTGGCGGGGGGGGGGGGGGGAAATGCAGAGCCTTGTCTGCAGCCTGGCTGGAGGAGGGGGAGGGAGGACAGTGAGTTTTCCCCATCCACCTGCTTTTATTAGCTCTGGATTTAAGCTGTGCAACCAAATGCTTGTATTTGTTGTGTATATTACTATTGGAGAGATCCCCTCATCCTGAGGGCAGAAAAGGATTGCCCCTGCCATGGTCAAACACATCCTACCCCCAGCTACTGTGAGTGGAATTAGCAAGGATGCCAGAAACCGCTCCTAACCCTGGGGGCTGAACCGCTCAGAGAACAGCTGAGTTTAAACTATTCTTATGCAGGGGGCAGGCTTCTCCCTCCCTCAGGCAAGTCTCCTTTTCTTATCGGTCCTCTGTACCAGCCCGTACCGGCTTACTTTCATCTCTGCTCAGCTCTGCCCAGAAACACCTCTGTTCCCGCAGTGCCGGGCTCCCCACACAGCCCTGCCGACGTACCTCAGCTCTGCCCAGAAACACCCCTGTTCCCGCAGTGCCGGGCTCCCCACACAGCCCTGCTGATGTACCTCAGCTCTGCCCAGAAACACCCCTGTTCCCGCAGTGCCGGGCTCCTCACATGGCCCTGCCACCGTGCCTCAGCTCTGCCCAACCACACCCCCGTTACCGTAGTGCCGGGCTCCTCACAAGGCCCTGCCACCGTGCCTCAGCTCTGCCCAGCAATGCCCCCATTACCACAGTACTGCTCCAGTCCAGGGGTCCCCACATGGCCCTGCCAATGTGCCCCACTCTTGACCTACAGGATATCCTGCTAGTCCCATCCTGAGCTCCCCATATCCAGCTCTGCTAGTGCACCTCAATCCTGACCAGCAATCGCCTCCTGCTATTTCAGTTGTGGTACTCGTACAAGCACCAACCCCCTATGAACTTCCCATGCCATCCTACCAATAGAGCCCAGTCTGGACCTGCAGCACCCCATGCTGTTCCAGTCCTGCTCGTGCTCTACCACTCCCCAAACACACACACCCTCACAGCTCTGCCAGTGCACCCTAGGACTGCTCAGTAGCACCTGCTTAGGATTTGCCAATCCTCCAGGAGTATCCTGAAGTCTCCAGGAATTAAAGATTAATCTTTAACTAAAGATTATGTCATGTGATGAAACCTCCAGGCATATGTCCAACCAAAATTGGCAACCCAGCCTTCTATTCCAGTCCTGGGCATCTGCCTCACAGAGACTGCCAGCCTTTTGCCAGGTTGTGTGATGGACTTACAACAGAGATGAGGCCACTACGCTGACTTTCGCCGGTGACCTAACAAACAGCATTTGAGCCCCACGTGTGCTTGGGGCTTCCTTCCTTACTGAGTGCCCTAGCCTTCTAATGGCCATCAGGGCTGCTACTGAGCTGAACCCGGCTGGCAAGGGGAGTAGTGGAGTCTGTTTCCATAGGCAGCAGGAGGAGGGAGAAGCTGCACCAGGAGCAGCAATTGCTCCTCCACATGTTAATGAGCAGCTTTGTTCTGTATCACCTAACTGTATAATAGCAGCCGGAATTAATATGACCACAAATTAATAGCGTAGAAGAGCAATCAGAGCAGAGCGAGATACATCCTAATGTGTTCGCTTGGAAAGGGTCAGGAAGAGGAATGCTGGAGACACTCTGCTGGTCAAGGCCTCTGAACCCTGCCAATTGGGCCGAGCTGCCACCACTAACATGCCTCACCTTTTGCCAAGGAGAAGTGACCTCTCTTTGCCAAGGATAAAAGAGGCCTGCATGCTCTCTTGGCATCCCACACCCTTGTAAGATGTACAGGGACACATTTCTTGGGTGTGTTGGAAGTCAGTTCAAGAAAGAGACGTTTGCATTTGTTGTTTCTCAAGCTGGGACCACTCTCCCAGTTGTTTCTACTGAAATCCAGTTCTTACGTAATCAAGTGGCACCTCTATCTGCCTGTCTTTAATGCTCCCATCTCTGTAGTACTCAGTTAGGGCTAAGCAATCCATCTATTCAACTGTAAATACCTAGTAATCCCAAAGAAACCACAATACTTAATGTATAAATAAAGATGTATAGAGAAAAGGAGAGTTTTGTTAGAAGAATCACTTTACCAACCTGTGAAATGCAGCTGTCTCTGGGGTGGAACACACAACCACTGTTCAACAGCTCTCAACAACTTTGCAGAGCAGGTTAGGGCCAGGGATACTGTATCCAACCAAAATTTCAGGCGGAGTTTAGGAAGGTAACACATATTCAATCCAGCTGAAATTTGGTCAGGACACCAGAGTTCATATCACTGCTTTTGCACACATGGAATAGTTATGTGCCAGCACTTCTAGGATCACAGTGCCCCCTTACACTATGCTGGGGTATGGGAGCTGGTACTGACTCAGGGGAAAGCCTTCTGAATCACTAACACCACTTCCTGAAGCACCTTGCAGGCCTCCTCTCCAAATAATGACCAGGCTAAACCTTGCTTAGTTGTTAAGAGCAGATAACATCATAGCCCAAGAGGTATTCCCTACAGATCAGAGCAACCCCCTGCATGCTGCTTAGACAATACTGCGACCTGCGCAAGGAGAGCAAGATGGGCTTTACAGGGGAAGAAGGCAAAGAGACGAGCGCATTTAACTCCAACACCCTCAGCTTGGAACAGGGGGATACTGTAAGAAACACAAACTGCCAACTCTTATTTACTCGTATTTCGCAGTGTGATGCTAATTTGACAATTAATGTTCAAGCTGATAATGGCTTGCCCCACCTCTCCAAACTGCTGCACCTGCTCCCGGTCGGAATCCAGCACTTCCCTGGAATTCACAATGAAGTGAAGGCAGCAGCAGTGAGATCACAACGGCACCTTGCAGCCAGGAGGAAAGCAGATGAAGAGAGCACCTTGAAAATGTGGTATCCCGCCCAGGATTATCATGGATAGGAATATTGCCACACTGGGGAGCTGCAGGTGAAGAGGCTGCACCCTGGATGGCCATTTGCAGTGCACAAAAACAACTTTATTGAACCTATTAACTTATAGACAATGCTCATAGTCTTAGGTTCCAGTAGATAGTGCTCTACTAACTAATTAGCGTGCACACATACACACACTGACATAGCTTGCTTAGCACTCTTGTAACAGCCACCTCTTCCTCCCACTAATTCCTCAGGAGCTCTCGAGGATCACATGTGAGATGCTAGGCAGCTCACTCATGGAATCCCAGAACATCCTTTGATTGCACATGGAGAGAGCTATTTTAGGCCCCCATCAGGGTTGGGGGTATTGTTTTTTTGCAGTGGGCCAAATAAGTAAAATCCCCACATTTCCCTTATTTCTATGCAGTCACGATCGTCACAGGGAACCAAAAACATTCCTTAAAGAGGAACTTTCACTGCAGGGCAAACAACTGAGAACACAATGAGTGATTCAGTAGGTGGCATTCTTCCCTCTGAGCCAGTACTGAGCCAATGCCCCAGCATGGTGCTAGGGGGCGCTGTGCTACAGGTACCACCTTTTAGAGGCACAAGCCAACACGTGCTGATTGTCGGTGAGATTGGATTGTGCTCCCACCCCAATGCACACCAGCAGCAATTCCTTATGAGTCATGCTAGTGTCAGCAAAGGATGAGGCCTATGACCTCTAAAGACCTCCTGGCAGTTTTCCCCAAGGGCAGTGGGTCCCAGCTAAACCCCTCCCGTGATAGCACTGTTTGTGTCTTGGCAGTCTTCGGGCTCTTCAGTTTCAGTCTGCAGAGGGTTCTCACTCCTTCATTTCACTAGAAATCTCCAGGCTCCAGTCTAAAACCTCAGAGCAAAGCTCAGCCAAAACCACCTGGTTTAGATACAGAATCCTAAATAGGCCCTGATTTCACTTGAAAGAGGAGAAAAATCTAGGTGGCAGGGATCAGACCCAGATCCATATGGCCCCACAGCTCAGGAGGTTCTGATCCAGGATTCATCCTGGACCCATCTCTGCTGGAAAAGTTGATAACTAGGGCCCTACCAAACTCACAGCCACGAGAAACACATCACGGACTGTGAAATCTGGTCTGTTCCCCCCCCCCCCGTTAAATTTGGTCCTTTGTTTGCTTTTACCCTATATTATACAGATTTCATAGACGAGACCAGTGTTTCTCAAGTTCGGGGTCCTGATCCAAAAGGGAGTTCGGGGGGGGGGGTCACAAGGTTATTTTAGGGGTTTGCGGTATTGCCACCCTTACTTCTGCACTGCATTCAGAGCTGGGTGGCTGGAAAGTGATGGCTGTTGGTGAAGCACCCAGCTCTGAAGGTGGCACCCTGCCAGCAGCAGCTCAGAAGTAAGTGTAGCAATACCATACCATGCGACTCTTTACTTCTGCGTTGCTGCCTTCAGAGCTGGACAGCTGGAGAGTAGCAAGGGTGACAATACCCTACCATGCCATCCTTACTCTGCACTGGTGCTGGCAGTGGCTCTGCCTTCAAAGCTGGGCTCCTGGTTAGCAGCCACTGTTCTCCTGCTACCCAGCTCGGAAGGCAGCGCTGCCGCCAGTAACATTACAGAAATAAGGGTAGCAGTACTGCAACGCCCCCTACAATAACTTTGTGATCTCCCCCCCAACTCCTTTTTGGGTCAGGACTCCTACAATTACAACACTGTGAAATTTCAAATTTCAATAGCTGAAATCATGAAATTCACAATTTTTAAATCTGATGTCCGTGAAATTGACCAAAATGGACGGTGGATTTGGTAAAGCACTGTTCATGACTCTTCAGCAAAAACTAGGCTAAGTTTCAAGTTTGCATCAGGAAACAAAGGAGATGCCAGCTGCATTGGTAAAGCACCCCTGGGTATCTCCAACACGGCCACAGGCCTGCTAGTGGAAGGCCCTGGGTGAGAACTTTAAGAGTGGATGGTAGCAGCTAGGACTGAGCTAGGGGAAAGGAGATACTTCACAACATCTCCCTAGTCTCTCTCTTGAGCAGTAGCAACTGTTGTCATAAATCGCATGTTGGTAACCTGGTGTGAGAGTGGGTGTGAACGGCAGGCCAGGAGGGTGTGGAAGGGCAGGGGAGGCAGAGGAGAAGCGAGTACAAGGCAAAGCTGGCCAATACCACTCACTTGCAACCAAACTTCTCGACAGGAAGAGGAAACAAGAGTCAACTGAAAAGCATCCTGAGCACCCCCACCTGTTGGGGCTTGAACGCTTCCATGGAGCTAACCCTGTGCAGCACTGAATGATCTTTACAAGGAGAAGAGGAAGGGAGATTGCTCATCTACACCCCCTCCTGGAAATCTGTTTAGGGATCAAAAGACCTGGCTCACAAAGGAAACCAGGAAAAACACTTTCTGGTGAAATTGCCTTCTGCTCCCCAGGTGTTTAATACCAGCTCAACCTCTGTTTCTTTGAATGCAGTTTCATTAGCAGCACAAAAAAGGATGCTAATGGGTTTGTTTTGTTCTGAAGGATGGATATTTCCCTCTCTGGGTGCTTACAGGTGGGCGGGGGGGGGGGGGTACCCACAGGCTGCTACTGCACCTAGCTGGGTCTGCTGAGAGCAAGAAGCCAACTATGCCCCAAGGCACTGCAACGAATCCCCCACTCAGCAGCTCCCTGGGAGGAGTGAAAGTGCCCAGTTTTCCCGTTCAAGGAGAGCCAGGAAGCCAGCTACCTAATCGAAAGCTGTGCACATCTGCTCTCATGTGTTGGGACCTATTTCTTCCAGCTCTGCTCACCCCACTCCTGGGAAATAAACATAGAACCTAAGCCAACAAAAGCTGCCTCTCACCCTCCGCTTGTATCCTGTAATAACACACCATAAAATTAACTAAATTCCACTGCTGTGTAATATGCAGCATAAAAGCTGCAGCAGTATGCCTGCAGGGCACAGTGGCATTAATATTTCCATCAGCTCCCCTTCACTCAGTGCCAGGGTTTTCACTTAAAACCTCCTCAGTCAAACAAAACAACACACACAAGCAAAAGGGAATGGAAATATTCAAACCGTTCTCTCCACCAGGTCCCCACTCACAGACACCCCGGCAGGCCCACACATAAATGTACTTCAGCAGGCTCGCCTGTAAACCCCCGTGTGCGGAATTATACTTGATATGTGGACACAGTTACAAATGTGCGTGCACAGATCCAGACCAGTCTCCCGATCGGGCACCCAGAGACACTCCAGGGTGCAGAGCTACACAAACATACATAGGTAGGCACCCACATACGCATTTTGCACTTAAACTCAACACGCATGCATGTGCGTGCGCACACACAAATGTGCATGGACAGACCCACACCTCTAATGGTCCAGGCACCCGCATATGCCCCAGCATGAAGTCACAGCCATCCCCACACAAACCCAAACCCAATGTGTAAGCACATCCCAATATCCTGATGCATGCGGGCGTGCCTACCTTAATGTGTGTACACTTATGCCCCCAATGCACACTTGTGCCCAATGCGCATGTGCATTCCCATGTTCTGATGCCATCCTGCGTTATGCACACATTCACAGACAAGCACCAGCAGACCCAAACGTGTGCAATCTGGTGCAATGACTGACTCCAATTAGCTGCACAGTAGCAGGCAGATTTGCTGGGGTTCCCTGAAGTTTGCTCCATCACTGCAAGCAACTGAGCACTTACAGTCGTCTCCCATTACAACGACAACACATCTTAATTGCACTCACTCAAGGGTGGGTGTGAATTACTGTGAAAGAAGCTAAACGCCTGGCTCTTTTTAGAACAAACATCAGAGATAAGTCTTCTTGCTCAGTTCTCTGGCAGCCTCCGATGGATCCTGGATAGCTCAGTACGTTGTAAACAAACAAAACAAGTCAATGGGGATTCTTTGGCATCCACCACAAGGATCCTGCATGAAGTATACACATTCCCATTCCCCTTTGCTTGTGTGTGTTGTTTTATTTGACAGGGGAGGTTTTAAGTAAAGAGTACAGATTATAAAATATAAATATATGGAGGTATACCTATCTCATAGAACTGGAAGAGACCCTGAAAGGTCATTGAGTCCAGCCCCCTGCCTTCACTAGCAGAACCAAGTACTGATTTTGCCCCAGGTCCTTAGGTGGCCCCCTCAAGGATTGGGCTCACAACCCTGAGCTTAGCAACCCAATGCTCAAACCACTGAGCTTTCCTCCCCATGGAGGTGAGTGCTAGGTTCTAGGATCAGAGGGTTGGGGTCAGTGGTGAGGATCCCAGCTACTCGAAGGCTTTGTCTAGTCAAGAAAAATCAGCCCTATTGGTAAATTGGTTTAAATGGTAAATTGGTTTAAATGCACTGGTAAATTACCAATTTAAACTGCACCGATTTAACTGGGGATTATTTTAGTGCATCTACACTGGGGGTTTATAATCAATATAGCTTTAAATTGATAGAGTTGTATAATCAGTATCATTTAAACCAGTGCAACTATTCTCATATATACAAAGCCTAAAAGCACCATTGGATTTACCCAAGAAGCTGGCTCAGCCATGCAGAGAGCAACAGATGACACAAACCTTAGCTAGACTAGGGAAACAAGTAGTTTTTAAAAATCAACATAGCTAACAGAATACCAAGACAGAGACTTGGAACTGGACTTGGCATTGCACAGAGAGCTAGTGCAGAGAGCAAGACATTGGGGTATTGTGGTCCCACACAGTGGCAGCTCCAAGCACCAGCACTCCAAGCGTGTGCCTGGGGCGGCAAGCCACGGAGGGGCACCCTGCTGGGTCCTTGCGAGGGCAGCAGTCAGGCTGCTTTCAGCAGCGCGCCTGCAGGAGGTCTGCCGGTCCCATGGATTCAGCGGCAATTCGGCGGCAGGTACACCGAAGCTGCGGGACTGCCGGTCCTCCCACAGGTAAGCAGCCAAATCCGCGGGACCAGGGACCTCCCGCAGGCATGCCACTGAAGACTGCCTGACTGCCATGCTTGGGGCGACAAAAAAGCTAACGCCAACCCTGGTCCCAAATATGCCTTGCAGCATGAAGTCCAACTTGTAGGTTAAAGCTCTGGACCTTGAAACCACATCAGAAAAAGCACACGGTGTCCAAACTCCAGCAGGAGGAAAGGGGGAGACAAGACAGCCCAAGGCAGTGCCAAAAAGTATGCTCCAGCCTTCCAGCTAACTTGCTGGGAATAGCCAAAAGCCCAGAAGATGCTTCAAGACCATTCTTGGAAGGCAGCCTGAAGAATCAATACAACAAAGAGGAAACCTTGACAGCCTGCCACCCTCCCTAATCATGGGAAAGATGTTTCTACACAAGGCTGAAAGGCCTAGTGCAGAGCGGCATGCAATGCAAGCTTTGCCTTCACTAAACATCTCAGCTCCAGCTCCTCCCTGTGTTGGTGATCTGCTCTTGGGTATCTTGGAGCGCCTGCTAGGGAGCTGCTGCAGGTGGGCCTCTGGAAAGGCTAAACTGGACGCTTGACAAGCAGCAGGATGGGCTAGAAGTGCCAATATACACCTGGTAACTACTGGACATAATTATACACAGATACACATCTGAGCATGCTGGCATGTGGATCAAATCCTGCGCTTAGTAACAACGGTGTAAATCCAGAGCAATTCTATTGATCTCGGTGCCATTTACCAGGCCTGATTCTAATCTCATTATTATTATTTATATTGCAGTAACACTGAGAAGTGCCAGTCATGAACCATTTTGCTAGGCTCTCTCCAAACAGAGGGGGGAAAAGACAGTCCCTGCCCCTGAAGTGCTGACAATTCAACCCAATTATACTCCTGTGTAATACCATTGACTCCAGTGATGTATAGGGATGTGACATCAGAATTAGAGCTGTGTGCAGATATTTTTATCTTATTCTGTAGCTGAACTGAAAAGAAAAAAACAAATTGTTACGAATTGATCTGAAATCAAAATTTTTCAGCAAACCAAAAAAACTGATTTTTTAAAAATTTTGGATCAAACTAAATGTATGATTTGTTTCATTTTCACCATTTAAATACATTTCTAAAAACAATGAAATTTTTAAATGAAAACTTTTTTGGAATCAAAAAGTCAAAACCTTTTAACTTTTTCAAAAACTTTGTTTTTGTCAAAAAAAATGGTGAATTTGACACAAATTCCTGAAATGTTTTTCTCAACCCAAATCTGCATTTTGCTTTGAAAAACAGTTTTGTCTACAAAATTTCACCCAGCTCTACCCAGAATCAAGACCAATGAATGCATTATTTCAGTGAAATGACTCTCGATTTCTAGAATGTAAAATCTGGCTCATTGATTTCAGAGGAGTTACTCCTGATTGACACTGGTGTCAGGGAAGAATTAGGCTTAATACACAGCAATGAAGTCAGCAGAGTTACTGTAGATTTATACTGGCATAACTGCAGCATTAGGCCCACCGATTTATGGGAATTCTAGATAGAGAAATCAGACTGGATCTAACCCAGCTCCCTGCCAGCGCAGGACCATTCCGTACTATACATTCTCCAGTTTAGTTGTGAACGACCCACTGAAATCAGCTGCACTGAGTCTGTTCCATAGCAGCGGCCTGGGTTCAGCAAGCTTGCTGTTTTCCAGCGGTCTGATTACAGTGATGCTTCTGTATTTTGGTGCTCATACTTCTCCCATTCTCTCTTCAAAACCCTTTTCGCACCTACATGGTAAGGTGCTTTGGAGGATGAATGGCACTTTTAAACCACCATCCTGATGCCATTATGGGGGCAGCGAGGAGACAGGGCTGTTTGTTTCCACAGGCAGCCAACCTAGAAGAGCCCCTACTCCCACACCCTTGTTGCAGGCAAACCCACCACCTCTGACTTTCCGACAGCTGGTCTCAGTATGTCTGACTCCCACACAGCACCAGCTGCCGGGCATTGTCTTGTGTGCTCAGCCTGCCAGCTCTCCCCAGTATCGGCATGTTATCAGCTCCAGTTTGCCATGTGGCCATTTTGCAAACAGGAGAGCCCCTGGGGCCTGGTCTAGTCTCTAGCAAAGTTCAGGGCTGTAATTCTCTACCGATGATTGCAAGAGTGGAAGCACATTGTAAAGCTGGAATATGAAAGAAGAGGGTTTGATTCCCCACTGATTTTGAAGGGCCTGCCCATCCCCAGAACCCAAAGGAGTCAGGGTGGGTAGAGGACCTCATGCCCTCCAAAGCATCACTGTGTCCCCAACCCTGCCTGCAACCAGGGCATGATCCTGCAAAGTGCTGAGCACTCTGATCTCCCAGGGAAGTCAAGGCAGGCTTCCAGATTCGTAGAGAAGAGGGGTCCCAGATGGGGAAATTATTGGACAGATGCTTGCAAAGGATTAGGAGTTTCCAGTCACTCAAAGTGGTGCCTACACAGATAGAGACACAGCCAGAGGAGAGCCTGTATTCAAAGTAAACTGAAAAAGTATCTCCAGTAAGTGGATTATGTGAACAGCAGCATCCAACATGAAGCTTCCCTTGCCATCCACTCCTGGCTTGGATAGCAGGCAATATTACAGTCCTTTTCTGTACCTGCTGCAGCAGCAGCTCTGCAATGAGATTAACGTGCCTGCTGACAGAGAAGGGAAACTTTGGGAAACAATCTGCTTTTTTCAATTCCCCTGCCCCTGTAGGAAGGGCTATCTTGTGCTCCATCGTAGGGCTTTCTATAGCGCCCACCTCTGTGGTAGCAAAGTGCTCGTCAGGTATAGCCAGTCCCCAGCGGAATTCTGCACATCCTCCTTCCCCTGGCTAAGGACATTACATTTCGGTTTGTTTTGGGATGAGATATAAAATGGATATCCTGTCTAGCTATGGTAACTAAAGATACCATGGCACTTTGGCAAGCGCAGAGGTGTTAGTTCCAATGCACTGGACAAATTCAAGCACAGGCAATTACATTCGGCCACCCTATTATTCTTATTCTTAATAATAAATAGATAAATAAATAAATATCTGTATTGTAGTTGCACCAGGATCCTCAAGTCATGGACCAGGACTCCATTGTGCTAGGTGCTGTACAGACACAGAACAAAAAGACAGTCCCTGCCCAAACCTGCTTACAGATCCAACAGTCTTTTTCATTCCTGTCCTAAACTGATGCATAATGTTACTGTGCACTGTTAGCCGTCTGCCACATTCCACCGCAGACATGGCTGCACTTCAGTGGTGAAAGAAGTCATCCCTTTGTATCGTTTGCACACTAATTGGTCACACTGAGAAAGCATTTTGAGATCCTTTGGGATAGATGGGGTTATATGAAAACTAGACATTACTAAGGTATCATATCCCCCCCGGCTGGGACATTACTTTTGGTTGCTGTAAAGATGACTGTGATGTCACAAGCAGATGGTTATGGTGCATCAGGTGAGGGAAGGAAAAACCACAGAAGCAGATGGACACAAGATACGAAGATCTTTTTCATGCAGAATGTCCCTGGTAATATATTTTTTTAATGACTGAGAAAGAACTAAAGAAAACATCTGATGTGTGAGCAAAATGGTCTCTAAGTAGAATATTTTCCAATTTTGCTGTGAAGCAACAGGAGCTTTTTAAGCAATTAAGTTTTCATTTAGCCTCTTTAGAACCTAATCTTGCATTCCTTTTGCACTCTTGTCCCCTAACATACAAACACACTTGAAATCTCTCTCTCTCCCTCTCTCTCTCTGACTTTATTTGTAGAAAGTCAGTGGAATTTATATCCAGTATCTTACAGGATGACCATATGTCCATTTTGGATGGGACAGTCCCTATTTTAAGCCCTGTCCCAGCCATCCTGACTTTTTTGGCAAAAGTGGTCATTTGTCCCATTTGCTCCCGCCAACAGATCAAGTTGGCAAGAGCAAACGGGACAGATGCCCGTTTTTGTTAAAAAGGCGGGGTGCAGTGCGGAGGAACGTGCGGGGGCGAGCAGAAAAGCCAGCCCCTTGCAGGGGGAGGTTGGACTGGGGGCAGGAGAGGTTTCAAGTGCACGGGGGGCCAGCAAGGTTCCAGTGACAGCCTCAAATGGGGGGGAACCTGGCAGGGTTCCAGCAACCAGCCATAGCCTCAAGTGGAGGGCCGGCAGGGTTTGAGTGATCAGTGACAGTCTGGAGGAGGTGCCTCAGGTGAGCAGCTGGGGTCAGCCCTGCGGGGGTGGGAGAGCCAGGGCAAGCCCCGTGTGGTGTCCCATTTTCCCTTTGGGAAATATGGTCACCCTACTTTTATAGTGACTTTCATCCCCAAAGATCCCAAAGTGTTTTATAGTCTACAGCTATAAACATTAGAAAGAGAGAGACAGAGACAGAGAGTCTGATTATGCTCTCAGACCAGTTTTAGGGCGTTACTCCTGATTTACACTAGTGTAAGTGAAAGGAAAATCAAGCCTATATAGATGTACTTCATCTGATGAAATGCAGCTATCTCTGGGATGAAATCCAACAGTTTGTAAAGCATCCAAAACTGCCACTGACATTCACTGGACATTTAAGTGAACGACAAACACAAGATGGAGTCCTTGGAGCAGTAGGGATGCAGTCGGGGCAGCTCAGTGCACATTGCACCATGCACCCCCAGGTCACAGTATTACCATTAAGGCCATGTCTACACTAGGAAAGAAGGTGCGTTTTTAACATATGTTAGCTAATACATGGTAACTAACACCTGTTAAAAGTAAATTTTGTTTCCTAGTGAAGACAAGGCCTAAATAATGGACACAATATCATCATCTACACCAGAGCAGGTCCTAAACACCGAGTGCCTCACTGGCCTGAGGCGCCAAGCAGATAAGTTGCAGAAGCGGGTGCTCTAAAGAAGCACAAGGACACGCACATCCCTGCTAAAATTAGGGAGCGTCTATTCAATAAACCCAGCAGTATCCCATTCCCCGAGGGGCTCCGGCAGCTTCACTTCCTCAAGGCAGCAGTAATTGAAAAACAGGGATGGAACTGCCTGTCCCTCTTGAAGGTGCCTGGCTGGAGACTAAATCGCCCCGACAATGATAAATACAGGCATTTACTTTGGGCGAGCAAGCTCAACACACACCAGCATATTTACTGTGAAAACTGCAGCACTATGCTTTCCCATCCCCGACAACTCAACCCCCCTCGTGCCAAGATCAATGCTCTAGGCTGTCTCCTCTCTTACACTAACACACTCTCCTTTTTTCCTTCTCCTTTTTTCCCCTTCTCTCTCTTTCTTTGCTGTATGTAATGCACAGTGCATAGTCACGGATGCTGCCGTTTACCTCTTGCCCAGGGTATCATGTCACCAGTTGTGTCAAATTAGATTCCGGAGGAACCTGGGAAGTTACCCTTTATCTGGGGGCCAGGAGATGCTAAATGTTAGGCAAAGAGGAACACCTCTACCCAAATGCTCAGCTGCATTCAGGTCTCTCGCTCGATGACAAGGCCAACAGTGTTTTTCAGCTCTATTAGCTGCAGGTACCGTGTTATCAGGCTCAATGGTGGGGAACAGAGATTGTTAAAACCAGGAAATATCTTTCATTTAAAGAGCACTTTTAATCCCAATGAATCTCAAAGCACTTTCTAAACCATGGCCTCCATGCTCCATTTCTGCCAGCAAAGGTCAGGAAGAAAGGGAAGACGAATGCTCTGCCCGTGTGAAAGTGCAGGGGAATTTACAGAGGCAGAATATGATGAGCTACTTGTTATATTCTTGGGGACAGCTGGTTTAGGAAGAAATAACTTGAGGCCAGAGAGCAGACAGCTAACAAAACTACCATTTATTTACAGACACAGAGCTCGCGTAACCGGCCAAAGCTGGCTGGGCTATCCCCTAATAATCTAACTCAGTTGCCATAGGAACAAAAACCATGACAACCAAATACACAACATTTTTCTCCCCCCCAGTTAGAACATCCTCTAAATAAAACACACACTAGACTAGAGAAGGAGGGTAGACTGCCTCCATTCCTGGCTAAACCCTGGGGATTATTTTGCCCCATAACCGTGGGTTCGCCCTAGCTAAAGATCCAGCCGATGAGGAGGCCTTCTGTCTCTAGATGGATTATGGCGAACTTCAGGTGTTGTTGCACCTGAAAGTACCATGGGCTCAGGGTCCGCAGCATGAACAGGTGAGGAGGTGGTATCAGCTCGTGCTGGGCAAAGGAGTATCTCAGCCGCCGGCAGTAATGGAGGAGAAAAGTCAGGAACAGGTGATTCGTGCTTCGGTGTCTCACCAGAAGAGGTGAAGTCAGACCACTCAACTGCAGATGTGTCCTGAGGACTGGCATGACCTGGCAACAGCTGATCTACATGTCGCCGCCAGGTAAGATTCTCTGCAATCTGGACTGTGTAGGAAACAGGTCCTATTTGAGTGATGATTGTGGCAGGGACCCATTTATCTCTGGAAGTATAATTCTGAGCCAAAACTGGCTGTCCCGGGCTAAAGGTTCGGTCTTTTGCTCTGGGTGCCCGTCTGATGACTTGATATTGCTGCTGATGTTGCACAATTTGTCGGGGTTCAGAAGGTTTCAGCAGATCAAAGCAAGTGCGCAGCTGTCGTCCCATCATTAGAAAGGCCGGGGATTCCTGGGTCGTAGCATGAGGTGTGTTTCTGTAGGAAAATAAGAAGGTATCCAGACGTTTTTGAATGGAGTGTTGTCCCCTTGCTGATTTCAAAGCGTGTTTCATTATCTGCTCAAATCTTTCAGCTAATCTGTTGGTGGGTGGATGATATGGTGCTGACGTGATGTGGTGTATCCCATTTGCCTTCATAAAATTTTGAAACTCCTGAGAGACGAACTGCGGTCCGTTGTCGCTAACAAGTTGTTCCGGCAGACTGAAACAACTAAAGAGTCCCCGTAGTTTTTGGATAGTACTCTCTGCAGTAGTGGATTGCATTATAGAGACTTCTGACCATTTAGAATGGGCATCTACAGCCACCAAGAACATGCTTCCTTCAAGGGGGCCAGCAAAGTCAATGTGAACTCATTGCCATGGGTTTTCAGGCCAGTCCCATGGGTGTAGGGTGCCCACTGGGGTGCATTCCTCACATCCTGACATGACATACAAGCTTTTGCCTTCTCTTCAATAGCACTGTCCAATCCAGGCCACCAAAAATAGCTTCGTGCAATTTCCTTCATGCGCACTATTCCACAGTGACTGGAATGTAGCTGTTCTTACATCTGTGATCTCAGTGGTGGTGGAATAATGACACGTCTCCCCTACAACAAACAACCAGATTGGACCGATAACTCCGTCCTCCTGGACATGTAGGTAACAAGGTCGGGTGAGACCGGAGAGGTTTGTCGAGATTTTCCATGCATCACCAGGTCTAAAAATTGGGACAATACTGGGTCAACGCGAGTTGCCTTCTTTATCTGAGTAGCAGTGATGGGTGTATTCTCTACCTGTTTAAGTAGAAGATTTCCTTTTGGGCACTATCTTGATGTTTGACTGGCAAAAGCAACCTTG
The DNA here is from genome assembly GCF_025201925.1 of Gopherus flavomarginatus. Taxonomy (NCBI): domain Eukaryota; kingdom Metazoa; phylum Chordata; order Testudines; family Testudinidae; genus Gopherus; species Gopherus flavomarginatus. Next base: position 10,082,419 of record NC_066617.1, on the reverse strand, counting down.
AGAGGCCATCTGCATTGCCATGCAGAGTGGATTTCCGATATTTGATTTCATATGTGTGCGCTGAAAGTAACAATGCCCAGCGTTGTATACGACTAGCAGCTAATGGGGGGGGAATGCCTGTGTAGGGTCCAAAAATTGACATCAGAGGTCGATGGTCTGTGAGAAGAGTAAACTTTCACCCAAACAGGTACTGATGAAACTTCTGAATTCCAAAAACAATTCCTAATGCCTCATGTTCGATTTGGGCATAGTTAGTTTCTGCTTTGCTTAGAGTGCGTGAAGCAAATGCAATATGTCTCTCTTCTCCTGAAGGCATAATGTGTGACACAACTGCTCCCACTCCATAGGGGGAGGCATCGCAGGCCAATTGTAGGGATAAGGATGGATCAAAGTGCGTTAGAACTTCAGAATTTAGCAATGCATCCTTAGCTTTGTTAAATGCAACATCACAGGCTTCAGTCCACTTCCAGGCCTTGTTCTGTCCCAGGAGCTCATGAAGTGGTTTTAGCAGTGTGGCTAACTGTGAGATGAACTTTCCATAATAGTTCAGTAGTCCTAGAAATGAGCGCAGCTGGCTTACATTTCGAGGTGGGGGAGCCTCCACAATAGCTTTAACTTTTGCAGGAGCCTTATGAAGACCTGCAGAATCAATGATGTGTCCCAAATATTCAATAGAGGGCTTGAAGAATTCACACTTGTTTTTGCGAACTCGTAGGCCATACTCTTCCAGTCTTTGTAGGGTAGCCTCTAAATTCTTTAAGTGATCCTCTTCATTCCTTCCAGTGAACAGGATATAATCCAGATAGCACTGAACTCCTGACAAGCCACACAAGATCTGGTCCATAACCCTCTGGAACAGGGTGGGAGCAGACGTTATTCCGAAGGGTAGGCGACAGTATTGATAAAGCCCCTTATGAGTCACAATAGTCAACAGCTCTTGGGATTTTTCATCGATGTGCATCTGTAAATATGCTTGACTCAGATCAATCTTACTGAACTTTTGTCCCCCAGCCAGGCCTGCGAAGAGGTCATTGATGCGGGGAAGCGGGTATTGCTTTGCACACAACACTGGGTTGATGGTGGCTTTAAAATCACCGCAAATCCGGAGGGAGCCATCTTTCTTCACTATTGGAACGATAGGAGTGGCCCATGAGCTATGGGTAACTGGTATTAGGACTCCATTGGTGACCAGGCACTCCAGGTCTGCTTCAACTTTTGGCCTGATGGCATATGGCACAGTTCGGGTTTTCAGATATTTTGGTGGACTGTCAGGTTTAATGTTCAATGTCACAATGATTCCCTTCATACTTCCCAAATCATCTCCAAAAACAGCAGCATGTTTCCTTAGTATAGGGGTTAGACTGGTTTCTTCTTTAGTCATCCGGTGCACTTCTGCCCAGTTCAGCTGAATCTTCCCAAGCCAAGACCTACCCATTAAGGCTGGGTAGTTACCTCTCACCACAAACAATGGCAATTTAGCAGCCTGTCCATTGAGCTCCACCTTAACATCAACAGTGCCCAACATGGGCACAGCTTCTCCCGTATACGTCTTCAGAACAGTTTTTGTTGCCTTAAGTGGAAGATGCTGTAGCTTTTCTTTATACACAGTCTCGGAGACCAGCGAGACGGCTGCACCGGTGTCCAGTTCCATGCGTATAAGTTTGCCATCCAACAACGGGGTTACCCACTATTCATGTGAGCCCACTGCCAAAGACAAAACATGCAGTGGCACTTCCTCTTGCGATGAGGTGTCACCTTGATCATCCTGGGTCTGCTCTAGGGTATGCAGGGTTCCTCTTTTTGTCAGCCAGACCACAGGCCTCTTTCTTTTGTTTACAGGCACACTCAATGTGTCCCTTTTTGCCACAGTGTCGACACACCAGGTCCTTACACCAGCACTCTGCTGCCTGGTGACCTGGCTTACCACAGCGGTAACATTCCTGACTCTGCACAGTTTTGTGGGTAGGTTCTTGTGACACTTTTTGCACCCTAGGGGATGCACCGATGTATTGCGCCTCCCTTGTAGTCAGTTCCATGGAGACAGCAATATCAACAGCCTTCTGTAATGTAAGCTGAGCCTCTGTCAGTAGGCACTTCCGTATAGCTTCACTGTACAGGCCACACACTAACCTGTCATGCAGGGCATCATTTAACATCTCCTTACATTCACAGTGTTCTGCTAGCTTTTTTAAAATTGCTACAAATTGTACAACTGTTTCATCTTCTTTTTGGTCTCTTTTGTGGAACCGATATCTTTCAACAATTACCAGCGGTTTTTGGGAAAAATGGGACCCCGGGATTTCCACAATATCACTGTAAGATTTAGTCTCAGGCTTAACAGGGTGTAGTAAGCTGCATAGCAGGGAGTAGGTTTTAGCCCCTACAACACTTAAGAATATCGGCACCTTCTTCTCTTCTGTAATGTCATTTGCAATAACAAAAAGCTCAAGACGCTCAGTATACACATGCCACTGCTCTATATTCTCATGAAAAGGTTCCAGTGGCCTGGTCAGAGTAGCCATGATTTTTAGTTTCACTTTCACAGTCAGTGCAAACAAGCGGGTTTTTTTGTTTGTTTGTTCTTTACCTTGACTTCTACTTCCTTCTGTTACTGGAGCAGCACCGGAATCCCATCCTCGTTGACACTTGTTATATTCTTCGGGTCAGCTGGTTTAGGAAGAAATCACTTGAGGCCAGAGAGCAGATAGCTAACAAAACTACCATTTATTTACAGACACAGAGCTCGCCTAACCGGCTGAAGCTGGCTGGGCTATCCCCTAATAAGCTAACTCAGTTGCCATAGGAACAAAAACCATGACAACCAAATACACAACATTACCCAGACAGAAATTTGGTCAGGAGACCTGGGTGAACTTGGGCCCAGGATTTTGGAAACATTGGACCACATGTATTGACCTGACAAAAAGAGAAACTGGGGGTGTGACCAGTATTGCATAAATCCCAATTTGAAATGGAGCCTGCCTTTTGAGGGGAATGGCGCAAATACAACAGCACAATTAACTTGTTAATGTAGGACTGACTCTAATATCTTTCCCTGCTGGTTCTTCCTTTAACACGTCCAGCATCACCAACACTCCACTGCCATTTGTGAAATCAGCATAGTATTTGGACGTCTAGCAGCACAGCTGGTACATTCTACCCCGATGTTATCTATGACAGGGCTAATTTAAGTTCAATGAAGCCGGTCACCCTACAAACTACAATTGATTTAAATTGTCACCTAAACTTGCACTAGCAACTATTCTCAGCAAAGGGGTAAATTCCCTCCCAAGCTCCCTGAACTGCACTGGAGACTTGCATTCAGCTGCCTGCCATCCACGCTTTGCTCATGACAGCTGCACTGTTGCCTCATGACAGTGACTGAACTGCTTGTTGCTGAGGAACATGTAGGGTTTAACATGTACTTTATGCACCTGCATTGTGGGGGACCTTCAGCTGGAACAGCTCCCAGGAGTATAAGCGTTCAACATAGCAATCGAGCCTTGCCCTGCACTGTGAACTGTGCACAAGCTTCACCTCAAGACCAGAGATTCAGGACTCCATGACCAGAACGGTTATCTTTCCCCTTCACTGACATGTCAACTTGGTCTCTCACTTAAACAGGAGATTGGCTTGAGCCTCAAAGTCCAGATCCAGGTTGGAGATACTGGAATGCTTGGCTGCTGAATTTTGGTTCAGCCCATTACCTCTACAAGGGCATGCCACGGAGTTCAGATCAGATTTTAGACCTCCACAGAGCTTAAGCTTTGAGATCTGGGGGGTTGGTTTGGATCCATCTCTAGTTAAATGTCAGAACCAACATGGATCTTTAGTTCAAACTCAAACTGATCCTTGTGAGATGCATAAAAGCCAGATAAACTTATTTTTAAATTACTTTTTCATACCAGTGCTGTCTCCATATTTCTGGGCTTCAGCGGGGGGCAGAAGCAGGAGCACTGAGACACACTGTGAGAAGTTATTATTTGACACCTATGAAAGTCAGAAGTACTGGATAGATCCATGACACGTATAGTTCTTATGAGCTTCCCGGCCCAAGGCTATAGATCCAAGAAGTGTGGATAGGAGCTGAAATTCTGGGGTTCCTCTCAAAACTTCTCAGGGGCTCAATGTCATTACAAAAAATCCAAACATTACAAAATAAAATTGCATATCATGTTAAGGGAAAAAAGCAGTTGCCGTTGTGGCCACAGAGCAGTGGTTGAATGGGCTCAGTAAGCTATTTGGGGGATTTACCCCATAATCCTGCTACAGTAGCCAGGTGAATACTGTAGGTAGGAGCAGGGCCGGCTTCCCCAGATTCCCCAGAATCGGGCCCCACACCTAAGAAGGCCCCACGCCTTAGGTGCCTTTTTAATTTTTAAATTTTTTTTACTCACCCAGTGGCGGTCCAGGCCTTTGGTGGCATTTTGGCGGCAGGGGGGTCCTTCACTCGCTCTGGGTCTTTTGCGGCATTTCAACAGCGGGGGGTCCGCGGAAGACCCAGAGCGAGGAAAGGACCCCGCTACCGAAGTGCCGCCGAAGACCCGGACCGCTGCCGGGTATTCGAATCGGGCCCCGCAGTTCCTAAAGCCGGCCCTGGGTAGGAGCTTGCCTTTTTGGAATCCAATCTTCCAATCTCTCACTCTCTCTAAACTGAGAAGCAAACCTGTTGATGGTTAGCTATTTTCAGTGCTGCTGTGGTACGGGCCAGGTATTAAAGAGAGGTGATAAAGGATTTATTGAGGTAGCCTCTCCATTATTTCAATATCACTTAATTAAATACAGTAGAAGCAGTCTTAAACTAGCCATGTTTGAAAGTGCTGTTGGTACATATAGAGGATATTAACAGCAACTTCTGCATTTTTTACTGAAAACATGTCGCAGTATGGACATTTTGTATCATTTTCCCTCCACCCCAACACACAACTTCACCTCCCTAACATTAACCTTAGAGGTTTGGGGCTAAAATTCAAAAAAAAAAAGTAAATACTCCTGCAAAAAATGTCTAGAAATATTTATTCCAATTTGGCTACGCCTGTATTCATATCCCTCTTGCATTTGATGTTTATCAAATGAGTTTATTAGCAGGAATTTTCACTGATTTTAAATATGGCTGAAGATTCATCGGTAGTGACTTTAGCATTCATAACTACAAATGGTCACCCCAGAAATCTGATTCCAAGAATTACTATCATTCAGTCAGGAAATGAAAACGTACCATGTAACAATCAGACCAGCCAGACTTTTGGACAGCAAGTACTTGAGATGAACTGCTCACAAACGAGCTACTCACAAAAATTATTCTGCAAATAACTCGAAAGAACAAATGATTTTGAGAAAATCATGATCTGGTGGAGATCTGGGTCCAATGTTACACAGCTGCCAGGTTGAGGAGTAGGATCTCCAGTATGCCTCGCTGGACCAAGCAAGCTCCATTAGAATGTATACCCTTCAAATACACACACACCGTCATGTGCCAGCAATGCCTCTCTGCCATGTACATTGACCAAACCGGACAGTCTCTATGCAAAATAATAAATGGACACAAATCAGACATCAAGAACTGTAACATTCAAAAACCACTAGGAGAGCACTTCAGTTTCCCTGGACACTCAATAACAGACTTAAAAGTGGCCATTCATCAACAAAAAAATCTTCAAAAACAGAAATGAGAAACTGCAGAATTGGAATTAATTTGCAAATTTGACACCATCAAATTAGGCTTGAATAAAGACTGGGAGTGGCTGGTTCACTACAAAAAGTAATCTTCCCTCTGTTGATACTCACACCTTCTTGTCAACTGTTGGGAATGGGCCGTGATTGAATTGGCCTCATTAGCGGGGCCGGCTCTAGGTTTTTTGCCGTCCCAAGGAAAAAATTTTGGCTGCCCCCCCCCTAGTCCTGGGCTCTCACCCCCACCCCCATCAGTGCCCTCCCCCACTCACATCCCTTGCCGTCCCAGCCCTGGGTTCTCCCTCCCCCCCACCTGCACCCCCTGCCACCCCAGCCCTGGGGTCCCCCTCACCAGTGCTGACTCCACCCACTCCCCCCTCACCTCCAGCCGGTCTGGCGCTGGCAGGGTCAGGGTAAGCAGCGGGGCTCTCAGGTCACGCCTCAGCCCAGTGTCCCTCCAGCCGGGGCTCCCGCCTCCAGGACCGGCTGGGACCTGGGAAGGAGGGCAGAGCCGGGGGACCGCCCTAGCAGGGGGCTGAGGAACAGGGTAGCCCCAGAGGGAGCAGAGCCCCGGAGAGCAGGACGCAGGACCAGTACGGCAGTGCCCCACCCTCTATGGCGCCGCTGCTGCTGCTGCATCTGGCTGCCCTGCCGCAGTCCCTGGGCGCCTCGGGCTGCTTTGCCCAGCCCTGGCTGCGGCACTGGGGGGCAGTCACCCTGCGGCACCTGCAGGCAGCTCCGTGTGCCCCGCGGGGTGGCCCCCAGCCTCAGTGTCCCCCACTCAGACCCTGCCTGGCTCAGCCACAAGGAGAGCTGCTCCTCATAGCGCAAACCGCAGCGGCCCAAGGGCGGCCCCCGCACATGACAAACTGCTGCTGCCAGGGCCGGCTTTAGGCTTTTGCCACTGGAAGCAAAAAAAAAGGTGTCTGGAATGCCACCTTTGAAAATGTGCCGCCCCAAGCACGCGCTTGGTTTGCTGGTGCCTAGAGCAGGCCCTGCTCGTTAGCACTGACTCTCTACTTGGTCAGGCAACTCCCATCTTTTCATGTGCTGTATATTTATACCTGCCTACTATATTTTTCACCCCATGCATCTGATGAAGTGGGCTGTAGCCCACGAAAGCTTATGCCCAAATACATTTGTTAGTCTCTAAGGTGCCACAAGGACTCCTCATTGTTTTTGCTGATTCAGACTAACACGGCTACCCCTCTGAAACTCATTACAGGGTTATTCTATCTTTCTCCCATTAACTCTCATTTGGCAAATATATATACATTTTGGATTAATGGGGGTATGATTGATTTATGAGGCAAGATTATTGGAGTTTATATATAATTCCATTACTTTTGCCACATAAATCAAACGTAGCTCTAGCCAGCCAAATGCAAGATTTGGCCACCCTGTCTCATACTGAGTTGTACTTTACTGCAGGAGTAGCCCCACTGACAACTTTATGGTGTTGAGATGCCTGGAACTGAATGCAATATTGTATTCTCTCATATTCTCACCTTTGCTTTATAGAGGCTCACTAATGCCTCTTTGGTCCATGACGTTATGCCCCAAAATTCCCAACTATTTGTGGTTTTTTTCACTGCAATATTGCCCTTCAAACTTGTCTTCTAATTTGATGTCCACCATCACTCATGGGTCTCTTGCAAAGTCTCCATCTTCTGTTAACAAATACCATTTTTCTATTGAAAAGTCACTGTTGTAACAATTGAAAAAGCTCACAGAATCAGTGAAAAATACACGGGACAAGAAAGTATGTAGTAGGGGCTTTCATCAGAATCAGTACTATCTATTTTGTTCCTGGGCATTAAAGATCAGAGAAAATAAACCCAGAGTAATTTCAATATCATAGGGGTTAATATGATGCAGCCAGGGCAGGGGTGGAGGGAGGGGTGGGAGTGGGGAGACCCCACTCCAACCCCCCGCAGGGCTTCTCCCCATGTTCCCTTCATCTCGTTCAGAAAGCCCTCCCGTTTTACAGCAGAAGAAAAAGATTTTGCAGTGATGCTGCAACGGAGCAAAGGGACTATATCAAGAGGAGGGTGAAAAAGCAGCATCAAAGAGGGGATGGAAGAATAAAAGAGCTCCTTTGCTGATCCACAGCTGAGCTGGGCAAAGCTTATAAAAGATAAATAATGCTGACATTACAAAGCTATGGCTAATTCATTTTCTACTTGTCACCACTTGGGATAATTGGCCTACACAACAAGCATGGGAAAAGCAGGTCGGCTTTTTGGCCTTATTTTTTTCTTAGCGGTACGACTCGGATTAGACTGTGTGTTATACCACTGATAAAAATAAAGAGAGCGATCCAAAACCTCCAATCTTTAATCCAGAGAGGTTGCAAATGAATAGCTTAAGTGCCTGTGGATCAAGTGAGGCCTACTTGTCTCTATGGTAACTAAGCCTGTGTTAGAGTAAGGCTTTTCCTGGAAGCTTTGCAGATAGGGGCCAGCTTGGCTCCGTTTGAAGTGTGTGTGTGTGTGTGGCTTGTAGTTTTGTAGTATTGCCAACTCTTGCGATTTTATCAAGGTTCTTGCAGTATTTGGTGTTTTTCATAAAGTTCCAGCTCCTGGATTCAGCTGATTACTTTTGAACCTCTACTTTCACATATTTATTTTTTAAATGCAAGACTTTAGCTGTCATGATTGCTGCAAAACATTTGAAAATGTGATCCAAGTATACTCTAAAGACTCAAAGACAAATAAAGTTATTATTATTGCAACAGTGCCTAAGAACCCTAGTCAAGGACCAGGGTCCCATTGTGCTAGAAACTGTACAAACAGAACAAAAAGATGATCTCTGCTTTAAATATCTTACAATTTAAGTACAAAACATGAAAGAAGAGGTGGATACAGACAGAGAGAGGGAAGAGCACAAGGAAACAATGAACCAATACTAGTATCGTAACTGATTACTTTTTAAAATCTATCACTTTTTATAAGTCTCCTGATTTTTAAGCTAATCTCCTGATCTGATTTTTTGCAGGCTGACTTGTGATTTTTCTGATGCTTGGAGTTAGCTGCTCTGTTGTACAGCACCTGAATTTAGATAACCAGGGCATTCAGAGCGCTCTATGTGGAAGGGGTTTCCATTTTATCTTTCAATGAAAGGTTTACAGAGGAGACCACACAGCTTTCTTACCATCAGCCAGAAAAATGTGTCTCAGTCATCAGAGAAAACTGCTGTTCATTTCACTCTGTTCATAACAAAAACATCCTTCTTTTAAGGGAAATCATCTTGTGATCATGAGACACTGGTTAGAAACAGAGATGGCTTCACCTGGAATCTGAATCCCCTCTGATTTTACATCTTGTGGTAGTTTTGTCAAACTCAAGGCCCTAAGGGCAAACCTGCCTTTTTCAGGTGAGGGTCCAGGATGGATCCAAAGCTGCCACTGGGGCTGGGTATGTTTTCCTTGCTTAGACTGGGATGAAATATTTTCAGCTCCGACATGACAGAAATATACAAGAAGAGCTGATCTTGGGACAGTTCAGTGCTGTTTAACATGATCAGATCCAAACTGAGCCCCTGCTCTTAATCCTAACCTGCCTCCTCAACCCATCTCCATTTAAAAATGCTGTGGCCAGAGAAACATATGAAGCGATGCCTGGATATACTGCTAAAGTGTAGGATACTGCCTAGCGGGTGCTGGAACAATTTGTTCCAGGGGAACTGCTGAGAGCCATTGAATCAAACTGTAAACCCTGTATATGATGGAAACCACTTCAAGCCAGGGCACTCCCAGCACCTGTGCTGCCTAATCCACCAGCTGCCCATTGGGAGAGAGGGGTTCAGGTGAGGCTCTTGGAGGAGGAAGGGTCAACCTGCCCTTCCTTGGGTAACGAAAAAGGAGAGGAATTTGCTGACCTCCAGACCCTCAATAGAGAGCACAGTGGAGGAGCCTACCACATGCTTTGCTTGAGATTGGTAGCAAGAGGAGCTGGAGACAGCAAGACTCTGTGTGAGTGACAGAAAAGGGTCACCTCACCCCTTCCCATACAGAACAGCGTTCCCTCTTTCCCCCACCCCCAAAAGGGCACCCCTCTCTCAGATGCCATGCTTTTCTCCTTTCAATTTTGGCTGACAATTCACAACATTCTCTTTTTGCTGCTTTCAAATATACAATACAGTGACCTCCAGCTGAGACAAGCTGAGGGTATGGCTACACTCGAAACTTCAAAGCGCTGCCATGGGAGCGCTGCCGCAGCAGCGCTTTGAAGTGTGAGTGTCGTCGCAGCGCCAGCGCTGGAAGAGAGCTCTCCCAGGGCTGCAGGTACTCCACATCCTCATGGGGTTTAGCTTGCAGCGCTGTGAGCCACGCTCCCAGCGCTGCAGCACTGTTTACACTGGCGCTTTACAGAGCTGTATCTTGCAGCACTCAGGGGGGTGTTTTTTTCACACCCCTGAGCGAGAAATTTGTAGCGCCAGTGTAGCCATGGCCTCGGTGTGAGGAGACAGCTCCCTTTTGCAATACCTACAAGAGAAGCTGCCTACAAGCCTGAGGCAGCTGGTTGGTTTGACTATCCAGTGTAGTAGTAACATGAGAAAGGCAAATGATGAGAATCGAGAAAGAAAGGAGAAACTATACTTATGGATTCAGTGCTTCTCCAGGGTTTTGCTACTCACTGGTAGACAACAGTAACACTCAGTAGTTTCCTTTCAAGTTAAGTCCACTTAAAGCACCTGGGCCCGATCTTCCGCTGGTGTAAAGCAGTGAAGTTCCATTGACTTCAATGGAGGATCTGGCCTCTGAGGTTTGCAATGATTTTGCAGTTGTGCATATTCTCCTGGGCTCCTGCCACAGCTCAAAAACATGTTCTACAGGGGATGAGTTGGCCAAGGCTCAACCACTATCTGCTCAAGTCATTCCACGCTACTCTGGCAGCCTGTCCTTTTGCCTCATGGGAGGAGAGTGCCTACCAGAGAATGCTCCTGATTCTATTTAACATGCAAGTGCTGTCCTTATGTGCACATCTCTTGCTCTGGCCCTGTGTGTCAGGCACACCTGGAGCTGCTGTTGATGCATTGGCAGAAGGAGAGGAGAAGACCAGCTCTTTGCAGATGGGTGGCACTCACATGCCACCAGTGAGAGTGGAAGGAGGTGAGGAAGAGAGGAAATAGACAGGGTCAGAACTGGGAGAGCCAACTAAAGAGGGAGGAAAAAAATCCAAGTCTCTCTGCCATAGGAAGCAAACTCAAACTTCTTGCTGGAACCCAGTAGCTGTTTAAAAGGAAACATACACACAATACTATAGAATATATACGGAATAAGAGCTGAACTGAAAAATCAATTAATTCCTCAGTGATCAAACTGGAAAAAAATATTTTTATTTCAAACCAAAACTAACCTGGTGGTGAGAAAAACCTTATTAGATAGGAAAGTAACTTGTTAATAAATCTTTTTTTTACCTGTAACCTTATGTTTCCAAATCCTTATATTGGAATCTTTACCTCGAGCTCTGTTAAATAAACTTCAATTTAAAAAAAAATGTCAGCAAAGCTGTCCAAAGGTGTTGTGCTAAGGAGAGTACTGAATTAAGATGAAACTAGTGAACTGGGGTTCACTGCTTCCATGGAGGCGGAGGACTGGTTGGCCAGAAAATAGGGAAGTGGACAATCCAGTTTAACAAAGCCAGGTGTGTAAACTTCTTAGCTGCAGAGGAAAAGAGCAGGGATCACAGGTCCTGGAGCAGAGCACCCTGTGTTGCCAGCAGCCAGTGGCTGGAAGACTTTCCCCTCATAGGGGACAGACAGGTCTCCCTCCTGCTGTAAGCCGAGATACCTAGAAAGTGCCCCCGTACTACTCTGGCAGGTTAATTTCTTAAAAAAAACAAAAAAAACAACAACAAAAACGAACACACACACACACACCAAAAAACCCACCTGGCAGCTGTTTGAAGTTGCTCAGGAGTTTGGAATGTTAGTGTGGATTCATGGAAGATAGGCATTCAAAGTGTATGATAAATTCATTGCTCACATGGCTATATGTATATTATACAGTATATATATTCTTTCTCACACACATGCCCCTAGCTAGATATTCTAATCAAAGGGACAAAGCACTAGGGTTCTGGGTGAAGAACATGCCAATTTTGTAGTTCTTTGTCAGCATGCAATTACTCATGCATTACACTGAGCTTTTGTTTTGCTCCAGCAAGCCACCTTCCCCCACACCCCACTCTCAAATGCACAATTTCAGGGTTACACTCCCCTCACCTCCTCGCCGTCTGCTCCCTTCCCCATTGGACAGATGAATTTGCCAGAACAATCTAGCCCTTGCCAAAGAAGCCGCTCAAAGCAGGCAGCTGGAGACCTCAGGGTAATTGATTGGACATGCAACATTATTGGTCCGCAAACATGGCTGCACAGAGAAAGTGGCCACTTTGACAGTCTGAGCACATATGAGGATGATTTTGTTAATAAACCGCCCTTAACTGATCAGTCTGCGGCAAGAAAGATCTGGGGGAGGGTGTGCCAGCAAGCAAGTCATTGTGTCACCCCCTACAAAGAACATACACAAACAAAAAGCCCCAATGACACAGACCAAGTTTGGGATCATATTTCCACAGTATGAGTTTTCAGGCATTGGGCCAAATTCTTCTCTGGCATAAACCCATCTGAAGGCAAGGGAGTAACCCCAGGGATTAGCTGGCCCACTGAGGAAGACATATTCACTTCAGTTCAGACTACAGGGCAGTATCATGCCAGCTGGGGCCCCAGCCTTCATGACTCGATGGGGATTAGGCTCAAAAACTGGCTAGATGCTTTCAAATATTTTACCTGAAGTAACTTACTGTTTTTACTCAAGAAATAACAGTAACAACTTACATTTCAGATGGTCTTTTACATTTCTATGGAGACTTTTATCTCAAAGTTGTTTAGCAAGTGCGGTAATCAAAATGACTTCTCCTCCACTGCTGAAATGCAGCCATCTCTGGCCTGGAATGCAGCAGCTGTTGAACAGCGCACAGCAATACTACACAATAGTTTAGGACAGAAAAAGAAGACTATTTTATCCAGTTCAAAGTGGGAATCTCTGCCCCTCCCTTGCCCCAGCAACATGGTGCTGGCCTACAAGAACCCTGCTCCAGGATACAAATTATATTGCATCCTTATATATATATTTATATTCCTAACTCGGTCCCATTACATCTGCCAAACTCAATTAATGGAAAAGTGTTAGTTTCATGAGATCTTGAAGGAGGAGCCAGCAGAAGGATGCAAAGAGGGCGTCAAAGTGATGGACTAGGAGAATGATCTTTACAGCAGAATTCTCAATGGATATGAGCAAAGTAAGGTTGCATTTCTCAAGGCCAGAAAAAAGGCTTTTGCAGTAATCGAGACACAGGAAGATGAGAGTCAGGAGGAGAGTTTTAGCTCCAAGATTTGGTTGTGATGGGGGACTTCAACTATCCAGATATATGTTGGGAAAATAACACCGCGGGGCACAGACTATCCAATAAGTTCCTGGACTGCATTGCAGACAACTTTTTATTGCAGAAAGTTGAAAAAGCTACTAGGGGGGAAGCTGTTCTAGACTTGATTTTAACAAATAGGAAGGAACTTAGTGAGAATTTGAAAGTAGAAGGAAGCTTGGGTGAAAGTGATCATGAAATCATAGAATTTGCAATTCTAACGAAGGGTAGAAGGGAGTACAGCAGAATAGAGACAATGGATTTCAGGAAGGCGGATTTTGGTAAGCTCAGAGAGCTGATAGGCAAGGCCCCATGGGAATTAAGACTGAGAGGAAAAACAACTGAGGAAAGTTGGCAGTTTTTCAAAGGAACGCTATTAAGAGCCCAAAAGCAAGTTATTCCGATGGTTAGGAAAGATAGAAAATGTGGCAAAAGACCACCTTGGCTTACCCTTGAGATCTTGCGTAACCTACAAAATAAAAAGGCGTCATATAAAAAATGGAAACTAGGTCAGATCACGAAGGATGAATATAGGCAAATAACACAGGAATGCAGAGGCAAGATTAGAAAAGCAAAGGCACAAAATGAACTCAAACTAGCTATGGGAATAAAGGGAAACAAGAAGACTTTTTATCAATACATTAGAAGCAAGAGGAAGACTAAGGACAGGGTAGGCCCACTGCTCAATGAGGAGGGGGAAACAGTAACGGGAGACTTGGAAATGGCAGAGATGCTTAATGACTTCTTTGTTTCGGTCTTCACTGAGAAGTCTGAAGGAATGTCTAGTATAGTGAATGCTTACGGGAAGAGGGTAGGTTTAGAAGAGAAAATAAGGAAAGAGCAAGTAAAAAATCACTAAGAAAAGTTAGATGCCTGCAAGTCACCAGGGCCTGATGAAATGCATCCTAGAATACTCAAGGAGTTAATGGAAGAGGTATCTGAGCCTCTAGCTATTATCTTTGGGAAATCATGGGAGACGGGGGAGATTCCAGAAGACTGGAAGGGGGCAAATATAGTGCCCATCTATAAAAAGGGAAATAAAAACAACCCAGGAAACTACAGACCAGTTAGTTTAACTTCTGTGCCAGGGAAGATAATGGAGCAGGTAATCAAAGAAATCATCTGCAAACACTTGGAAGGTGGTAAGGTGATAGGGAATAGCCAGCATGGATTTGTAAAGAACAAATCATGTCAAACTAATCTGATAGTGTTCTTTGATAGGATAACGAGCCTTGTGGATAAGGGAGAAGCGGTGGATGTGATATACCTAGACTTTAGTAAGGCATTTGATACAGTCTCTCATGATATTCTTATAGATAAGCTAGGAAAGTACAATTTAGATGGGGCTACTATAAGGTGGGTGCATAACTGGCTGGATAACCGTACTCAGAGAGTAGTTGTTAATGGCTCCCAATCCTGCTGGAAAGGTATAACAAGTGGGGTTCCACAGGATTCTGTTTTGGGACCGGTTCTGTTCAATATCTTCATCAACGATTTAGATGTTGGCATAGGAAGTACACTTATTAAGTTTGCGGACGATACCAAACTGGGAGGGATTGCAACTGCTTTGGAGGACAGGGTCAAAATTCAAAATGATCTGGACAAGTTGGAGAAATGGTCTGAGGTAAACAGGATGAAGTTCAATAAAGATAAATGCAAAGTGCTCCACTTAGGAAGGAACAATCAGTTTCACACATACAGAATGGGAAGAGACTGTCTAGGAAGGAGTATGGCAGAAAGATATCTAGGGGTCATAGTGGACCACAGGCTAAATATGAGTCAACAGTGTGATACTGTTGCAAAAAAAGCAAACATGATTCTGGGATACATTAACAGGTGTGTTGTAAACAAGACACGAGAAGTCATTCTTCTGCTTTACTCTGCGCTGGTTAGGCCTCAACTGGAGTATTGTGTCCAGTTCTGGGCACCACATTTCAAGAAAGATGTGAAGAAACTGGAGAGGGTCCAGAGAAGAGCAACAAGAATGATTAAAGGTCTTGAGAACATGACCTATGAAGGAAGGCTGAAGGAATTGGGTTTGTTTAGTTTGGAAAAGAGAAGACTGAGAGGGGACATGATAGCAGTTTTCAGGTATCTAAAAGGGTGTCATCAGGAGGAGGGAGAAAACTTGTTCACCTTAGCCTCCAATGATAGAACAAGAAGCAATGGGCTTAAACTGCAGCAAGGGAGATTTAGGTTGGACATTAGGAAAAAGTTCCTAACTGTCAGGGTAGTTAAACACTGGAATAAATTGCCTAGGGAAGTTGTGGAATCTCCATCTCTGGAGATATTTAAGAGTAGGTTAGATAAATGTCTATCAGGGATGGTCTAGACAGTATTTGGTCCTGCCATGAGGGCAGGGGACTGGACTCGATGACCTCTCGAGGTCCCTTCCAGTCCTAGAGTCTATGAGTCTATGAGTCTATGATAGAAAAGGCTGTATTTTAGTGATGTAATGCGGAAAGAATCAGCAAGATGCAGACGCAGCCTGGAGGTGATGCAGAGCAGCCTAGAGAGGTGTCCAGATCAAGAATGATGCCCAGGTTATGGGCCTGAATGGAGGCAGCATGGTGGTAATGTCCATAGATATCAAGAAAGGAGGTGATGGAGAGAGCTGGAGGTGTGGGGATGGGAAGGGGGAAGGGCAGTTAAGAAGAGCTCTCTTTTATCCATGTTGAGCTTGCACTGACGGCTAGGCATCCACAAGGACATGGCAGAGAGAGACTTAGACAGTCTGTCGGTCTGCAGCATCACGGTGGGGAACCCCAAGCTGGAAAGCCTTTACCACTATCATCAAAACAAGCAACAGCAGAGAAGGGACAACCTGCTGACGTATTTATTTTTCCCTCCATGCTTTAAAAAATCTTCACTGGCTAAAACGGAAAGAAAGCATACACAGACCAGTCAGAAAATAAAAGGGGGCCAATTCCCTCATATTAAGCCTGTTATTAGTCTCAGAATCAAATTAAACTACAGGGCTTTTCACTAGCAGAGTGCTATTTTAAGGCTTATTAGACTATATTAGGATTGGCATAAATTTCCACTGACATAATATAGGCCTTTAATTGGATTTAAGGGTGAGGAGGCTGCATTAAACTAAAATCAGCCCTCGCAGGGGGAAATTGAGTATTCTCCTCACAGCTCCTCTGCTTTCCCTTGGCACGAATCCCAAGCAGTCAACCAGGCTGGGTAACCCATTCAGAACCAGATGTAATTGCTTATACTCCTCTAAATCAGGCAGATAAGCAATCTAGCTGCCAAAACTATAACACACACACCATTGCTTATTAGCAAAAGATGTACTGCTCTGGCCGGTGCTCCAGTTCACATGTGAATCTGGAGAAATGGCATTTTCTTGGAAGCAAACTGAGTACTGGAGGAGAATTCGTGTTAAGTATTCATCTGTGGAAGGTTACACAATCACAGAGTCTCCAAGCCAACACCTCAACCTTCATAGGTCTGGTAGTACAAGAGCTATGGCTACTAATAAAAATATAATTCCTCATCTGCTTGTAATGTGGTTTGAGGGGCTTCTATATTACCTGACTCCTTCAACCATCTTCTGACTAGAAATGTACAAATCTCAGGAGGCTCAGAGGTCAGGAGTTCTGCTCAGAGAAGCACCCTATCGACTGGAACAATAGCCAAATCATCTCTTCACCCCAAAGACTTCAGCAATACAGATCGAACTCTAGATAGCTGTATTGGCATAGCATGCATGATGTGTCGTCTAGACAAACACAGTCACATTTAGGCTGGGAAGTCATAAGACATAGCCTAAGGTGGACTTCAGTGCTTCCTGCTTCCCAGAGAACAAAAAATATTCTTTCACACTGTTTTGGCATTTTTCCAGTCTCAACAAAATTAGCACAAGCAATATTTAGACTGAGAAAATAGCTTAACACAAAGACGCCTGCAGACTGAAGAACAACACTAAAAAATAAGTGAACCAAACATTGTGTGTCTCAATAAAGGTTCAGTTCAATAAAGGCTAGGACTGGTGATCACTCATCCTGTATTTTACGGGATTTCTTTTATCTGGCACCTAAGGTCCCACCACTGGCTTCCAATAATGAGGAGCTATTAAGAGGTGTCTGATCTCTGTTCAAGCAACAGTCATGAAGATGATCATACCCTGTGATACAAAGATATGTTTTTGTGCCAGGCATAAAAGACCATGGGCTGGTGTCCCCCTAGAATAAGGTTTGTCTCATATTTGTCATAAACTTGCAATATGGACTCTTATAGATTCATAGACTCTAGGACTGGAAGGGACCTCGAGAGGTCATCGAGTCCAGTTCCCTGCCCTTCTTGGCCATTCCAGGTTAGAACCCTTCACAGGGTGCTGGATAGAGCCTGAAGAACCTGGCCTCTCACTTGATACACAATGGTGTTTCAGACAGAGTAGTCCCAATAAGTGACTGCACATGGCATACCTCTGCTCCCAAATCACTCTGAATAACTGCAGTGTTTCCACTTATAGCTCCATACCTCAGGGCACAGAACCCCAATATGAGATGATCTAACTCTCCTCCTCTTCAGCCCAGCTCCTCTTGAACTCTGTTGACCACAGTGCATCTCTTCACCTCTAAACTTCTCCCATCCTCCCCATATCCCCCAGCCACACATGGTCATCATTAATGGAACACTGAGACAGCAATGAATTTGCAGCAGCCTGCACTACCCCCAGCAGCAAGTTCAAAGGATGCTGCTGTATGGCATTTAATGGTTCCAGGAAAGTGGCTCATAGCAGAATTATTGCTGCAGTATTTCAAGAGTGTGTGTGTGTGTGCATGTGTGTGAGATCCGATGTGTCACTGCTCTGCAGCTGCTTCTTATTAGCTCAAGCACTGAGCTGCTGGGGATGGTGATTTTTCTTTCAATGAGACAAACTTTGTTCCTTTTGTATCGATTGCTTCAAGATGTAGCTGAGAAGCACAGACATACTGAACAGGGCTGATGGATCCAAGGTTTCCTGTGCTATATTCCAACAGACACATCCCAAGTGGGTGAAATGGGGATGGTATGGCTAGAAGCTGGGGAAAAGCTACTGGATTCAACCCTATCAAAGTATTTTGGGAGCTTTCGTCACTGTAGGGTTGGCACAAATGTCAATGCAACAGTCAAAAGGTGTTAACACAGGCTAGGCAAATTAGTATGACTACAACGAGAAGTGATGTGACTCTTCACCCAGAACTTAACTGAATACAAACCAGACTGGATAACATTAATGCACAGCTAAATGGGGGCACCAGCAGGGAGAGAAGACCAACAAGGCAGCTAGGCAGGGGCAAGAAGCATTTGTGAGTCTCAGGAGATCTACTGGTTTTATGGACTGCAAGTCAAATCTATGGATACAAACACACAAATACAGACCTATACGTGTGCACAGACTCAGGTCCAGATCCTCAGCTGGCATAAATCAGTGCCACTCCATTGACATCAATGGAATAATATTGCTTTACACCAGCCAAGGCCCACAATGTACAGAATATTGTACCAGTGACATTATGGCTGCAAATCTTGTTGAATGGTCCAAGTTCATCTGTTTTCACTAGTTCTAGGAATCTCTCTTTTCTCCGGTGCCAACTGAGACAGATGAGCTTGTGCTGAACGTAGAGGATGCTGCGGAAGTTTCCCTGACAACTGCAGCCACACAGATGAGAGATCTTAGAACATCCAGCTGATGGGCCTGTGTCACGGAGTGTGGGGGAGTCCGGCCCTGCACCCCTCTTCCTGGGACCCACAGTGACTCTCAGCCAGCCAGTAAAACAGAAGGTTTATTGGACAACAGGAACACAGGTTACAGCAGAGCTTGCAGGCACAGTCAGGACCCCTCCACCGAGTCCTTCTGGGCTTTCAGGGTGCTTGGATCCTAGCTAGGATCCCCTGAATTCCGCCCACACAGCCCCAAGCCCAAACTCAAACTGCTTCCCTCCTGCCACTCCCTTTCTTTGTCCCCTTCCCGGGCAAAGGTGTTGACCTTTCCCCTCCCTTACCTAGCTCAGGTTACAGGCCCTGGCATCGTCCATCCCCTAAAGTCCTCCCCTGCTCTCCCACTCCCCACACAGACAGTCCCTACTGCATCACATCTCTCCCCCCTTCGAGACTGAACTGAGCGGGGTCACTCTGCCCAGTGACCTGGGGAAGTTCAGGGCCCTCTCTCCGGGACAACGCATCCGCTGTCAGGTTGGCACTTCCTTTCACATGGACCACGTCCATGTCATAGTCCTGCAGGAGCAGGCTCCACCTCAGGAGCTTGGCGTTGGCTCCTTTCATCTGGTGCAGCCAGGTCAGGGGAGAGTGGTCGGTGTACACGGTGAAGTGTCGCCCAAAGAGATATGGCTCTAGTTTCTTAAGGGCCCACACCATGGCCAGGCATTCCTTCTCGATGGCCGCGTAGCTTTGTTCCCGGGGTAGCAGCTTCTTACTCAGGTACACAATGGGGTGTCTCTCCCCCTTTTCATCCTCCTGCATTAACACCGCCCCCAGTCCCGTGTCTGAGGCATCAGTGAACACCATAAAGGGTTTGTCAAAATCTGGGTTTGCCAGAACTGGGCCACTAACCAGAGCCTCCTTCAGCGCCCGGAAAGCCTCCTGGCACTGCTCAGTCCAGATCACCTTGTCTGGCTTCCCCTTTTTGCACAGTTCAGTGATGGGGCCGGCTATGGCACTAAAGTGGGGCACGAACCTTCGATAGTACCCCGCCATCCCAATAAAGGCCTGGACCTGCTTTTTGGTTTGGGGAGCAGGCCAGTCTCTGATCACCTCCACCTTGGCTGGTTCCGGCTTCAGGCAGCCGCTCCCCACCCGATGGCCCAGGTAAGATACTTCAGCCATCCCCACCTTGCACTTCTCAGCCTTTACTGTTAACCCAGCCTTTCGGAGTCGGTCTAGGACTTGTTTAACCTGGGACAGGTGGTCCTCCCAGGTCTGGCTGAAGACGCAGATGTCGTCAATATACGCCACGGCAAAACTCTCCATCCCCCTCAGTAGCTGATCCACCAGGCGCTGGAAGGTGGCCGGCGCTCCCTTGAGGCCGAAGGGCAGGGTCAGAAACTCATAGAGCCCCAGAGGGGTGATAAAGGCCGATTTCAGCCTGGCATCTGCGTCCAGCGGCACTTGCCAGTAGCCTTTGGTAAGATCCATAGTGGTGAGGTACCGAGCACCTCCTAGCTTGTCTAGGAGCTCGTCAGGCCTGGGCATAGGGTAGGCATCAGATACGGTGATGGCATTGAGCTTTCGATAGTCCACACAGAACCGGATTGACCCATCCTTCTTGGGAACCAGCACTACTGGCGAGGCCCAAGGGCTGGAAGACGGCTGGATCACCCCCAAAGCCAGCATGTCCCTGACCTCTCTTTCAAGATCCTGGGCAGTTTTACCAGTGACCCGAAAAGGGGAGCATCTTATAGGGGCATGTGACCCGGTCTCCACCCAGTGGACAGTCAAATTAGTGCGTCCAGGCTGGTTGGAAAACAGCTGTCGGTACAGATGCAGCACCCCTCTGATCTCAGCGTGCTGGCCCGGGGTCAGTTGATCCGAGAGGGGAATCGCCTCCAGGGGGGAACCAGCTTTTGTCCCAGGGAATAGATCCACTAAGGGGTCATCTCCCTGCCCCTCCCAATGTCCACAAACGGCCAACACCACATTCCCCCTGTCATAGTATGGTTTCATCATGTTCACATGGTACACCCGACGGTGATGTGCCCGGTTTGACAGCTCCACCACATAGTTTACCTCATTCAGTTGCTTGATAACCTTGAAGGGCCCTTCCCAGGCGGCCTGGAGTTTGTTTCTCCTCACGGGGATAAGAACCATCACCTGATCCCCGGTGGCGAAGGCACGGGCTCGTGCTGTGCGGTCATACCAGACCTTCTGCCTCCTCTGGGCTCGGGCCAGATTCTCCCTGGCCAGGCCCATGAGCTCGGCCAGTCTTTCCCGGAAGGTGAGGACATACTCCACCACTGACTCTCCCTCGGGAGCGGCCTTCCCCTCCCATTCGTCCCTCATCAGGTCTAGGGGCCCCCTCACCCGCCTTCCGTACAACAGTTCGAAAGGTGAAAACCCGGTAGATTCCTGGGGTACCTCCCTGTACGCAAACAGCAGGTGAGGTAAGTACTTGTCCCAATCTTGCGGATGCTGGTTCATAAATGTTTTTAGCATCATCTTCAGCGTCCCGTTGAACCTTTCTACCAACCCGTTGGACTGGGGGTGATACGCTGAGGCCCAGTTGTGCTGGACCCCACATTTCTGCCATAAGGACCGGAGCAGGGCCGACATGAAGTTGGACCCCTGGTCCGTTAAGACCTCCTTGGGGAACCCCACCCGGCTGAAAATTGTCAGCAGCGCATCTGCCACTGTGTCTGCTTCGATAGAGGACAAGGCCACCGCCTCGGGGTAGCGAGTGGCAAAATCCACCACCACCAGGATGTATTTCTTCCCTGACCGGGTCGTCTTGCTGAGAGGTCCCACTATGTCCATGGCCACCTTCTGGAAAGGTTCTTCTATGATGGGTAAAGGCCTCAAAGCCGCTTTCCCCTTGTCCCGGGCCTTCCCCACCCTCTGGCAGGGGTCACAGGATTGGCAGTACTGTCGGACATGGGTAAAGACCCCAGGCCAGTAAAAGTTCTGTAGCAGCCTCTGCCTGGTGCGCCGGATTCCCTGGTGCCCTGCGAGAGGGATGTCATGGGCCAGGTACAACAGCTTGTGACGGAACTTCTGGGGAACCACCAGCTGCCTCCTGATCCCCCATGACTCTACTTCCCCTGGGGGAGCCCATTCTCGGTACAGGAACCCCTTCTCCCACAGGAACCTCTCCTTGCAACCTCTCCTCATGGTCTGTACCGCACTAAGGTCAGCCCGGTCCCTGTGCTTCCGCAAGGAGGGATCTTTCTGCAACTCGGCCTGGAACTCAGCAGCTGGGACAGGAATGGGGACCGGCTCTCTCTTGCTGGCTGGGTCTGAGGCTGCAGCCTCTCTGCACCGCGCCCCTGGGCGTTCCCCGCTCCCTGAGTTAGGGTCCTGCACCTCAGGTCGAGTACCTTCCCCGTTGTCGGGGAGCAGTGCCATTTGCCGACTCTGACTACGAGTCACGACCAGGGCACTCTGGGTGTTACTAGGCCAGTCCTCAAGGTCCCCTCCCATTAACACGTCAGTGGGCAAATATTGGTGCACCCCCACATCCTTGGGGCCCTCCTTGGCCCCCCATTTCAGGTGTACCCTTGCCACGGGTACCTTGAATGGGGTCCCGCCCACGCCCATCAGGGTCAGGTAGGTGTCGGGCACCATCCGATCTGAGGCCACCACCTCGGGCCGGGCCAGCGTCACCTCTGCGCCCGTGTCCCAGTACCCAGTGACCTTCCTCCCATCCACTTCCAGGGAAACAATGCACTCTTTCCGGAGGAGCAGCCCCGCGCCCACCCGGTAAACCAAAAACCCGGAACCGGGAGCATCCACAGGTGGTATGTTGCCAACCCCCCTTTCCTGGGAATGTAGCCCCTCCTCCGATTGGGTTTTTACCCAGTCCACCCTCTGCGGGTTGGGTCTGCTTGGTCTGTCCCTGAGCTTGGGGCACTGGGCCCGTATGTGACCTCGTTGGCCACAGCGATAGCAGCCCATATCTCGTGGGTCCCCTTGAGTGGGTCGAAGGGACCTGCCGCTGGATGTTCCCCTTTTGGGGGGGTTCTCCATAGGCCCCCTTTGGGAGGTCCCATGATGACTCTCTCTCTGCGTTGAGGCAGGCCTGCTCCTTCGAGACTCCTCCCTGCCATCCCCTGCCCGACTGTCCACAAATTGGTCGGCCAGCTGGCCTGCATGCTGCGGGTTCTCCGGCTTCTGGTCCATCAACCACAGCCTCAGGTCGGACGGGCACTGCTCGTACAGGTGCTCCAGTATGAATAGGTCAAGCAGGTCCTCTTTAGTTTGGGCCCCAGCTGTCCACTTGCGGGCATACCCCTGCGCCCGGTTGACCAGTTGTAGGTATGTGACCTCACGGGTTTTACGCTGGCTCCGGAACTTTTTCCGGTACATCTCAGGAGTCAGCCCAAACTCGCGGAGCAGGGCCTGTTTGAACAGTTCGTAGTCCCCTGCCTCCGCCCCTTTCAGTCGGCTGTACACCTCCACGGCTGTGGAGTCCAGTAAGGGGGTGAGAACTGCGATCCTGTCTGCAGGGTCAACCCTGTGCAGCTCGCAGGCATTCTCAAAGGCCGTCAGGAAGGTATCTATGTCCTCCCCCTCCTTACGCCGGGGCAGCAAGTGCTTATCAAAGCTCTTTGTAGGCTTGGGTCCCCCCTCACTCACTGCAGCCGGGGCCCCACTGCTCCTCAGCTGGGCCAGGTCCAGCTCATGTTTACGCTGTTTCTCCTTCTCCTCCCACTCACGCTGGCGCTGGTTCTCCTCATGTTTACGCTGGTTCTCCTCATGTTCACGCTGTTTTGCCTTCTCCTCCAGCTCTCGCCTCTTTAACTCAAGCTCCTCCTGTCTCAGCTCCCTTTCATATTCCAGCCGCATCCGCTCCACGGATGCCGAGCGTTGCCGGGAGGATCCCCTGCTGGGGGGTGAGCTTCGCCGTGATGCTCCCCTGCTGGCCGGGGGTGTCACGGTGCCCTCGGTATACACTGGGCTCCTCCACGCCCTTCCTCTACGCCTAGGAAGGGGGGGTCTCGGGAAGCCCTCGTCTGCCGGCTGACCACTCCCCGCAGGGACAGTCACTGGTGCCTGCGCTGCATCTGCTCGGCTGCTTCCCTCAGAGACAGGGCTCCGTTCATTCATGCGGTCTCCCTGCTCCAGCTGGGCAATCAGCTGGTCCTTGCTGAGCCTCCCTGGGTGCAGCCCCCTCTGCTTGCACAGCTCCAGCAGGTCACACTTGCGCCGCTTGGCATACATCTTCCTGCTGGCCACTCACAGGCCGGGGTGCTCACCGCTCCCCACGGTTTCCAGGGGGACCCCTAGTGCACCAGCCCTTCTTGAGGTCACCACCTCTCTGCCAGGGTCGAGCTGCAGACTCCTCCGCCCCTGGGACCGCTCGCTGTGATCCCCCGGGGGACCCTGTTACTGCAAAGTCCTTCTCACTGGGCACACACTCCCAGGGGTTAACCACCCCTTCGTTTTACTGCTCCCCTGTCACTTACTGCAGGAAGCGCCGTCCACGGGGTGCAGTATCTCCCGCCGCTGCCACCAGTTGTCACGGAGTGTGGGGGAGTCCGGCCCTGCACCCCTCTTCCTGGGACCCACAGTGACTCTCAGCCAGCCAGTAAAACAGAAGGTTTATTGGACAACAGGAACACAGGTTACAGCAGAGCTTGCAGGCACAGTCAGGACCCCTCCACCGAGTCCTTCTGGGCTTTCAGGGTGCTTGGATCCTAGCTAGGATCCCCTGAATTCCGCCCACACAGCCCCAAGCCCAAACTCAAACTGCTTCCCTCCTGCCACTCCCTTCCTTTGTCCCCTTCCCGGGCAAAGGTGTTGACCTTTCCCCTCCCTTACCTAGCTCAGGTTACAGGCCCTGGCATCGTCCATCCCCTAAAGTCCTCCCCTGCTCTCCCACTCCCCACACAGACAGTCCCTACTGCATCACAGCCTGGGTTTGCTTTTTTGAAGTCATCCATGTACCAAGAAGCAACTGTACTAGCAGACACATCTTTACTGAGAGAAATAATCACAAAGCTGCTGTTATGTCTCCTTCTGCCTCAGACTCAGATGTTTCACCAGCCATGTGAGGCAGCATGAGAAGGAAACATGCTTGATGATAAAAATAAAGATCCAGCCTGAATATTCACAAAGGAGTTGAACCAAGCCTCAGCAGAACGTATGGGAGGGGGGTCAGGGGATTTACTTTAAACTCCCCACATGGCCCTACACATTCTGGAATTCGAGTGCTAAAATACTGGGAAAATATTGCTCTCATAATATTTCTGAATCAGCCAAGGGCATGGGTCGCTTGCTGGTGGATTCTCTACAGCTTGAGGTCTTCAAACCAATTTTGAGGATTTCAATAACTCAGTCCTGGGTTAGGGGTTGTTATAAAAGTGGATGGGTAGGGTTCTGTGGCCTGCCTTGTGCAGGAGGTCAGACTAGATGATCATATTGGTCCCTTCTGACCTATGAGTCTATGAGTCATGGCATTGTTCTTCTATGAGTCAAATATTTATATAAAGAAATTTTCCACGCTCTAAAGTTGGGCCATACATTCAAACTTTTGGTTGCTCAGCCAAACCACATTTCCTAAATGTTCAGGCTTTGCCTATCACTAGGTAGTTCCAGCTGAGTTAGGATGGCTCCGATCCTGCTAGAAGCCTAAACCAATAAAGAACAAATCTTGTGACATGGAAAGACCAACAATTGTCTTTACAGATACCCTCAAAATTTACTGTTTCTCCTCTTTGGCCTTTGAATATGATTGCCCATCTATCATTAATATCCTTCCGGGCACCATTTTTGCACCAGCTGATTTTGTCCTAGGAGTTATTACAAGGAATAAGGGGTTGAATTCATCAAAAGAGAAATGTAGGCTGGGTGTAGGTTTCCTGATGGTGATATCTATTAGCAGGACCGGCGCCTGGGTTTCTCGTGCCCTAAGCGCACAGCCATTTCACCGCCTCCTGCGCTGATCCCGCGGCTCCGGTGGAGCTGCCGCAGGCATGACTGCGGGAGGTCCACTGGAGCCGCGGGAGCAGCCGACCGTCTGCAGGAATGCCTGCGGCAGCTCCACCAGAGCCACCTGCCGCCCCCCCAGCGATTGCCTAGGCTGCCTAAATGGTAGCACCGGCCCTGTCTATTAGTCTGTGAAATGGTCTCTCAACAGAAGCAGATCCATTGCTTGGGACATTTAAAGTTAGACAGGACAAAGCACTTGGGAATCTATTAGGGGGAAATATCCTGCCCCAGCCTCTGGAGAACGGACAAGATCTCATAAGACTTTTCTGTCTTAGATTTCTCTGCTCCTCTGATTACTCTGTGTTTATACTATTTGCATTTGAATTTGCTTTTATCCAGCCCCTGATGCTGAAATGTGTAAGCAGGCAATTCAGGATCTGCTGTGTTTATGTAACTGTAAACTACGTTTTTAGCAGTTTAATTAGTAATATTAATAATGTCACCTAAGTTTAATGATACCAATTATAACACAGTAAATATTGACAAAAAGTCCTGTGGCACCTTATAGACTAACAGACGTATTGGAGCATGAGCTTTCGTGGGTGAATACCCACTGCATCTGATGAGTGGGTATTCACCCAAGAAAGCTTATGCTCCAATACTTCTGTTAGTCTGTAAGGTGCCACAGGACTCTTTGCTGCTTTTACAGATCCAGACTAACATGGCTACCCCTCTGATACAGTAAATATTGTTTACTGGATTACAAGTAGCCATAATAAAACATGAACTTTCATGCTTGGTCAAACTTTCAAAACATATTATTTTAAAAAAGTGAAAAGGCAGTTTAACTTTCATACACCGGTGGCTCTTCTGATCTCAGAGAAGGATAATTATTACAAATAAATATTTGCAAGTGGGAGACTTTCTCAAATGACGCATCATCTCCTCTCCCAGGCTTTGCTTCTACAAGTTGAGATTGAGTTGCCCATTCCAGCCGAGTGGAAAATGTCTTTGTGATGTCACTGACAGGTGATGATGAGCTGTTCTCATTCACAGTAGAAGAGGAGGAAGAGACAGAGGTAGTTAAACTGACAGAGAGAAAGGCTAGGCTTATACCCTGCTGCTTACAAACTGTTTGGCTCCTCTGAGGAATGACAGCTTCATAGGAGTACAAGAAAGACCTATTTGGTCAGATAGGGCAGGACTTCCACAAGTGCTCTGCGTTGGCTTAACTGGTCCCACTGATAGATGGAAACAGATTTAGGCCAGTAAGTGCTACTGAAAATCCCACCACTAGTCCATCCCCTTCTGCTTGTGCAGCATCATTCTATGCCATGCCCTACATCTAGAGAAGTGACATGTTGGGTGAGGTTGTCTGGACCTGCCCACCATGGGCATGCACTATCTCTGATTTTCATCAGAACAATTTCCTTTTCGTTAGCGCTGGTAAAAAGGTCCCAAACTGACATCTATGAAGTCTGATGCCTTTTCTTATTCCACATAACAATACAGGTCAGATATGGGCAAGTTTCCTCTATATTGCTCAGCCAATGAAACCCTAACTTAGAAGATCCACTTCTAAGGGCAAAGGGGCATGTCAGACACCAGTGTCCACTCAGTAGCTGGACTCTCTGCTGAGACTATCCAGACTACCACCTCCTCCATGTCACTTCACTACTTCCCTTCACCTCAGCGCTTTAGAGCCTCTCACACCCTTGTATGCATCTGGTGACATTCTGACAGCTGCTCAGTGGCCAATATGAAACAAATTGGTGGATCTCAGCCCATTTCTTAGAGGGCCGGTGCCTAAATCAAAAAAGCCACCATCCCAATTGGCGCCCTGTTGACTGCGTCAATAGACTAGTCAAGAAACTATCCTTTCAACACCGCTTTTACACATCTTCCTTCTGTTTATTTTTCTCTGCGTTACTGGGTATTCTGATTTTGCCTGGGCAAAGATGAAGGTGGAGTGAGGAATGAGAGGGTAGGGAGGAATAGGGAGAGAATGTGTCTCTATCTACAGCTTCACAGCATAATTTACATGAAGGGGCAACTTATAATAAATAACCCAAAGCCCCTGGGAACAGTGACCTAATCAAGATGTATAATTGCATGTCTTATCTAAATGAAAGCATCATTTCAGAGACGGTAATGTGCATCACTGTGGATTCAATTGCTATAGAGTTCAGCACTGAAGGGTAATTACAATGTTTAACAAACATATTCCCTTCGGGGGCCTGCAGTTAAAGATACCATGTCGTTTCTTCCTGCTGCTACCTCCTACTAAATTACCAAACATTCCAAAATACCTCCCTGCTCGCAAGCTTCTCATGGACTTTCCGAGCTGGAACTCTGTTGCCCTTTACAGCCCAGAGCACTGCTCTCTGAACTGGTCTTCAGGAAGCCAAGAGGTGCCGATCACACGCAGTGCTTACAAACGTGAGAAATAAGTTAAGCAAGAGGATAGAAATTAGAGATGGAAAAGATCATTAGGTCAAGTCCAGCTCCCTGCTAGACTAGCATGGTTCCTTACAGTGTTTTGCCCAGTCTAGTTTTAAATAAATCCAAAGATAATGTTCCATATACTAATAGATTTCACTGTCTGGAAGTTTTGATATGATTCTTAAAATTCCCCTTTCTTAATTTCATTCCATCCCTCCCTCTTAGTTATACCTACCGGAATAATTCCCATCCCTCGGTGGTGTGTATGCCCTTCAGATATGTGTAGATTGTTACCATGAATAGTTGATAGATTACGGACATAGCGTTATGATGTATAATTGCATTGATCGTGACACTGGTATACTGCCCATGGCACAGATGCCCCCA